>NC_090832.1:70123333-70769166 GCF_028021215.1 Eschrichtius robustus | reverse complement strand
TATCTATCAGCGAGAGCTCTCCCAGAGATCTCCATCTCAACACTAAGACCCAGGTCAACCCAACAGCCAGCAAGCTCCAGTGCTGGACGCTCCATGCCAAACAACTAGCAGGACAGGAACACAACCCCACCCATTAGCAGAGAGGCTTCCTAAAATCATACTAAGTTCACAGACACCCCAAAACACATGACTGGACGTGGCCCTGCCCACCAGAAAGACAAGATCCAACCCCACCCACCAGAACACAGGCACCAGTCCCCTCCACCAGGAAGCCTACACAAGCCACTGAACCAACCTCACCCACGGGGGCCAGACACCAAAAACAATGGGAACTACGAGCCTGGAGCCTGTGAAAAGGAGACACCAAACACAGTAAGTTAAACAAAATGAGAAGACAGAGAAATATGCAGCAGATGAAAGAGCAAGGTAAAAACCCACCAGACCAAACAAATGAAGACAAAACAGGCAGTCTACCTGAAAAAAAATTCAGAGCAATGATAGTGAAGATGATCCAAAATTATGGAAATAGAATGGAGAAAATACAAGAAACGTTTAACAAGGAACTAGAAGAACTAAAGAGCAAACAAAGAATGATGAACAACACAATAAATGAAATTAAAAATTCCCTAGAAGGAATCAATAGCAGAATAACTGAGGCAGAAGAACTGATAAGTGGCCTGGAAGATAAAATAGTGGAAATAACTACCGTAGAACAGAGTAAAAAAAAAGAATTAAAAGAATTGAGGACAGCCTCAGAGACCTCTGGGACAACATTAAATGCACCAACATTCAAATTATACGGGTCCCTGAAGAAGAAGAGAAAAAGAAAGGGACTGAGAAAATATTTGACAGGATTATACTTGAAAACTTCCCTAACATGGGAAAGGAAATAGTCAACCAAGTCCAGGAAGCGCAGAGTCCCATAAAGGATAAATCCAAGGATAAACAGGCCAAGACACATATTAATCAAACTATCAAAAATTAAATACAAAGAAAAAATATTAAAAGCAGCAAGGGAAAGGCAACAAATAACATACAAGGGAATCCCCGTAAGCTTAACAGCTGATCTTTCAGCAGAAACTCTGCAAGCCAGAAGGGAGTGGCAGGACATATTTAAAGTGATGAAAGGGAAAAACCTACAACCAAGATTACTCTACCCAGCAAGGATCACATTCAGATTTGAGGGAGAAATTAAAACCTTTACAGACAAGCAGAAGTGAAGAGAATTCAGCAACACCAAACCAGCTTTACAACAAATGCTAAAAGAACTCCTCTAGGCAGGAAACACAAGAGAAGGAAAAGACGTACAAAAACAAACCCAAAACAATTAAGAAAATGGTAATAGGAACATACATATAGATAATTACCTTAAATGTAAATGGATTAAATGCTCCAACCAAAAGACATAGACTGGCTGAATGGATACAAAAACAAGACCCATATATATGCTGTCTACAAGAGACACACTTCAGACCTAGGGACACATACAGACTGAAAATGAGGGGATGGAAAAAGATATTCCATGCAAATGGAAATCAAAAGAAAGTTGGAGTAGGAATTCTCATATCAGGAAAATAGACTTTAAAATAAAGACTATTACAAGAGTCAAAGAAGGACACTACATAATGATCAAAGGAACAATCCAAGAAGAAGATATAACAATTGTAAATGTTTATGCACCCAACATAGGAGCACCTCTCAGTACCTAAGGCAAATGCTCAGAGCAATAAAAGTGGAAATCGACAGTAACACAATCATAGTAGGGGACTTTAGCACCCCACCTTCACCAATGGACAATCCAAAATGAAAATAAATAAGGAAACACAAGCTTTAAAGGACACATTAAACAAGATGGATTTAATTGATATTTATAGGACATTCCATCCAACAACAACAGACTACACTTTCTTCTCAAGTGCTCATGGAACATTCTCCAGGATAGATCATATCTTGGGTCACAAATCAAGCCTTGGTAAATTTAAGAAAATTGAAATCGTATCAAGTATCTTTTCCGACCACAACGCTATGAGACTAGATATCAATTACAGGAAAAGATCTGTAAAAAATACAAACACATGGAGGCTACACAATACACTACTTAATAACGAAGTGATCACTGAAGAAATCAAAGGGGAAATCAAAAAATACCTAGAAACAAATGACAATGGAGACATGACGACCCAAACCTATGGGATGCAGCAAAAGCAGTGCTAAGAGGGAAGTTTATAGCAATACAAGCCTACCTCAAGAAACAAGATACATCTCAAATAAACAACCTAACCTTACACCTAAAGCAATTAGAGAAAGAAAAATAAAAAAAACCCAAAGTTAGCAGAAGGAAACAAATCATAAAGATCAGATCAGAAATATATGAAAAAGAAATGAAGGAAATGATAGCAAAGATCAATAAAACTATAAGCTGGTTCTTTGAGAAGATAAACAAAATTGATAAACCACTAGCCAGACTCATCAAGAAAAAAAGGAAGAAGACTCAAATCAACAGAATTAGAAATGAAAAAGGAGAAGTAACAACTGACACTGCAGAAATACAAAGGATCATGAGAGATTACTACAAGCAACTATATGTCAATAAAATGGACAACCTGGAAGAAATGGACAAATTCTTAGAAAAGCACAACCTTCTGAGACTAAACCAGGAAGAAACAGAAAATATAAACAGACCAATCACAAGCACTGAAATTGTAACTGTGATTAAAAATCTTCCAACAGACAAAAGCCCAGGACCATATGGCTTCACAGGCAAATTCTATGAAACATTTAGAGAAGAGTTAACACCTATCCTTCTCAAACTCCTTCAAAATATAGCAGAGGGAGGAACACTCCCAAACTCATTCTACGAGGTCACCATCAGCCTGATACCAAAACCAGACAAATATGTCACAAAAAAAGAAAAATACAGGCCAATATCACTGATGAACATAGATGCAAAAATCCTCAACAAAATACTAGCAAACAGAATCCAACAGCACATTAAAAGTATCATACACCATGATCAAGTGGGGTTTATCCCAGGAATGCAAGGATTCTTCAATATATGTAAATCAATCAATGTGATACACCACATTAACAAATTGAAGGAGAAAAACCATAAGACAATCTCAATAGATGCAGAAAAAAGCTTTCAACAAAATTCAACACCCATTTATGATAAAAAAAAAAAACTCTCCAGGAAGTAGGTATAGAGGGAACCTACCTCAACATAATAAAACCCATATATGACAAACCCACAGCCAACATCGTTCTCAATGTTGAAAAACTGAAAACATTTCCTCTAAGATCAGGAAAAAGACAAGGTTGCCCACTCTCACCACCATTACTCAACACAGTTTTGGAAGTTTTAGCCACAGCAATCAGAGAGGAAAAAGAAATAAAAGGAATCCAAATCAGAAAAGAAGTAAAACTGTCACTGTTTGCAGATGACATGATACTATACATAGTGAATCCTAAAGATGCTACCAGAAAACTACTAGAGCTAATCAATGAATTTGATAAAATAGGGTACAAAATTAATGCACAGAAATTTCTTGCATTCCTATACACTAATGATGAAAAATCTGAAAGAGAAATTAAGGAAACATTCCCATTTACCACTGCAACAAAAAGAATAAAATAACCTAGGAATAAACCTACCTAAGGAGACAAAAGACCTGTATGCAGAAAACTATAAGACACTGATGAAAGAAATTAAAGATGATACAAATAGCTGGAGAGATATACCCTGTTCTTGGATTGGAAGAATCAATATTGTGAAAATGACTCTGCTACCCAAAGCAATCTACACATTCAATGCAATCCCTATCAAACTACCAATGGCATTCTTCACAGAGTTAGAACAAAAAATTTTACAATTCATATGGAAACACAAAAGACCCCAAATAGCCAAAGCAATCTTGAGAAAAAAAAAATGGAGTTGGAGGAATCAGGCTCCTCGACTTCAAACTATACCACAAATCTACAGTAATCAAGACAGTATGGTACTGGCACAAAAACAGAAATATAGATCAGTGGTACAGGATAGAATGCCCAGAGATAAACCCACGCACATATGGACACCTAATTTACAACAAAGGAGGCAAGAACATACAATGGAGAAACGACAGCCTCTTCAATAAGTGGTGCTGGGAAAACTGGACAGCTACATGTAAAAGAATGAAATTAGAACACTCCCTAATGCCATACCCAAAAATAAACTCAAAATGGATTAAAGACCTAAATGTAAGGCCAGACACTTTAAAACTCTTAGAAGGAAACACAGGCAGAACACTCTATGACATAAATCACAGCAAGATCCTTTTTGACCCACCTCCTAGAGAAATGAAAATAAAAACAAAAATAAACAAATGGGACCTAATGAAACTTAAAAGTTTTTGCAGAGCAAAGGAAACCATAAACACGACGAAAAGACAAACCTCAGAATGGGAGAAAATATTTGCAAACGAAGCAACTGACAAAGAATTAATCTCCAAAATATACAAGCAGCACATGCAGCTCAATTTCAAAAAAACAAACAACCCAATCCAAAAATGGGCAGAAGACCTAAACAGACATTTCTCCAAAGAAGTAATACAGATTGCCAACAAACACATGAAAGGATGCTTAACATCACTAATCATTCGGGAAATGCAAATCAAAACTACAATGAGATATCATCTCACACCAGTCAGAATGGCCATCATCAAAAAATCTACAAACCATAAATGCTGGCGAGGGTGTGGAGAAAAGGGAACCCTCTTGCACTGTTGGTGGGAATGTAAATTTATACAGCCACTATGGAGAACAGTATGGAGGTTCCCTAAAAAACTAAAAATAGAACTACCATAGGACCCAGCAATCCCACTACTGGGCATACACCCTGAGAAAATCATAATTCAAAAGGAGTCATGTACCAAAATGTTCATTGCAGCTCTATTTACAATAGCCAGGACATGGAAGCAACCTAAGTGTCCATCAACAGATGAATGGATAAAGAAGATGTGGCACATATATACAATGGAATATTACTCAGCCATAAAAAGAAACGAAATTGAGTTATCTGTAGTGAGGTGGATGGACCTAGAGTCTGTCATACAGAGTGAAGTGAGTCAGAAAGAGAAAAACAAATACCGTATGCTAACACATATACATGGAATCTTAAAAAAAAATGGTTCTGAACAACTTAGGGGCAGGACAGGAATAAAGATGCAGCCGTAGAGAATGGACTTGAGGACACAGGGAGGGGGAAGGGTAAGTGGGACGAAGTGAGAGTAGCACTGACATATATACACTACCAAATGTAAAATAGATAGCTAGTGGGAAGCAGCTGCATAGCACAGGAAGATCAGCTCCATGCTTTGTGACCACCTAGAGGGGTGGGATAGGGAGGGTGGGAGAGATATGCAAGAGGGAGGGGATATGGGGATATATGTATACATATAGCTGATTCACTTCGTTATACAGCAGAAACTAACACAACATTGTATAGCAATTATACTCCAATAAAGATGTTAAATAAATAAATAAATACTAAAGACATAAAACGGCTCTTCACTGAATGGATGGTGTTTTGAGCCTCAGTCAAAATAATTAATTGAGATCCTACAGATACAAAACCATAAGGAAAGACACATTGGAAATTCAGACAGAGAGACTTTGATTAAAATGTGAATTTCATATTGTGGCTGGTTTCTTATTTATGGCAATACATTGGAGCACTTGATGATCAGGGAGCATTTCAGTTTGACAGCATTTGTTGAGGTGTCTCTGTTGAAGTGGCTAAAACTTATCACAATAAATACAAAATTGATTTTTTAGATTGCATTTTTCAAAAGAAATAATCTAAGTCACTTTTATGTTACTTGCACATAAATTCAACTCTTTTAACCTGAAGCCAGCATCTTTAGAAATATAATTATTTTTCTAGCTCAAAATAGCAAGATGATAAAAGCCAGCACTCTGCATGATTTGTAAGCATATCTAATCCTTACTTCTCTAGACACTCATTTTTTTAAAATAAATTTATTTATTTTTGGCAGCATTGAGTGTTCATTGCTGCACATGGGCTTTCTCTAGTTGCAGTGAGCGTGGGCTATTCTTCATTGTGGTGCGCAGGCTTCTCATTGCGGTGGCTTCTCTTGTTGAGGAGCGTGGGCTCTAGGTGCGCGGGCTTCAGTAGTTGTGGCACTCAGGTTCCGTAGTTGTGGCTCACGGGCTGTAGGGTGCAGGCTTAGTAGCTGTGGCGCACGGGCTCCATGGCATGTGGGATCTTCCTGGACCAGAGATCAAACCTGTCCCCTGCATTGGCAGGTGGATTCTTAACCACTACGCCACCAGGGAAGTCCCTCATTTTCTAATTTATGGATTTAGCACACTTTCAGTTGTTTTTCTAGCTTGTTTTCTGCTCCCTTTGAGCCATTTCAGTGTTTATTTGCAACAAATTCAGAGAAATCAAGGGTAACTAAGGAGGTAGAAGGCAAGTTCAGTCAATTTTCCTGTGTTTTCTGGTAATAATGTCATTGGGATTAATGGCTGGCTGGTGGTTTTTCATTCACATGTACCCAATTTCTTTCCATATCAGCACTGATCCTTGGCCAACAATGAGTGATGAATGACTGTAGCCAAGAAAAGCTTGGCTCTTATGAAGTTAAATATACATTCACTATGTGAGCCAGCAACCCAACTAGGCATTTGCCTAAGAGAAATAAAGCCATAGGTCCACACAAACATCTGTAGATAAATGTTTATAGTAGCTTTAGCGATTATCACTAAAAACTGGAAAATACATAAATGTCCATCAATGGGTGAATGGATAAATAAGTCGTTTATAGAACACAGCTCAGCATTAAGAAGGAAGGAACTGCCAATACATGTAACAAAATGAATGAGACTCGAAACACTACATATTATATGGTTCCATTTAAATGACATTTTGAAAGAGGTAAAACTATAATATGGACCAAAGCAGACCAGTGGTTTCAAGGGCTGAGGGTCAAAGAGGAATGACTAAAAACGGACATAAGGAAACTTTCTGTGGGGATGGAAAAGTTCTATACCTTGATTTCCACGGTGCTTACACAACACTGTATACATTTGTCAAAATTCATTAGAACTGTACACACGAAAAGGGTGAATTTCACTGTGTAGAAATTACATATTAGTAAACTCACTTTATTTTCATAACATTGTCACTGACCTCAGGAAGCCTACAGATGGTGGATAAGACAAGGCCAGTGAAAAAACAATTCACAGAAACAGACTCACAGACTTTGAAAACAAACTTATGGTTACCAAAGGGGAAAGGTGGGGGAGGGATAAATCAGGAGCTTGGGGTTAACATACACACACTACTATATATAAAATCGATAACCAACAAGGACCTACTATATAGCACAGGGAACTATACTCAGTATTCTGTAATAACCTAAATGGGAAAAGAATCTGAAAGAGAACAGATATATATGTATGTATAACTGAATCACTTTGCTGTACACCTGAAACTAACACAACATTGTAAATCAACTGTACTCCAATAAAAGTTTTTAAAAAAGATAAAAGGAAAAGACAATTCACAATACCCAAGTTTTTTTTTTAGGCTCATTTTTTATTGAAGTATAGTTGATACATAGCATTACATAAATTACAGGTGTACAATATAGTGATTCACAATTTTTAAAGGTTATACTTCATTTATAGTTATTATAAAATATTTGCTATATTCCCCATGTTGTACAATATATCCTTGTAGCTTATTTTATACCTAATAGTTTGTACCTCTTAATCTCCTAGCCATGTATTGCCCCTCCCCCCTTCCCTCTCCCCACTGGTAACCACTAGTTTGTTACCTATATCTGTGACTCTGCTTCTTTTTTGTTATATTCATTAGTTTGTTGTAATTTTTAGATTCCCAAGATATTCCCATTAGTGATATCATACAGTATTTGTCTTTCTCTATCCGACTTATTTCCAAGTAAATCTTTTAAAAAAACTAGAATAACTTATAAGACAGGCAGTGTTATAACCTCCCTTTATGTGATTCCTCATGGGTTTAATTATGGGGCAAATGGAATGTAGGAATTATCACGTATGAAGTCATATTTTGAGACATTTCTAATGGTGTCACTTCAACACACAGGAAATTACTTTTGAAGTTTGTGAGAGTGACATAGGTTGAATTTTTAAATAATAGTTGATGAAATTAATCAAATTATAAAGAGTTGAAATAATCTTTAGCATCAGGGAGACTTACCTTGTGGAAACAAAGGGTACCTTTCTAGAGGTTATTCTCTTGTCATAAATGATGTGATTTTATCACAATTATGCAGTTAACTTATTACTTATTATGAGACCTGCAGTCTACTTATCACCTGTAAAAAGGACCTAAGTTATTATTTTGGATGGGTGACTCTCAGTGTTTAATAGGTTATAGATGAGGCTGCACACTGAGCTGTGAATTTAGTTTTGCAGACCTTCCTCTTGCTCCCCTGGTGTGAGCTGTCTTGGTTTACTGTCATGCCACAGGGTGGAGGGCTTGTCAGTGATTTCTCTTTTCCAAATGTATGCCAGAGCTACTCCCCTACTCTCCCACCACTGCACCCACACTCCATCCCGCAGCTGATGAGTGAACTCAGAATTGCCTTTCTCAAGGTGTTGCCCAGGGATATCATCTTACAGTTACTGCCAAGCAGTACCCTCCACAGAATTAGGCAAGGAAGACAGTTT
The DNA here is from genome assembly GCF_028021215.1 of Eschrichtius robustus. Lineage (NCBI taxonomy): Eukaryota > Metazoa > Chordata > Mammalia > Artiodactyla > Eschrichtiidae > Eschrichtius > Eschrichtius robustus. Next base: position 70,760,451 of record NC_090832.1, on the reverse strand, counting down.
ATGAGAATTGCCTCAATATAGGGTTTTTCAAACCTTTGAACTAGACTCACAGTAAGAAATTCATTTTGCATCATGACCCAGTACACCCATTTGAAAGAAATCATGAAACGTTTCTCAAGACACACTGATTTTTCTATTTTGTACTCTTCTACTTTTTTTTCCCCCCTTTTTAAATGTTGGTTGCCGCTCACTGAATTAATTTTATTATCCTCTAACAGATGCAACCTGTAGCTTAAAAATCAGTGTCCTCAAGGATATGAAACTTACCATTCATCTAAATATTATATAATCCAAATTACAGTAGATCATTAGGGAGTATTTCACTTTGACCACATTATACGGTAAGTACCCCTTCCACTCTCCCATCCCTATGAACCTGAATTGTTTTTACTGATTTGCACTTTGGCTTAATACCATAAGCCCACATGAAAATGATCCCTACTGTTAATCATCAAGAATGTTGGTAAAGACTTTGTTTGTTACGCTACCTAGTGTTTCCTCTTTGAGGGCCAAGGCTAGAAAAAAGTCTTTCTGGTCTCACTGTAGGAATAATGGTGATTATTCTAGGTGACTGGCGTATTTTTCCTTCCTCATATTGCCAGTTAGAAGTCTTAGTTTCCACTCACAGCCTGCCTCTAACAAGTACATGTGATTTTGTGGTGAGAATTTGGGCACTTAACCTCATTCCTAATTCCCTTCTACTTTCCTATCCTTTATATTTTCCATTGCCTCCTATTTCTTACTGCTCTTATATTTATTTTAACTTATTCTTTATATCTTTGCATGCCACTTTATATCTTTGTGAAACAGAAGAGAAGAAGAAAGAGGAGAGAGAGCAAAGTAGGGAGGAAGACAGAGAGAGAGAGAGATTAGTTTCCATAAATGATGACAAGACAGATTTTTAAACCTTCACTTCTTACATTTTCAAACTGAAATTAACACGAAGGTAAAAATTCAGAACACTTTGTCCTACCTGTATCAGAAACAATAATTATAAGAGAAATCATTTTGCTGATATTTTAAAGCTAATAAAAAATGGTTTTAGCATTTTATCTAAAATTAAAATATTCCATATGCAATGATAAACACTGCCTGGGCCAGTAAGAAATAACTTCAAGCAAAGGCTGCCTTCTATAATTGTATATGATTTGCCATAATACTACAGAGTACAGTATTTTCTTCATGGCCCAAGAGAACAGTGCTGAAACACTACACGGTACCTAAATTGAAAGAAAAATTTCCTCTGAGAGAAGAAAATAACATGGATTTTACCAGTGGTCAAGGTGACTGTGGCTTCCAGTACATTTCTAAATAAAAAAATAAGTCAGGATATTAGAGGACAGATAAAATCAACTATGAAAATGCGTGTTTGGCTCCATTTATTTAAGACCTCCCTGAAGTAGTTCAAAACCAAGGAAATTATTTGGCAACATCAACAATGAAGCAGAATTAATTTTCTGATAATGTTATAGAAAATCAAATCAAACTTAGCTTTGTTTAAGTAGCACACAGCCTGATAAGTTGATTTATTAAATCTATATTAGTTGAGCAGATGAAATATTAATATCCATCCCACAATTTTTCAAGCAACTTTTATGATCTCTTTGTAGTGTATTTGTAACTTTAAGGACACTGGTATATAAGTGAGGAAGGATAATTCTACAGGCAGCCCTCGGCCCTCAGCTTCAGTGGGGGATTGGTTCAAGGACCCCCAAGGATACCAATGTCCAAGTCCCTCATATAAAATGGCACATTATTTGCATATCCCTACAGGCATCCTCCTGTATACTTTAAATCATCTCTAGTTTACTATAATACCAAATACAATGTAAATGCTATGTAATAGTTGTAAATACAATGCAAATAGTAGCTAATGCATGGCAAATTCAAGTTTTACTTTTTGGAGATTTCCAAAATTTTTTTTAATATTTTCAGTCCATGGTTGGTTGAATCCATGGATGCTTAACCACAGATACAGAGGGTCAACTATAATTCCTTTAATAGCCCACCTAGCCTGATGCTTCCTTCATTTCACTCATCCACCCACCCCACTCTACCCAGCTCTGATTACAACTATATTGTGATATCCATACAAAGATGAAAGGACAGGCAGTTGGGAACAAAAATAACCTGATGAAGCAATTTAAGAATGAAAATATTTCTAAGTATAACATTTATTCTAAGTATAAATTTCAATAAACAGTAATAGGCGAAAAAGGTTGATGAAAGGATTGTAATTATGCTACACAATAGCAGATTAATTACTTAGTACTTTCAGCTTATAATGAATAGTCTCAATATGGCTAAGTTTTAAGTTATGTCAAGAAATTAACTTTGAGCCATCATGTGATAGCTGAAAAATTACTTTGTGGGAGAAAAGATAAAACAAGAGATTGCTTCTGCTTTCTTTTTTTTTTTTTATGTGTTTCATTTTATTTTATTTTTGAATTTTATTTATTTTTTTATACAGCAGGTTCTTATTAATTATCTATTTCATACATATTAGTGTATATATGTCAATCCCAATCTCCCAGTTCATCCTACCACCACCACCCCCCCACCCAATTTTCCCCCTTGGTGTCCATACGTTTGTTATCTACATCCGTGTCTCTATTTCTGCCTTGCAAACCAGTTCATCTGTACCATTTTTCTAGATTCCATATATATGCGTTAATATATGATATTTGTTTTTCTCCTTCTGACTTACTTCACTCTGTATGACAGTCTCTAGGTGCTTCTGCTTTCTAATAGCACTCACTTTTGGGAATCATGTCTCTAAGCTCCTCTGGTTTCCTTGAAGATCCTCCAGTCTCCTCTAATATCACCCTTCAGTCTCCATTCGCTTTCATCCTCTTTCAGCCTCCTTGATCCAATCTCTGAAAGACTTAGCACTAAGCCTTGGCCGTCTTCTCTGCATACCTCATCCTCTCTCCCAGATCATCTCAGTCACTCCCGGAGTTTTACACACCATCTACATGCTAATGGCTCCCAAAGGTATATTCTAGACTCAACCACTCCTTTGCCCTCTGACTTGAAGAGCCCTTCATCCAGTCAATACTTATTGAGTTACTGAGTGCCCGTGATGTACAAGGTATTAACCTGGGTCTGGGGATATGGTGGCGAGCTGAACAAAGTCCCTGCTTCCACGAAGCTTATCTTCTAGTGAGGAAACAGGCCATAAAGACAATAAACAAGTAAAATATTTATGTGTTAGAAGCAATAACTTCTAGGGAGAAAAATTAATCAGGATCCAGGGAGAGAGTGTTAAAGTTGAAGGTGGGAACCATTCTAGGTAGAGGGGCCAGAGAAGAAGCTCTGAGTTGAAATTTGATCACAGAGCTGAATGGAGTAGGGGTAGGAGACAGGTGAAGATCTGTGGGAAGAGATTTTCAGGCAGAAAGTAGGGTGAGTGCAAAGGCCCTGAGGCAGGAATGACCTGGGGAGTTTCCACAAAGAGTAAGAAGACAAGTGTGCCTGAAGCAGTGAGTGAGGAGAAGAAAGGAGGAAGATGGGATCAGAGCAGTAAGCAGAAGCCAAAACAAGACCTCGCCGGCCATTATAAGAAATTGAGATTTTATTCTAACTGAGATGGGAAGCCAGTGGAGGGTTTCAAGAAGTGAATGATATGGTCTGATCTAGTTGTCTGCTTAATGTCTCTACTTGAATGCCTTACAAGCATCTCAAACTTAAGACGTTCGAAACAGAATTCTTCATCTTTCCACCACCAAAGTAAAACAAAATTATCCTATGTCTTCTCCATCTTTTTCCCCATTTTAGTAAATAGTACCACTAACTATCCAATTATTCAAGCCAGAATCTTGCAAGTCATCCTAGCTTCATCTATCTTCTTTATCTCACACATCCATTCCATGCAAAGAAAAAGAAAAAACAAAAAAACAAAAAAACAAAAGAACAAACCCTAAACTTTCTATCTGCAAAAAAGAAGACTAATCTATTTGCTTCTCTGTACCTCTCGTCCCACCAACTTTGTCCATGACCATCTCACCTAAATTACAACCCAGGGGCCAGATCTTTTACAATTTTGACTTTCCATCAATGGCTTCCCCATGCTCTAAAAGTCAAATCCATACCCCTTGCCGTGATCTACAAGGCCTTGCATGACTGGGTCCCCGGCTAGCCCTTTGATGTTTCAAGCCACTCTTCCCAAAATTCCTGAGCTCTAACCACACTGACCTTTATCATTTTCAAGTACATACCTTTCGACCTTAGGGCATTTGGCTTACTGTTCTCCACTATTCACTCATAGCTGCTCTCTCTCTTCCTTCAGCCTTAACTGACATGTCCCCTCCTCAGGGAGGACTCCCCTCCCTATTCAGTATAGAGCTGTACTCCCTGTTATTACCTATCACAGCATCCTCTCCTTGTAGTTTACCACACTGTGAGCATCAAAAGAGCAGGGACCGTGTCCGTCTTCTTCACGGCTATGTACACAGTCCCAGAAATGGGCTGGAGCAGAGCAGGTACTCAATACATATTTGTTGACTAAAGGATCAGTTGGTAATGATACCTCCCTGTGTCACGTGGAAATGTTCGCAAACATGCAACACTACCTCTATTTAAAAACAAAAAAATAGACATTTTTCTAAAATGCCAGATGAAAAAAAAATAAATTTAAGAAATTAAATTATATTACCCATTTGATTTTTATATGAACTTGGTTATATATTTCCACAGAAGAAAAAATCTTGATTCTAAGAAATAATTAAAAGTAGAATTAAAATCATGGCAAGTCTTGGAAAACCACACATTCCATTCATCAAATATTGTTTGAATGGAAGGCATAACATTTTTGAATCTCTTCTGCATCCTGGATACTGTCCTCAGCCCATTCCCTATCTTGCCTTACTTAATCTTCACAACCATCCTAAGTCTAAGGAACCATGGTGTCTAATTAATAGATGAGAATACTGAAGCTCAGAATTGCTCAGTGACCTGCCGAAGATCATACAACTAATTAGGACAGAAACAGGATTCAGACTCAGCTGCCTGTTACGTTGCAGGGACCATCTGAAAATATGCATTTTTTTCTGATCACAATATTAAAAATAAACTGATTAGTGCCAATGCCCTTGAACTAACTCTTAAAACACTGGACCAGGAACTGCCTTTCCTTTGACTTCCATGATGGAAGAAGGAGAAATACATTCTTTGGCCCTGTGCCAAGTGCAGTGCACAACTCATAGCAGGTTAGTAGCCGCTGATCAGTTAAAGGGCTCCTTAAATTTCAGGTATGGGTTTCTTTATCCCAAGGTAAACATTCTTTTCATAAAAACTTATAACCCTATTTTATCCTTCCTTGTGTGAGTTCTCTTGATTATTAGATAGGGCTGTTCTTTTTTTTTTTAGTATAGGGCTAATTTTAATGACAGTTATTACGTATTCTTAGCGTCTTTTGTAAGATTTTTGACGGCAAGCAGACTACTTATCTCTATAAATTAGTCTATTCGTTGCCATTGAGTGTATGATAGGCATAATCTACTATTTTTCTGAAGCTGAGTTTCTATGCCCTGATCCATTTCAGTGAGCTCACGTATGAATAGAGAGTATACACATCAGGCTGCCTAAGATGGGTAAGTCTTCCTTGGTGTTTCCACACCCTGATAAAAAGATAAATCATCAATAACCAGTAATGAATTAAGAATTCCATCTTTTCATCCCCTCCCAGATCATGAAACATAGTGAACAGTTAAATGTAATTTGTTGAATGAATGAGTAAATGTATAAATGAGCAAATGAGTGCAAGTGAGTAGAAGGAAGAGGTATATGTATTTTGCTTTAAACATCAAACACTTCTGTTCATCTAAAAGCTATTGATGGGGACTTCCCTGGTGGCGCAGTGGTTAGGAATCCACCTGCCAATGCAGGGGACAGGTTTGATCTCTGGTCCGGGGAGATCCCACATGCTGCGGAGCAACTAAGCCCGCGAGCCACAGCTACCGAAGCCTGCACACCTAGAGCCCGTGCTCCACAAAAAGAGAAGCCACCGCAATGAGAAGCCCGTGCACCGCAAGGAAGAGTAGCCCCCACTCGCCGCAACTAGAGAAAGCCCACGCGCAGCAACGAAGACCCAACGCAGCCACAGATTAATTAATTAATTAATTTTTAAAAAAAAGAATGGAGAAACACGAAATCATGTTTCTCACCTTTAAAAGCTATTGACTTTTTTAGGAAGTTGCTCCTTTTTCACATTCTTGATATTGTATCATTTAATGCTTAAACCAATTTTTATTTTATAACTTCATACCTATTACAAAAGCACAATTTGTTTATTATAGAAAATAAGAAAATACATATATGTAAAAGGAAGAAAAGTAAAATGATCGATAATGCTTTTCTCCTCCCACACAGCCCCAAATAATCTATGAATTAAAAGACAGCACACACAGTATTTAAAAAGAATGACAAATTATTTCTTATCTCAAACTACAATGCTAAACATACTGTAAATGCTTAAAATGCCCATTTTATTTTTCCTCTTGAACCCTTGTTTGCTTTTAGTACTATTTGTTAACCCGTATTGAAAATAATATTTGCGGTGATATATTTAGAATATACCATGCATTGAGACAGGGTTTTTGCAAACACTGTGCTATGTGATCTTCATAAGGACCTCTAAAGTAGGTAGCACTGTCAAGCGTTTCTAAAGATGAAGAAGCAAAGGCTTAGCGAGGTTAAATAATGTTGTAGAGGTAACAATGCTGACATGGAGCAGAACCGGGCTTCTAGCCTAGGCTAGCCTGACTCCAAAGGCTACACTATCTCCACGCAGGACTTGGCTACCTGTATGGGGTAGAAACACATGATATTGCCAATAGCCAACCATTTTAGACATAGAAGAATGGAAATCGTATATGGTCCCATCTGATATAAATAAGATTAGTCATCTCTGGAATCAAGTCCCATGATAAATAGGCATCAAAGTATCAGATTAAAGAGTTAAAAGCAAGACGCAAGAGGGAAGAGATATGGGAACATATGTATATGTATAACTGATTTACTTTGTTATAAAGCAGAAACTAACACACCATTGTAAAGCAATTATACTCCAATAAAGATGTTAAAAAAAAAAAGAGTTAAAAGCAAATGTCAGAGGATGTAGGTTCAAATCCTCGCTTCCACACTGACTGGCACTGAGACTTTGGGCAAATCATCTTCACTGTAGCTTTATTTTCTTGTTGAAAAAGAAATAGCATTGCCCTGCCCTGCACAGTTCATAGGGATTTGTGAGGAGCAAATGGAGTGTATAAAACTGTAAAGGATATAAAACATAAAGTGATTATTATAAACAATACTTCCACATATGAAAAATCCAAGAAGCCACATTCCCAAGTTTCAAATGTGAAAGAGTAGCATGATAAACTAGGGTAGAAGGCCCTAAAGAGCCCGCCACAGTGATGTTAACTCAGGTGTTTACAATAGTGTCAAGGCCAAAGCCAATCCTTCAGAACCCTATGAGGGATTAGTGATTCTGCCTTGACCTAAGGACCAATCGCCTGCCCTAAATGTTAAACAGATGTTTCAAAATGTGTACACAGAAGTTTGGCCTAATCTACAAAAATTCATCACCACTCCTGGAAAAAAGCTCAAAGCTGCTTAAGAAATAATTATTCCTATACTGTCTGAAAACCCTAATTGAAATTTCAAGAAGCCCAAAGGCTTCTGATCAGCTTACATAAATTTAAGGAGAAGGAAATATTATATTTACTGGCAAAGTATCAAACTCCAAGAATATGTGCCTAACCCAGAGAAGGCTTCTTTATCAAGGTCTTAGAAGAACTCTGAGCTGATCTTGAATATTAATGCTCTTTCCTACACTCCTTTCCTAGAAATGGCAGTTCACTTCTAGTCTCAGTATGAAGAGATTCTTCTCCTTCTTTGGAAATGTTTTTCCAGTGTGACTTATATTTAAGATTTGTTATCCCTTCCTATCCTTTCAGCATGTGATGTTATATGAGTGAATATATTTTCTAAACTGAAAAGCACTGGACAAATGGAAGGGCCCTTTATGATCACTTGCTGAGACAAACATAGAAGACATTTCTTTTCTGCATCCCTCATCCCAGCAAGAATTTTAAGGAGAACTTAGTTAACACATTACTTTAATGAAGATTTATATCTTCCTTTGCTGCTGCCAATAAAAGATGTCTTCAACAACTAGTATTAGGTTTATAAAAGTAAAGCATTTGTATAGTATATGGATCTAATTTTACATCTGATTCAAAATTGGAATATGTGCTCCTCTCATTAAATAAGATAAGTGTTAAAGCTCTTGCACATCTCTTTTTTTTTTTCATTCTCAATCTTAGCCCATCTTTTCCCCATAGTTTTTCAGAATCATTTCCATTCTATGAAAATCTCCAGGCCCGTGCTTGGCTTCTACCTTACCCAATGACCTGATCTCCTTCAGTTCCTTCCATGGAAATTTCTCTCCAAATCCCACCCTTTCTCAGTGAATATATTTTTTTAATTAAATTTTCTTTACTGGAGTATAGTTGATTTACAATCTTGTGTCAATGATTATATTTCTGAGGGAACCCTCCACAGAGGGTAAGAATCCCTTCTTTTCCAAGGTGGACTCTTCCACCTGGGGTCCCATTCCTTCCCATATTCCTTGTCTTATTCATTCCCCTTCATCTGCATCTGTTCCCTTCCCATGGGATGGAAGTCTCCCTTAACTCTAAGGAAGAAATAAAAATAAACCAGAAGCAAACAAAGACTCATCCCCATTGCATTCCTCCTTTACATTACTCTTCCATGTTATGTTTTCTTTGACATCAAGCTCTTAAAAGGAGATATGGGGATATGTGTATATGTATAGCTGATTCACTTTGTTATAAAGCAGAAACTAACACACCATTGTAAAGCAATTATACTCCAATAAAGATGTTTAAAATAAATAAATAAAATAAAATTCCCACTCCCCCCAAAAATAAATATCTTTATTCTTAAAAATATATATATATAAATAAATCATTATATATATTTATATATAATAGATATATAAATATATTATATGGAAATATATATGGAAACAAGTCCCTTGTCCGATAAATGACTGTCAAATATTTTCTCCCAAAAAAAAAAAAAAAAAGAGTTGTCCATACTCATTTCCTGAATGTCTTAGCCATGTGCTCTTAACCCTGAAATCTGGTTTCTATTTACTACTCTTCATGAATCTTCTAAACGTCTTCTTTCAAAGGTCTGAATAGTACAATACCTCCTAGTCATCCTTTCTATAATTCTTACAGCCAACTTTATCTCTTCCCTCTTCTTCCCACAGCCCCTAACTAATCAGTATATTTTGTCAATTCTTTCTCCACACTGGCTCGTGTACCCACAGCTTCTTCTTTATTCCAATAGGAATAGTTCAGGCCAGTTTTAGTCCTTCACTCCTTCTGCCCTGGATTATTACAAATGACTCCCAACGAGTCTCCCTAAACCTGCCTCCAACCCAACCCTCTACTTAAGAACAAGTGCTCTTTTTTTTTTTTTAACATCTTTATTGGAGTATAATTGCTTTACAATGGTGTGTTAGCTTCTGCTTTATAACAAAGTGAATCAGCTATACATATACATATATCCCCATATCTCCTCCCTCTTGCATCTCCCTCCCATCCTCCCTATCCCACTCCTCTAGGTGGTCACAAAGAACTGAGCTGATTTTCCTGTGCTGTGTGGCTGCTTCCCACTAGCTACCTATTTTACATTTGGTAGTGTATATGTGTCCATGCCACTCTCTCACTTCGTCCCAGCTTACCATTCCCCCTCCCCGTGTCCTCAAGTCCATTCTCTACATCTGCGTCTTTATTCCTGTCCTGCCCCTGGGTTCTTCAGAACCATTTTTTTTCTTTTTTTTTTTAGATTCCATATATATGTGTTAACATACAGTACTTGTTTTTCTCTTTCTGACTTACTTCACTCTGTATGGCAGACTCTAGGTCCATCCACCTCACTACAAATAACTCAATTTCGTTTCTTTTTATGGCTGAGTTCCATTGTATATGTGTGCCACATCTTCTTTATCCATTCATCTGTCGATGGACACTTAGGTTGCTTCCATGTCCTGGCTATTGTAAATAGAGCTGCAATGAACATTGTGGTACATGACTCTTTTTGAATTATGGTTTTCTCAGGGTATATACCCAGTAGTGGGATTGCTGGGTCGTATGTTAGTTCTATATTTAGTTTTTTAAGGAACCTCCATACTGTTCTCCATAGTGGCTGTATCAATTTACATGCCCACCAACAGTGCAAGCGGGTTCCCTTTTCTCCACACTCTCTCCAGCATTTATGGTTCATAGATTTTTTGATGATGGCCATTCTGACCGGTGTGAGGTGATAACACATTGTAGTTTTGATTTGCATTTCTCTAATGATTAGTGATGTTGAGCATCCTTTCATGTGTTTGTTGGCAATCTGTATATCTTCTTTGGAGAAATATTTATTTAGGTCTTCTGCCCATTTTTGGATTGGGTTGTTTGTTTTTTTGATATTGAGCTGCATGAGCTGCTTGTAAATTTTGGAGATTAATTCTTTGTCAGTTGCTTCATTTGCAAGTATTTTCTCCCATTCTAAGGGCTGTCTTTTCATCTTGTTTATAGTTTCCTTTGTTGTGCAAAAGCTTTTAAGTTTCATTAGGTCCCATTTGTTTATTTTTGTTTTTATTTCCATTTCTCTAGGAGGTGGGTCAAAAAGGATCTTGCTGTGATTTATCTCATAGAGTGTTCTGTCTATGTTTCCGTCTAAGAGTTTGATAGTGTCTGGCCTTACATTTAGGTCTTTAATCCATTTTGAGTTATTTTTGTGTATGGTGTTAGGGAGTGTTCTAATTTCATACTTTTACATGTAGCTGTCCAGTTTTCCCAGCACCACTTATTGAAGAGGCTGTCTTTCCTCCATTGTATATTCTTGCCTCCTTTATCAAAAATAAGGTGACCATATGTGCGTGGGTTTATCTCTGGGCTTGCTATCCTGTTCCATTGATCTATATTTCTGTTTTTGTGCCACTACCATACTGTCTTCATTACTGTAGCTTTGTAGTATAGTCTGAAGTCCAGGAGCCTGATTCCTCCAGCTCCATTTTTCTTTCTCAAGATTGCTTTGGCTATTCGGGGTCTTTTGTGTTTCCATACAAATTGTGAAATTTTTTGTTCTAGTTCTGTGAAAAATGCATTGGTAGTTTGATAGGGATTGCATTGAATCTGTAGATTGCTTTGGGTAGTATAGTCATTTTCACAATGTTAATTCTTCCAATCCAAGAACATGGTATATCACTCCACCTGTTTGTATCGTCTTTAATTTCTTTCATCAGTGTCTTATAGTTTTCTGCATACAGGTCTTTGGTCTCCTTAGGTAGGTTTATTCCTAGGTATTTTATTCTTTTTGTTGCAATGGTAAACAGGAGTGTTTCCTTAATTTCTCTTTCAGATTTTTCATCATTAGTGTATAGGAATGCAAGGGTGGAAGGATTCTTGATGACTAAATTGCAAAGCAGAAAGGAGACCTTGAGCTACAAACAGAGGAGTATGGTTCACGATGAACGAAAATATTGTTTCACGCTTTGAGAAGATACTGGCTTATTCAACTCTTATGAGGCCAGGAATCACACGGTGTGGTCTCAGCAGGGAAACGAGGAAATACAGAGCAACAGCCAAATGTCATTTCACAAATATCTCAAGCTCTTTGTTTGCATTTCTTGAACACTATGAGGGGTATATGTAGACCAAAGCAAAACTCTGTTAAAATCCCCCCTCTCTAACCACCCCTTCTCCCCCATCACGTCCTTCACAAACCACAGCTGCCCATGCTTTAAACACTCTGGAGAATATTTCTTGTTCATCTGGGAATCAATGACTACAGCTGGAAATAGCCCATAAGTATGTCACCCCTCTCTCCCACCATAAATTTGAAGTCTAAGCATCTGGGAGCACAATCTCCCACCCTGCCACTGTCACCACCAACAACAACATCCTCCTGCATCCGGACCTCTGGGAAGCATCCTTTGTCTGCTGCTCCCAATGTTTTTCTTGTGATAACTGTGACAAGTATCTCCCCTGTCGTCTGCATTGTTATAGGGGTGAGAGAAAGGTGTAGACTTCATGTTAATAATTTTTATTCCCTCACTTTTATTTAAGGCTAGATTTAGTATAGTAAGTTGAAAGTTCCAAATATGGGGAGAGCAGAGAAGGCTGGCTTGACATTCAGTGAGGGAAAACGAGATGCAGATCTGTGATCTGTAATCGACACAGTGACCAGGGTTTATCAGAAATGTTCAAATGAGGAAGTTGTTAAAAAGTAGCGAGACCCAATATCAAAACTTTGAAATTTGAAAGGAAAAGGAAATGTGTATGTGAGTTATGTTTCCTGTATCTCTTGAGCATGGATTTTTGAGACCTTGTTCAGGAATTCCAGCAGAGACATTCAAATATCCTTAATCTAAGAATTCTCTCTCTCTCTCCCTCCGTCTCTCTGTCTCTTTCCATCTCTCACTTTTTTCTCATAATAAAGATTTACAAAACACTTGCCATTTGCCAGGCACTATTCTTGCCACATTATATATATTAAATAATCTAATTTTCACAACAACACTATGAGATGCTACTAGTAATATCCCCATTTTTCCATGGCAAAATTGAGGCACCAAGAAATTAAGTAACTGATCCAAATGAAATAGCCGGGGTTTAAGCCTAGGCAATCTGGTTCCAGAATTCAAGCTTTTTGGCACTACATTATCTTGCCTCCCAATTAACGGTACAGTCTTGGGAGGGATGCATGTGGGGCAGGAACACAAATATTTAGGGAGTAGAAAGATAAGGAGGAAGTCAGTCTTAATACAGAAGCCAGAGGAGGCACAGTTTCAAGGAGGAAGTTTCAAACTATGTTAATGTCCAGAAAAGTCAAGTCAGTGAAGGCGTGGACAAGCATCCATTGGATTTGGTCAAGGAGTCACTGGTGACCTACTCCAGGCCAGTTCTGTAAGGTAGAGGAGCATAAGCCAGTGTCCACAGTGCTGCAGTGTGGGGAGGTTTTACCCACATGGGAAGGGAGCAGAGGAAGGAGAAATGATGTGTCTTCCTGAGATGGAAAGCTGTAATGGCAAGACACTGACTCCCTCTGCTTCCTTTTTCTTCTCTTCTCCATTCTTAACCCATTTCTAAGGAAGAAAAGACGGAAATTAAAATGATAGTGCAGATGATAAAGCAGCCTTTGACAGTGTGGACATTAGCCACATAGAGATGATAAACCAGACACCAGGAGAGAGAACAGGGCTTAAAGTTCTAAGGTCACAGGACCAGATTGTGATCCAGCACTGCTCCTATCTTATTTGAACCACTGGGACTAGTAAAGCACCACCAGCAGGGTGTGACACGAGTTCAACTTAACCCAACCAAAAAAGTGAAAGATGCAATAATCTCTGGGATCTTGTGCATTTATAAATTCTACGACACTGTATTTTTTTTTTTTTGGCTGCATTTCATCTTCATTGCTGCACGCGGGCTCTCTCTGTTGTGGCAGGTGGAGGCTACTCTTCATTGTGGTATGGGGGCTTCTCATTGTGGTGGTTCTCTTGTTGCGGAGCATGGGCTCTAGGCGCGTGGGCTTCAATAGTTGTGGCACGCGGGCTCAGTAGCTGTGGCTTGCGGGCTATAGAGCGACAGGCTCAGTAGTTGTGGTGCATGGGCTTAGTGGCTCGCGGCATGTGGGATCTTCCCAGACCAGGGCTCGAACCCTTGTCCCCTGCATTGGCAGGCGGATTCCCAACCACTGAGCCACCAGGGAAGTCCTGACCCTGTAAATATTAACTTAAGTATAGCAGTGGCCAAAATAGCCCCATGGCTCCCATTGCTCCATCACTGTACTCCCTTACTCCTACATCAGTTTCCATAGTTACATGGATATAGGATAAACTCACTACCAAAGCCAAGGCAGCTCCTGACAGCAAAGGTGTCAAGGGAAAGGAAAACATTAAGTTCAGCATCTCTAGCATTCTTTCTGGCTTATCCTGACCCATTTTGGCAGAAAGCCTGAACTGTCACAGTTTAGTTATTCATAATGTTAGCCTGTAGAGCTATAAGCCTAGAAGTTTTATGTAGACCACTATCTGCTACAAATAAACAATAATAGAAACTTCACGTAAAAACATTATTTGCAGCTGTATTATATTTAGCAATGTAACATAAGAAAAGCTTTGTCCATTGCAGACCATTTAACTGACTCTGCCCTTGAAATAGCCGTATGCAAAACCCCATCAGCACACCTCAGATCCAGCCAGAGTTCACCAAAAGTTAGAAAGTGGAAAGAAAAACTGGAGTAAGGAAGAGAAGTTCCTATTCTCTGTTTTTACAGGAGCACTGAGAACATTTGAATGTCAATGACCTAGAATAAAGAAAATGAAAGAGACTCTCCTACTCCCTGTTTAAATGACCTTTCTAAATTTCTGGACATTAAAATAAATAAGCTACCCACCACAGAAAAGTGTTTAAAGTAAAAGTTTACTTCTTCTGCCTTTAAATTACTTCTTTGAAAGATGTCAGAGCAGAGCTATAAACAAAGTGATATATTCCAATTAAGCTTGATTTCCCAGATATACTAGATTTTTGTACATAAAAACACTATGTGCCAGATTCAAATGCATAATTACTTAGTGTCTGGACTGAGATGTTAACTCAGTGGGTTAGAACCTGAGTTTATAAACCCAACACTAAAAATCCAAACCTAACACTAAACCCAGTGGGCTTCCCTTCAGCTCCCAGCAGCTGATGTGTCCTCATCATCAGAGGCAGACAGAAGGGAGCTAGTTAGACTAACGCAACCAATGCAGTTACTCAGACTGCAATTCAGTGGACGTTCTCTGTGGGCGGCAGGTCAGATGCCACGGTGATCTCTGTATATAAAAAGCAGATCATGGTAATTTTAAATCGCATGGCCTCATATCCAATATTCAGAGCTCCCCTACTGATGATACTTATAAATCCAAGCTCTTGGAAATCAGTTATTCAGGCTGGAAAATTTTCTTAATAACAAGAAAAATATTTTTATTTTGATATTTTGTTGTATCTCCTCCCCATGCACATATCATTATTGGCCTATCTCAAAGTATCCTGGAGTGCCAGCTTGATAGTACATTTTAGGGTCCATTCTTACAAATATGATTAATCCATTTGTTAGTACACCTATGATGTCTGTCTAGTAGAGTCTGGTCTTGGGAATATCAATGTGTTTGTGGGTATAAGAACGTGTATTACCCCACCATGCCTCATCCATACACAAACAAGCTTCCTTACACGTGTCATATATTTTGATGCCAAACACCTCAAATCAGTTAATAATAATTATCACAGATCGTTGCCTCACTAAAACCACACTACAAATTAGATCACCACAATTTGGGCTAAGTTAAAATAGTAGACTCTAACAACTGTCTTGAATGTCTCTCTCCCAATATGAAATGTGGCAGTGGGTCATCCTATAGGCGTCTGAGGGAACTGGATTCTATTTTCAGCCTCAGTGGTATAAAACTGAAATTTATTCTAAAAAAGAACATTAACTAGGTATACATTCTCAATTTATTCCCAGTGTAAAGTGATAGGTAAAATTAATTTCTATAGCCTTATGTGAGTGATACTATTATTGTAGAATTCACACAGCATCCATTGTTTGGCAGACCTCATTCCATATTTTGTTGTAGTTGTTGTCTATTAAAGGCCATCTCATACTAATTCATTAATTTATCCTCTTACAGTGAGGTTCTCCAAGAATGCTGGAGGTTGAACTAATTATATAAATATGTATTGGGATTGTACAGAACATCTTCCAGTCCTATTAGAATATAATCAGTTATATAAACACATCTAATGACAATCTCACCAGAAAAAAAGGTAATCAAGCTAAATATATAAGATTTTGAAAAACAAACCATGTCACTGTTTCTCTAACACTGTTCAATACAAACAACAAACAACCCCATCTCTAGAGAGAGATTCTCCATTGGGGGTCTGGTAACATGTTATCATACTTCCTCAGGGCTTAGTAGAAACATCCCAGCAAGCCATTCTGTTATTACTACCACTAGCACACCGGGGTAACTTAGGAATATGAGAGAAAATGCCTCAAACACAACAACCCCATCGAAGTTGCTTACTCTCTCACAGCAGGCTGGATGTGACCCATCCAGGCCTGGTGGAGCCCCCTCTACCATCCCCTACTAGGGCTCCAAGGCTGCCCCAGTTCTCATCATTACGCAGTCAGAATCAGGACCAAAAAAGGTGTCTAGGACACGTGAATTGACCTTGAAGGCGATGACATGGGAATCACCCATATCCCTTCTGCTCACAGACAATTGGTCAGTAATTTGCTGCAAGGGAGATAAGGAAGTGCCATTCCTAGCTGGGTGGGAGGGCTTTCTTCCTTAAAAGAAGCACAGAAAGGATACTAGGAGGAAGCTGTTAGTCTCTGTCATAGTCCAACCCTCTGGCCATCTAAGTATCCATGCACAGTCTTTTTGCACATATGGAACACACTCCCACCCTCCCCGAGCCCCCTGCATTTCCTCCAGCTCAAAGCCCTGGGTCTCTGAGTGGTGCAAGTCATTTCCATCAGGACTCTTCAGTGACCTGCAGACTAATACATTAGTCTCTCCCTCTCCCCTTTTTTCAATCCCGCGTGCGCGATTGTACACACACAAATATGTACTCACAGGCAATAGTAGAGACGGAACAGGATAGCTGCCATAACATCTCCTAGTCGTAAAAGGATGGCACACACACAGCAGTGAATGGTCCTCAGCAATGATGAACCCTGCTGGGTGGGATTTATGGAGACCCCGCTGTCCTGGAAGGATAGAAATTCTCTTGGTTGGAACGTGGTTCTGTTCATCAGGAGACACCCCCTTGTCAGGTATTCTCTGTGGTCACTGGCATTGCTCTCTGGATGGTTTTCTCTCACTCGCCATCATGGTGGCCCCATAGCCAGAGAAGTGGTCACTGGCAAATACTCCAGCTTTCTGCTTGTACAGGTTCGGAAGGTAGGGAGGGCTGCTTTAGAAAAATCATAAGCTTTTGAAGGCCAGACTTGTGGTTTCTCTGGCAGAACAATTCCCTCAAAATTGTGATAGGCTCTTGTGCGCTTGCTTCCGCCACGTTCCAAGTACGATAACCATTCCTAAAGTTCTCCTTAGGGCACAGTTCTTAAGCTGAGTGACTCTTCCTTTTATTTACTGCTCGCTGTACTTCCTCAGTTTCATGACTGTTAACCCTGAGGCCACTTGAACCAGTCAGCTTGGGAAGGAAAGCAGTGCCCTTAATCAGATCCTTGCCTCTGAGTTGCTCCCTGGTCTGGATGTGGTGTCTTAACAGGTTTGTGAGAAAAGTACTGAATGACAGTTTTATCTTCAGAAGTTTGCTACAGAAGAATTGACTTTTCCAACCCTGTGAATCCCCAAATTTAACCTGCAGGTCATAGGCAGAGGGACTTTCCTTTAGCAGATTTATATTTCTTTCCATCTCTGCTTCCAAAATGGGTTAATCCTGTCTGCTTTCATCTCTCCTTTGTAAAAACCAGCAAGAAAAAGACGATAAACATCAAACTACATGAGTTTTTCCATGTAGTTAACCTAGACCAACAGACTCAGTAAGTGTGTCATCTTTCAAGCTATTGTAGGCTAAATTTTACCGAATATTTTTCAACAGCCTATAGTCAGCAGCACGAGAACATGCAGTTTCCGTTGTCCTGCAACCCACTGCCAGACTACTGAGCATTGTTTTAGTTATTTTTATGTAGGACCTCACTTCTGGATACCATTTTCTGTATTAGTTAGCCGCTGTAACAAAAGGCCCCCAAACAGAGTGGCTTATAATAAGAATGAAGTTCACTACTTTCCCACAGGCAGTCTAGAGCTTGCAGGGTGGCTGTGCCACTGGTGACACCTGCCTTCCAGGTTGTTCCAGTTGTCAGCATTTCACAGCCAGCAGACAAGGGGGAAGAGACCACCCAAGGCAAAGAGGTGCTCTCTAAGGAGATGAACTAGAAATTACACACATCTCTGCTCACATCCCAATGGCTTAAACTTATTTGCGGCCACACCTTGACTCACATGCATTCTCTAGCTAGGGAACCACCTGCTCCTCAAAAACTGGCTGGAGAGGGAAGTTGTTACTAAAAATAAAGGGGAGAATGGCTAATAAAGAGCAATCAGCAGTCAATGCCACAAGGGATTTCAGAATCCTAGCCCACTGTTACTCCATCAGTTTGATTCCCGGTTTCAACGTGCGTTCCTAGGAGTCTGCCAAGCACAGTATGCAATGTAGCATCTCAGCTACAGACCCAAAGACCCACCTTTGATGAATTTACATAGATAACAACCCCTACACATTACACATTCCCAGTTCAGCCTCCCATTTACCATAATATTTCACATCCCATAAAAAGGAGAAAAGAAGGAAACAGACTGGCATACAAGTCTATTGCTTCCATTTTGGAATGTTTATACTTGAAGATCGCCTTTATTATCTTCTCTTCATGTGGAAATTCTTGGAAGTCTGTGTCACACAGCACCCACCCACTAGCTACAGTACAGTCTCCAGATGAATGAGGGCATCACCGACTTTTTCAGCCCTGATGCTATCCTCCTCAAGTTCCACAAACACAAAAATTATGACTCACAGGAATATGATTTAATCATCATGCAGTCACATAGATGTGCTATACAACATTCTAAGAAAAAAAGGAAAAGTCCCCTACTGATTATAGTACATTGCCCTTTAAGCCAAGTGTCCAGTATACCATTTGAACCTTTTTAATGCTTCTTCAACACACTCTACTTCTACTTCATGAGCATGAAGATAATTTCATGCTCATCTTCTGATCAGTACTAAGCTCACTTCCCAGATACTTTGATATTGGAAGTGCATATCTTGGATAAGAGATTCATGAAAGGTCTGAATAAACTGAATATAATGGGTCCCAGCATAAACTGAATATAATGTTGTTATACATGAGATGCATGTGAATGTAACAGCAGTGAGTCTGTCATCAAGAGACAGTAATCTCTGGCTTAACCACACAAATCTTATTCCTAGACCTGCAAGGGAATGGGACAAACAATAGAAATAGTGACTCAATCAAGATGCTTTTCCTAGGAGGCTCTACTTACAACTGAATTGACCCCCAAATGACAGCTTCATTGGCCTTCCTTCAACTGCCTATAAATGCATTTCTAATTCTCCTCAGTAGATCTCTTGTGAGCTGTAAATCTAGGGCAATGGTGAGATGATCTTGCCAGTTATTTTCGAAAACTCTTAATGGACACCTCTCCAACAGTAATTAAAGGAATATGACGGCTCTTGACTTTTTATTTTCTTTAATTAACCTCTATTTAGAAGGAAGAAACACATATACACTCCCCATGTGCCAGAAAACTAAATCCTGACAACATAATTTTTTTTATCACTTTGGTTGATAAATATATAACATCCCTCATTGATGCCCATAATAGATATTCTAAACCCATCCTAGCACTCTTTCCCACAAATGCCAGAAGTAGCCTTAGGATCATTTGCTATGCAAAACTCTAAGAAATTGTCAGCAATTAGAGTTGGTCCTCAGAGTGAAACCTATTCAACACCCTGACAACTAATTTCACACACACACACACACACACACACACACACTGAGGCCTAAGGTCACACAACAAATTAGCAATAGATGTAAGACTAGGGTCCAGGACACCTATTTCCTGAGACTAGGGCTCTGTTTTCTACAAGGTATTATGATGGCTAATTGGTAAACTAATGACATTTGTAACAGCTTGGAATGACTTTATTTGCCAAAGGGAAAATTATTGAAAGAAAAAGAAAAATTGATCCAAGGCTCCCTAGATGACATTTTAAAAGAACTGCACTATAAAAATAATTTCTAAAAGCCCTTCTAAATGTTAAGAAGGTAAGAAAAACATATTGTTAATTAAATGCTCAATTAATGTTTATCAAACATATTTTATCATTACTAGACTAAATTTACGACACAGTAGAGCTGTATGCATGTGTGCTCCCTGCACTTTATAGTATATTCATGCTCCCTTGTATCATCATTTGTGAAATGCCAATGCCATTTTATAGGCCTTTTATAAGGAATGTAATAGGCAGTACTCTGACAAATTAGGAGAAACAGATAAGGCCTCCCCTTAATTTAGAGTATGGGTGTGGGCTATTCATGGACTTTTCTGCACCCTAGTTTTCTCTTTGTTAAGTTGAAGGGGTCTTTACGGTCTCTGAAAATGCTCAAGCCCTATTATTCAAAGCATAATTTTGTTGTTTTAAAATTATTATAGGATATTAAACTTGAAGCTTTGCTTTCCAATCTACCTAAAATATTGTCAACTTACTTGGCAACACAATTTTGAAAAATTATATCTCTCCTCATATATTTTTAAGTTGAACCTAAATTCTTATCTCAAATGTAATAGTTACAAAGATACAATTTCTTGTATATTGCATATTATGTGTGAGATTTACATATATTTTAAAATATACTTGGAGTTGCAGATTTAGCCCATTCAATTAACAAAACGTATCTGCAATTGATAAAACCTCTTTGGCAAAGCCAGTCCTAATTGTCAAACCAATTAGTCAAATCACTAATTTTTGCCATAAAAAGTCCAGCTTCGTTTTTCGATTTAAGTAAAAATGTCAATATGTGCTCCACAAAACCTTTTATTTCTGAATCCTAATTCTAACATGTGTAGACAGAGACAGGTGGGCCCAGAGCCTTTTCATGAGCTATGACCTCGATGAAATCAAGCATTGCTCTCTGCCATTTTTAAAAAAATTTTCCCTCTCTCTCTTTTTCTTTTTTTAACCAAACCCAGGGGCTGTCATTCAGGAGCTCTATGTTTCAAACATCCCTCTGTTCAGCGTCCCTAAGTTTTTTTATAGTCTGGGAAATGCCTCATAAGATTCAGATGGGTGCACATTTCTTTTGCAAAGTAGGAGACAGTCAAGTGTGAGAAGGAAGGAAGGAAAAGACAAAACCTGACTGCAGGAGCGGGTCTCAGACAGATCAGCTTGAGCAAGCAACACATGGAAACTAAACATCTACAAAATGATCTCCTTAAAGCTGTCGAAGCCGTGTACCCCTAGAAAGTCTTCAAGCCCCCTCAGGGGTATGCATACCCTGTTTAAAGAGATCTGGACTGGGATTCCTCTAAGGTTGAGTATATATATATATATATATATGCAGCAAATTATCATGTTCTCATTGGAAGAAATGAGACAGAAATCAAATTCAAGTAAAAATTCACTTCCCTGGGCTCATTTATCCTCAAGTCCTCAGTGCAAAATTTCTTCATACCCACACACGCAAATGGCTAAGAGGTTTCATCTTAGGAGTCCCTCCTACTGGCAGTGGCTTCCTGGAGTGCTAATGAGGCTTGTTAGCTTGAGTCTGAGCTCTTTAAAAAAGAGTGCCATGGTTGATTAGCAATATCTGGCAGGATGGAGAAGTGACAGCATAAATGTCATATCAATCCTCCCACCTTAAAGTCAGAATGACCATACCAATGTCTTCTTAGGTCAGTCTCCCAAGGCAATAGAAATAAAAGCAAAAATAAACAAATGTGACCTAATCAAACTGACAAGCTCCTGTGCAGCAAAGGAAACTATAAACAAAACAAGAAGACAACCTATGGACTGGGAGAAAATATTTGCAAATGATGCAACCGACAAGGGCTTAATTTCCAAAATATACAAACAGCTCATACAACTCAATGACAAAAAAACAAACAACCCAATCGAAAAGTGAGCAGAAGACCTAAATAGACATTTCTCCAAAGAAGACATACAGGTGGCCAACAGGCACATGAAAAGATGCTCATCATTGCTAATTATTAGAGAAATGCAAATCAAAACTACAATGAGGTACCACCTCACACTGGTCAGAA
Organism: Eschrichtius robustus; assembly: GCF_028021215.1. NCBI lineage: Eukaryota > Metazoa > Chordata > Mammalia > Artiodactyla > Eschrichtiidae > Eschrichtius > Eschrichtius robustus. Next base: position 70,738,496 of record NC_090832.1, on the reverse strand, counting down.
TGGCCATCATCAAAAAGTCTACAAATAATAAATGTTGGAGAGGGAAAAGGGAACTCTCCCACACTGCTAGTAGGAATGTAAGTTGGTACAGCCACTATGGAAAACAGTATGGAGGTTCCTCAAAAAACTAAAAATAGAGTTGCCATATGACCCAGCTATCCCACTCCTGGGCAAATACCCAGACAAAACTATAATTTGAAAAGATACATGCACCCCGTGTTCATAGCAGCACTATTTACAATAGCCGAGACATGGAAACAACCTAAATGTCCATCGACGGATGAATGGATAAAGAAGATGTGGTGTGTGTGTGTGTATATTTTATATATATATATATATATATATATATATATATATATATATATATATATATATATATATATATATATATATATAATGGAATATTACTCAGCCATAAAAAAGAATGAAATAATGCCATCTGCAGCAACACAGATGGATCTAGAGATTATCATACTAAGCAAAGTAAGTCAGAAAGAAAAAGACAAACACCATATGATATCACTTATATATGGAATCTAAAATATGACACAAATGAACATTTCTACAAAGCAGAAACAGACTCACAAATGAAGAGAACAGACTTGTGGTTGCCAAGAAGCAGGGTGGGGGGTGGGGGGAGGGAAGAATTTGGACTTGGGATTAGCAAATACAAACTAGTATACATAGGATGGATAAACAACAAGGTCCTACTGTATAGCACAGGGAACTATATTCAATATCCTGCAATAAACCAGAATAGAAAAGAATATAAGAAAGAATATATATATATGTATAACAACTGAGTCACTTTGCTGTACAGCAAAAATTAACACAACATGGTAAATCAGCTATACTTCAATAAAAAATTTTTTTATAAGTCAGAATGACCTAATCAAACTACTTTATTTGAAGGTTATTTGGCTATCTGACCTTTAGTTCCTAGAACTCTGAATGTAGGTACATTCCAAGGAGTACACATTTTTAAAGGAAATATGCATGAGTCTTACTTTATCATTCACATGATATCATAAGTAAATGTAGGGGCCGGAGTCAAGATGGCGGTGTGGGAAGACGCCCAAGTTAGCATCTCCCCACAACTAGGGCACCTTTTGGCCACTGGTGGGGGACACTGATGCCCAAGGAGATGGGAAGAACCTCAAGTGAACCGGTAGGACATGGGGGTACTGAGGGGAGAGGAGAAGTGGAGGTCAGACAGGATCAGCGCCCCTGAGTCCAGGGAGATGAGGAGAGGCAGGTGGGAGGGGCCCTCTGGGAGGAGCAAGAGAGGAGTGGAGGGCATTTGCCCCGCCCACTCGGGCCCAGGGAGCTTGCTGAGCTCCCAGGCCAGGCCCCTGCCTTCCAAGGTCACCCTCTCCCGATGGCTGCATTGGTCCTGGGGGCATAGGAGGGAGGCTGGGGAGATCAGGAGAGGCAGGCAGGAGGGGCCCTTTGAGAGGAGTGCATTTGCCTGGCCCACTCGAGCACAGGAAGCCTGCTGGGCTCCCAGGTGAGGTCCCCCGCCCTCTGAGACCAGGGGTGGGGGGCATGCCTGGGCCCCTTCTGTTCAGTTGAGCCTAAGCCCCACCCCCCCATAGCCCTCAGGGCCTTTTCCAGCCCTGTGGGTCCTGAGTATTGGCCCCGCCCACCACCCAAACCTCGCCCTTGCTTAGGACCCGCCCTCCATAGCCAAGGCCTTTCCCCACTTTTCTATTTTTTCTTTTCCCTCCTCTTTTTTACTATTGTGGTACTGTTGTACCTTCTGATTGTTGATTTATCTATATTTTAATTTTTATATTCTTTCTAACATATCTGTTAGTCTCCTAGTCTAATTTTATTTTTTACTTTGTTACTGTTCTCTCTCTTTTTTTTTTTTTTGCCACCCCACGCAGCTTGTAGGATCTTGGTTCACAAGCTGGGAGTCAGGCCAAAGCTCCTGCAGTGGGACCTCCAAGTCCAAACCACTGGAAAAACAGAGAACCTCAGACCCCAAGGAATATTCATTGGAGTGAGGTCTCACGAAGGTTCTCATCTCAGCAGCAAGACCCAGCTCTACCAAACAGCCTACAAACTCCAGTGTTGGAATCCTCAGGCCAAATGGCCAATAGATAGGAACACAATCCCACTCAAAAAAAAACAGACAGCAAAAAAAGATGTCAAAGATGAAGGAGCAAGGTAAAAACCTACAAGACCAAATAAATGAAGAGAAAATAGGCAATCTACCTGAAAAAGAATTCAGAGTAATGATAGTAAAGATGATCCAGAATCTTGGAAATAGAATGGAGGCATGGATTGAGACAACACATGAAATGTTTAACAAAGATCTAGAAGAACTAAAGAACAAATAGAGAAGGACAACACAATAACTGAAATGAAAAATACACTAGAAGGAATCAATAACAGAATAACTGAGGCAGAAGAACGAATAAGTGAGGCGGAAGACAAAATGGTGGAAATAACTGCCAAGGAGCAGAATAAAGAAAAAACAATGAAAAGAATTGAAGACAATCTCAGAGACCTCTGGGACAACACTAAATGCGCCAACATTCAAATTATAGGGGTCCCAAAAGAAGAGAAAAAGAAAGGGTCTGAGAAAATATTTGAAGAGATTATAGTTGAAAACTTCCCTAACATGGGAAAGGAAATAGTCACCCAGGTCCAGGAAGCATAGAGAATCCCATACAGGATAAACCCTAGAAAAAACACACCAAGACACATATTAATCAAACTAACAAAAATTAAATTCAAAGCAAAAATATTAAAAGCAGCCAGGGAAAAACAAAAAATAACATACAAAGGAATCCCCCTAAGGTTATCAACTGATTTTTCAGCAGAAACTCTGCAGGCCAGAAGGAAGTGGCTGGATATACTTAAAGTGATGAAAGAGAAAAACCTACAACCAATATTACTCTACCCAGCAAGGATCTCATTCAGATTCGACAGAGAAATCAAAAACTTTACAGACAAGCAAAAGCTCAGAGAATTCAGCACCACCAAACCAGCTTTACAACAAATGCTAAAGAAACTTCTCTAGGCAGGAAACACAAGAGAAGAAGAAGACCCACAAGAACAAACCCAAAACAACTAAGAAAATGGTAATAGAAACATACATATCGATAATAACCTTGAATGTAAATGGATTAAATGTCCCAACTAAAAGACACAGGCTTGCTAAATGGATACAAAAACAAGACCCACATATATGCTGTCAACCAGAGACCCACTTCAGAAGTAGGGACACAAACAGACTGAAAGTGAAGGGATGGAAAAAGATATTCCATGAAAATGGAAATCAAAAGAAAGCTGGAGTAGCAATATTCATATCAGATAAAATAGACTTTAAAATAAGACTGTTACAAGACATAAGGAGGGACACTACATAATGATCAAAGGATTATTCGAAGAAGAAGATATAAAAATTATAAATGTTTATGCACCCAACATAGGAGCACCTCAATACATAAGGCAAATGCTAACAGCCATGAAAGGAGAAATCAACAGTAACACAGTAAGAGTAGGGGACTTTAACACCCCACTTACACTAACGGACAGATCATCCAAAATGAAAATACATAAGGAAACACAAGCTTTAAATCACACAATAGACCAGATAGATTTAATTGATATTTATAGAACATTCCATCCAAAAGTGGCAGAATACATTTTCTTCTCAAGTGCACACAGAACATTCTCCAGGATAGATCACATCTTGCATCACAAATCAAGCCTTGGAAAATTCAAGAGAATTGAAATCGTATCAAGCATCTCACAATGCTATGAGACTGGAAATCAATTACAGGAAAAAAACTGTAAAAAACCCAAATATATGGAGGTTAAATAGTGCACTACTAAATAACCAAGAGATCACTAAAGAAATCAAAGAAGAAATAAAAAAATACATAGAAACAAGTGACAATGAAAACACGACGACCCAAAACCTATGGGATGAAGCAAAAGCAGTTCTAAGAGGGAAGTTTATAGCAATTCAATCTCACCTCAAGAAACAAGAAAAATCTCAAATAAACAATCTAACCCTACACTTAAAACAACTAGAGAAAGAAGAACAGATAACCAAAAATCAGTAGAAGGAAAGAAATCATAAAGATCAGAGTAGAAATAAATGAAATAGAAATGAAGAAAACAATAGCAAAGATCAATAAAATGAAAAGATGGTTCTTTGAGAAGATAAACAAAATTGATAAACCATTAGCCAGACTCATCAAGAAAAAAAAGGGAGATGACGCAAATCAATAAAATTAGAAATGAAAAAGGAGAAATCACAATTGACACCACAGAAATACAAAGGATTATAAGAGACTACTACAAACAACTATATGCCAATAAAATGAACAACCATGAAGAAATGGACAAAATCTTGGAAAGGTACAATTTTCCAAGACTGAACCAGGAAGAATTAGAAAATATAAACAGACCTATCACAAGTAATGAACTTGAAACACTAATTAAAAATCTTCCAACAAACAAAAGTCCAGGATCAGATAGCTTCACAGGCGAATTCTATCAAACATTTAGAGAAGAGCTAACACTAATCCTTCTCAAACTTTTCCAAAAAATTGCAGAGGGAGGGACACTCCTAAATTCATTCTACAAAGCCACCATCACCCTGATACCAAAACCAGAAAAAGGTATCACAAAAAAAGAGAAAATTATAGACCAATATCACTGATGAACACAGATGCAAAAGTCTTGAACAAAATACTAGCAAACAGAATCCAACAACACATTAAAAGGGTCATACACCATGATCAAGTGGGATTTATCCCAGGGATGCAAGGATTCTTCAATATACACAAATCAATCAATGTGATACACCACATTAACAAATTAAGTAATAAAAACCATATGATCATCTCAGTAGATGCAGAAAAAGCTTTTGACAAAATTCAACACCCATTTATGACAAAAACTCTCCAGAAAATGGGCATAGAGGGAACCTACCTCAACATAATAAAGGCCATATACGACAAAACCACAGCAAGCATCATACTCAGTGGTGAAAAACTGAAAGCATTTCCACTAAGATCAGGAACAAGACAAGGATGTCCACTCTCGTCACTCTTATTCAACACAGTTTTGGAAGTCCTAGCCACAGCAATCAGAGAAGAAAAAGAAATAAAAGGAATCAAATTGGAAAAGAAAAAGTAAAAGTGTCACAGATTTGCAGATGACATGATACTATACATAGAAAATCCTAAAGATGCCACCAGAAAACTACTAGAACTAATCAATGAATTTGGTAAGGTTGCAGAATACAAAATTAATGCACAGAAATCTCTGGCATTCCTATACACCAACAATGAAAAATCAGAAAGAGAAATTAAGGAAACACTCCCATTTACCATTGTAACATAAAGAATAAAATACCTAGGAATAAACCTACCTAAGGAGGTGAAAGACTTGTACTCAGAAAACTATAAAACACTGATGAAAGAAATCAAAGTTGACATAAACAGATGGAGAAATATACCATGTTCTTGGATTGGAAGAATCAATATTGTGAAAATGACTATACTACCCAAAGCAATCTACAGATTCAATGCAATCCCTATCAAACTACCAATGGCATTCTTCACAGAATTAGAACAAAAAATTTTACAATTCATATGGAAACACAAAAGACCCCAAATAGCCAAAGCAATCTTGAGAAAAAAAAAATGGAGTTGGAGGAATCAGGCTCCTCAACTTCAAACTATACCACAAATCTACAGTAATCAAGACAGTATGGTACTGGCACAAAAACAGAAATATAGATCAGTGGTACAGGATAGAATGCCCAGAGATAAAGCCACGCACATATGGAGACCTAATTTACAACAAAGGAGGCAAGAACATACAATGGAGAAAAGACAGCCTCTTCAATAAGTGGTGCTGGGAAAACTGGACAGCTACATGTAAAAGAATGAAATTAGAACACTCCTTAACACCATACACAAAAATAAACTCCAAATGGATTAAAGACCTAAATGTAAGACCAGACACTATAAAACTCTTAGAGGAAAACATAGGAAAAACACTCTTTGACATAAACCACAGCAAGATCTTTTTTGACCCACCTCTTAGAGTAATGGAAATAAAAACAAAAATAAACAAATAGGACTTAATTAAACTTTTTTTGCAAAGCAAAGGAAACCATAAACAAGACAAAAAGACAACCCTCAGAATGGGAGAAAATATTTGCAAATGAAACAACAGACAAAGGATTAATCTCCAAAATACACAAACAGCTCATGGAGCTCAATATCAAAAAATCAAACAATCCAGTTAAAAAAATGGGTGGAAGACCTAAATAGGTATTTCACCAAGGAAGACATACAGATGGCCAAGAGGCACATGAAAAGATGCTCAACATCACTAATTATTAGAGAAATGCAAATCAAAACTACAATGAGATATCACCTCACACTGGTCAGAATGGCCATTATCAAAAAATCTAGAAACAATAAATGTTGGAAAGGGTGTGGTGAAAAGGGAACCCTCCTGCACTGTTGGTGGGAATGTAAATTGATACAACCACTATGGAAAACAGTATGGAGGTTCCTAAAAAAACTACAAATAGAATTACCATATGACCCAGCAATCCCACTACTGGGCATATACCCTGAGAAAACCATAATTCAAAAAGAGACATGCACCACAGTGTTCATTGCAGCACTATTTTCAATAGCCAGGACATGGAAGCAACCTAAGTGTCCATCAACAGATGAATGGATAAAGAAGATGTGGCACATATATACAATGGAATATTACTCAGCCATTAAAAGAAACGAAATTGAGTTATTTGTAGTGTGGTGGATGGACCTAGAGTCTGTCATACAGAGTGAAGTAAGTCAGAAAGAGAAAAACGAATACCGTATGCTAATGCACATATATGGAACCAAAAAAAAAAAAAGTGGTACTGATGAACCTAGTTGCAGGGCAGGAATAAAGATGTAGACATAGAGAATGGACTTGAGGACACGGGGTGGGAGGGGAAGCTGGGGCGAAGCGAGAGTAGCATCGACATATATACACTACCGAATGTAAAATTCCCTAGTGGGAAGCAGCAGCATAGCACAGGGAGATCAGCTCGGTGCTTTGCGATGACTTAGAGGGGTGGGAAAGGGAGGATGGGAGGGAGGCTCAAGAGGGAGGGGATATGGGCACATATGTATGCATATGGCTGATTCACTTTGGTGTACAACAGAAACTAACACAGTATTGTGAAGCAATTATACTCCAATAAAGATCTATTTTAAAAAATGATTTCACTGGTGTATAACATACATATAATTAGATGCACATATTTTAACTATACTATTCAATAGGCTTTGATAAATGTTTACACCTGTGTAAGTCTCATTACAATCAAGATATAGGATATTTTCATTACCCCTCCAAAGGTTTCTTTTTTGCCCTTTCCCAGTCCATTTCCAACCCTACCCCAACTCCCAGCAACCATTGACCCTCTTTCTATCACTATATAGAATTATCCCTTCCAGATTTTCATATAAAAAGAATCAGATGTTATGTATGCTTTTGGTCTGGCTTCCTTCAAGCAGCATCTTTTTGAGATTTATCCAGGTTGTTTAATGTATCAGTAGTTCATGTCTTTGCATTGCTGAATATTATTCTATTGTATAAATACAATATAATCTGTTTATGCACTCACCTGTTGTATATTTGGATTGTTTCTGGTTTGAGGCTATTAAGAATTAAATTGCTATTAACATTTTCGTACAAAAAAAATAAGTAAATTTAAACAAATTTTCCCACATGAGAATAAAGTGCAATGTATTTATCAATCAGTAAAGACAAATGGTATGTATTCATTCACTTATTACTAAATAGATAGGCTTAGAAGAGAGTGCACGTGCTTTATTAAATGAACTGAATTAATTTTAGTAGGGTTGGAAGATAAAGTGCAAGGAAGTGAGGAGTAAAGAGAAACCTGGACCAATTAGCAGAGACTATGTCATGAAGGACCTTGTAAGCCACAGGACGATTCACAAGGCAATGGAAGCCATCAATTTTCGACTTCCTACGTGATCAGATTTACATTGTAGAAAGCTCCCTCTAGTGGCAGTGCTGAGCATAGACAGATTAAAGGGCAGTAAGAAGCACTTGGGAGGCTTGAGGTATTCTAGGTGAAAGATAACATTGAGCTGAAATAATAGTATTTGCCGTGGGAATAAAGAGAAGTGGAAAGACTCAAGATTGTAGGAGTTGAAATCTCCCAGACTTGATAATTTGTTAGATGTAGGCAGAGGAATGCCTGGCAGAGTCACAAACCGGGGAATAAAAGAAAAGAACAGGCTTGGAGTAGAAGACAAAGAGCTCAGATTTGGACATACAGAGATTGAGCCAGTTAGACATAAGGGTCTATGGCTCTGAAGAGAGGTCAAGGCCAGCCTATAAGCTGGCCTATAAGCCTATAAGCACAGCCTACCATCACTACTTTCTCATTATTTTTAGCCCCTCCTCATCCAGTCTGAAGTCCCAGGACCATCGCTTGAGCCACATTTTGCTGGAATCCTCAAGTAAATGGACTTACCCTAGGGAAGGACATGTGTTCCTCTGAGACAGTGAGGACAGATATAAGGGTCAATTCGGGTGCAGAGTCACAGCAAATGGAGACGTAAAGTTGATCTCTTAGAGTCTCTTATTATTTGGGGTAAAATAAATGTTTACAAAAAATAAACACTTAAACTATGTGTTTAATTTTAAGAGAATCTATATAGTAATTTATATACTGGTTAATTAGAGATAGATTGAGAGATCATAGTAATTTTATAATGGGTGAAATCAACACATTACGAAGAATACAGTTTAGAAATGTATGTGAACAAGTACACAAATTTTCTATAACAAGCACTTTAACAGAGGTAGTTCTCCTTAACAAGCGTTTTTAGTTTCCAGGTTGTAAGTCAACATCCACAAAACAAACATTTCTCAGCAAAGTGCTACTTAGTGCTTGTAATCTCAAACTCCCATTATGTTTTCTAACCAAGTCTGAATTAAAGAAAATGGGGCTTTCCCCTAAAAAGAATCAGGGGTCCCTGGAGAAACAGCTGATTTCAGGACTAGAGCAGGGAAAGTACAAGATGAACCTAGAAAATCTTGGATCAGATAGTAGGGAAGTGCTGAAAAAATGAGAGGGCCATATGCCAGAAGAAGTCAGGAACTAGACCAAAGAAGCATCCTTAGGCTGAATCTGGGATAACTTGAGCATTAAAATTAATAATGATAGAAATGGATTATTACTCACTGAATTTAGAAAAAATCATGAGTCCATACTAATGCTAAATAAATAAAGGGGAAGAGGGGAGGTGTTATGAGTTGAACTGTGTCCCATCACCCCAAAAAAATCATACGTCCTAACCCCCAGTATCTCAGAGTATGCTCCTATTTGGAGATAGAGGTTTTGCAGAGGTAATCAAGTGAAAGTGAAGTCATTAGGGAGGGCATTAATCCACAATGACTAGTGTTCTTATGCAAAGGGGATATTTGGACGTAAAGACATGCATAGAGAGAAAAAAAATGTAGAGACATAGAGAGAAGACAGTCATCTACAAGCCAAAGAGAAGCCTGGAATACATCCTTCCCTCATAGCCCTCAGAAGGAACTAACCCTACTGACACCGTGATCTCAGACTTGTAGCCGTCACAACTGTGAGACAATAAATTTCTGTCGTTTGCATCACTCAGTTTATGGTACTTTGTTACAGCAGCTTTAGCAAACTAATACAGGAGGAAAAGCTCTTTCTTATAGTAAATATAAAAGAAATAATAGAATTAGAAAATCACCACTATATAATCATCATAATATAATTGATTCAGGCAAGAACCATTAGTAGATGGTAAAATGCATTGGGCAAAAGGGTAATTAGGACAAAATATTTACAGTTTCAAGGGATTCTCTTCACAGATCATTTAATAATTGCAGAAATGGTAACTTAAAAAGGAGAAAGCTGGTGGAAACAACCTTAACGAAATTTATCAAGTTATTATCACCAGTAAATGGCACAAAATGACATCATGTGTAACTTGAATCTAATCATGAAGAAACATCATAGACACCCAAATTAACATTTTATAAAACAACTGACCTGTACCTCTTCAAAAATATCAATGTCATGAAAGTCCAAAACGGCTGTTCCAAACTAAATGAGATAAAGGAGAAAACTAAATATCATGCAACACATGATCCTAGATTTAAACCTGGATCAGAAAAATACATAAACTGACTCTTAAATAATTCAGCAAAAATAAAAATAATAACAGAGGTATGTATTGTATGTGTAAAAAAATAAGGAGTTCCTTATAATATTTCTGCAATTCTTCTATAAGCTTGAATATTTTTCAAAGTAAAATCTTAACAAAGAGAAAATAGGGCTTAAAAACCAGAAGTATCCATTCAAAGTACACCTTAAATTCATACCAAAAATTAAACTCTTAAGTAATCATATTTATACAAAGTCCATTCTTTTTATCAGAGAACAATATTTTTCAACAAAATTTTATAATCAGTTGAGTATTTTAATTATTTATTTGATATTTACTTTCTCCAGAACCCTGAACAATATTATTATATTTGCACAAATCATACTTTTAAAACTATAACCCTCACAGAGCTGTTAGATGATAAAGATCACTTATTTCTGCTAAAAAAGGAGACATAAAGGGAAAAAAGAGTTAACAAAACCTTTAGTTTCCCAGAAAAAAAAAAAAAACTCGTAATTTATATAGCATAATTTGTTGTTTCTTAAATTACCTCTTCATATTAGTTCTCAATATTTATAATTTATATGGCCATTATGCAAACACATATATGATAGGCAGATATTTCAGATTCAATTCAATCCTCCAAATTCAATCCATTTTTTGCACTCAAAAACACCATTCAGACTCAAACAATAGAAGAAAAGTACATAATCCTAAAGCAAAGAAAGTTCTTTCCTGGTGAAAACATACGGCTTGAGATCACTCAGTCCAATAACATATGTTAGAAACCCAAGGCAGATATAATTTTTTAATTATAAATTAATTATAAATATATATTTTATTTATAATTGTTATATAGAATATACATAATCTCATATATTATATAATATTTTATTTTTATTTATAATTTATAAATAGAAACTAAAATTTCAAATTTTTAAAATAACCATTTATTTTACATATATTTTGACTTTTTTTTCCGTTGTAGATAATTATGAGCAAGAATTGGTGCCAAAAGTAAGTTGAGACTGTCATCAATTTTGAAATAGGGTAACCTATAACTCCTTTCTCAACACTCTACGGTTATGCTAATTCAGTATTTCCTTGTGGTAACTCTTCTGCTTTCTGATACATGGTTATCAGAATTAAGCTCTTAATGTGGCAGGATCTAAGTTATTGTTAGTCTCTCAATTTTGGCCCATGCTTTGACCAGTGGGAATCTCAAACAATACTTCATAGACCACCAGCCTATAAAATTACCAAAAAGTAACAGAGCAATATTTCTCTGATTCAGTTGCCTCCTACAGAATTCAGGTAACTCAGACCCTAAGTCCTCTCTCCCAAGGAGAGAAACCCCTCTCTCAGCAAGGAGAAAAACCCCTGGAAGAAGTCTTCCTCCTCGCTTCCATGTCTCTCCTCGCTCCTGGGTATGCAATCTTTCTCAATGTATCTGAGAAACAAGATGCTTCCAACGCCCATTAAATCCTAGCTCACTGAGGATGCCAGCTTGGTGCCCAAACAACTGCTCGGGACTGCTTTGACATGTGCTTTTCTTGTCCATGTCAAATCTCAAAGCAGCACTGTTGTGTGTCCTGTTATTTTTTTGTTTTTTATTTTTTGTTTTCTTGGTCACACCATGGGGCTTGTGGAATCTTAGTTCTCTGACCAGGGATCAAACCCAGGGCCCTGGCAGTGACAGCGATGAGTCCTAACCACTGGACTGCCAGGGAATTCCTTCCTGTTAATTTTAAATGGAAGCTCTTACGACACACACCTTAACTTATTCCTCTCTCTAGTACAGTTCCCTCTTAACACTTGTCCAAAGACAACTGGGCCAGAAGCCTGAAGATTATCACATCTGGGTGCAACCATGTGCATTCTCTACCCCACTCCCACCTAGGTTATAATTTGTGGAGCATAATGTCATAAAGGGAAGAGCGTATAGAGAGAATGCTCCAAAAATCTGCAGAAGGGTTCACTCAAATCTTTGACTGAATTCTCATCTATCCATGAATGTACTGAAACTCTATGAGGCTGATTAAGAACCTCCAGAAAACAGAAGACTGAACAATTACCAAAGCTCACACAAGGCTGGGAATAGTTCATATTACCAGGGTTCAGAGGCTTTTCAACACATAGGTCATTGGGTAGAGTCTATAGAAGGGTATTGCCTTAACAAATTAGCCCCTAAAAGGCTATTCTGAACCTACCCTAACAAATTTTAAAATCAACCCTTGCAAGAATCCGATTAATCCCAAGCAACTAAACTGTGTACCACAACAAAGCCCAATATTCCTTAAGAGAATACAATACAACTCAACACCTAAAAAGTAAAATTACAATGTCTAGCATCCAATCAAAAATTGCTAAGCGTTCGGGGGCTTCCCTGGTGGTGCAGTGGTTGAGAGTCTGCCTGCCAATGCAGGGGATATGGGTTCGAGCCCTGGTCTGGGAAGATACCACATGCCGCGGAGCAACTGGGTCCGTGAGCCACAATTACTGAGCCTGCGCGCCTGGAGCCTGTGCTCCGCAACAAGAGAGGCCACGATAGTGAGAGGCCCGCACACTGCGAAGAAGAGTGGCCCCCACTTGCCACAGCTAGAGAAAGCCCTCGCACAGAAACGAAGACCCAACACAGCCATAAATAAATAAATTTAATACTTGCTACTTTAACTAGCTCCTCTGACATCTCTCTGTATTCACTATTAAAAAAAAAATTGCTAAGCATTCAAAGAAGTAGAAATATATAACCCATAACCAAAAAAAAAAAAGATAACTCAATCAATAGAAACAGATGCATAAATGACAAAGATAATGGAACTAGCAAGCATGAGCATAAAGAGGAAAGAAATAAAAGATATTAAAAAAAGACACAAATGGAACTTCTAGAAATGAAATGTATAATATCTTAAATGAAAAATATTCTGAGTGGGATTAACAGCAGGTTAGACAATGAAAAAGGAAAAATAAGTAAATTTGAAGACCTGGAAACAGAAAACTATCCAAAATGAAACACAAAGAGAACAGGGACTGAAAATAAATTGAGCATCAGTGAACTGTGGGACAGTATCAAATGATCTAACATACATCTTAATTATAGTCCCAGAGATGAGAAAGTAAGTCTTAAAGAAATAATGGTTGACCATTTTTCAAGTTTGATGAAAACTATAGACCCTCAGTTCTAAGAATAAGGATCAACGAACCGCAAGCAGAGTCAACCTAAACAAAATCACACCAGGGAATTCCCTGGCTGTCCAGTGGTTAGGACTCCGCACTTCCACTGCAGGGGGCACAGGTTCAATCCCTGGTCAGGGAACTAAGATCCCGCATGCCATGTGGCGCAGTCAAAAAAAATACATAAATAAAATCACACCAAGGAACATCGTAACCCGATTGCTAAAACCCAACAATAAAGAGAAACATTTAAAAGCAACTAGAGGAAAATGAAAGTACAGCTGACCCTTGAATAATGCAGGGATTAGGGGCAGCAACCCCCCCACATAGTCAAAAAATCCATGTATAATTTTACAGTCGACCCTCCATATCATCAGTTCCACATCCACAGATTCAACCAACTGTGGATCGTGTAGTACTGTGGTACTTATTTATTGAAAAAAAAAATCCATCTACAATTAGGCCCATGCAGTTCAAACCCATGTTGTTCAAGAGGATGTAGAAAGGAACAAAAATAAGAATGATAACAGAATTCTCATCTGCAGCTGTACAAGCTGAAAAACAGTAAAGCAACATTTTTCAAGTGCTGAAAAATCTTTTTAAACAAGCAGTTAAGGAGGAGCTTCAAGATGGCGGAAGAGTAAGACGCGGAGATCACCTTCCTCCCCACAAATACATCAGAAATACATCTACATGTGGAACAGCTCCTACAGAACACCTACTGAACGCTGGCAGAAGACCTCAGACCTCCCAAAAGGCAAGAAACTCCCCACGTACTTGGGTAGGGCAAAAGAAAAAAGAAATAACAGAGACAAAAGAATAGGGAAGACACCTGCACCAGTGGGAGGGAGCTGTGAAGGAGGAAAGGTTTCCACACACTAGGAAGCCCCTTCGCAGGTGGAGACTGCGGGTGGCAAAGGGGGGAAGCTTCGAAGCCACAGAGGAGAGCGCAGCAACAGGGGTGCAGAGGGCAAAGCGGAGAGATTCCCGCACAGAGGATCGGTGCCGACCGGCACTCACCAGCCCGAGAGGCTTGTCTGCTCACCGGCCGGGGCGGGCGGGGGCTGGGAGCTGCGGCTCGGGCTTCGGTCGGATCACAAGGAGAGGACTGGTGTTGGCTGCGTGAACACAGCCTGAAGGGGCTAGTGCGCCACAGCTAGCCGGGAGGGAGTCCTGAAAAGGTCTGGAGCTGCCCAAGAGGCAAGAGACTTTTTCTTGCCTCTTTGTTTCCTGGTGCGCAAGGAGAGGGGATTCAGAGCGCCGCGTAAAGGAGCTCCAGAGACGGGCGCGAGCCATGGTTATCAGCGCAGACCCCAGAGACGGGCCTGAGACGCTAAGGCTGCTGCTGCCACCACCAAGAAGCTTGTGAGCAAACACAGGTCACTATCCACACCGCCCCTCCCGGGAGCCTGTGCAGCCCGCCACTGCCAGGGACCCGTGATCCAGGGACAACTTCCCCGGGAGAACACACGGCACACCTGAGGCTGGTGCAAAGTCATGCCAGCCTCTGCCGCTGCAGGCTGGCCCCCCATCCGTAACCCCTCCCTCCCCCCGGCCTCAGTGAGACAGAGCCCCCGAATCAGCTGCTCCTTTAACCCCATCCTGTCTGAGTGAAGAACAGACGCTCTCAGGCGACCTACATGCAGAGGCGGGTCCAAATCCAAAGCTGAACCCCAGGAGCTGTGCGAACAGAGAAGAGAAAGGGAAATCTCTCCCGGCAGCCTCAGGAGCAGTGGATTCAATCTCCACAATCAACTTGATGTACCCTGCATCTGTGGAATACCTGAATAGACAATGAATCATCCCCAATTGAGGAGGTGGACTTTGGGAGCAAGATATATATATATATTTTTTCCCTTTTTCTCTTTTTGTGAGTGTGTATATGTATGCTTCTGTATGTGATTTTGTCTGTATAGCTTTGCTTTTACTATTTGTCCTAGTGTTCTGTCTGTCCATTTCTTTTTTTTTTAATATCTTTTTAAAAAATTTTTCTTAATAATTATTTTTCATTTTTTATTTTAATAACGTCAATTTATTTTATCTTCTTCTTTCTTTCTTTCTTCCTTTCTTCCTTCTTTCCTTTCCTTCCTTCCTTCCTTCCTTCTTTGTTTCTTTCTTACTTTCTTTTCTCCCTTTTATTCTGAGCCGTGTGAATGACAGGCTCTTGATGCTCCAGCCAGGTGTCACGGCTGTGCCTCTGAGGTGGGAGAGCCAAGTTCAGGACACTGGTCCACAAGAGACTGGTCCACTGGTCCAAAGACCTCCCAGCTCCACGTAGTGTCAAACAGCGAAAATCTCCCAGAGATCTCCATCTCAACGCCAAGACCCAGCTCCACTCAACGACCAGCAAGCTACAGTGCAGGACACCCTATGCCAAACAACTAGCAAGACAGGAACACAACCCCATCCATTTGCAGAGAGGCTGCCTAAAATCATAAGAAGGCCACAGATACCTCAAAACACACCACCAGACGTGGACCTGCCCACCAGAAAGACAAGATCCAGCCTCATCCACCAGAACACAGGCACTAGTCCCGTCCACCAGGAAGCCTACACAACCCACTGAACCAACCTTAGCCACTGGGGACAGATACCAAAAACAACGGGAACGACGAACCTGCAGCCTGTGAAAAGGAGACCCCCAAACACAGTAAGTTAAGCAAAATGAGAAGAGAGAGAAACACACAGCAGATGAAGGAGCAAGGCAGAAACCCACCAGACGTAACAAATGAAGAGGAAATAGGCAGTCTACCTGAAAAAGAATTCAGAATAATGATAGTAAAGATGATACAAAATCTTGGAAATATAATGGAGAAAATACAACAAACGTTTAACAAGGACCTAGAGGAACTAAAGAGCAAACAAACAGTGATGAATAACACAATAAATGAAATAAAAAATTCTCTAGAAGGGATCAATAGCAGAATAACTGAGGCAGAAGAACGGATAAGTGACCTGGAAGATAAAATAGTGGCAATAACTACTGCAGAGCAGAATAAAGAAAAAAGAATGAAAAGAATTGAGGACAGTCTCATAGACCTCTGGGACAACATTAAACGCACCAACATTCGAATTATAGGGGTCCAAGAAGAAGAAGAGAAAAAGAAAGGGTCTGAGAAAATATTTGAAGAGATTATAGTGGAAAACTTCCCTAATATGGGAAAGGAAATAGTTAGTCAAGTCCAGGAAGCATAGAGAGTCCCATACAGGATAAATCCAAGGAGAAACGCGCCAAAACACATATTAATCAAACTATCAAAAATTAAATACAAAGAATAAATACTAAAAGCAGCAAAGGAAAAACAACAAATAACACACAAGGGAATCCCAATAAGGTTAACAGCTGATCTTTCAGCAGAAACTCTGCAAGCCCAAAGGGAATGGCAGGACATATTTAAAGTGATGAAGGAGAAAAACCTACAACCAAGATTACTCTACCCAGCAAGGATCTCATTCAGATTAGACAGAGAAATTAAAACCTTTACAGACAAGCAAAAGCTAAGAGAATTCAGCACCACTAAACCAGCTTTACAACAAATGCTAAAGGAACTTCTATAGGCAGGAAACAAAGAGAGAAGGAAAAGACCTACAATAACAAACACAAAACAATTAAGAAAATGGTAATAGGAACATACATATTGATAACTACCTTCAATGTAAATGGATTAAATGCTCCAACCAAAAGACATAGACTGGCTGAATGGATACAAAAACAAGACCCATATATATGCTGTCTACAAGAGACACACTTCAGACCTAGGGACACATATACACTGAAAGTGAGGGGATGGGGAAAGATATTCCATGCAAATGGAAATCAAAAGAAAGTTGGAGTAGCAATTCTCATACCAGACAAAATAGACTTTAAAAAAAAGACTATTACAAGAGACAAAGAAGGACAGTACATAATGATCAAGGGATCAATCTAAGAAGAAGATATAGCAATTGTAAACATTTATGCACCCAACATAGGAGCACCTCAATATATAAGGCAAATACTAACAGCCATAAAAGGGGAAATCGACAGCAACACAATCATAGTAGGGGACTTTAACACCCCACTTTCACCAATGGAGAGATCATCCAAAATGAAAATAAATAAGGAAACACAAGCTTTAAATGATACATTAAACAAGATGGACTTAATTGATATTTATAGGACATTCCATCCAAAAACAACAGAATACACATTCTTCTCAAGTGCTCATGGAACATTCTCCAGGATAGATCATATCTTGGGTCACAAATCAAGCCTCAGTAAATTTAAGAAAATTGAAATCGTATCAAGTATCTTTTCCGACCACAACGCTATGAGACTAGATATCAATTACAGGAAAAAAATCTGTAAAAAACACAAACACATGGAGGCTACACAATACACTACTTAATAACCAAGTGATCACTGAAGAAATCAAAGAGGAAATCAAAAAATACCTAGAGACAAATGACAATGAAAACACTACAACGAAAAACCTATGGGATGCAGCAAAAGCAGTTCTAAGAGGGAAGTTTATAGCAATAAAATCCTACCTTAAGAAACAAGAAACATCTCAAATAAACAACCTAACCTTAAACCTAAAGCAATTAGAGAAAGAAGAACAAAAAAACCCCAAAGTTAGCAGAAGGAAAGAAATCATAAAGATCAGATCAGAAATAAATGAAAAAGAAATGAAGGAAACGATAGCAAAGATCAATAAAACTAAAAGCTGGTTCCTGGGGAAGATAAACAAAATTGATGGTTTATTAGCCAGACTCATCAAGAAAAAAAGGGAGAAGACTCAAATCAATAGAATTAGAAATGAAAAAGGAGAAGTAACAACTGACACTGCAGAAATACAAAAGATCATGAGAGATTACTACAAGCAACTCTATGCCAATAAAATGGACAACCTGGAAGAAATGGACAAATTCTTAGAAATGCACAACCTTCCAAGACTGAACCAGGAAGAAACAGAAAATATGAACAGACAAATCACAAGCACTGAAATAGAGACTGTGATTAAAAACCTTCCAACAAACAAAAGCCCGGGACCCGACGGCTTCACAGGCGAATTCTATCAAACATTTAGAGAAGAGCTAACACCTATCCTTCGCAAACGCTTCCAAAATATAGCAGAGGGAGGAACACTCCCAAACTCATTCTACGAGGCCACCATCACCCTAATACCAAAACGAGACAAAGATGTCACAAAGAAAGAAAACTACAGGCCAATATCACTCATGAACATAGATGCAAAAATCCTCAACTAAATACTAGCAAACAGAATCCAACAGCACATTAAAAGGATCATACACCATAATCAAGTGGCGTTTATCCCAGGAATGCAAGGATTCTTCAATATATGTAAATAAATCAATGTGATACACCATATTAACAAATTGAAGGAGAAAAACCATATGATCATCTCAATAGATGCAGAGAAAGCTTTTGACAAAATTCAACACCAATTTATGATAAAAAAACCCTCCAGAAAGTAGGCATAGAGAGAACTTTTCTCAACATAATAAAGGCCATATATGACAAACCCACAGCCAACATCATCCTCAATGGTGAAAAACTGAAACCATTTCCACTAAGATCAGGAACAAGACAAGGTTGCCCACTCTCACCACTATTATTCAACATAGTTTTGGAATTTTAGCCATAGCAATCAGAGAAGAAAAAGAAATAAAAGGAATCCAAATCAGAAAAGAAGTAAAGCTGTCACTGTTTGCAGATGACATGATACTATACAAAGAGAATCCTAAAGATGCTACCAGAAAACAACTACAGCTAATCAATGAATTTGGTAAAGTAGCAGGATACAAAATTAATGCACAGAAATCTCTTGCATTCCTATACACTAATGATGAAAAGTCTGAAAGTGAAATTAAGGAAACACTCCCATTTACCATTGCAACAAAAAGAATAAAATATCTAGGAATAAACCTACCTAAGGAGACAAAAGACCTGTATGCAGAAAACTATAAGACACTGATGAAAGAAATTAAAGACGATACAAACAGGTGGAGTGATATACCATGTTCTTGGATTGGAAGAATCAACATTGTGAAAATGATTCTACTACCCAAAGCAATCTACAGATTCAATGCAATCCCTATCAAACTACCAATGGCATTTTCCACAGAACTAGAACAAAAAATTTCACAGTTCGTATGGAAACACAAAAGACCCTGAATAGCCAAAGCAATCTTGAGAAAGAAAAATGGAGCTGGAGGAATCAGGCTCCCTGACTTCAGACTATACTACAAAGCTACAGTAATCAAGACAGTATGGTAGTGGCACAAAAACAGAAATAGAGATCAATGGAACAGGATAGAAAGCCCAGAGATAAACCCACGCACCTATGGTCACCTTACTTTTGATTAAGGAGGCAAAAATATACAATGGAGGAAAGACAGCCTCTTCAATAAGTGGTGCTGAGAAAACTGGACAGCTATATGTAAAAGAATGAAATTAGAACACTCCTTAACACCATACACAAAAATAAACTCAAAATGGATTAAAGACCTAAATGTAAGGCCAGACACTATCAAATACTTAGAGGGAAACATAGGCAGAACACTCTATGAGATAAATCACAGCAAGATCCTTTTTGACCCGCCTCCTAGAGAAATGGAAATAAAAACAAAAATAAACAAATGGGACCTAATTAAACTTAAAAGCTTTTGCACAGCAAAGGAAAGCATAAAGAAGACCAAAAGACAACCCTCAGAATGGGAGAAAATTTTTGCAAATGAAGCAACTGACAAAGGATTAATCTCCAAGATTTACAAGCAGCTCATGCAGCTCAGTATCAAAAAAACAAACAACCCAATCCACAAATGGGCAGAAGACCTAAACAGACATTTCTCCAAAGAAGATATACAGACGGGAATAAAGATGCAGACCTACTAGAGAATGGACTTGAGGATACAGGGACGGGGAAGGGTAAGGTGGGACAAAGTGAGAGAGTGGCATGGACATATATACACTACCAAACGTAAAATAGATAGCTAGTGGGAAGCAGCCGCACAGCCCAGGGAGATCAGCTCGGTGCTTTGTGACCACCTAGATGGGTGGGATAGGGAGGGTGGGAGGGAGGGAGATGCAAGAGGGAAGAGATATAGGGACATATGTATATGTATAACTGATTCACTTTGTTATAAAGCAGAAACTAACACACCATTGTAAAGCAATTATACTCCAATAAAGATGTTAAAAACGAAAAACAGAAAACAGGGACTTCCGTGGTTGCGCAGTGGTTAAGAATCTGCCTGCCAATGCAGGGTACATGGGTTTGAGCCCTGGTCCAGGAAGATCCCACATGCGTAGTGGAGCAACAAAGCCCGCGAGCCACAACTACTGAAGCCCATGCGCCTAGAACCTGTGCTCCGCAGCAAGAGAAGCCACCACAATGAGAAGTCCGCGCACTGCAACGAAGACTAGCCCCTGCTCACCACAACTAGAGAAAGCCCGCATGCAGCAACAAAGACCCAACGCAGCCAAAAGTAAATAAATAAATATTTTTAAAAACATAAATAATAAAAAATAAAATTTTTTTAAAACGCAGTTAAAATAGAATACTGGACACAAATGAAGAGAAAATAAGTGAACTGGAAAATGGAGCTAAGAAAATACCGAAGAACGTAGTACATTGATTTATTCATTCAATGACCATTTGAGTGCTAAAATGTTCCAGGCACTGTCCTTTGCAATGGTGATATCTCACAGAGCTGAAGAGAAAAGTCCCTTTTCTGACCTTTTTGAGCTTACAGTATAGAGGAGAAGCTATACAAAACAAATAAACAAAAATAAATGTATAAGGTCATGTCAGGTAATAGTAAGTCTTCGACAAAAAATGAAAGAGAGAAGTTAGCTAGAGACTGAAAGTGGATGCCATTTTAGATAGGATTCAGAGAAATCCTTTCTGAGGAGATGACTTTTGAGCAAATACCTAAAGAAAGTGATGACCCATGAGAATGATCCACAAGAATATCTGGAGGAAGATCATTCTAGATGGAGGAAACACCAGTGAAAAGGCCCTAAAACAGGAACCTGATTGGTATGCCAAAGAATATCAAGAAGATGGCTCAGAGAGAGAGATGAAAACTATAAAATAGGGGTTAAGAGACATGGAGGACAGACAGGAGCTCTTAAAGAATAAAGAATAACCATAGAGACCAGTCACCATCCCAAGAAACAATGGCTGAAAATTTTCTAGAAATTATGAAACGTATGAATCATTAGATTGAAGAAATATTATGAATCCCAAGTAAGAGGGAAAAAAATCCATACCTAGACAAGTTGTAGTGAAATCTTGGAAATATCAAAGACAAAAAAATTCTTGATAACACTTCTTCATGGCAAAACCACTCTTTTCTCACTCCTCGTGTTTCCTGGACTCTCTCCCCAACATTTATGCTTCACTCTGAGAGGAAGCAACTGATACAATTAAAGAAAAGCTTGCCTCCTGTCTCTCTTTATCCTCGACCATGTCTCTCTTTATGAGCATCTTCCTACATGCTCAAAGTGTATATGCTGCCTAGTGGTGAAAGGAACCTGCACCAACAGAGCAGGTGTGAGATGGCCCGCTGTGCAGGCCTGCGATTTACAACCATAGGTTGTTTAAAGGACATCAAGCTCTGACTGCAGCAATCAAAAGAACAAGCATTTAACTTCCTACCCTTCATTACGCATCATAAAGCACTAGTGAGGTTATTACTATACTAGTGTCCTGAAGAAAACTGTGTTCTTTCATTAGTCAAAAGTCGACTAATACAGTCTTAGGACAAGTGAAAAAACAGTGGTTGAGCTACTAAAATAGCACAGCAACTTTAAAATGTCACTTATATTTCTTCCCAAAGTATGTTTCTTATGTCCTTTAACTATGCTCCTACTTAAAAGTTTTGAACTGCTTAGGAAATGCCTTCCTTGTAGGTGAAATTCACATAAAATTAAATTAACAATTTTAAAGTGAACAATTCAGCGGCATTTAGTGCATTCACAATGTTATGCAACCTCTATCTTTCTAGTTCCAAAACATTTTCATTACCCCGAAAGAAAACTCCATATCCATTAAGCAGTTGTTTCCCCTCCCACCCCCCCTCCACAGGCCCTGGCAACAGCCAATCTGCATTCTGTCTCTATGGCTTTACTTACTTTGGACATTTCGTATGAATGGAATCACACAACATGTTGCCTTTTACATCTGCCTTCTTTCACTTAGCCTAATGTTTCCAAGATTCACACACAGTTTAGCATGTATCAGTACTGCTTTCCTTTTTAAAGCTGAATAGTATGCCACTGTATGTATATCCCACAATTTGTTTATCCATTCATCCATTCATGGACATTCAGGCTGCTACTACCATTTGACTTTTATGAATAGTGATGTTATGAACATGCAGCTACATCTCTTTGTTTGAGTACCTGTTTTCAGTTCTTTTGAGTATATACCCAGGAGTGAAATTGCCAGGTCAAACGATAATTTAATGCTGAATTTTTTGAGGAAGACATTTCTTTTAAACTTTACAATGTTACATTGTATTTTTATCATGATTCTAATTCAGCCATTCAGTTAGCCCATTCAACTTTTTCCCTCTAAAATATTTAGATTTTTTCAAGTATATGTCATTTATTTTGCATGTGTTATTACCTATAAGTATAAATGATACATTAAAGAATTTTGACATATTTAGATACTCTTAAGCAATTGAAATATATTATCTTCAAATTTCAAAGATATTCCATGATACTATTTTATTGGAAAATTTAACATATTTTTAATAGCTAATGGGCTATTTTATATATTAAAAACTTCTCCCTCCCAAGTCTAGCATAATTTAGTCCAAATTCTGAAAAGAGAATTTGTCACATTCATACCTATAAGCCTATAAAACTGTCTAATGATGATTCTGGTGGTTCTTTTATTGTTTGCATTTAAAGTCTATTATTTCATCTCTATCCAACGTAATTGATTGCTAGTTTGCTCAAACTACCATGACTTATAATAAACTAAATATATTCCTGGCAAATTTATTCAACAAAAATATCTCTATCATTCATATTAAATAACATCCATATTGTAATTGTAATTCCAAAGTTAAAAGAAGTATTATATTTTCTAAAGAGATTTTAATGGCCAATTTTCTTTATTCTCTTTATTTCTTTATTCTTTACCTTATTTCCATAAATAAATGTCTAATTTGAAATTACCCTAATTTTAATCTCTGATCATCAGTTCTCTTACAAAATAAAAGATACTACATTCTTGGGCAATCACGATAGTTTATTGTGGTCAGATATTTGTTACCAGCTCTGCCTTTAGCTGGAATAATTCCTCACTTATGGACCATATCATGATTTTCATGTTGCCTAATCTGCCTATAAGAACATAAAAGATATATATCCACCATCTGAGGCATATAGTTTTAAGAAAAGAACATTAAAAAGCTCTGCTTATCTGCCATTCCATTTTCCTAGGGACCACTCAAGAGTCATTACACCATGAGGAAAGCAGCGTTGTATACTAGGTAACACTTAGACCTAAAGTGAGCAAATCATCCCAATGTGATATCATGATTGCTATAACAGACATGTGGCAGGTGCAGGACTTTACAAAGGAGGAGGAAAGCTGTTGAGCCTGCAATTCTCATGCTTTCCCAGAGAAGTAACCCTTCTCATGCTTTGCCCAGAGTTTTACAGGATGCATAAGGCTCAGAGGCCAGAAACATCATGATGGCTTCAGAAAAACATGAATCTCACAGACATAGAAAACAAACTACACTTACCAAAGGGAAGGGGGTGATAAATTAGGAGGCTGGGGTTAACATACACACAATAATATATATAAAATAGACAGTCAACAAGGACATAGCACAGGGAACTATATGCAATGTTTTGTAGTAACCTATAATGGAAAAGAATTTGAAGCTGTACACCTGAAACCTATAAGGGAAAAGAATCTGAAAAAGATTCACTGTGCTGTACACCTGAAGTTAACAAGACATTGTAAATCAGCTATATTTCAATTTAAAAAAATACTAGGCATGCAAAGCGAACATTGTCACTAGTAATAACAAAAAAAAGAAAAACATGAGTCTCCTAGTACTCCTATTTCCGAAAGTGTGAAGGACATTAACTGGAAGAAGTGAAAGAGGCCAGACCATACACGGCCTCACAGGCCATGCTAAGAAACTTGAATTTAATTCCGTAGGTAATAGGAGCTCCTAAAAGGTTTTCATAAAGGAGGCTGGTCAGGAGCTCTTTGCTTAATCCAGGCAAGAAATGAAAGAATTTGATCAAATAGCAATGACAAAGGAAAAAATGGAATTTATGCATAAGTAGGGTATAAAATGGACAAATCTTGGTGTCTGGTTAGAAGATTGAGCTAAGATGTGACAGGGGTTAGGGAGAGAGAAGTGGAGCATGATTCCCAGGAGGAACCTGTGAAGAGTTGAAGCCAGTCCATCCTCTGCCATGAAAGTGGACCTCAGTGTCCACACTTCTCGAAGGAGGGGTGAGACAAGGGACGGCCCCTTCCAGGAAAAACATGCTGCAGCTGACATTGTGGACCTAGCCTTTCTGGGGACAGAGAAAGACAGCTCCAGTATGCAGGAGGCTGGAGGGACAAAGATCATTCACAAAAAACAAACACACACACACACACACACACACACACACACACACACACACACAACAGGCTTGCTACTAAAAGCATTTAATGCTAATAGCCATGAATTCTCAAATGTCCTTAAATTCAGCCTCATCATTCATCCATCTCATGTATGAAAGGAAGCAAACATAAGCTCTTTAAGAAAGACATCAATTCCTGGGACTTCCATGGTGGCACAGCGGTAAAGAATCTGCCTGCCAATGCAGGGGACATGGGTTCGAGCCCTGGTCCAGGAAGATCCCACATGCCTCAGAGGAACTAAGCCCGCGAGCCAAAACTACTGAGCCCCGCGTGCCACAATTATTGAAGCCTGAGTGTCTAGAGCCTGTACTCCACAACAAAGACAAGCCACTGTTATGAGAAGCCCGTGCACCGCAACAAAGAGTAGCCCCCGCTCACCGCAACTAGAGAAAGCCCGCGCACAACAAGACCCAACGCAGCCAAAAATAAAATAAATAAATAAATAAATGTATAAATAAATAATTTTTTTTTTTTAAAAAAAGAAAGACATCAATTCCTATGGAACTCAGTATCTACTATTCTGTGCCTGCTTCACTCTTAATGAAAGTCAAATGTGAGTGCTTGGTTCTGATAGTCCAGGCATTTGAAATACTGTTCTGCATTGGAAATGAATTATGCCAGCATCTGAAGGACCACATGATGAATAGCATATAAAAGTGCTTGCCACACAGAGTGAAACTTAGTTTTTCTCTTCTTCTGCAAAAGACAAACAAACAAGCAAACAAATCCCCAAGGTTCTTATAAAATGTTACAGGAAGTTTATAGGCTAAGTAGATTTTTGCAAAGCTAATGATTTTTCAAAGTCCTCAACAAGATTAATTTACTTGATCAAAAGAGCAATATTCTCTTCCCTCAGATACTCTTTTCCTTCTCCAAAGTCAGAGTTTAAAAATATAATCGCTAGTGTTATCAGACAATAAGCCTCATTCTTCCCATCTCTGAACTACTCCAAAATTATAAGTTACACTCCCTTTTAGGTCACCAGGGTCTCAAAATCTATGGTGTTTTTAATATACAGTTTAATATAATAGTTCCCTCTTTGAGCAAATAAATACTAAAGCTTCTACCAAAGGTGATTAACATAAAAACTATAAATAGGAAGCATCGTAATATAATTGTAATAAGATCAGAAATTGCCTCAAACTCCAATAACAATTAACCTAGAATCTTTTTCATACAGGAAATATTATTACAAGTTTTAGTCTGTGGGTCATAGTGCTTCTAAAACAAAAACCTCAAAAACTGTTAGCAAATGGTTCTCAAAATTTTCTGCCTCCACTCCATTCCCATGTGCAACCAATTCATTTCTCCCATCATAGGCATTCATTCAAAAAAATACATTGAATTCCTTCTATAAGCAAAGTGCAGCCAGAAGTAAATACCACTGACATGGTCCCTATCCTCATAGAGATTAAAGCCTCCTATAGTAATCAAGTAATATAAATGTAAATAGGAATGGAAAGGAATAAAAAATGACATTAAGATACATGCACCCTAATGTTCACTGCAGCATTATTTGCAATAGCCAAGACATGGAAGCAACCTAAGTGTCCATTGACAGATGACTGGGTAAAGAAGATGTGGTACATATATACAATGGAATATTACTCAGCCATAAAAAAGAATGAAATATTGCCATTTGCAGCAACATGGATGGACCTAGAGATTATCATCCTAAGTGAAGTAAGTAAGACAGAGAAAGACAAATATATGATATCACTCATATGTGGAATCTAAAAAAATACAAATTAGCTTATTTATAAGACATAAATAGACTCACAGACATAGAAAACAAACTTATGGTTACCAAAGGGGAAAGAGAGGGAGAGAGGGATAAATTGGGAATTTGGGATTAAAATACACACACTACTATATATAAAACAGATAAACAACAAGGATTTACTGTACAGCACAGGGAAATATACTCAGTATTTTATAATAACCCATAGGGAAAAGAATCTGAAAAGGAATGTGTGTGTGTGTGTGTGTGTGTGTGTGTGTGTGTGTGTGTGTGTGTGTATAACTGAATCACTGTGCTGTACACCTGAAACTAACACAATATTGTAAATCAATTATACTTCGATTTAAAATTTTTTTTAATAATTTTTTTCAAAGGCATATACAATTTGGTACCTAGGTTTATAAATTATGATATAGGAAAATCCCTAGTTAAAAAATGCCTCAAGGAGATGAAAGTTGGTTTCTCTCTCCCATAATAGTGCCACAAAGTCATCCAGATTCCTTCCATCTTGTTGGCCCATCATTCCTTAGGGAGTTCCTTTTGGCAGCCTAGTCACCATGCATCATGTCTACATTCTAACTTTAAAAAGTAGAAAAAAAAAAATAAAGAAATGGAAAGCAAGCAATTTCCTTTTAAGGGACAGGACCCAGAAGCTGCCTACATCATTGCTCCTCTCATCTTACAGTCCAGAATTTAGGTGCCCAGCCACATCTGTCTGCAAGAGAGTCTGTGAAACATAGTCTCTAGCTGGGCAGTCATGTGCCAAACTCGGGGTTCTTTTATTAAAGAAAAAAGAAGGGGAGGCCAGAGACAGGAGACCCTTCCCAGTCTCTGTCTTATCTAGTCCTTATCTAGCATTAAACAAATGTCAAATGAATAAGGTAATTAGCACTTGTTGTAGAAAATCAGATCACAAGCATATATGGCCTCTCTCATATGAATTAATAAAATGATTGAGTATTAATTAAAAGGGTTTTTGTTCTTAATTTGTTATTATTTCAAGAAAGTTGGAGATTGGGTCTCATGACACTGTTTATCAACATCTGGGAAATATCCAAACTTGGTTGCTATGGTACCATCTTTATTTGACACATAGTTAAAATCCAATTGAAGTAATCTTTACTAATAGAAGAGAAACTGCTTAAATAAATTTAAACTACCATAAATTCATTCCAAGTAATGATTGTAAGTGGTTCTAAACAAACCAGTCACTTAAGAAGTAAGACAATAGTTAAGAAATAAAAATTAATGAAAGAATAAATATAAATCAGTGCCTTGCTTGAAATATAATTATTTTCCTATTTCTTCTCATTCACATAGACTTAGTAATCTTTTCTGACAAGCCCCACAAGAAGATATATATGTAAGAAGTATGGATCCAGGGCTTCCCTGGTGGCGCAGTGGTTGAGAATCCGCCTGCCAATGCAGGGGACACAGGTTCGAGCCCTGGTCTGGGAAGATCCCACATGCCACGGAGCAAATGGGCCCGTGAGCCACAGCTACTGAGCCTGCGCGTCTGGAGCCTGTGCTCCGCAACAAGAGGCCACGACAGTGAGAGGCCCGCGCACCGCGATGAAGAGTGGCCCCCGCTTGCTGCAACTAGAGAAAGCCCTCGCACAGAAACGAAGACCCAACACACCCAAAAATTAATTAATTAATTAATTAAAAATATAAGGCTTTAAAAAAAAAAAAAAGAAGTATGGATCCATTGGCATTCGCATTTCAAATTACAACTAAGAAAGATGTGAAAACATGATAGAATTAGAAGATCAGATGTCTAGATTCCCCATGATCAGCAACAGAGGAATATCTTTCCCAGCCTTCTGCTGAGCCCCTACCCTGTGTTAGATGCCTACCCTGTGTTAGATGGCATGCTAGGTGGTGTCACAAGAGTTAGGGGACATAGTTTATGCTGGCAAAATAATCACAATCAATGGTCAAGAAAGATAAGTACATGGGCTCTTTCATCTCCCATGTAATGGGAGACGTAGTGTAGACTAAGCATATTTTAAGCCTTCTGCCACTGTTTCCTCATTGTGTTTACTTGTCCCCGTCCTCCCCCCACCCCTTGTGTAAGTGCTTACCATACTTGTTGTACAAGCTATTTGTTACATTGTATTTAACTTTGTCTTATTTAATTCTTATTGTCAAGGACCTTGAAACTTTTGTCTAAGGAAATTAGCAATGAAGTCACATAATGTTATCTACCCTACTTTGATTTGGGTAGGAAGCATTTATGAAATACTGTATGGCAGGGAAGATGGAATGGTTAGGTCCGAGTAATTACAGCCAAGCTGTTCTCTAATCACAAGGTACCTCTGGCTGTTTGGCATGAATCTAATTTCACAAAACATGTCATTCATTATTGCTGGTATAAAAGACTTTTTTAAAAGAATATCTTCTAAAGAACACTGTAGTTATGTAGGAACAGAAGACCAAATTTTATTTTCAATGGTTCAGTTTTTAAATTCAGTATTAGAAATAGATATGAACACCTCTTCTGAGCTCCATATACGTGAGTAAAACAACGCTGTTCACCCACATCAATCTGGACTGATGGTTTCCTACTTTCCTTTAAAGCATAAACAGCCAGCTCCTGCAACCTTCGCAATTGAGGGGCAATCTCCTCTTGGGAAGGGAGCCCCAGCTCTTACCTCAAGAGTCTCCTTTGAACATTCTTGCTACCACCTTGCTGGCATCAAGCATTGACCACCCTTAATAAACAACAGCATAGAAGGAAAAAAAAAAAAACCCAACCTGAAGCATTTAGCAAGGCTTTAGTAAAGACTCTGGGATAAGAAGGCATTAAAAACAGAATATCACATGAAACTGAATACATACAGCTCCTCAGGACTCTGAGGCTTGGTACCATCCTCCTGTACTTCTATAGAGAAGACGGGGGCCACCGTTCCCTCATTTAACTCCCTCAGCGTCTTCCCACACCTGTTTCTCTCCCCCCCACACACACAGTTTTGTTTTTGTTTTTTGTTTTTTGGCTCCATCACGCGGCATGTGGGATCTTTAGTTCCCTGACCAGGGATCAAACCCTGTGCCCCCTGAAGTGGAAGCCCAGAGTCTTAACCACTGGACTATCAGGGAAGTCCCTCCTCCACACTTTTAAGAGATACAATTGTTTCACCATGATTCACAAGAGCTTCCTCACTATTGTGTCCAAGATGGATACAAGGAATGATTTTTAAATTAAAATACCATTGGAAGAGTTATTTTAACATACAATATGTCAATATTTGTCACTGTTACTGAGATTTGACCCTGAAAAAGATGTTATTAAACAGGCACAAAATGTAAGTTGTAATCTCAGAAGAAAGATCATAATTAGGTGTTCGGTGTCCATCACAGAATTAGAATGAAGTCAATCACATACATAACCATAATTAAGGGATGTTACTGATGCCAGGTGGTACCTGCCCCATTTTCTTTCTACATCACATGATTGAGCCTCTCAGGCCAGCTTTTTCTCCCCTATTGTTTCCTAATGGAATTTCAGCATTTTGCCTTGAAACTGTAGGCCATTTCAATTTCTAATAAAAAAAAATTTCAAATGATAATAAGAACACATTATTCACTCTTCCTCTGCAGTTACAGAGAAGCAGATTTAGTTTTGTGACCTAAAACTGAACTTACAAATGTAATTTCTAACATATAAATCTTGTAAAACATCTGAACTTCGAAGATAATTGCTATGCCCTATAAAAGTAACCTCTAACATCTAAAAAATCTATAATTGTGATTGATTGTTTAAAAAACCTGTTTTCCAGGTGTTAATATTTAAACAAACTCTTCCTTATTTGCCCAGGCATTTCCTAGTTTTAGCACTGAAAAGTCCCACTTCCCAGGAAAACGCTCAGTCTCAGGTAAACCCAGATGGTTGGTCACAATAATTGACATCCTTGTGTTCTGTAAAGTATAAATGCATGTAAATTTTCTTTGTAAAGTCAGAAGAGAATGATTGGCATATAGCTCTTCTCCCCAAAGCAAGAAGATTTTAAAACCTATGACTGCAATACTCCTTGCTTAAACAAAGGGATTAAGAATCTGTCTCACTTTAATTAACAATGCAAGCAACTGTAAACTATGAACTTCCATGATAATTGCAAATAAGTCAACATGCCCTGAATCCTAGAATATGGGCATACATTTTTGTGCTCACCAAGTACTCACAACAAAAGGAAACATACTTAATAAGTCTACCACGTAATAAAATAGATTTATGATTCATTTCAAACTGCTAATTAATAATAATTTTGGTGTTCTCTTAGAATGCAGAGGGGCTTTGAGTCGAAAGGTTTAATGACTCAAACACTGCCCTAATTAGAATGAACCCTGTGGTCCTGGATTAGAATCAGAGATGTAAGTATCAATTCATGTTTAGCCTAATATAAATACAAATGGACAGATACAATAACAACTATAGACGTGTGTATACGTGGGTTAGTACACATACATATATTACCTGACTTTGTCGGCAGAGATGGCCTAGAAGTAATGACATCCCAGGAGCCGTTAGCACAGCCAGTTCCTGATCTTGGACCCAGGAGCCAACATTAAAGAGCTTCCAATTGCCAGAGCTGGAACAACCTGAGCAACGAAATAAATAAAATAGTATGAGATTGCAACTTAGAATATAATATAAAAATGAGATTCCATTAAAATTTTAGTAAAGGAATAAAATAAATGGCTAAATACAAAAGTGGACTGAAGTAAAAATATATTTCAAAAAAAATTTTGGAAAAAGTAAAGCAGTTGGCCAATCCAAAAATGGGCAGAAGACCTAAATAGACATTTCTCCAAAGAAGATATACAGATTGCCAACAAACACATGAAAGGATGCTCAACATCACTAATCATTAGGGAAATGCAAATCAAAACTACAATGAGGTATCACCTCACACCAGTCAGAATGGCCATCATCAAAAAATCTACAAACAATAAATGCTGGAGAGGGTGTGGAGAAAAGGGAACCCTCTTGCACTGTTGGTGGGAATGTAAATTGATACAGCCACTATGGAGAACAGTATGGAGGTTCCTTAAAAAACTAAAAACATAACTACCATATGATCCAGCAATCCCACTCCTGGGCATATATCTGGATAAAATCATAATTCAAAAAGATACATGCACCCCTATGTTCATTGCAGCACTATTTACAATAGCCAAGACATGGAAGCAACCTAAATGTCCATCGACAGAGGAATGGATAAAGAAGAGGTGATACATATATACAATGGAATATTACTCAGCCATAAAAAAGAATGAAATAATGCCATTTGCAGCAACCTGGATGGACCTAGAGATTATCATACTAAGTGAAGTAAGTCAGACAGAGAAAGACAAATATCATATGATATCACTTATATGTGGAATCTTTAAAAAAATGATACAAATGAACTTATTTACAAAATAGAAACAGACTCACAGACTTCAAAAACAAATTTATGCTTACCAAAGGGGAAATGTGGTTGGGGGGGAGGGATAAATCAGGAGTTTGGGATTAACATATACACACTACTATATATAATATAGATCATCATATACAGTTCCTACTGTATAGCACAAGGAACTCGACTCAATATTCTCTAATAACCTATATGGGAAAAGAATCTGAAAAAGAATGGATATATGTATATGTATAACTGAATCACTTTGCTATACACCTGAAACTAACATAATGTGGTAAATCAACTATACTCCAATATAAAATAAAAAATTAAATTTAAAACAAAATATGTGCCATATTTGTACAATGGAAAACAATTCAGCAACTGATAGGAACTACTGGTACATACTACATACTGATGAACCCAAAGATATTGTGCCAAGTAAAAGAAGCCAGACACAGAATGTTGCGTATTTATATGTACTGATCTTCAAATTTACAGAAACAGAAAGCAGCTCAGTGGCTGCCTAGGACAGGGGTGGGAGGAGGGAAATTGACTGTAAACGGGCATGAAGGAACGTTTTAGGGCACTGGAGATGTTCTACAACTGGACTGTGGTGATGGCTGCACAACTTCATAAAGCTAATAAAACCACTGAATTGTATACTCACAATGGGTGAACGCTATGTTGTATAAATCATACCTCAGTCAAGCTATTAAACTAAATAAATAAATACAAAGTGAAGGTGCTATTGTCACCTAATATGTTATATTGTAAACCCTGTTTCTCTTTAAAGAAATGATTTGACATTGCTCAGTTTTGAAGACAAAGTGCTTTGAAAGTTGTCAGTCTGTACACAAAGTAGTAACATTACTGATAAAAATAAATAGTAATAAACACATTTTAAGGTACTCTCTTATCCCCCAAACCCCCATCCTCACAGTCAAATACTCCCACAGGAATCCCTTGCTTCATGAGCCTGAGTTCCACAGCCCACTCATTCCCATAACCAAGCTTTCTTTGGAGCTCCATCAGCCCATCTCTGGAACACACTCCAATGGAAGGAAAAAGAATAAGCCTTAGAGCAGTCATGGGTTCAAACCTTAGCTCAGCACATACCACCTATATGACCACCAGCAATGTATTTACCCTTGAGTATCTCCTTTTCCCAAGGGCAGGAAGAGAGGCACTGAGGCAGAAAGATCAGCCCTACACTGAGAAAGCCTAGGTGTCCTCTGCACATCTTTCCAAATCCAGCTGAGCCCCAATTTCTCCACCTAGCCTTCTCTGCTCCTTCAGCTTTTCCATGAAGTCATCCATGGAAGTACCTTCACCGGCCTTGACTTTGAGTTCCTTGAGGGCAGGGACCAGGTCCTACATATATTATTTCAAACTTCCAGGTTGGAGGTGTGCAAGAAATATTTATTGAAAATAACCTATTTCTACTCACCACTGAGTGAGCTGCTTCTCATGATCACTTGCAATGAAGAAGGGTTGACCATGAGCCCCTGTCAATACCTCTAGAGCCTGAGGGTTTGTTCCTTGCTATGTTTGTTCTAACCAACCTAGTCTGCCTTACTTACTTCTTCATGGGAACAGGTGTTAACGTGTGCTAACATGGAGAAAGAGCCAGCCTGTTGCCAGAGAAAGGAGCTTTTTCCTAGTGCAAGGACAACTGTTCCTGTAAAGTTTGGACTCTGATGACGTAGTCTAATCAATTAAGTTAATCAACCTAGATTTATTATTTTGCTCCCCATATCCTGAGTTTGGTGAACACCATTGGCCAATAAAGTCAGTAAATAAATATTTTTAAAGAGAAAACGCTTTCATTCAAAAGCATTGCTGGACACTTGTCATTTGAATACTTGGTGGACAATATTTGTCACTTCTAGGCTCATCTCTACACAGGCCTTCCCTGGAATCCCTCCCAGTGGAGGAAGTATACTTTTTATTCAGTTGACATCAGACTCAGCCATGTGACTTGCTTTAACAAATGGAATGGGAGCAGAAATGATAAATCTTATAATTAAGCAAAAACTTTAAGAAGCACTGTGATGTTCTGCCATTACTCTTCCCTCCGCCTAAGAATGGTCTGGCTCCATCAGCCTGTGTCCCAGGACAAACATGTGGAGTGAACCTGCTAATCCACAGCTAATATGTACTGTGGGCAAGATACGAATATTTGTTGTAATAAACCACTGAGATTTGCGGGTTATGCTTTGTGACCATAGCGGAACTTACTGAGAGTTGACTAATACAGGAAGTTAACTGTAGACATCTCATACTCCTCCTCTGGCTTTTGTCACAACATAAATCTAGAAAGCAACCGGAAGCTCATTCTTTGAAATCAACAGTAAAAGAGATGAGGACTATGTCATACGGTTATTGGGATTGTTTGGTGGGCTAGCATATGGAAAGCGTCTAGGATTCTGTGAGCTTAATTACTGTGAGCTCCTCCCCACCACAACTCCTTCCCTTCTCATTTTATTCCTACTTCCACGGTGGAGGTAGGAAATTACAGATAAATGTCTACTAGGGTCTTGACTTTTCTCCGAACAAGTCATACACAGTCCCTACCTTAAGAAGCTTCTAGGCTAGCTTCTGGTAGGAAAATGTGCATGCTTGCTTCCTCAGATGTTGAAGTAAGCTTCCAGCATCCACGTGGAAAGCTAACAAACGTGATTGGGATATGCCTCGGAAGCAACGCATTGTTCATCATTTTTTCCACTTCCCACCACTACCAACCACCACCCCCATGTCCAGCTAATACTCCCTTGTACTCAGGCTGGATTAGATTCCCCCCACTTTGTGTTCCCACCCCTCCCTGTACTTCCCCTTTTGCCCAACTATTACTTCGGATTGGACTTACAGTTTGTGAATCAGTCTTTCCACCAGATGCTAAGTTCTGTGAGAGAAGAAACTATATTTTCTTTATTGTATTCCCAGAAGCTGGCTCATGTCTGGAACATGGTACTCATTTATCAACATTTTATGAATGAATAAATTTGATCAGTTAATTCCTTCATAATGACTTTTGAGTTCACACCGAAAGTTGATGAATTTGCTATGCCATGTGCTCAGGGCTCCAACTCAATCCTTATAGATATTTTTTAAACTGACAAGGAGCTCTCCACGTGAAATCAGTATGTGGTTTACATATACCTACAATCTTAAAGCACTCATAGAACCTTGAGGAAATTCAAATGGGCAATCCACCAGCTGAATTATCAGCTCCTAACTAAGCAGATGTTGGCTTTCATTAAAACTGGTAAAATATATCCCAGAAGTTAATTCATAGCTTGAGAATAACCATGAACTTCACGAAGCTGAAATCTGCTAAAGCAGGGGTGTTCTGAGGTACGTTCAGCAGAGTTTCCAAGTGTATGATATATGTTTCCATAGTTGCCTACACTGTAATAACCAAAAAATAGATAAGCTAATTTCCTAAAAAAGAACAGAATAGAATGGAAAGAATAGAATCTCCTTCATCTCTTGGAAGGACTCCAGAGTTGCCAGAGTATGACCATGTCCTTGCTCCTGGGATATCTACAAAACTTTGATTCTATGAGTTTCTTTTTAATGATGAGGAATGATTCTTGTTCTGTTTATTTTTACATAACACCTCTATCCTCAAACATATTTCAAAATGATGATTTGGACTGGTGCAGCCACTGTGGAAAACAGCATGGAGTCTTCTCAAAAAAGCTTAAAACAGGACTACCATGTGACCCAGCAATGCCACTCCTGGGTATATCTGAGAAAAACAAAAACACTAATTCAAAAAGATACATGCACCCCAATGTTCATAGCAGCATTATTTAAAATTGCCAAGATATGGAAGCAACCTAAGTGTCAACAGATGAATAGATAAAGAAGATGTGGTGCATATATATACAATGGAATACCACTCAGCCATAAGAAAGAATGAAATTTTGTTATTTGCAGCAACACAGATGGATTTGGAGGACATTATGTTAAGTGAAATAAGTCAGACAGAGAAAGGAAAATACTGTATGATATCACTTATATGTGGAATCTAAAAAATACAACAAACTAGTGAATAATACAAAAAAGAAGCAGAATCACAGATAAAGAGAACAAACTAGTGGTTACCAGTGGGGAGAGGGAAGGGGGGAGGGGCAATATAAGGGTAGATGGAAAAGGGGGGTTATTATGGGATTATATGAAATCACATGTGTGAAACTTCTGAAAATTGTAAAGCACTATAGAATTTAAAGAATCTTTCTAAATACTATATGATATCACTTACACGTGGAATCTTAAAAATACAAAAAACTAGTGAATATAACAAAAGAAAAAGCAGACTCACAAATATAGAGAACAAACTAGCGGTTATCAGTGATGGCAGGGGGCAATATTGGGGTAGGGAAATAGGAAGTACAAACTATTGGGTGTAAGATAGGCTCAAGAATGTATTGTACAACACAGGGAATATAGCCAATAATTTTATAATAACTGTAAATGGAAAGTAAACCTTTAAAATTGTACAAAAATTAAAAATTTTAATACAAATAAATAAATAAAATGAAATCAGATTTTTAAAAAAGAGTAGTTCATTCAATAAAAAATTTTAAATAAAGGAAAAAATTTAAAAATTTAAAAAAATTCCAATGACTTGGAAACACCGTCTTTCTTTGGTAGAAAAAAAAATCCTTCCATCCCATCTCCCTGTTAGGCTTTAGTCAGCTTAAGCCTTTTCTCTTAGTTTCACAGGATTAGCAGAAGCAAAGCACAATTCAGGACTTTGGTTTTCCAACTTTCTCTGGTTCAGTGAAATTCTCCTTCATACCCATCACCCAGTCCCTGCTGATCCTGAGAGGCCCTCCAGAAGGCAGGAAGAAGGGTACACATGCTTGCTTTCTGAATTGAAGAAGGATTTTGTTTGCTTTAGAATTGCCAAGCTACTAGAAAAAAATCACGTCAATTTAGCCATGAGGCTACACACAGCAAAGGCAAGCGTGAGGCAGGTATTTGGGGAACCACATGGTTTGTCTGCAGAGGTTCCAATGACCTTTCAACTCAAAGATTATATCAAGCTGTCTACAAATCACATTGTCTATGTAAAATTTTCTCTTTCATTTTATGGCTCCCATGTCTCCTCTCCCATCTGCCAGGGTTGTGGTTCAAATAATCTGATTTTTTTCCTGAAATATCATGGAATAAATCTACATAAAGCCTCAAGGTTTCAGAGCTACCCAGGTTCCAGACAGGAAGTAATCCACTAGCCCTCGGGAAGCCTCCTTCAGCCGGGCCAGGATTCTATAAAGTCCCTCCCAAGTTAAATTCTCTGGCCTCGCGGCAGGTGGATACTCAGAACACTCGGAAGAGCACGAAAGCTCCTGCCAACTTTTCCCCACCCCAATTTGCCCCCCGCTTCTTCCCCACCCTCTTCTTCCCATCCCTCTCCGTAAAACATCCTGTGGATGTTGACTGGAATTTTCCCCTTGAGGAAAGCTGAGGAATAATTCACCTCCAGAGGGTTTGCCTGGAGGAACCGCAGGAGACAAAAGTCCAAATCTGCCCCACTCTCCCCCGTAACCAGGTTGGCCACAGGAGAGGGCAATGGGGTCTGTTTCTGCCGGCAGCCACTGGCCCGCCGCCAGCGAAGGGCTCCTCGTCCGCTCCTCCCCGCTCCCCTTAGGCCAAGTTTATAGTGAGGGCAGCGCTGCCCTCTAGCGTTGGCAACTGGGAGCCTTGGGGCGCCGTCAGCTCCAGAATTTCTCTTTTACAGCCTAAGCAAGACCTGAAGCACCTCGGAGCTCCGGCCCCCTGTTCTCGTCCACCACCCCACCCCCCGCACTGCACCCCGGCCCACCTCTTCATCCCACCCACCCCCTTCTCCTTTCAAGGGTGTCCTGAAGAGTTGCAACCTACCGGTCGATTTAACAGACGGCCCCCCGCTCCTGCTCCTCCTCCTGTCCTTCTCCTCCCCGCTCTCGCTCTCGCCTCCTCTTCCAGTCGGGGCGCCCAGACTTGGCGGAACGCAGCGCCTGCCGCCCTGCGCGCCGCGCTTCCGACCCCTTCTCGCCGCAGCCCGGGGTCACCGCGGGGGCAAAGGGCGCCCGAGGGGCCAGCGCCCGGGCTCGACGCGCCCCGAAGCTGGGTGCCGTGAGAAGCGGCGCTTTGGTAAAGCTCGAGAGGAAAAGGAACGGTTCGGAGTGAGACTTCAGGAATCACCGGACGCCCGGGTTTGCCCAGTGCGCGGCGGCTGCGCGCACCGTCCACAAGGTGAGGAGTGCACGCCTTCCGGTACGGCCTCGGCCTCCCCTTGACCCCGTCCCGAGACAGAGGCTCGGGCTCGGGCTCGGGCTCGGGCTGGCGGATTTCTGCCCGGTCTGAGGCTCAAAGGCGGCGGGGGTTAGGGCCCGGGGAGGGCGACTACGGGGGTCGCCCAGGCACCGTGCCTGCCTCTGGACTTCTCAGCACGGGACACGGTTCTCGATCAAACAGTCCTCCAAATGTGTGAAGCTGAGTGTTGACATTGTGTAGAACTGTGCTTTGAGAATTTTATACGGCTTCCTTGCAAAAGGATCTGAGGCGGCTTAAAAATTAAGTAAAGGTGGAAAAGGGGTGCTTGGAGGAAGGAACTTGGGTGGCAGTGCGGCGGAGAGGGGTATGCTGCGGGGACCGTGGGAGGACGAGGGGGAATGCAGAGCCAACGCTGATGGAAAAACCTTTGATTAGAAAGGAATGCACGGTTGCTCCTGCGGTCAGAAAACAGTGATGTGCACCTGAGAAAGAAAATACCCAGGTGGGGAGGTGATGGGGCTGACTCATTTTCTTAAATTACCAAATAAAGCATGGAAATGCGAGTGAAGACGGGAAGTTTAGTCTTAAGCTATTTCCACCCAGTACTGAAAGGTGAGAGACTGGCCCCCTACGTAGTGAAAATGAAAGGGAATTGAAGCTAAAAGGAAGTGGTTCCTGCTCCTATCTCAGGCTCATACAAGGTTGTGCGTTATTAAAATATCATATACTTTTATGTGTTTCCGTCTGCGTCCAGTTTGGGGTAAGACCTTGTATTCAACCTAACCCTGCTTGTCCTTGGGTT
Source organism: Eschrichtius robustus (assembly GCF_028021215.1). Classification (NCBI taxonomy): domain Eukaryota; kingdom Metazoa; phylum Chordata; class Mammalia; order Artiodactyla; family Eschrichtiidae; genus Eschrichtius; species Eschrichtius robustus. The sequence continues at coordinate 70,699,215 of NC_090832.1, read as the reverse complement.
AGAAGGATGAAGCAGAGGGTGTCAGCCTCCCAGGGTGCTTCTTCCTAACCTTCCTTATTGTCCTTCCGTGCTTCCTGCACCAAATCTCCCAGAGTCTGGGAGGGACTAATCGATGGTCAAATGGATTGGGGGAGGGGTTTTTTCCCAAAATAATTCAGGGTTCTCTTACCATTTTTCTCTCACTCCCAGCTCCAAGCAGTATATGCTCAGATCTGAACTTGACATTGCTCCACAATATATGTTTGCCATAGTTATACACTCAGATGCAATGTGCATGACCTTAAACACCCAGGGTGGACTTGTGAATCCGGGACTTCCCTGAATTAACCCTGTTCAAGGGTCAGGAAGCAGGGGCCTGGGTCTGGTTCCCTGTGCAGTCTCTTCCATGGGGAACATATTAGAAATACATATTTGAAATACAGAGGAGATTATGAGCCAGCCTTTCTTCTCTTGCTGGTGTACTTGTTTACCTGCTGAATTCAATGAGATGACCCTGTCTTCAACAAATAAATGAGTAGAAGCATCTGAGGGCAGTTTAGCAAATGCAGAAAATATGCCTGCCTGCCTGCCTGCCTGCCTTTTTCCTCCCTTCAGAAATTTAGCCCCCAGAGCACAGAACTGTGAAAATGAAGCAGGCCTCCTAAATGGGGCTCAGCTCAATTTCTGTAATCATGTTTAAAGCAAAGTATGTTGCTTATTTCTAAAATTGCATAGCACCTCCACTACTAACCATTTTGCTGCATAGAAGTGGGAGAAGTACTTCTGCCAGGTATTTCATCACTAGAGAGCTATACAGAGAAGCTCATTCACATCCTGATTCATCGTTGTTGATAGAACTTAACTATCATGTCATCATCACCTGATATGGGCTGTCGAAGCCCAAGGGTTGCTGCAGATCTCATGATGAGCTGGAAAGAGCTGGAAAAGAGTTCAAAAAAATAATGTAGCTGAGACTCAGATTCTCAGAATCTTGTTTTATGCACGCCCAGACATTCCTTTTGGTGGTCATTGTTCCTTTCGGGAAGATTTCCAGGGATGAAGACTTCACAGATTATTTTCATAGTAAAAAGTATTCAAATTGGCCGTTTATGTTCACCAGCTGACAAATTTAAAATTCCATGGAAATCAACATAGTAAACTCAAGTTTTCCTTCTCTTCTCTTCTCCTGCCCATGGTGACTTTACACAGGGCATATTCCCAGACCAGTGCTCCTGGCACACCGTGCCCTTAGGCACATGTTGAGACATGAGCCATCACCTCCTTTGCAACTCTCCCTGCTATCACTTCTTTTTTTTAAATAAATTTATTTATTTATTTATTTATTTATGTCTGTGTTGGGTCTTCGTTTCTGTGTGAGGGCTTTCTCCAGTTGCGGCGAGCGGGGGCCACTCCTCATCGCGGTGCGCGGGCCTCTCACTGTCGCGGCCTCTCCCGTTGCAGAGCACAGGCTCCAGACGCGCAGGCTCAGTAGTTGTGGCTCACGGGCCTAGCCGCTCCACGGCATGTGGGATCTTCCCAGACCGGGGCACGAACCCGTGTCCCCTGCATTGGCAGGCGGATTCCCAACCACTGTGCCACCAGGGAAGCCCCCCCTGCCATCACTTTTTAAGTTTATTTTATTTTATTCATTTATTTAATTTTTGGCTGCATTGGGTCTTCGCTGCTTCCCTTCGGGCTTTCTCTAGTTGCGGTGAGCAGGGGCTACTCTTCATTGTGGTGTGCGGGCTTCTCATTGTGGTGGCTTCTCTTGTTGTGGAGCACGGGCTCTAGGGGCACGGGCTTCAGTAGTTGTGGCACATGGGCTTCAGTAGTTGTGGCTCACGGGCTCTAGAGTGCAGGCTCAGTAGTTGTGGCTCATGGGCCTAGTTGCTCCGTGGCACGTGGGATCTTCCCAGACCAGGGCTTGAACCCGTGTCCCCTGCATTGGCAGGCGGATTCTTAACCACTGCGCCACCAGGGAAGCCCTCCCTGATATCACTTTTGTTAGCCTTTCTGGTATCTATTCAGAAACACCTGCTCCCCATTTCTTCTTATTGATGCCTGGTCAGCATCAATCATGTAAATAAATTTCTATTCTTTGGAGGAAAATAGCCTAGGTTCTCAGAGATGGGACCTAGGAAGAGACAAAAATCCAGGACACATCTTTAGCCCAGATGACACTGCAGTATGTTTCCATTCCCTGCTGTTTGATGAGATTCTTACTGGAGAGTGAAGTGAAATATGTCTCTAGTGGTACCTTGTCCCCAGCTGGCTCAAGTACCTCCCCGTGGACGTATTAAACCACCCCCGATCACCACCACCACCAGGATCTCAAGGCTTCAAATCGAAAGTAGATCCCTTTGCAGAAAACCTCAGGCCCTGACCTTCTGGGTTATCTTCGCACTAATCAAGCATCTGATTTCCACGCCTCACCTGTATACACGTGTCATTTTTTCATGTTTCTGTAGTCTTTCTTGGAACTTTATTTCTATACTGTCCTTCAAAAGTACAAGATTTAAGTCTAATATTTTAATATAGAGAGGGCTTCCCTCTTATTTCCGTAGGCTTATTTACATGAGAAAATAAGCTCGAGGCTGCTCAAGTGGTGAATTTCAACCAAATACGGATTTACTGTTCATACCACATTTTATCAAGGCCATCTCATGGCAGGGGTGAATCTGGGCATCTTATGCTTTATGCTCCTTTCTGCTCCACCTCCCACATTTTTATGCATGGGAAATTATATGAACATTAATTGCAGGGAAACACTGAAGATGAATATGCTGTATGGGTGAGGAGAGGGGTAGATGGCTGGATAGGGAAGAGAAAAGGCGGGGAAATGGGGCAGTGGCTCTTTAGAGCATCTGACTTCTCCTGTTTTCTCCTCCCTGAGTTATTTTCTAAAACTAGTACTGGGGCCTCTAAAGCTTGGGGCCAGTCATCCTTCCAAAGTCTATCTTCCTAGGAATGAAAGGACTTTCATCCATATCCCATCACCTTTTCATAATTTGGTATTTGTTTCCACATTTTGTGGATAAGAAACTGAGAACCAGAGTTTACAGAGATCATTCAGTCAGTTGGCATATTCCTGAATCACAACAAACTGGCAAAATCTTTGAGAATTCTGTTTCTGATTCAGTTTGATTCTGATTTTATTTTTCATTTTTAGTTTATTGTTTGTTTGTTCGTTTGTTTCATCCACTGTGGATTACCTGGTCACTATGGTCTTTGTCCTAATAGATTTCAGTGCTTTTAGTTCTGAAAAATGCACATAACCAGAAGAACACTTGTAATAGGTTTGTTGTTAGAGCTCTCTCCTGGTCACCAGTTCTCAACATGTGCAGTTGTAGGATTAGGAAGACAAAATCCTTTGGAAGAAGCTGTAAAACCCAATCCTTCTACACGTGGATCATTTTAAGTTGTAAGAGGAATGAGCATCTCAAGATTTTAGTTATCAGTACAGACCAGATGGATGGTCTTTATGAAATCTGGCTTGAGAAAGAAAGCATTTTTAGAGTAAGAAGGTAATATTTTGAAAGATAGCAGCCAATAGCAGCTTGCAGTTCTAAAGCTCTCAGATCCTTCTAATGACCCCGTCTACCAAAAATGCCCAGGTAAAGTAAAACCAGACCCTGAGAAATGTCTTTCCTTATCTGCAGCCGTTCTTTATCCCTTTTTCAAATAATGGGCATATGGTGATGTTTCCAAGGGATCTGGGAAGGATCTGACTTAAACTTGAAAGTATGGGTTTGGTTGGGGCAGCTTGCCCGAGAAAGTCAAATTTGTGTCAAGATCTGTATTCTTGGGAATCAAAGACAAGCCAAAGTGTCTTTTTGGAGTAAACTCTGCCTAATACTGAGATTGATAGGCAATACCTCCCAGAAAATGACTTCAGCTACAGTATTATAATAATGTGCAGAGTTTTCATAAGCCCATTCATATATGGTGGAAGGGGGAAAAGAGGAGGGAACTAATGTATGATGAGTGTCTGCAATGCTTCAGGAATTGTGCTAAGAACTGCACATATATTCTTTTATTTAATGCTCACAAAAGCACTGCAGGATAAGTATTATCAACCCCTACAATTCATTCATTCATTTAAAAACTACATCTGTCATCCAACTGCGGGCGGGACCTGCTGTCCTTTTCAGGAAGCTGCAAAAAATCCAGAGTGAGTGACGTGAATACACACAAGGGGAATAGCTAGAGAGAAGCTTTGAAAAGAATGTTGGTCGTGGAGGGGATCCTATGACTTTGGACTTTAATCTGTAGGCCTGGGGGAATCATTACAGAATTTGTAAATGTATTTAAATGTATTAATTAAGAATAATATACATACAAAAAGTGTACAAATCATAAATGTTAAGCTCAATGACCTTTCTCAAAGTGAACATACCCAGGTAACTAACGACCACCAAGATAAGAAATAGAACCTCTTCACTACACAAATCCCTTCTGTCCCCACCCCATCACTCCTTCACCCTCCTCCCTAAATGTAACCCCTACCTGCCTTCCAACATCATAAATTATTTTAAGCTTTATATACACATAAATCACATAGAATGGTCTCTTTTGTGATTTGGCTCAATCTTATATTCATGGGATTTATTCTTGTGGATGGTGATACCAGTAGCTTGGTAATTTGTTACTGTGGTTGAAATCGCATTGCATTGTATGAATGTGCCACAGTTTAATGAATTATTCTACTGTTGATGGGCATTTGGGTTGTTTCCAGGTTTCTAAACCTGGTGACTAATGTTTCCTTTCACCAAGGCTGAGAGCACAGGAGAATGAGTAAAAACGCATTTGTTGGCTCTCAGAAGGTTAAAAGAATTGCCAGATTTGGGACTTCCCTGGCGGTCTAGTGGTTAAGACTCCACGCTTCCAATGCAGGGGGCGTGGGTTCGATCCCTGGTCGGGGAACTCCCACACGACGCGGGGTGCGGCCAAAAAAAAAAAAAAAGAAGAATTGCCCCAGTCTGTGCTTCTGCCACAAGCACTCTGTCCCCTGGCTCCCCCCATGCCCCTTCCTCCTGCCCCAGCAGCCCTCACACCCCGAATTATAATGGGAACCTCAAAGGGAACGTGAACTACTTCATATTTCCTGAGCTGGTGACCTGTGAATCATTTGCTTTCCCTTCAGTTTTACCTCCTTTCAGCGGCGCAATTCCAAACAAAAAAGGAGATGATGAGGAATCAACTAAAACTTTTTTTTTACCTTTTAGACTACAAGACAGAATTCAGGGCAAGAGAATGGAAATAAAGGAAGTAGGATGTAGAGAGCCTAGTCTTGTTCTGGTTGGTTCAGGGGGACTGACCCACTTAAAATGTGCAGAGTGGCAGATGCCAGCACTTCACGAAAGACAAGCACTATCTGAAAATGCAGTTAGACCTCCAATGGGCTGTGTACTTGGCTTTGCTGGGGACCTGTCACGGGTCAGGCTCTCCAAGAAACACACGCTGAAATGGGATTTATGGTACAGGATGTGTATCAGGGAATGCCCAGGGGAACCACACCAGAGGAAGGGGAGGAAGCAGGATTGGGCAGAGGGAGAAGCTGAGCTGCAATGTGGGCCTCCGGGGGGCGTCTGAGCATTCTAGAATGATCCACCAGAGTTGTCCCAAGCTGGGCCACAAGGGTCAGGCTTCCCAACCTTTCCTCCCACGGGAACTGAAAGTGGCTGCCCTGAGAAGGGCACAACCCAGCTCTCCGCAGCTGAGGACATTCCTGAAAGGGCTGTCCTGACCCAAACCCAGCGGCCTGGCTACAAGCCCTTTCTTTTTTTTTTCTTTTTTTTAATTTTTAAAAAAAATTTTATTGGAGTATAGTTGATTTACAATGTTGTGTTAGTTTCAGGTGTACAGCGAAGTGAATCAGTTATACATATACATATATCCCCTCTTTTTAAGATTCTTTTCCCATATAGGCCATTACAGAGTGCTGAAAAGAGTTCCCTGTGCTATACAGTAGGTCCTTATTAGTCACCTATTTCATATATCGTAGCGTGTATATGTCAATTCCAACCTCCCAGTTTATCCCTACCCCCTTTTCCCCCCTGGTAACCATAAGTTTGTTTCCTACATCTGTAACTCTATTTCTGTTTTGTAGATAAGTTCATTTGTACCCTTTTTTTAGATTCCACATATAAGCGATATCATATGATATTTGTCTTTCTCTGTCTGGCTTACTTCACTCAGTATGACGATCTCTACGTCCATCCATGTTGCTGCAAATGTACAAGCCCTTTCTTGAAGGAGAGATCTGGGCAGTGTGTCTCTGTGTCCATCTCAGGACATTTTTTTATATGGACTCCAACTAGAGAGGGTTAAACTAGATAACTTCCCAGGCTGCTCCTTCTAACTGTGAGATCTGCATTGACTTTGTTCATTATACCCAGGTTTCTAAGCCACTGAAGAGCTTCCAAAGTGTTGTAACTAATTTGCCAATTTGCCTTTCATCTCTCCTCCCTACCATTTCAGCAAGTAAATACATCACTTAAACCACTCAAAGAAGAAGGGCGGCAAGACCCCCTATAAACACACGTGACCCCTTGATGCAGAACTTCTCTTAAGAAGGTGGGGAGGGTATACTGCCAACTGTCTTCAGTAGTAACCTTTTAGATGATCCTAAAGGGACTGTGTGTGTGTGTGTGTGCGCATGTGTGCGCGCGCGCGTGTGTGCATGCCTGTAATGGTGATGCCTGTATTTAACGCTTGAGAAAGACTTTGCTGTAACTGCTCCTTTATAACTGGACCTGCCTGAAGACTGAAATATAATAGAAAAACTTCTCATGAAAACCTCTCCTTACTATCTCTGCCTATTCAACTCAGTTAACATGCTATCCTGTAGAGGGGTTTTTGTTGTACATCTTTACAAGGGACTGGATGATACTTATCAGTTTGAAGAACCTCTCGGAGCAGATTCTGCTGGGGAAACCCCTGCTCACACACCACACACAGCAGCCCCTGAGCTGGAAACTCTGCCTCTGATTCATTCCGTTTTACCTTTAATGCTGGGGCTGCTGCTCCCAGCTTTCCCATGACTGTATTTAGTGAATTCCTACCAAGGGCCTCTCCCCAATACTTTTGTGACCCAGAGAGGGCAGAATTACACTCTGCATCCATCCGAGCTCCATTCCTGGGTCCTATTTGCTTTTCCTCCCACTGTTTGGTCTCCTTTCAAAAATAGTTTTAGTGTCTGCAAAAGCATCATTACGAAAGAAACACAGTCTGTTAAGAAAATGTCATTAGTTTTTGGCCTTCGCTGTGTTAATTTTCTCCAACATTCTTACTTCAGTTCTCCAGTTTGCTTTTCTTGATTGCAATCTGACGCCTCCCCCGCCGCCTTATTACCTAAAGTAAGTTCTTTGATCGCTCTGGGCCTTGGTTGTCCCATCTCTAACATAAGAATGACAATTCCTGCCTTCTAGACCTACTGTGAGGAGTAAAGAAAGGGTAGTGTAACATAGGCTGTGAAGAAATGGAGGTATTATTACAATCACTATCTTCATTACTATTCCTGTGTGGGGTGTTGTAGAAATAATCCTGCCCTAAGTTTAGGTGAAGGATGTGGCGCTGGTCTTCTACAAAATAAACAGTGATGGATCCAGGCTGAGTTCCACTGCCCTGAACCCTGTCGGCAAGAATTTTTCCTCTTTTAATTACTAAACTTTGCCTCAGATCAGCCCCAGAGCATGCTCTTGTGGGCTGCTTTCTCCAGCCACTCCATCTCCACACTCTGGATCCACTCACAAATCCCTCCTCTGTACATGCAGGAGAAGAGACTGGTCCCAGGGTGGAATTGTGGAGTTGCATTTGTCGTTGCTCTGCACCTAGAAAGTCACATGGTTTCTGCATGCTCTGTACTGATGCCTCTTAAACCTCAGGTGCCTGGGCCCCACCTGCAAAGCTACTAATCAGTAGGGTGGGGAGGGCAAGAATTTTCATTTCTCACAGTCTCCCAGTGATGTTGATGCTGCTTGTCTGCACACTGCACTTTGGGTAGCATGGATCTGGGTGGGTGGCGGGGGTGAGGGGGGTGGCCACGGGGTCAGCACGCCATACAAAAGAAAATGTTTTTGTCACAGCGAAAGAAACAGAAAACATATAAGGGAACTCATCTCAAAGAACTACAACCCAGATTAGAGGTGTGTCATCTTTAAGCAAGAAAACATTTTGCTGTCATGTTGCAAATACTTTATTACCACAGTCTTCTTTGTGGGGAAAGCAAACTTCCTTTTAAAATGAGCAAAAATATCACATCAGTGAGCCAATGTTCATCTCAGGGGCTACCAAAAGTTTACAAAATTCAATATATATTCATAATTTTTTTAAAAACGAGTAAACTGGAAGTAGAAGAAATAAATTTATTAATAAACTAGAAACAGTAAAGAACAGTTTTTCACAGTAAGAACATCTTTCTCAAACAATAGCCAACATCATGCTTATTGGTAAAACACTATAACGATAAGACAAGGATGTCTGCTAATACTACCATTATTTAACTTTCATCTAAATGTTCTAATCAATGTGGAAGGAAGGAAGGAAGGAAGGGAGGGGAGCAAAGAAAAGAGAAAAAGAAAAAAAGGAAGACTAGAAAAGAGGTGTTATAAATACTGGTCAGGCTGTAGCTGTATTATTATTTATAGATGATGTGATTATCTACTAGGAAAACTCAAGTGAATAAATGAAAAGTGCCATTAAAAAGAATGGAGGAACTCACGAAGATGAGTATACAAAAATATACAAAAGCCAATAGCTTGCCTAATTGGCAACAAGATTATTGTAGGGATATCTACAAAGCTTGCAAATCACTGGGGAGAAAACAGGCCTGAGAAATGTCAAAAGATTCTGTCAGAGTCCAAGAAGAATGGGAAATGAAAGCCCACCTCATCTGAAGAAGCTGAAGGAAGAGGACCCTGCAGGAAGGGACTTCACATTCCAAAACTCATCTCCATGAATTCTGTAATATTTATCACTCCATGGTTTCTGACCATACCATGTGGCACTCTAACTAATTCTCTCCTGTATTACCATAAATGAAAAAGAACAGTATCCTTACTTAAGTAGCTTACATCTTTTTTGTTTGGTTTCACCCCTTTGAAATTTTTATACAATTTTTAAAGGTTACACTCCATTTACAGTTATTACAAAATATTGGCTATATTCCCCATGCTGTACAATACATCCTTGTAGCCCACCTTATACCCAAAAGTTTGTACCTCCTACTCCCCGACTCCTATATTGCCCCTCCCCCTCCCACTGGTAACCACTAGTTTGTTCTCTGTATCTGTGAGTCTGCTTCTTTTTTGTTATATTTACTAGTCTGTTGTATTTTTTAGATTCCACATATAAGTGATATCATACAGTATTTGTCTTTCTCTGTCTGACTTATTTCACTTGGCATAACACCCTCCAAGTCCATCTATGTTGCTGCAAATGGCAAAATTTTGTTCTTTTTTATGGCTGAGTAGTATTCCATTGTGTGTGTGTGTGTGTACACACACACACACACACACACACAGACACACACACCACGTCTTCTTTTTTTTTTTTTTTTTAGTTTTTGGCCACACCCCATGACATGTGGGATCTTAGTTCCCTGACCAGGGATCAAACCCACGCCTTCTGCATTGGAAGGCAGAGTCTTAACCACTGGACCACCAGGGAAGTCCCTATACCATGTCTTCTTTATCCATTCATCTACCGATGAACACTTAGTTTGCTTCCATATCTTAGCAATTGTAAATAATACTGCTATGAACACTGGGGTGCCTGTATCTTTTCGAATTAGTGTTTTTGATTTTTCAAATATATACCCAGGAGTGGAATTGCTGGGTCATAAGGTAGCTCTATTTTCAGTATTTTGAGAAACCTTCATACTGTTTTCCACAGTGGCTGCACCAATTTACATTCCTACTTATTATGTATGAGGGTTCCCTTTTCTTCACATCCTTGCCAACATTTGTTATTTGTGCTCTTTTTGATGATAAGTAGCTTACCTCTTAAAACTTTATTTCATGGTGCAGATTTTAATGTTGAACTCTGCCCTTCTCAAAGAAATTTTTGTCACCTGGCAGAAGAAGTGGACATTTAGTAATCCATAAATACTCCCCTACCATATAGTCCAGCATAATTTAAGTAAACATTCAAGGAAAGAAGCAGAGTTTCCTCTTTCATTATGTTTTCATTTGAACTGTTTTAACTTTCTGATCATTCTGTCCCTCTGAACCTAATTCAGTTCCTTACAAAGATGGTCTAAAAAAAAAATCAAGGATTAAATATTACATTTTATTAGTAGTGGACAATTACCAAATAAATTTACAGTATACATTCATATTGGCAAGCATATTTCATAGATTCTAAACTAGTAAAGTAGTGTAATCTCCTCACCCTTTCTGTGACATGATAAGCCTGTTTCTAAGGCCACCTGAGGCCTCACCTGATGTCCAAGGCATTGGAGGACCAAAATGTGCTGACCCCATGATTTGGCAACTTACATATAAGTGAAGCATCTTATCAAGAAGGCATGAAGATGACTTTAGAGGAAATAAAAATCTCCAAGCTCACGAGTCTTGCTTGGTTTTCAGCTTGGTAGCAGAGGCAGTGCTCTTGTGATGCAGATAGAGCGGTTTTCTCCAGCACATCCATGGCAATTTATACCTTTACCAAAAAGGTGGCCAGCCAGGTCCCACTGATTTTTGGATAATCTCTCACATTGCCTTAGTGTACTGAGTGCCTCTTTCTCAGACATATTTAACACTGACATGCATTTAATTAATAATTTATGGTTCATACTATTGTTAATACAATTGTTACACATTACTGTTATTATATTATAACATGTGGTATTAGTAGCATATGGTTTGCTGGTTTAATAGAAATGAGCATGAATCTAAGGGTGAGGATGCATGGAGCAAAGACTTAAGGTCAGAGAACCTGGATTAACATCCCAGCCTCCTGGCTTGTGAGCTGCATGGTTTGTCATCATTACCGTTGGACAATAATACCTGCCCTGCCACCTCTAGAGAAGTTTCTCAAATCAGTGTGTACTGTAGGAATTCATCCTTTACATGATCACCTGTGTTAAGTCAAACTGCATCTTGTCTTCCTCCAAGGGGACAATTCAGCATGGAACTCAAGCTCTGGAGTTCAGCGAGCCAGGTTCAAATCCCAGCTCAGCCACTTGTTAACTGCTTGCTTTGGGGAAAATTACTTACCTCTCTAAACCTTAATGTCTTCATTTGTTAGACAGGGCTGGCATAATAGTACTACCTCATAGGGCTACTGTGGGAATTTAAAATATGTATTAGTTATCCATTGCTGCATAACAAATTACCCCAAAGCCTAATGGCTTAAAACAACAGATTTTCATTATTTCAGGGTTTATGTGGGTTGGGAATCTGGGCATGGTTTAGCTGGGTCCTCTGGCTCAGATTTCTCACAAGGCTGCAATCAAAGTGTCAACCAGGAGTGCAGACATCTCAAGGGGCAACTGAGGGAAGATACGCTTTCAGACTCATGTAGCTATTGACAAGCCTCAGATACTGGCTGGCCAGAGACTTAGGTTCACTGTCACATGGACCTCTCTATAGAGCTATTATCAACACGGCTTGCTTCTCCCAGGTGTTGCAGCTTGCTTTCCCCAGAGCTAGGGCTGAGAGTGAGAGATTCCAAGATGGAAGCCACAGTCTTTTTATAACCTTATCTCAGAAGTGACATCCCATCACTTGGGCTGTACTCTGTTCGTTAGAGACAAGACACTAGTTCCAGCCCATACTCAGGGGAGGGATTTACACAGGGGCATGAGTACCAGGAGGAACAGATCACTGAGGTCCCCTTTAAGGCTGCCTACCACAATATGATGATACATGAAAAGTTGTTTGATAAAGACTAAAGTCAGTATCAGCTGCTATTACTACCTCACAGTACTGTTCTTAGACTGAAATTAGAAGCTATGTAATCTATCAGAATATATGTAAAAGGAATTTGTAAAATGTAAAGATCCTTGCAAAATAAAGATTTTATTAGTTTTATAACATTGAAAATCTACTTCCAAATTATAGGTGGTGATATAAAAACAGCAAATCAAGGAGTAAGTGACCTGAATTCTATACCTTGCTCTGCGAATGACCTTGGAATAACCATTTATTTGTTTCATGCATTAGTTCTCTTATAAGAGCAATACTAATAGCAGCCTTATTAATCTCCAAAATTTACAAGCAGCTCATGCAGCTCAATAACAAAAAAACAACCCAATCCAAAAATGGGCAGAAGACCTAAATAGACATTTCTCCAAAGAAGATATACAGATTGCCAACAAACACATGAAAGAATGCTCAACATCATTAATCATTAGAGAAATGCAAATCAAAACTACAATGAGATATCATCTCACACCGGTCAGAATGGCCATCATCAAAAAATCTACAAACAATAAATGCTGGAGAGGGTGTGGAGAAAAGGGAACCCTCTTGCACTGTTGGTGGGAATGTAAATTGATACAGCCACTATGGAGAACAGTATGGAGGTGCCTTAAAAAACTAAAAATAGAACTACCATACGACCCAGCAACCCCACTACTGGGCATATACCCTGAGAAAACCATAATTCAAAAAGAGTCATGTACCAAAATGTTCATTGCAGCTCTATTTACAATAGCCAGGACATGGAAGCAACCTAAGTGTCCATCGACAGGTGAATGGATAAAGAAGATGTGGCACATATATACAATGGAATATTACTCAGCCATAAAAAGAAACAAAATTGAGTTATTTGTAGTGAGGTGGATGGACCTAGAGTCTGTCATACAGAGTGAAGTAAGTCAGAAAGAGAAAAACAAATACAGTATGCTAACACATATATATGGAATCTAAGGAAAAAAAAGAAGGTCATGAAGAACCTAGTGGCAAGACGGGAAAAAAGAGACAGACCTACTAGAGAATGGACTTGAGGATATGGGGAGGGGGAAGGGTAAGATGTGACAAAGTGAGAGAGTGGCATGGACATATATACACTACCAAACGTAAAATAGATAGCTAGTGGGAAGCAACCGCATAGCACAGGGAGATCAGCTCTGTGCTTTGTGACCACCTAGAGGCGTGGGATAGGGAGGGTGGGAGGGAGGGAGATGCAAGAGGGAAGAGATATGGGGACATATGTATACGTATAACTGATTCACTTTGTTATAAAGCAGAAACTAACACACCATTGTAAAGCAATTATACTCCAATAAAAATGTTAAAAAAAAAAAAATAACGGCCTTGCCAGGATAAAATGTAATAGCATACATAAAATTATGCTGAAACCTAAAGAAATGAGATGCTGATGGTGATGCTGATGGTGATGATGATGATGACAATGATAAAAATGATTATATATTTCAGCTTCTGCTTCTTGGTCCTTTGTTGACAGTTCAACTAAACAGATGTGATTTTTTTTATCAGTTATATTTTAAATCTATGCATAAAATCCAGCTACTCACAATTTTTACAATTTTATATGGCTTAATCTTATCTGGCTTTGCATATTAGATATGCTGCCCTGAAAAGTGGATGCAAATAGAACTTTTGGAAACTGACCCACAATTCAAATGCACAGAAAGGGTTTCCATATATCTAGTGGAAGTTTACAATGCTTGTGTGATATAATTAGTATTTTTGTAATAGAAAGAATTATCTTTATCTAATTAGCCTGAAGTTTCTGACATTATATCAAGTGCTTTAGAATTGGGCACACATGGATAAATATTCTTCTAGTATATAATCAAGCCTTAAAGTTATTAGACAAAGAACTTGCAAAACAGCCTTTTGAAGTAGGCAAATATAACCAACTTTTGGTTATCTCCAAGAGTGTTTTATGTTTAATTCTTTTGCTATGTACACTTCATCTCTCACTGTACACTGACTCAAATTTAGCAGGCACAAGTTGAAAATCTCCTGTTCAACCACTTTATGTGTTTTTTTCCCTTGCTTATAAATGTATTACATGTTCATTGTAGAAAATATGGAAATACAGAAAAGTGTACAGAAGAGAATTAAAATTATTCAAAACCCCACCCATACTTTGATGTATTTTTGCTCCCACTGCTTTTACTCTATATAAACAGAAAACAGATGTTTCTTTTTTAATAATATTAGAAGCATACTATGTGTGTTTTGTATCCATTAACTTTTTTCCAATTGACGTTATATGTTTAATAGTTTCACGTATAACTAAATATTCTTTTAAAACATCACTTCTCATAAGTATATATTGTATGGATATATCATAACATTTAACCAATCATTACCACTGGATTTTTAGATTGTCATTTTTTTAATACTATAAAATTAGAGTGTGAAATTATATACATTTAATACTATAACATAGCATGAAATTTTTTACTTAAATCTTGTCGTTTATTATTCTAGCTATTTTGGTAAGCGGTCTGTAGCAAAGGAGTTCTTGACGTCACTAGAGGGGAAATGAGTTTTGGTAATTTAATTGTGGATAGGACTTACATACACACCATAGCCTTTTCTTTCCCTTCCTTCCCTCTTTTGGCAGCAATTTATAGGCTTTTAGTGCTGGAAATTGTCAAAGCAACAATCTAATTGGAGTGGCATCTGTCCTTTTTTCCCTACCCAGCATCCATCCCCTTTCTCTGGTAATAGTGCCCTGATTTTTCTTGAAGAACCACACCTCTTTTTCCTCAGTCTGCATGACCCACTCAGGTCAAACTGAATGCACCCTTGACTCCAAGAGTTACACGTGACCCAGACCAATTGCAACATCTTGCTCTTCTAGCCCGAGGTCCCGTGATCCAGAACAGACCAATCAGAACCAGTGAAACTCAGTCCAGAGGTTTACAGGTGCTGCCAAAGCCTTTTATCTGTATCAGCTGTGTAGATTTGAGGATCAATGCCTGGAAATGCTGGGACCTGACCTAAGGGGAAAGCCCCCTAAAGATAACACCTTACATGGTGAAAAGAAGAGATGGAGAAAGATTCTTGATTTAACTCTTTGACTTCCTGGATCCAGCTTTCCTGGATCTACCCTGGACATTATAGTCTCACAAGCAATTCCCTTTTTTGCATAAACCAATTTAAGAGGATTTCTGTCATTTGTGTTTGAAAGGATTCTCACTAATCCAGAGATCTTACACCCTCAATTGATGAAGAGGAGTTGTGATTAAGATAGTATAAATTCATACTTTATAACTTTATGAGTTGTGGTTAAGAAGATTCTGGAGCTGAATCGTGTATCCATCACTCACTGTGTAACTGCGGGAAAGTTAACATGACCTTCCCTCCGCCTCAGCTTCCCTACTTCTACAATGAGGAAAATGAAGGGTTAAATACATTAATATGTGAAAAGTGCTTAGAACAGTGCCTGGCACCTCCTAAGTGCTATCTAATTGTGCCCCTGCTGCCGCTGTTGTTATTTTGAAGGCAGAAAGTGAAACACAGGAGGGGTAAGTGACCTTTTTCACTCAGAGCTTTGTTTGCCAACCTAAAATTCAAACTTAGGTCTTCTCTTTTCTGTGCTCAGTTAACGATATCATCATCTTTATGACAGAGATTTAAGCATTAGGCTTTGAGAGGGTTTCTGTCCGCATATTTGAGTATTTCTGTCAAAAGCATTGGAGGGAAATCCGAGGCCCACAAAATAGCTTTCTGTTGCTAGCAGTGAACAGCCCCTACCGCTAGGACTGTAGGTTATAACTTACAACTGAATATCTTTTATTATAAGAAATTTAATTAACTGTATTGTTAAATGTATTTATTTAAAATTAAAATACATTTTATTGTAATTTCTATTATTACAAGTGATTGAAAAGGAAATACTTGGTCCCTTTCCCAGTTTTCTTTTTCTTAAATAAAATATACCTTCCCACTAAACCAGTTGCCCCTGCAGAATGCCCTCAGGTAGTGGGCTCCCGTGACTACTGAGCCCTGGGCAGGCAGCTGGTCTCTCCCAAACGTGAATCAGATTTCATCATGTCTGGCTCAGAGAGAACGTGGCATATGGCCAATGAATACACAGCTGCCTCGTGAATTTTTCCACCGAGATTAGTCTAATACCTAAATGTACAGTGAATAAAACACTTTCTAAATAAGAATATTATGTTCACATTCCTTGTCACTGTCAAATATTAAGAGCCAGGTCATTCCCTTGAATTATAACAAAATCCCACTCTCCTGTTTGAAAAAGTCCACATTACTTAGTATTTATTGTCATACTATTCAAGTCCAGGCTGCCTTTTAAATTTTATTATTAAAAATTTTTTCAGACAGCTACATTGTCTGTTATTAAAATAGAAGCTCTTCTGTGAGTGGAGAACTGCTCCGTAAAGGCCTCATAAAGTTCTGATAGAGATGGAGAGCATGGAAGAATGATGGTGTGATTGGAGGTGCTGGGCCTGGGGCTTTGGAAGGGTCCGATCGCAGTTCCAACACAGCCCTGACACTTCTTGGCTGCCTGCCATTGAGCAAGGTACTTACTACCGTCTGCCTTAGTTTCTCCATCTGTAAAATGATAGTAATAATATCATGCCCTAATGATAATACAACTATTATCAGAATCAAAATTGGGATAATAAAATTGTCAGAATCAAAATGAGAAAATGTATACAATGCTCTTAGCACAGTACCTGCTGCATAACAAGCCCTCAAAAACAATGAGAGCTGCTTTGTTATTGATTCCAAAGTTTGCAGAATTATCTTTGTAACCATGGGACAATTATCAAACCTTTCTGGGCCTCAGTTTTGTCATCTTTACAAGTAAATTGGATCAGATTCAATATAAAATGCCTTTCAGGTTTAAAATGCTATGACAGTGCCCATAGGTGTAAGGTAAACCCCAAATCTATAACAGTGTTGATGTTGGGGTAATTTTTTCAAACCTATTCTTCCACAGTGAAATCAAGCTGCACCCATTCTCAGCAAGGTTCCTCCATTCATGACTTTTTCTCCATCCAGTGTTCAGATTTTTCAGCACTTGTTTGGGGAGAAGAGTTAATGGCTCACTGCAGAACTTTCCTCATCATGACAACTTTAATAGTATTATCAACTTTCTTTCCAATTCCATAATGAATCTTTATCATAATTAAAGGGCTGCATGATGTTGATAGCACAGACAAAAGTAACCAATTCAAGGATTAACTTGGTTACTGAGGATCACTAATATAGGTTATTCCTTCCCAATTGTTTTGCTGGGGTGGGTGCTGAGGGCACTATCTAATCGTCTTCACTGATTAAGCCAACCTGAAAATCTCTTTATCAGCCCTTAACTTCGTACTTCACCAACACAGCCTTTGAAGTATTTATGTTTTTCTTCTCATGAAGAGCTTTGAATTTTTTTTTGCCTAGGCTCCAAAGTAAGAAATTAATTTAAAAAGCATTACTTTCAAAGTAGACTTCTGAAAGCCTCCATACGTCAACATTAAATCTAAATTGATAAGTATTTTTTTCTTTAAATGATGCAACTTGTAAAACTAGTGGTATATTTCCTGTGTGAATAACTATAGCTATATTGATTTATGAACTCCAGAAAGAATTACCACTAGGGAAAAAGACAGGCTAGAGGAGCATTAGTTGTGAAGCAGATATAACATTTTAAACTGTGTTTGCATTTACAACATGTGTTTATGTGTTAACTGATATTTATACTCATTTTCCAAAAATGAATTATAGATTGATGAAGGATGTATTCAAAACTCAATTCACTGGAAGAAAAAACAATAGATACAAATATACGCTGTGAGATTGAAAAATGTTTTTCTTCTAATAATATAAATGGAATAATGCAAATAAAAATGTCACCTGAGTAAGTGGGACACTGTATTTTTGGACCCCAGATTGACTACTGGCATAACTACCAGAAAATAAAATAGAAACTAGATACAGCCAGGCACTGGCAAATATTCTTGCATATTATTGTTAAGAAATTAAAATAACTGCCTCTTCATGGTGTGAATTTTCCTTATTTGAGCCTTTCTTGATTACAAATAACAGATTCCCATTTCAAATTAGCTTAATCGTGAAGGGAATTTATTAAAAGTTGCTAGGATATATGGTGGAACCCCAGAGCCAGAACTAGCTGCTAGGAAGTTATCCAGAACCCAGAACCCAGTATGTATATGTCTCTCTTTTCTCTCCTTCCCTCCCTCCTCATCCCCTTCCCTCCTCTCCTCTCCTCTCTCCAGATTGTCTCTCAATGTTCTGCATGCATGTAGGGAAATGTAGGTGTTCTGCAGCTCCCTAGCTTAGATGTCCGGGTTCAGACAACTCAGAGAGAAAACCAGTAAACATCTCTCACTCACAGGTCCAAATTTTTAGAAGAAAGTGATTGGCCTAGCTGTAGTTAGGTATGTACCCTTGGCCCAATGAACAATGGCCAGGCGGTGAGGTTCTGGAATTGCAAACCTGGTTGCTGGTAATCTAGTCCTACCAGGAGGGGAACAGTATGCAGGAAAAAAGAGGATATGAGTTGTAGAGATACTCCCCCCGAAAGTTGTCTGTTCTTCCTTTTGGCTGGCATGCATAAACACACACACACACACCCCTCTACCTGTCTCCTTATATGAGGTCTCCCTGCCATACATGATTAAAACAGCTTACATTGAACTACACACTCTCACCCACTCTCCTCCTAAAGGGAGATAATCCAATCAGTCATATCTAGCAACTGAAACCAAAAGTGTCATCAATGGGCCCCTATCCTCAAAATGAATGATTTCCAGATTAGCCCATTTTCCCTCTAGACCAGACTCCATTTTGTCGGACAATGCTCTCTTCCATCCTGCAATTCAATGGTTAGATGGAAAAATTAGAAAGCTGTCAGAACCACAAACCACCCCCACTTAGAAAAAGATATAAGAAACAAAATTCTTCAAGGCAACACCATGCATTGGTTACCAGACTACAGAATATATTGCATCTCACAGGACAAGGATTACAACGATTAAAAGGAAGGATAAAAATATTTTATGGGCATCCATTGGTGTTGTGGTGGGCTCCTTGCTTAATTAACTGCTTCAGTAAAACGGAATGCAAATGAGGGAATTCTTTCTGCATGCTGCCCTGAGTGACTTAGCCAATCAGTTCCACAGTCTCTCTGTAGTTCTGTAGCCTTCTCTATTGATACAGTTTCTCTCTTGGTCAAGATTCTTTGGTTTGCAAGTAAAAACATACACAGATGTAAAAACACACAGCTTATGGGGAAAAGTAGGTTAGGAGTTTATTGGAAGGGTACAGGGGTGTACCAGTTAGCTACTACCGGATAACAAATAACCTCAAAACTTAATGATATAAAACAGCACCCTTTATTTAACTCAGTTTTGGAGACTGTCTGGGTAATTTTTCTGGTGTGGTCCAGCTCAGCTGGTCTCTGCTGAGATACGTTATGCATCTGCACAGCTGGCATGTCAGTTATAAGCCTGATCTAGTGTGTTCACACACTTACAGGGATTGGCAGGCTGCCGTCTAGTGCACCTAAGTGGGCCATTCAGGATACTAGACAAGGTGTCCTCACTTGGTGGCCACAGGGTTCCTAAAAGAGCAGCTCTTGAGACCCAGAATCAAAACTCATACAATTCCATTTCTGCCATGTTCTACTGGTCAAAGTAATTCATAAGTTCAGCTGGATTCAAGAAATGGGGAAAAGATCCACCTCCCGATGGGAGGAGCTGCAAAATATTATGGGCATTTCTGCAATCTCCAGCAAGTGATATTTCAGGGAGGTCCAAGATAATGTGAATAGCCAGACACCACAGTGGCTAGAACTGGGAATTGTAAAGCTTGCAGAGCCTGGGAGATTTCCATTTTTATTCAGGCTATTGTCTGCCTCTCATCATAGCTAGCTCTTCTCCCCTCAGTAAGACAACTGACTTTATTCTGTGACTTTCTTCTCTTGTGTGTGTGTACAAGACCAAGAGGATGGCCCCACGTTCACCAGTGCACATGTCTTCAGTTCAAGTGACCAATAGATGGCTGTTCACCCAGCCCATCCATCGTGTCTGGGGGGAGAGCCACAGAATAGACACATGGTAGCTGGGAGCCCACCCTGTGGAACGGGAAGTTTTGGGATCCTTCTCAGAGGATGAGAGAGACCCAGGAGGCACTTTCTGTCACCATAAGTAGTGACAAAGCCTGTGTGCTATAAAAAAGACAACTCTCCAAATGAAATATGTACCCTATTGCCAAGTCAGTAGCAGGCAAGTGCAACAAAAATTGAAAACAAGCTTGTCATTTTCTTTTACTTCTTCTGAATCTGAAGCTCCTGTAAATACTTTCTGTTCTTTTAGAAGGCTTATAAATGATATTTAATGGAAGTCAAATTTGGTCTGCAGCATATTTTTTTCATTCAATTTTTCCCCATTATCTTGGGAACATCCCCTAATGAACATCCCCTATTCCAGAGCACCACCACAGCATCCTTTCCATCCATCTGGGAAATGAGCACAACATAAACCAGAGCAAATAGACTATCTGCTTTCTGATAGCAAGCATGATTTCAGGAGTTTCTCTGAGCCCGTGTCTTATGACTCCACCACATTTTCCTACACTTTCTGGAGGTCCAGCAAAGAGTCAGTTTTCCCTGGCAGTCTTGTTGGGGCAAACAACATCTCTTGCTGACACCACTGCTTATTTTCTACAGAGCGATTGAGAGGGACTATACACCCCATGCAGATTATTTTCCCACCTGCACTTACCCATCATGGAACCTTAAGTAAAGCCTCCTCTCTGTCAACTTGTCACCTACAAAATCTAGATGTAAAATATCTGCTCTTGCTGGTACTCGATATGTTGGTTATCAAGATCAAATGAGTCCAGGTCTACATGTGGTAGCACCTTGAAAACAGTAGAATGTTCTGTACATGAAAAGAAATGGAACTTCCTTCACAGATGCTTGGAAGTGAGATCAATTGGCACAGGTTATTTTATGCCCAGTGTCGTAGTACAGAAGTAAAATCCCACCCTGTAAATGTAGATGGGCCTGTGGAGAATTGTTCCTCTGCTACCCCAGCCTGCTGCTGCCCCTTGCAGTATCCCAGAGGCTTTTCCTCTCAGCCTTCCTGTTTACATACAAACACTTGAATAAGTCCATCAGAAGGAGGTGGAAGGTATGAGAACTTAACCAAGTTTGGTTCTCCCAGAAAAAGCCTCCAGAAAGCTTGCCAGTGGGTTCAAAGATGATTTGTCACACTGGTCTGGTTTAGAAGTCCTTTGGCTCACCCACTTTCTGATACCCCTTCCATAATTTTCTCCTAAGTTTATCATTATTGTCTTCTCTGATTTCCTTTGAATTTTTTTTAACAGATCATGCATTCCCATGCTTGAAATTACTCCCAACTGTCAAGAGGACTCTTACAAAATGCCAAAACAGCCAATCTTCGAATTATGTTCTGGATGTAGTAACTTTTGCCCTAATTTTCAATTATTATACTTGAAATTTTTCCACTACTTCAATATTTTGTTTTGATAAATGTCAAATCTACAGAAAAATTAAAAGACTAGTACAATGAGCATGGGTATATCCTTCTAGATTCTTCAACTGTTAACATTGTCCCACATTTATTTGCCTTCTGACTCTGTCTCAAAATATCTCTCCCCCTCCGCTCGAGTATACATATTCATATATGTCTGTATGTGTGCATATATACACACACATATGTATAGGTTGAACTATGTGACGTCACAAGGTGTTCTGGGCTCATCTTGGGCTTTCTCTACAACCAATTTGGAATCATCCATTTCTCCAAGGAGTACTGGTTTCTTTTAATGGAGAATTGTACTTAGAAACCACAGTCTGGGCTCTAGGTATACTTGATACTAAGGTGTCATTGCTTCTAGGCCTTTTTAGTGAACAAAACTAAGAAAACAGTTCTAAGAGTTCCTATCGTTGATGTTTCCAACTCTAATCCAGCACCCCTGAGTTCTTTCTCACCATCTCTTGTTTCATATTTGTATCTTCCTTCTTCTACAAATGAGAACACTTGTTCCCACCTATATCAGTGTATTTAATCATGTGTTCTGTCCTGCCGTACACACAAAATAGTTTCAGAATTACTGTATCCATACTACCGCTAGCAATAAAACTTCTAAGTAAAGGTCAAGATTTCTTTGCAGTTCTTTCTTTCCTTAGGAAAAAAAAAACTGCAAAAAAGTTCCTTAATATTATAGAGTATGTGTCATTATATTATCAGTTTGATTATGTACCTGTGTTTATATTTACATTCAATTCTACAATTTTCTTTTTCCATTGCTCTTCAATTAATTATTTTTGAACACATAAAATATTTACAAAGTTCAAAAGTCCATCTCCTCACTTTCACACTGTGTGTGTCTTTTGCCCTAAAGTGAGTTTCTTATAGGCAACATATTGAAGGGTCTTGTTTTTTTTATCCAATCAGACACTCTTTGTCTTTTGATCAGAGCCTTTAGTCAATTAACATTTCTAGTAATTATTGATGGGTATGTACTTATTGCCATTTTATTCCTTGTTTTCCAGTTGTTTTTTGTAGTCCTTTTTTTTCTCCCTCTGCAGTTTGATGATTTTCTTTTGTAGTATGCTTGGGTTCCTTTTGGTTTTTGTGTATGTGTTGTAGGTTTTTGATTTGTGGTTACCATGGAGTTCACATATATTGACACATAATTATATCTACTTGATTTAAACTGATAGTCATTTAAGTTCAAACACATTCTAAAAGACTTACATATTTTACTCCCCCTTGCCACATTTCGTGTTTTTGATGTCTCATTTTACATCTTCATACTTATTCCTTTACGGTTAATTGTAGTTATAGTTGCTTTTACAATTTTTTTGTCTTTTAATCTATTGAAGTGATAAAGTGCTTATTTACGTGATCTTCAGTCTATACATTGCCTTTCCTATTGGGATTTTCCCCCTCCTATAGATCTTTATTTCTTTTCCATTTAGAGAAGACCCTTCAAATTTCTTTTAAAGTAGGTTTAGTGTTGATGAATTCGTTTAGTTTTTACTTGTCTGAAAACTTGTTTATCTCTCCTTGTGTTCTAAATGATAATCTTGCCAGGTAGAGTACCCTAGGTTGCACATTTTTCCCTTTCAGGACTTTAAATATATCATGTCACTCCCTTCTGGCCTGTGAAGTTTCTGTGGAGAAATCAGCTGATAGCCTTATGGGGATTCCTTTGTATATGACTCTTTGTTTTTCTCTTGCTGCCTTTAGAATTCTCTCTTTATCTTTAACTTTTGACATTTTAATTATGATATGTCTTGGTGTGGGTCTGTTTGGGTTCATCTTGTTTGGGACCCTCCGTATTTCCTGTACTTGGATATTTGTTTCCTTCTTTAGGTTGGGGAAGTTTTCAGCCATAATTTCTTCAAATACATTTTCAATCCCCTTCTCTCGCTCTTCTCCTTCTGGAACCTCTATAATGTGAATTTTGGCACATTTAATGTTATCCCATAGATCTCGTATGCTGCTTTCATTTTTTTTTTTTTTTATTTGTCTTTCTGTCTGCTGTTCTGTTTGGGTGATTTCCATTATTTAATCTTTCAGATCACTTATGAATTCTTCTGTGTCATTTAGTCTACTATTCATTGCTTCTAGAGTGCTTTTTATCTCACATATTGAATTATCTATTTTTGATTGGGTCTTCTTTATACTTCCTAGTTCCTTGTTAAAATGATCTGTGTTTAGGCCAATTCCCCTCCCTAATTCACTTAGCATTTTTATTACCAATGTTTTGAATTCTTTGTCTGATAGATTGCTTATTTCTGTTTCATTATTTTTTCAGGGGTTTTCTCTTGCTCTTTCAATTAACAGTAGTTCCTCTTCCTTTTCATTTTACTTAACTTTCTCTGTCTCTATGAATTTAGATGAAACATATGAATTGTGGTCTTGAAGCGGTGTTCTTATGTGGACTATGTAGACTGCATTTGCCCAGTCCCTTTGGTGGGAGTGCTGGATTTCATACGGACACCTGTCACATTTTTCCTCAGGGTGTGGTAACCACTCTCACCTTGGTAGGGGCTGTAGCTGGTGATGGAGGAGCTAGAGCTGGCTCTAGGTGTGAGGCAGGACTTCCTCTCTGTTCAGTGGCCATCACTGCCCTGTCCTGGGTGGGGTCTACTCCCAAGTTACTGGAGTAGAAGCCCTGAGGGTCAGGCTCAAGCTGGCTCTGTTCTCTTTAATGGTGTGTTTTTCTTTCTCCCCGCACTGAGACCTTTGCCCAAAAGGAGCGGAATGCTAAAGAAAGTGGGGCTCATGTGCTTACAGGGGTCCGATGTGCTGCCTGGGTAGGTGTCTGTGGCTCCGCTCAGATGCAGCCCACAGTTGCATCTTTTGCACTGTTGTGGTCGCCCCAGATCTAGTGCTAGGCAGTGGCATGGAGTGGGCGGGGCTGGAGCTTTTGCTCAGCCTGGGCTGGGGCACACAGTGAGGCAGTGGTGGGGATTCCAGCAGCCACGCTGCCATCAAAAGTCTGGGCTGTTTCTGGGGTGCTTTTCGAGTAAGCACCAACAATGGCCACCACTGCCCCATCTGGACTACACCCAGGGACCCCAGGTTGCTTCTGCATTCCTAGGTTGTAGGTTGAGTCTTTTCCCAGGTCCTGGCAGCCCTAGGTCCACCGGCATGGAGTAGCAGGGATGGGTTGTTCACTCAGCTCGGACACAGCGAGGTGTCAGCTGCTAGGGCAGACCTCTCTTCACCCAACCTGGAGGCAACCAGCACCAGTGCACTCCTTATGAGTGGAGGCTAAGCTTCAGCCTTTCTACCTGTCCCGGCAATTCTCCAAGCAGCCAAGGGGGCTGGTCTTCTACATGTAGGACCCCAGGACTGGGATGCCCAGTGTGTGGCTCAACCCCCTCACTCCCCAGGGCGAATGCCTGCCTGTGTGATCTCCCTTTTCCTCTTAGTTCCCTCCCAGGGGCACAGATCCCAACCAGATGGTTTCCTTCCTATCCTACCTGATTACATGTGTATCTTTCTTAGAGCCCTGATTATATAGGAGTCCATCTCCCAGTTTCCAGTTAATTTTCCATGAAAACTGTTCCACATGTAGATGTATTTCTGATGTGTTCATGGGGGAAGATGAACTCCACATCCTCTTACTCCGCCACCTTGATCTCCCTCCTCTGGCCTTAGACCTATATCTGGATTTTGAATCAACATTATAAAGGCTTTTCCCTGGCCCATAAAGAAATTGACCTATATTTTCTTCTATTCTTGTATAGTATTTTTACATTTAGAACTGTAATTAATTGGGAACTTTGGTATGGATCTAATTTTATCTTTTTTCAAATTACTATCCAGTTGCCCCAACACCATTTAATTTACAAGTCATCATTTTTCCAGTAATGTTAGAGGCAGGCCACCTTTATCATAATCACAATTTCCACTTGCACTTGAATCTACTTGGGGAGTTCCTGTTCTGTCCCACTGATCTATCTGTCTATTCATGCACTAATATAAATGTGATAACTGGGGTTTTTTAGTGTTTAAAACTTATTTTTCATTGGATTGTCATTACAATTATGGATATTATGTAATTCTCAAAACAATTTGAACTCACTATAAGTATTGGTGGTTACTAAACATGAAACAATAATTATAACAGCAAATCTTAATAAAATAGATGTGAGAGCCTTTGTGAAAAGTACCTTTGTGAAAAGTAATTTTACTGACATCAATTTTTTGAATTGTTCCATTTTTTTGGTGCCCTGAATATTTTTACATTTGGGTGCAAAGCACCACAGTAATACAGCTGTTTTCTTCTGGGAGACACAATCTTACACACAAATCGACATTATAAGAGTATATGTGGATGACAAAGTCTGAATATTGATTCCTTTAAAAATGTGTGTGTTTTTTTTTAAATATGATTTTAAAAATATGATTCCTTTAAAAATATCCTACTATTAGGATATTTTCCTACCCAGTTTTAAGACCAATGATATATACAATACAACCTTCCAACACAAAATGGACCTGCCAATTCAGGAAAAGCCTATGGTTTTCCAGCTATGTCTATGATCGAGTGGAAGAATCTATAAAAACATGTTTTTTTAGAGTCACAGAGAGCTTGGGTGCTACTTGCTTAGCCTACGGCCTTATTACACGTTATTTACTTTTTTTTTTGAGTTTTATTTTCTTTTTCTGTGAAAAAAAAACACCACCACCAACCTTAGAGTTTTATGAGAGTTGCATATGCAACTTTTATTTGGCCAGGCTGGTATATGCATATGCTTATTTAGCCAGGTTGGAAGACTATAATGTTAGATTCGTGCTTATTTGTTTGTTTGACTCTTTATTGGTATTCACGGGGTTCCATGGCTGAGTTCCATCACATGCCAGCCTTGTTGTTAAGCATATAAAACAACCATTGTTGAAACCGCCGGTCTCCAGATACCCAACAACAAGGCTGAGACTCTGAGACAGCTTAGTAAAATCTATCCAACAGAATTGAGAAGGCTTGGGAGCAGATGTTCGGGGGCATTTTAAAACAACTTTAGGCACCAGTCCAGGGGGAATTTTTGTTCAAGTGGAGCTGGCATTGTGGGATTTTTTCAAAAACAATAAGCAGTCCACCATTGTTCAAAGATGATTATTTCCTGCCTTCTGAGGCGATTACTTGAGCAATGTATTTCAAATAATCCTGATCTAAGAATTTTTCACTTGAACCTTTGATTAAAAGCAAGAAAAAATATCTATCTTTTACTCTTAATAGTTGTGTAGAACAACCTCTAATGATTAGGGTATTTGGAAGTTTCGTTTTATGATAGATGCTGGCCAAGACCATCTGTGTTTTTGTGAAACACTGTTAGAATTATATCCCCAAATTCAAGATGAGCTTTCCCTTACTGTCACTTTTCTTCCTACCTCTTGACTCTTCAAGGACTCTCCATGGATACCTCAGCCCCAGCTTCTCAGACCTGTGACACTGGAGAAAAAGCACAGTGTGGTCTGTCTCACATCAGTTGATCTGAAGGTTTAGTTCTTTCCATTTGTTTTACAATTTCTTATAAAATAAATTATTCTCCCAGTGGGAAAAAAAAAAGAAAGACTTACAGGCATTTGCATGGAAAGATTTCGAAGATGTATTGTTAAATGGAAAAAAAGCATGTGATGGAATGAAGATTAATATGCAAAACCAGATCCCACAAGCATAGAAAAGCATGGACAAAAGTCTGCAGGGTGCGTGATGGTTACACTGGGCACCCATGGAAAGGGAGTGGAGTGGGGAGGGGTCAGGGGTCCTGTTGCCTTTAGTTATGTCTATTTCCGTATTATTTAAATATTTTACATTTAGGCTCTTTTGACTCATTGTTTCATTTCTTAAATTGTTTTCAATTGAAAAAGCACATGCAGCGCTTGATCAGTAGAGGCACTTGTCATTGACAAGCCTATGTTTAGGTCAGCCCCTCGAAATCACCTTCCTTGATCATTCTATCTAAAGGACCCTCTCTTCCTTCACTCTGTCCCTGCTTCCCTCATCTCCCTCAAAACACTTGCCACAATCCAAAATTAAATTGTATCGATGTTTATTGGCCTCTCTCCCGACAAGAATGCAGGTTTTGTGATGGTGGAAGTCTCATCAATCTTGTTCAACTTTGATTCTCCAGTGAGAATCTGGAAGAGAACTGGGCGTAGAGTAGACGGTCAGTGAATATTTGAATAAATACTGGAATGAATGAGACAGGTGCCCATTTACCCTGTGTTCTCAGCTGCACAACTCCTGAGGGGCAGGAGCTGCAAGGGAAAGTAGCAGCTTTCCCAAGTTCTGTATCTGCTTCCAAAATACCCCTCTCTTCTCTGTTAGAGACACTTGTTTCAAGAGATTCAGAGAAAATTTGCCCCACGAAGGATCCCAGCAATCACAGATTTGTGACACAGAAGTGTCTACCAACCTGATGTTGGCCTGGCTCCCAAACAGTATGAGGCAGTGTGTTACTCAGGGTTCTCCAGAGAAGCAGAACCAACAGAATGTGTGTATCTCTCTGGCTCGCTCACTCTATACACGTATTTTTTTAAACATACATTATAGCTCTGTTTATTCTGTAAAAATGTAAAAAGTGAATGTTTTTTTCCATCAGGGGAGAGCACAAAAGAATAACCACAGCCACCCTCTTATGTAGAGAGAGATGGTCCCATATCAGATTGTGACTCCCATCACAGCTTTGTAGTGAAGCAGTGGTACTATTCAAAAGAATCCAGAATTGGGCTTAAAGTCTCTCTGTCACCTTGCCTGAAGTAGTAAATAAATGAATTATTCTAGAAGAAGAATAGATGTTTGATATAGCACAACATGAAGGAAACAAAGTGAAGTAATTGATTTTCACTAGTAATTTTTTTTTAAAAAGTAGTATGAATTTAAGCTTGTATCCATCTTTTGGAGCTTAGATGTGATAAAAGAATAGCAGCACAGGACAGACAGGCCCTAACTATTGGGAGGGGTTAACATGAGCTGCTCTACAGAACCAAGCTGCTTCCAAAATTGTCACTGTGATTTTTCAGGTACCACTTTGTACTGTGGGCACATTTTGAGTTAGAGGTTGGTCCGTTCTGTTATTCTCTGTCTTGTCCTGTGCAACAGTTCCACTGGCTCTGGCAGCATCACTCCATATCCTACCAACAGAGAGAGATTGATCTTAAGGAACTGGGTCACAAAACTGTAGGGGCTGGCAAGTCCAAAATCTACGGAGCAGGCCAACAGGCTCGAGACCCAGGGAAGAGTTCATGTTTCAGCTTGAGCTCAAGGTCAGTCTGCTGGCAGAATTTCCTCTTTCTTGGAAGGCATCAGTATTTTTTCGTTTAAAGCCTTCCACTGATTTGATGAGGCCCACCCTCATTAGGAAGGGTGATCTGCTTCACTCAAAGTCTACTGATTTAAATGTTAATCTCATCTTAAAAAATGCCTTCACAGGCAGGGAAACTCTGCACCCTTTCCCCATACTTTGCCCTGTGTATGTATCTCTTTCATCTGGTTATTCCTGAGTTATAGCCTTTTATAATAAGCCAGTGATCTTGTAAGTAAAATGTCTCTCTGAGTTCTGTGAGCCACTTTAGCAAATTAATTAAACCCAGAGAGGGGTTCATTGCAACTTCCAATCTATAGCAGGTAAGTCAGAAGCACAGGTGACAATCTGGACTTGGGACTGGCATCTGAAGTTGGGAGGGCAGTCTTGTAGGAGTGACCCCTTAACCTGTGGGATCTGATGCTATCTCAGCAAAGATAGGTCAGAATTGAGTTAAATTGTAGTGTTGGGACTTCCCTGGTGGCGCAGTGGTTAAGAATCCGCCTGCCAGTGCAGGGGATATGGGTTCGAGCCCTGGTCCGGGAAGATCCCATGTGCTGCGGAACAACTAAGCCCGTGCGCCACAACTACTGAGCCTGTGCTCTAGAGCCTGCAAGCCACAACTACTGAGCCTGCATGCCACAACTACTGAAGCCCACGTGCCTAGAGCCCATGCTCTGCAACAAGAGAAGCCACTGCAATGAGAAACCCGCACACCACAATGAAGAGTAGCCCCCGCTCGCTGCAACTAGAGAAAGCCCACGTGCAGCAACGAAGACCCAACGCAGCCATAAATAGATTTTTTTTTTTTAAATTGTAGTGTTGGAGAATTTCTCCTTGGTATGGGGAATCGCCCCCAACACACACACACACACACACACACACACACACACACACACACACACACACACACACACACACACATAC
Organism: Eschrichtius robustus; assembly: GCF_028021215.1. Taxonomy (NCBI): domain Eukaryota; kingdom Metazoa; phylum Chordata; class Mammalia; order Artiodactyla; family Eschrichtiidae; genus Eschrichtius; species Eschrichtius robustus. Next base: position 70,669,542 of record NC_090832.1, on the reverse strand, counting down.
ACACACACATTGGAATTGGTGACCAGAACCTTTTAGAGACTCACCCACGTTGTGTGCACTTGCGCTTTGTTTATTCTCATTGCTATATAGTATGCCAGTGTATGAATATAAAATAAATTTTTTAAATACAAAAAAAAAATGCCTTCACAGAAACATTTAGACTAGCATTTGACAAAATATCAGGGTAGCACAGCCTGGCCAAGATGACACGTAAAATTAACCATCCCAGGCAGGATGACAGAGCTTCAGCTGAGGCAGGTGGGTAGACAGTCCAGTGGTGAAAAGATTAGAAACAAGGGCATGTGTGAGGAAGAAGGGGTAAGTTTTATATAACTTCCTGACAGATGTTGGACTTCTCTTAACCCTCTTTTATGCAATGATTGGAAAGAGAATCAGAAGCTGGAGCCAGGGCCAGCAGTGGGATCCCTGGCTTTCCAGTCCCATCTCAGCCAAGCGTGGAGATAAAGCTGTTGGTGGAGGCCAGACAGCTCTGAGCGTCCAGCTTTGACAGCAGTGACCTTCTTCCCCAGTATCACTACATTCTTGGGTACTAGTAAGAAAGCCAATCAATTCTACCCAAATTACAAATAAGTTGAAATGTAATAGGGAAGAACCTTTTGTATTCTATTACAAGTTAATCACTAAAGGGATGTTGCCTAGAAGCTTAAATTATACATAATGGCCCATCGCTGGGAACCCTGCTTCCCAGGTAATGAGCATTAAGCTAGAATACCTTTGTTTAAGCTCACAGGAAACATCCTGACCAGGCCCACCTGTGAATGACTGCAGGGAGGAAGAAATTAACACATTCCCTCTGGAGGCTGATGGGAACCAGGAAGTGTTTGACTTTACTCCCTCCCCTTCTAGTATGAAAGGAGCCTGAATTCTAACTCAGGCAAGATGGTTCTTTGGGGGCACGATCCCACCATCTTCTAGGTTTGCCAGCTTTTCAAATAAAGTCGTTATTCCTTGCCCCAGCAACTCATCTTTCGATTATTGGCCTGGCGTGCGGCGAGCAGTACAAGCTTAGACTCGGTAACAGAAAGGCAGACTGTCTAAACAAGCAAACTTAAGTGGCACACTGCAGAAGCTGTCCAGATAAATCAGGATAAGATTCGGCTGGCAAGTTTGAAAAGCTTATATTTGGGGTTCCCGTTATTCCAGCGGGTGACCCTGACAAGTTAGATTCTCTTTAGGACTCAACTCGGGCAGATGCTCTGTCATCACAGATGTCCTGTCAAGTTCTGTGGAGCTGCAGATGGAGAGAGGAGTGGAGCAGGGACGACCCCACCCGGAAAGTGGAGGTTAATGAAAGGATGTCAGAGAAACAGGATTCTAATGGGCTTTAACACCTCTCTGGGTGATGTGGGACCAGTCTCTTAATCTTCAAACCTCTGTTTCCCTTCTGATTCTCTCCCAGCCCTACAATTTCCTGGGATTTCTAATCTCAGACACTCTGATGGTCATAATGGCCTCAGTCCCCTCTCCTAATACCTAATGCTAACCCTCTATGCCTTCAAATATCTGCCACTGCAGCTGTTGATTTTACTTCCACCACTTCAGTCACGGAAAAACCATACTAAAAGACACTTCTTTTCCCCACACTGGTGAGTCAGAATACAGGTTCTGAATTGCTTTATACATACACTGTATGTTTATCTAATTATAAATAGAGAATGATACTGTGCCAGTGATAAAAACGAAGCGAGGAAGTATCAAGAGAGCCTGGCCATATTTCCAAATACCACTATATTCTTTCATAGTTTGGTTTCAAATCAGCTTCCAGTATTTGGGGAGTCAGTTTTTCTTTTTTTAATATTCCTGCTGTTCACTTGATTCAGAAAATCTCTTGTTGCTATGGAAGTCGAATGGGGTTTTTTTCATGTTTTCAAATCCTCTCTTCATGCCTTTACAATTAAAGAAGTCAGACCTAATTATAATGCTAAACATTTCAACGCGAGATCACATGTGAAATAAAAGAGAATGCTTTTTCTGACTCGGTTTATTATTGTACCTGACTTTAACTCTTACCCATTCCTTCACATCCCACTTAAATGAGACTAAGGTGTGATGAAAATCAATTATATGAGTTTAATTTGCCCAAGCTTGGGATCAAATTTCATTACTCTTTTCCTGAACATCTGGTTATTCTAATTAATTTTCTCCTCCGTATCAGCGAATTTAATGATTCACTTCCATGCCCTTCTTTTGCCAAGTGTGTCAGAGCGGTGTTGTTGGCCAGAGGTGTATCCATGGCTGTTAAGAAGGTCTGACTCTGGGAGAGGAGCCAGGAGCAGGGTGCTGAGCAGGAGAGGAGGGATGAGGTCATTCCATTGAGCAGTGACTGTCACCTTCATTTTGCCTGTGGGCTTTGTAATGTCCACGTGTGCACATGCAAATGGACATGGGCACACACAGAGGTATGCATCGTTGCATGTATCCTGATATCAGAAATGGGTGGCAAGTGAAGATGAGGGCACATTCCACATTTTTTAACCTAGGGACGTCCCTGGCAGTCCAGCGGTTAAGACTCTGCGCTTCCAATGCAGGGGGTGCGGGTTCGATCCCTGGTCGGGGAACTAAGATCCCACATGCCGTGCAGCGCTGCCAAAAAAAAAAAAAAAAAAACCTAGTCTGAATTCAAGTCCTTTGCAGAGCTCATCTGAATAAGCCCTTTTAAATCTGAGCCCTTCAATTACTCCAGATTCCCTTAACACGTGGCTACTCCTTCTGTACCTTGACTGTCATAGCAAAGTCACAGGTTGACATGCACAGCAGGGAAGATCAGTAACAAATGCATGAACTTGTGGCACGAGATCAGGCTCCAGGCATCCATGCTCAAGACTGGCATTGAGAGGAATGTCAGACCTGCTAAATAGTTAAGAATGTGATGTGAGTGCCTGGAATTAAGAGTGGAGACAAATTAAATCTGAAATGGTATGTGTGGCCCCATCCATGGAAGGTGTGAAAATGTCCCTGGTCTACTGCAGCCCTCGGTAGGTTTATTAACTCCTTCCCGAGGGGAACACGGCTCAGCCCGTGACTGACTCTGAGCATCTGCAAACACTGAAAAATGTGCAGGGAAACAGATGCATGAACATGAATACATCCATGGGGAAGGGTACTGTCAGCACCAAAGACTACTGAGGCTGACGTCAGTCACACAGAAACAATAAATCGACAACCCATGCCTTGTGCTTCTGTTTTGCCTTTAATTCCCAAGGCTAATCTTCAAAGTAAGAACTGCCATCCTGAGAGCATGTTTTCATGTACCTTTTACTAGTTCACAGAGTGGGCAAAGAAGATGTGAACACAAAACAGGTGAGATTTTGTTTGCACATGAAGGAGAATTTCTTGGTGATGAACAATTGGAACAGTTTATAAAATGTGGTGTGTGGTTTTCCAACCCTGGAGCAGGTGAAAGAAAAAAATCAAAAACCATTTGCCTGAAGTTGCTTGGGTTCAAAATGGCAGGGATTGAACGTACATCATTTTAAGCAGCTGTGAAACTGGTCAGACATAGATATAGAGAGATTAATATCATCATTTGTCCTGTAAATACTTGCCGAGTACCTAGTATACACCAAACACTATGTCTGGCTTTGGAAATACAATGAACAAACTTTCTTTCCAAGGCCTTCACAGTCTTAGGGGTAGGACAAATAGACAAGTAAAAATTGCTGTACAAGTCAGGACATAATTCTAGAAAACTCTAGAAGAGGAGTTGCACTGGGTGCTATGGAGTACAGAAGAAAGGCACCTTACCTGGGGCAATGCATGCTAAGGAAGGCTTCCTGACAATAACCAGTCCTCCAGTTCTGAAAACTAAATCATGTGATTATAAAGAAAGCTCATCTGTAGGAATAAAATAATATGCATTGGAATCGTATCATGTGGTGTGGGGTGGTTGTGTTATTAGCCCGCAAGACAAAAATCAAGTATATTTACAATTATTCGCAAACTTCCTGCATGTTGCCCCTAAAGTACAATGTACATAAATATTTGCAGTTTTATGTTGTAACTGTATTCAGTAATTAATATGCATAAACATGTGGTCTAAGCAATAAACACAAAGATTACAATCAGCATAGCAAGATGCTCTCAATGTGAGAGACACGAGAAAATGTGATACACTCATTTAGTGATAGAGCAGAATCGTTTGCAGTACTTAAGTTGTTTCTTCCTTCCTCTGCCTTTGTATTTTTCTTCAAGCATGGGTAGTCAGATTTGACTAAGTTAAATGAGGACATGGTGGGATTACACTGTATTACTTTGACTTATCTTTACAACAGTGGTAAATTACAGTTGGAACAAAAGGCTTCAAAGTGTCTTAAATTCTCTTAAAATAGTGATTCACAGTACTGAAGAACTAAGTGAAAACTTCAGCAAAAGAAACCTTTACAAATAACAAATATTTATTAATTTTGGTATCCCTATATTTTTTAATGCTGTTCAATTAGGAAGAATGATTTCATTTATAAGAATGACGACTTTCTCATAAAATTATAACTGATCATTTAAAATTAACAAATGAAACAATATAGTACCATTAAAAGAAATGAAAAGGAACATCAATAGAAACATATTCTCCAGATTTACTGTGTTCCATCCACCCCTGGACTGTGTTGCCCCGGCTGTTGCTTCAGAGCCAAATCTGCTCAATTAATATCACCCTCTGCCTCATTTCCATTGCATCTGTCAGTCAAGTTCCCCATCACTGCCCCCCGCCGTGCCCCATATGAAGCCCTCCAGACCAGTCTTGCCTTGAGGGACTCAGCATCCTGGGCTTCCTACCTCTGTCAGGCGAGCTGTCCGAGGTGCTCCTCCAATCCTGGGACATGTTCACTGCTGCTCTGGCCCAACGTGGGACCAGAGCTGGCTGACCTGTGACGCTAGGCAGTTCTGAGTCTCCTCACCTTCTGCGTAAAGCTCCCTGTCTGATAACGAGGCTCTCATTCCTGGCATGGAGTCTATCCCACTCCTCCATCTTCTATGAGTCCCACTCCAGGGAGTCTCAGTGATACGCAACTGAAAGCATTTGAATTCCTTAGTGCAGTACTTCTCAAACTTGACTGCATATTTTATTCATCTGGGAAATTTTTTTTTTTTAATATCAGTGTCTGGCCCTAGCCCCCATAGATTCTGACTTAGGAGTTCTGGGATGGGTTACAGTCATTAGCATTTTGTACAAGTTTCCCAGATGGTTCTAATGTACATGCAGCCAGAGTTGAGGACCACCGGCCTAGCAGGCATCACGCTTAATCCCAGGCTCACCTTCCCAGGCAATGCCAACAGCCAGGTCAGTCCATCTAGGGGTTCCTAGCGTGTGTACACACACACACACACACACACACACACACACACACACACACACAAACCAGACTAAGTATAAGTAAATAATTCAAGAATGATTACAAATAGGCGCAGAGACAAAGTACACCCAGCATGCTATGTCTGAATTTCTGACCCACAGAATCCAGGAGCGTGATAAAACAGTTGTTGTTATATACCATTCTGTTTGGGAGGTTTTGTTACACAGCAAGAGATAATTGGAACAGCAAGTTACATAACTTTTCTAAGGTTTGGTTTGATCGTTTTCTAAGGTTTTGAAAAGTTGTGTTGAAAATTAAAATTAATGTATATAATTTACCTGGCACAAAATAAGTGCTCAGTAAATGATATCCATTCATGATAGTGATTATCATTTATTTTCATTAACTTTTGTCTCTTTGAGACCTGGCTGCTGCCACTGCTTCACAGGTGCCCTTCACATTTAAAGATGCATAAAAATGTGAACAAAAAATTCTATATAATGAATGTTCTCTCAAAGCTAACCATGCAAAAGGACCAGCCCCTTGGTTTGAGGTGACACCATTTGCCCAACAATTTAATCATAAGTTACTTTTTCCGATTCATGTTTTTCTGAGCAATTTAACAAATATTTATGAAACAGTGTGCTATGTACAGTGACACAGAAGATAGAATCCCTGCCCAAAGGAGTTAATAGTCTTAATAATAATTAAGAAAACAAAATCATCAAATAGGCCTAAGAGAGCTTCTAAAATATCCCTTCATTTTATACTTGAGGAAATCGAAGTCTGGAAAAGTTCATCAAGCTGCTCAGGACCACACATTATTGGCAGCAGACCTGAGACTAGAACCCAGGACTTATTACTTCCAATAATTTATTCATTCCTTCCTTCAAGATACATTTGTTGAGCACTTCCTATGCTCCAGTCACTGGGGACTCCAAGATGAATAGGAAACACTCTTGCTGACAAGGAGTAGTACAGGCACAAAAGCAGATAAGTGCAGAGCTCAAGAGAAGAGCTGCAGGGTTGAAAGGTGGCCTGGAAGCAGAGAGGGGGCTGCCCATCTTTGCTGGGGAAAGATTCAGATAGGAGATGACATTTGGGCTGAGTTTTGAAGGTTGAGTAGGAGTTTGCCAGGCAGAGAAAAGGCATGCCAGGTAAGAATAACCAATTTTGGGGTGCCTTAGAGATATGACTATGCATTTTTATTAACCCAGAGTTTCAGAAACTCAGCTCCATGGACATATTCTTAAAGGACCTAGAGAATTTTTATCGTTTTAAAGGGTTAATATTTTATTCAAGTTTATTAAACAGACATAATTCTTCACAAACAAAAACAATACAAGACATAAAATACACATCTTTTCTAAAGGAACATGTAGTGTCTGAATTGAAGAGACCTTCAGAGATCATTTATCTCAGCCCCCATGGACTCATGGGCCATAGCAGAGGAGGGATATAGCTTAATGAGCAGGAAGACTGTGAAACCAGAGACATAGTTAAACAGCAAGAACAATTAAAGGTTAAAATTAGATTATTATTCCCTTTGATGCCCTTCCCCCATGGCATATCACAAAATATAAAAGCGAAGGGGAGGAAAAAAAAAAAAAAAAAACCAGCAACTGAGAAGGTTACCCTTGAGCCAGCCTATCACAATTGTAATATGGTATTTGATAAAAGAAAAGACATTTCCAAAGGCCACCATTATTAATGCCACCAAGAAAGAATTGGAAAGTTGCAGTTTAAATCATTGGTTCTGTGCCAGTTCTCTTTTTTATATAAATATCAATTCTCACTGTGAGCTACTCCACCTTAATTTAGTTAGGAATACGTTTTTAAAACTGGCTGGCTAGAAGGTGTGACTCAGTGGAGGGAAAGGATCATCAGGTAGGGTAATGCTCCATGAATAGCTGTTATTATTATTTAACATTTGTTAAACACCCACAGTGAGCGAAGCACCGTACTAAACCTCGGGAAGTTGTGGTTCTTTCTCTGACAAGGAAAGGCTAGATACACAGGAGAGAGGAACGCTTAAATCTACTGAAGATCAGGGACGTTTATTTTTCTACTCCAACTTTTCCTTGCTTTGCTTGTCAAATTAATACAATTCCAGGTATTAGACTAGTATTGATAGTAGTTATTCCTTACCCGTATTCAGTGTTTTATACTTTACAAAGGGTCTTATATAAAGATCTCATTAGATAACAGGGCACCTAGTCTTTGGAAGATGTGAGCATTAAGGAGAGAGAGTTTCACTTCAGCAGAAGATGAAAAAAGTAAGAGGGGTCAGCTGACCTTCAGAGCATCACAGGGGATGCTTCCCCACTTGGGGAAGGAGAGAGATTTTTAGGGTGGGTAATATACGCACAAAGCAACTGTCCCTCCCACCTCTGTCTTTCAGCCACCAGTTTCTCTCCCTAGAGGCGGTCAACAAAATCAGTTTCTTGTGTATTCTACCAGAGCTATCAAATGCATGTCCTAGCATAAAGTTTACACGTGTGGTATCATACTGGATGCACTGTTCTACACCCCACTTCTTTCTCCTATATTTTGGAGATTATTTCATGCTGCATTATTATTTGTAATGGCTGCATCGTATTTCAGGTATACATGTGCCATAATTTATTTAATTAGTGTGGTAATAAAGGATATTCAGGAGGGTTGGGTTTTTTTTTTGTTTGTTTTCTGGCTGTGTTGGGTCTTCGTTTCTGTGCGAGGGCTTTCTCCAGTTGCGGCAAGCGGGGGCCACTCTTCATCGCGGTGCGCGGGCCTCTCCCTGTCGCGGCCTCTCCCGTTTCGGAGCACAGGCTCCAGACGCGCAGGCTCAGTAGGTGTGGTTCACGGGCTTAGTTGCTCCGCGGCATGTGGGATCGTCCCAGACCAGGGCTCGAACCCGTGTCCCCTGCATTGGCAGGCAGACTCTCAACCACTGCGCCACCAGGGAAGCCCGAGGGTTGGGTTTTTTGTTTGTTTCTGCAAACTTCTTCTGTTACAATGATTCAGTACATATCCTTGTAGAAACAACTTTCCTGTAAGTGGATTTGCTGGTCAAAAGTGTGCATGAATTCGTAATTTTGACAGCTGTTGCCAGATTCTTCTCTGGAACATCTTGAAATTCTCAACTGCAGTGTATAGGAGTGCCTATTTTCCCCACTGTCACAGGCACAGTGTGTTATCAAAATTGATGATTTTTGATAATCAGATAAGAAAAAAATAGAATCTCATGGTAGTTTCATTTGCCTTCCTTCCAATTATAAGACTTTTTTTTTTTCACAGTTTAAAAAACATTAGCATTCCTTTCTGTGAACTCTGTTTATATCCTCTGTAAGATTTTCCTTTTGGGGTGGTTCTCTTTTTTCTGATTGATTTTGGGGAACTCTTTTAATGCTAATGAAATACATAATCTGAATAGCATATATTTTTTGTAGTATGGCATTTCTCTTTTGACTTTAAGGATAATTTTTCCCTTACAGAATTGTCTCATTTTAATAAATTAGTGAATTAATCAATCTTAGGTTTTGTTTCATATTTATAAGTCACTATTAATACAAGATTGTTTTTAAAAGAAACTCCCTAGTTTTCATCTGGTATTATGATTTTTGTATGTAAGTGATTAATCCATTTGGTATTTATTTGGTGTGAGGTAAGGATCTAATATTTTGTTTTTCTTGATGGCTACTAAGTGGTCCCAACTTCTTTCATGGATAAATCACCTTTAAATTTAAATGACACTTCTGTCAAATATTAAATTCCTCCATAGACAGTAATGTTTTGTTAAGACCATTATTCAGTTTAGTAATCTAGAAATTCGCCTGGGTCAATTCACCAGAGTTTATGCTAGAATGACCTCCTGAATCGAAGTAGATGTGTGTGGCAAGGAAAAAGTGATATGTAGGAAACAGAGTGCCAGCTGGCATTAAGATAGCAAATAGGAACAGAGAAAAGTTAAGATAAAAATATGAAGAAAAAGTAGGAAAGATTCCAAAACAAACGCTTATGATGCAGAAGGTGATCTGCATTCCAGGTGCCCTACTGATAAAATAGGCAATCATCTACTCCAATTGCCCTCATTATAAAGTTTAAATTCCACTACGTGAACTCTAGGACCTACCTGTCTGATCTGGCCTCTGCCTACCTCTCTAGCCCAGGATAGGCTGTTACCCCTACTTGTCTTTCAGGTTTCAGCTTAAGCACTATTTCCCCAGGTCTACTTCCCTGACCTGGCCAGTACTGAATCAGGTATTCCGCTTATGTGTCTCTGCAGGATCCTGTGCATTGTAGAGTCTGTCTAGTCTCTTAATGCTTTCACCTCTGTTGTAGACTTTTCCCCCACCCCCCAGCTTTTATAGACCTTTCTCCTGGTAAATAAATTTCTCTCTGGGAGACTGCCCTTTCTCTTACAATAAGCTCAGTGTTTCTGAGGGCGTTGACTCCGCCCAACACAGAGATCCCACACAGGATTTAGAGCAGAGCCATTTTAGCGCCAATCATGCTCCAAGCCCCAGTGCTTGGTTCAGGGATGGGCGTGTGCCCAAGGAGAGCTAATAGGACACAGTGAAACTTAGACTGGGGAGCCTGAATACAGACTCATACCAGAAGTCATCACAAAACAGGAGGCTGAAGAATGAACCAAAAATAAAGTGGGACTAAGAAATGGGAAGACAGAGAACATCACTTGAAGCCCTAGGTCAATCTGAAACCAGTCTTGTCCCTGGACTGTTTAATGATATGTGAGTTAATACATTTCCTATTTGCCCTCAAGTCACATTGAGTTGGGTTTTTTGTCACTCCCAACTGCAACTTCTTAACCTAAAGGTTAAGCTTCTTAAGGGCAAAAACTGTCTTAATGCTATTGTATTCCTAGCACCATGCCTGGAGCACAACAGCCTTCAATACAGATACAGGGGAAAAAACAGAATAACTAATCTGATAAAGTTCTTTCAAATTCTAAAGTGACAATTGCTTCCATGTATTGATATTCTACTTGCAAAAGATCACTGAGACCGGGTTGTATGGCAGAGCCTGGATTCTTTGCAGGGCTCCCTGGGTCAAAGTCCTTGGTTTTCTCATCTATAAAATGGCAACAATAATACCTAATTTGAGGCTTGACGTAAAAATGATGATAAAATAGGACCTGGGAGCGCGCCCCACTGCTGCTCCCAGTGAGCGGCCACAAGACCCGCCACACGCCCCGCAGGCCAAGTCCAAGGTCAGGTGCGTGGGGACCCATCCACGGTGGATCCTGTGGAGTTCTCCATGTGGACCCAGCATTACTCTCAGTACTGCCAGACTGTGTGGGTCCTCAGGCTGAAATTAGTGCCCAAAGTGCAGAAGAAGGCAGACCAAGCCTGGGCTAGGTCCTGGCAGAGTGCAAGGTGCTGAAGGCCATCAGTGAGTGCTGGGAGCTGACGGCCTGGGAGTAGGCCAAGAACCCGGAGCAGGGGCAGCAGCAGGCCGAGGACAGGGCCCCCCAGGCTGGAGAGGCGCAGGCCTGGACATGACTCTAGGAACTGGAAGTGCTACAGCTGCAGGAGAAGATGAAAAACTTCCTCACCCAAGAGAACCTGGAGATGCAGGTGCAAGACGCATTGGACTCCTGGAAGAGCTACAACTGGGCCATTTCTAGCACAGGGCTCCTAGGGGCCCAGCAAGGACAATGCCCGCCCAGGGCCCAGAAACCATGTGTGCTTGTGTGTGGGGCGGGGGGGATTAGGAGAGTTGAGCCTGATCTGAAATAAAGCATCTGTTGCTTCTTATTAGGAAAGCTCAGCCTACTCCAGCACAGCCCTCACCTTCTGGCCTCTGTACCCACCACTTGGTTAGAAACTCTCCAACACAGTGCCCTGTGCCACCCACGTGCATAGCTCTAAGCACAGCACCAGCCCCTGAGACAGGTTCCATCTCACAGAGGAGCAGACCGGGCCACAGTCCCCTCAGGCAGCCAGGTCATCTCTGAGTATCTTTAAGGTTAGCAGTTAGCAAATTACAACCCATGGGTCACATCTGGGCTGCTGCCTACTTTTGTTAGTAAAGTCTTATCGGAATACAGGCATGCACACACGCACACACACACACACACGATGATAATAACAGCACACATAAATACTTATTCTTAAACTGATTATTTCACCCTTTTTCTCCTGTAGGCTTAATCCTCTTCAGAATCTTTACAGATTATAAAAACCACATAGGAACCCTCTAAACTCGGAAAGGAAGGTATCATGGCTATCTATGAGAGGTTACCCTGATTTTGCAAATAAAATTGTTTTCACTCAGCTTCCAGTTGTCTCTGCTGATGAGAGAATGCAAAGTAGTGGATAATCAAAAGTCATTTATACATGTTTGGGGACCTTGTTGTCTGATGAGTTCAGCAGTAAATTTTCCTTCCTAATTGCATTTTGCCTACAGTGGCACCAAAGTGAGTCTGGATTGTGTGAGCGTAGGTTGACCGGGTGATAAAGAAGCTTAATCATTGTGTCGGGCAGGAACAGAAACCGAAACCATTTTTAAATGTTTTTAAATTTTACTTCATGGAATCCTCAAAGCAGATAATCTACAAAGCAGAGCGATAATGTCAACGAAGTATAAGAAATTTTTTTGTTCGACGCCATCATTATGATTTTTAACATAGCATTATAATTTTTTTATTTTGCAATAATTAAAAAAAAATTTTACCTACTGTAGTTAGAGGAACTTTTATTAACTGTAAAATTTTACACTACTTGAATAATCTCAATGTTTCAATTACCATCTTCTTAAAATATCACAAGTAATGGTTGAAGCATTATTCATTATATTCATAAGTTAATGCTGTTTTAATTCTGTGAGTGAAATGGATTAAAAATTCTTTATGGAGCGCTGCTGATCCACAGATCACATATGAGCAGCTGGGCTTTGGAGAACAAAATGATTCCTCTGTGCATGTATGACTGGGGAGCCAGGATAGGAGGTATAAGAGCATGAATTGGTTTGCAGAGAAAATGTAGCAGTCTCAGCTGGACTGGGAACTATCGTCTTAGGTATGCCTAGTCAGATGTGCAGGTGCAAGGCATTGCTAGAGGATTCCCTTCTTAAATGTCTGTAAAGAAACTTAGTCCTGTAGTGACATCAGCATCATGGCTTCATGAGATGCTCCCGTTGCCTCTCCCTTTCAATCTACAATTAAAATAAAACATCCATAACTCAACAAAGGCTCCTCTGCCCAACACACCAGGACGCCAGAGAGATCCACACGGCTGTAGATCTAAAGGTGAGTGGGTTGGAACATACACAGGAGACAGAACCGGGGGAACAATGGAGGTGGTGCCCACCATCCCCGCCGCAGCCCCAGAGAATGCAGAAGCAGCAGCAGAGGTGACACACACGACTCTGGCCGCCCAACACAGTAGCACCTGCAGCCACAGGGAACCAGGTGCAGTGGAGGTGGCACTCGCAAACCTGACAATCCCAGATGTGGCAGAGGCACCTGAAGCCCTGGCTCACCCGCCTCCCCTCACCACAGCGGGGGTGCCCGCGACTCAGGCAACCCCAGACATGGCAGAGGCATCGACCATCCCCATGCCCCTGATGACAACACCAGCAACAGCAGGGACACTGGAAGCTACAAGGCTCCGGCGGCCCCAGAGGCACAAGCAATGATGACAAGGACACCGCAACACCTCTGGCAGAAGCAGTAGAGGATGCGAAGTGCCAATTCTCAAATACAGCCTGAGGAAGCGCAGGTAAGAGAAACCAAAAACTTGTGCTATAGCGCCACCTACTGAAAAACGAAAGAAAGGCCTCTAATTACCAACCTGTTGACTTGATAGAATCAAGTTCGCAAAAAAAGCTTTACCTAAAGAAGAAAGGCGTTTGCTACTTCACATGCACTGGCAAAGGAATAACTCATCAAGCACCATGAAAAACCTTGGTCACACAGAACCACAAGAAGAAAATGACAGTTCTCCAGAAACCAAACTTAAAGTCATGAAAGACTGTGATCTAACTGATAGAGAATTCAAAATAGCTGTCGTGAAGAAACTTAACAAGTTACAAGAAAACTCAGAGAGGCAGATCAGTGGGCTCAGGAATAACACTAACAAACAGAAATAATATTTTACCAAAGAGATTGAAACTCTAAAAAAGAACGCGACAGAAATTCTGCAGCTTAAAAACTCAATAAATTAGATGAAGAATGCATTAGAAATCATTGGAAATAGAGCAGACTATATGGAAGAGAGAACTAGTGAACTCAAAGATAGAAATCTAGAAATGATTCAGGTAGAAGAGGAGAGAGAACTAAGTTTTTTTAGTGAAGAAACTCTATGAGAACTACCTGACTCCATTAGAAAAGGCAACATAAAGATAAGCATATCCCAGGGGCTTCCCTTCCCTGGTGGTGCAGTGGTTAAGAATCCACCTGCCAGTGCAGGGGACACGGGTTCGAGCCCTGGTCCGGGAAGATCCCACATGCCACGGAGCAACTAAGCCCGTGCACCACAGCTGTGCCACAACTACTGAAGCCGGCGTGCCTGGAGCCCGTGCTCTGTGACAAGAGAAGCCGCCACAATGAGAACCCCTTGCACCACACCGAAGAGTAGCCCCCGCTCGCTGCAGCTAGAGAAAGCCTGCGCGCAGCAATGAAGACCCAACACAGCCAAAAATTAAAATTAATTATTTAATTAATTTAAAAAAAAGATAAGCATATCCCAGAAGGAGGGAGCAGAGAGCTTATTAAAAGAAATAACGGCTGAGAACTTCCCAAACCTGGGGGAGGAACTGGATATACAAGTCCACAAGGCTAATAGAACACTTAATTATCTCAATGCAAACAAAGACCTTCTCCAAGACACATTATATTAAAACTATCAAAAGTCAGTGATTAAAAAAAAGAATTTTAAAGGCAGCCAGGGGATAAAAAGACAGTAACCTACAAAGGAACTTCCATTAGGCTATCGGTATATTTCTCAGCAGAAACTCTACAGGCCAGGAGAGAGTGGAATGGTGTACTCAAAATATTGAAAGATAAAAACTGTCTGACAAGAATACTCTATCCAGCAAAGTTACCATTCAAATATGAAGGAGAAATAAAGACTTTCCAGACAAACAAAATCTGAGGGAGTTCATCACCACTAGACTTGCCTTACAAGAGATGTTGAAAGGAACTCTTCTACCTGAAACACAAGGCAAAAGTAAATAAAACTTTGAGTAAGGTGATAACTAGACGATCAGAAAATTGCAACTCTATATCTGAATAGGTTGTTAAACACAATTATAGTATAAAGGTTAAAGGGGGGGAAAATCATTGAAAATAACTATAGCTACTTCAATTTGAAATGAACCCACAAATAAAAAGGGATAATTTGTGGCAATAAAAACATAAAAAAGGAAGAGGAAAAGAATGGAACTTATATAGGCAAATGAAGATAAGATGCTATCAGCAGAAAACTGACATTTTATCTATGAGGCATGTATACAAACCTTAGGGTAACCACAAAACAAAAATCTAGAGCAGAGACACAAAATATAAAAAAGATGAAACTGACAAAAACATCATAGAAAACCATCAAACTAAAATAGAAGACAGAAACACAAAGAAAAAGAAATAATGACGACATAGAGCAGCCAGAAAACAAAAGATAAAATGGTAGTACTAAGTCCTCATTTATCAATATTCACCCTAAATATAAATGGATTGAATTCACCGATCAAAAGACACAGAGTGGCTGGCTGGAATAAAAAACAAGACCCAACTATATGCTGCCTCCAGGACACTCATCTCAGCTCTAAAGACAAACATAGGCTCAAAGTGAAGGGTTGGGACATGATACTCCAAGCAAATGACAGCTAAAAGAAAGTGGGTGTAGCCATACTGATATCAGACAAAACAGACTTCAAGCTAAAAAAGTAACAAGAGATCAAAATGATCAGCATATAATAATAAAGGGGACAATCCATCAAGAAACAAATCTATTAATATATACGCACCTAATTTAGGAGCACCAAAATATATAAAACAATTACTAACACACCTAAAGGGAGAAATTGACAGCAACACAACAATAGCAGGGAAATTTTACACTGCACTTACATCAATGGATAGATCATCCAGACAGAAGCCAACAAGGAAACATTGGCCTTAAATGAAACATTAGAACAGATAGACTTAACAGATATATACAGACCATTCCATTCAAAAGCAGCAGAATACAAGTGCTCATGGAACATTCTCAGGGTTAGACCATATGATGGGAAACAAAACAAGCCTCAATACATTTTAAAAGATTAAAATAACAAGCATCTTTTCCAACCACAAAAATATAAAGCTAGAAATCGACTATAAGAAGCAAGCTGGGAAAATCACAAATATGTGGAGGCTAAACAACATGCTATCAAAGAACTATTGGGCCAATGAAGAAACCAAAAGAGAAACATTTAAATACTTGAATACGAATGAAAATAAAAATACAACATACCAAAATCTATGGGATATAGCAAAAATAATACTAAGTGGAAATTTCACAGCAATACAGGTCTACTTCAAAAAACAAGAAAAAATTCAAAAACAATCTAAACTTACACCTAAAGTAAGTAGGAAACAAAGACTAAACAAAGGTCAAAGTGGTAGAAGGAGGAAATAATATGGATTAGAGCAGAAATAAATGAAATACAAACTAAAAAGACAATAGAAAAGATCAATGAAGCTAGGAGCTGGTTCTTTGAAAAAATGAACAAAATTGACAAATTTTTAGCTATACTCACTAAGAAAAAAAGAGAGAAGGCTCAGATAAATAAAATCAAAAATGAAAGAGGGGAAATTACAACAGCTACCACATAAATACAAAGGATTATTAGTAAGAGAATACTTTGAATAGCTATACAGCAACAATTTGGACAGTCTAGAAGAAATGGATTAATTATTCAGATCAATCATACAACTTTCCAAGACTGAATCATGAAGAAATAGAAAATCTGAATAGACCAATCACTAGTAAAGAGGTTTGAAACAGTAATAAAAATCTCTCAAAAAGCAGAAGTCCTGAACAGATGGCTTCACAGGTAAATTTTACCAAACATTCAAAGAAAACTTAATACTGATCCTTCTCAAACTCTTCAAAAAAATTAAAGAGATGAGAATGATTTCTAACTCATTTTACAAGACTAACATTACCCTGATACCAAAACCAGAAAAGGACAACACAAAAAAGAAATAAAAGGAATTCAAATTGGAAAGGAAGAAGTAAACTGTCACTATTTGCAGATGGGATTAACTTTATATATAGACTCCACCAAAAAAACTATTATATTATAAATATATGCGCCACCAAAAAAAAAAAAAAAACTGTTAGAAATAATAAATGAACACAGAAAAGCTTCAGGGTACAAAATAAATATACGAAATAAATATATGAAAATCTGTTGCATTTCTATACACTAATAATGAACAAGCACAAAGAGAAATTAAGAAAGCACCCTTCATATTCTTAGTTATGCAGGGTTTAAAGACCAAGCAGGATATTTGAAGATATGCTTTGGGCATTCTTTAAAAAAAAAAAAATAACCTAAACTCAGTGAAATGACCCACTTTTACAAGGAAGTCTCTGGTACCTTTCCCATTATGGCCGGTAGCTGTGTACATTGATATATTATTTCTGTAGTACAGTTTTCCAATTTGTATAAAAGGCCCTGAAATATTTAGCATTTGATTCAATTACACTTTGAGGAGTTATCTTAAGAAAATAATTAAAGACACAAAAGACATGTCATTGCAGCCCTATTGATTATAGGGTGAAAGGTCTAAATTTCTAACTATAATGACATATCTGTAATTTTTAAAATCATGTTTTCAAAGATTATTTCATAGCCAGACAAGATAATTACAATACAATTATTAAGCAAAATACACACACAGAGAAAATTATCCTGGATATCTCTATGAGTGTATAGGGGGAATAGGGGAGTGTGGTAGAAAATTTGCCAGGTACTACTAGGGTTGTGCGATGATGGATAATTTTTACTTCTCATTTTCAACTTGCTGTCTCATCACAAATGTCCGTGATAAACATATACAGCTTTTATAAGTATGAGATCTATGTGCTCCTTGTCTGGAGGCAGGAAGACCTGTTAGGAGGCTGTTGCAATCGTCTGGGTCAGAAATGATAAATATGAGCCAAGGCAGTAGCAATTGGAGGGGGGGGGGGTGTGGCTAAGTGGGAGATTCAGTTAGCCCACCCAGCCCACGTGTATCCTCAGCCTAGAATGATCTTCATCTTTGCTCAGCCAGATCCTCTCATTCTTCATGCTTCCATTCAAATGCCTCCTGCATAAAATCCTTCATATTTTGTATTTTGAAACAATCACACTTACAGAAAAGTTGCGGGTACAGTACAAAGAGCTTTTTCTTAAACCATTTGAGAGTTAAGTTGCCAAGCTAATGCTCCATTACCCCTGAATACTTCTGTGTGTATTTCCTACCAAAAAAAAAGATGTTCTCTACATAACCACATTACAACCATCAAAATCAAAAAATTAATATTGAAACACTAATGGCATCTATTTCTCACTCCAGTCATGTTTTTTCATAGCAAAAGGATCCTCTTCAGAATCAATGTCTCTTTAATTTCATTCAATCTGGAACACTGTCTGTCTTAACTTTCATGACCTTTACACTGTAGAAAATCACAGGCCAGTAGAATATCCATCAATTTGGGTTTGTCTGGTATTTCCTTATGACTAGATCCAGGTTAGACATCTTAGTAAAAATAGCACAGAAGCTATACTGTAGTCCTATTAAATGGTACATGATTGCAATTTGTTCTATTATTGGTTATGTTCACTTTGGTCACTTGATTAGGATGATTTCTGCCAGTCTTCTCAACTCTGAAGTTAATCTATCCCCCTATGTAATTAATAATATTTTATAAGGATGTACTTTCAAACTTTTAATTTATTCATTCATTTATTTCTTATCAGTGTGGACTCACCATTCATTTTATTCTATAGGCTATAATCCATTACTATCATAATTTATTTTGAAGCTCAAATTGACACAGATTTGGCCAATGGGAGCCCCTTCAAGGTGGCTTCTCTATCCTTTAACATGTCCTCATTATTCTTTGAGCATTTTCTTGCTTTGTGGTATGTTCCAAGCTCATTTGTACCTTCCTCGTTCCAGACCTGTAACCATCCATTTCTATGGGGTTGGCCAAAAAGTTCATTCCGGTTTTTCCATGCAATCTTACGGAGACCCAACCCAATACAAAGATGCCTGGTTCCCTTAAGAATGGTATTTAGAAACCGAAGTCTGAATCCTAGGAGTGCTTATTGCTTTCAGAGCGTAACTGCTCCCAGGGCCACTCAGCAGACAGAGATTAGTAATCTTGGGAATACATGTATATGCAATGCCTATAAATCCACACACATTTACATCTACAGCTATTAAGACGTCTGTCTGTATATACTGAAAACCATGAGTTCACACTTAAATCTTTTAATTCCACTGAGTTTATTCAAGCTTTCTCCTTTTCCGTATTTGCAATTCCTTTTTCCAACAGTGAGAAATCTGGCTTCCATTAACCTTATTATAGTTACTTATTTAAACACTTCCCCTATATGTAACCAGTTTCCCATCTTCGAAACTACTACTTCTCTCCTGCATAGACGTCCTCCTTAATCCACGAAGGCTTTATATGACCACACATGGATGTCCTCTGTACCATGTTCAGTCACTGAAACCCCACTCCATATGTATACCCTCTTCAACCAGTTCGTTCTGATACTTCCATGCCAGGCCACTGGCCCCATGTGGATGCCCCTGTCACCCTGCTTATGCTCTGATACCCCACTCCAGGCTATCCTACATGTGTGCCCTCCTCACTCCACCAGGCCACCTGATACATGGGCCTCCTCTTCACTCTGCTTACAAATAATAAAATCTTCAAGTTAAGAGAAAAGAGATACTGGTAGAATTTTTACTCTAGGGACACCCTTGACCAAACCCTGAAATTATTAGAATACTTGAAACACACTCAAGGAAAAGTGATTCCTTCTTTTCTACCCCACAGACCATTCATCAACATAATGATTGTTTAAAAGAGAAAATATATCAGTTTTTCCTTATTCAATA
Organism: Eschrichtius robustus; assembly: GCF_028021215.1. Lineage (NCBI taxonomy): Eukaryota > Metazoa > Chordata > Mammalia > Artiodactyla > Eschrichtiidae > Eschrichtius > Eschrichtius robustus. The sequence goes on along the minus strand of NC_090832.1, from coordinate 70,650,126 downwards.
TCACACACACTCACTCACTCACCGTGAGAGTCTCCTTCACTTTCACTCATTCCTCTGTGGATTGAAAGTTGGCAAAGGAAAATCAAATTATTAATATTTTTCATGGAAAGCACTGCTTATTACATTCTGTTGCTGGAAAGAGGCTCCTCTTGCAGATTCCTTCTGTTTAGACAACTTTAAAACTTCAATGTGAATTCATAATCCTTTCTTTTCTGGCATAGAGAAAATCAATAATACCAGCTTGGCCAAGGTTAAACTCATTGATTTGGGGACAAAGGAAATAATGCTATGTAAATTCAACCCAAAAGAATCTTGGAAAATTTTGATGTTCTTTGACAACAACCCACCATTGAGTCAACAGTTTTTAGCACCAGCTGCCATCAAAATAAAAATATCAGAATCAATTTAGTGCCCAAGATAACTTTCACATTTCTATGTCAACCTCTTTTTCAAGTTTAATATCAGAAGTCTTAATTTGGACAGAGTTAATGTTTACTTTTTAGGAGGGGTGGTTTTTGGGGTTTTTTTTTCACAAATTAGATTTATTTCAGTTTTTCCAGAAAAGCACTATTAGGTTTTACATGATTTTGTCCATGAATAAATTATTCTGGTCAAAATCAATTTCCAGTTGAGTAAAATAAATTATACGTGAATTTGTTATATATATGTTTTAGGTACTATTCTTGGGAGAAAAATTATGTTTTCATCTGGTTCGCAAATGAATCATGACTCAAGAAAGTTACAACTATTGCTGGAGAATGAATAATAATTGTAGGTGGTCAGAAAAATTACCATGACAGGGGAAAGGACAAGAAGGAATAAAATAAGATGTATTTAAAGAGTTTTGACATGAACAGATATAAGAAAACTACCTCCTGGACATGGCAAAGTGGTTGTATATGTATTCAAATTTGTTACGGTGTAGTTGGGAAACTCAGCACGTACATAGAAGCCACTGGAGCCTTTAAGATATTTAATGACGATACACTGCAGTGCATGTATAAATTAGGTGCATGCCTATATCAGTGAAAGTTCCAGCAGGAAACTTAAGGCACAAACTAAAAGGGTATTTGAAGAGATTTTAGTGAAGGGAATATTTACAAAAGAGTGGACAGGATTAAGGGAAGCCACAGGGGTGATGGAGGAGCCTAGGATTGACAGCAATGAAAAACTATTACCACTCATTCCTAAGCCCAAAGAGGCGAGGAGGGAATTTTCTCAGAAGCTAGCCTGTGAGAGTCAACGCTAGGGGACCAGGATGCCTGGCAGGAACTTTGACCTTAGGAAGAGGGGTGCAGAAACTGCCAAACTGCAGCCCAACAAGTAAGGAGCCAGGATGCTCCACAGGTGAGGACGCTTCATGAGGTGATACATGCACCATCCTCGCTCTCTCCGCATCCTCCGACCTCTCCCTGACCAAATCCACACAAAAGCTGAGGGTAGGGGAGCTGGCTCATCCTGTCTGAAGAAGTCAGTTTCTAAAGCCTGAATAGGTTCAAGGGTGGAGAAGGATCTGACAGGGCAGACACCACCCAACACAGATGCCGCCTGAATGAGTGCACGGGAGGGACTCATTAAGAAATGGAGATACTTGGTTCCACAACAGCATTGGTACACATTTTGGGCGAAAGTATATATTTTAGAATCCTTCCCATTTTCTTAATGTTAGTTTTTAGTCTTCACACTTCACGGTGACAACTTTCTGAGTATAAACAAATACGTATTTCATAATCATTAACTTTCTGACAGTAAATCCAATCCTTTTTCCGTCAGGCAGAATCACTCTCCTAGTTCCATAATCTTGGCAGTACTTTATTACTTTTCAAAAGCAAAGTGTTCATGTAACTTGAAATCATTTGCTTTGATTCCACCTCCAAGTTATACTCATTCACATTCGATTCATATTTCTCTTGAGTCGTTATGAGTATAAATTTTGTCTGGGAGCGTGGGTAGGTGTATGCAGTTAATTTACTGAACTGATCAACGGAGAGGCCGTGTGTCCAGACGACCTGAGTGCCACCACTAGCTCATCATGTCTGTCTTTTCAGGAACTGATCGTATAGGTTGTGTGGTGCAGTGGAAAATGTTCTGGACTTTGGGTCTGGAGGCACTGGTTATGATCCGTCTTTTCATTAACAAGCTGTAGGACTCTGCAAGTCCCTTCACCCCTCCAGCTTCTCTTTTATTTCCATAAAATTATACTCCAATAAAGATGTTAAAAAAATAAAAAATAAAAGGGTTAAACTAATAAAAAAAAATATGGAAGGCAGCAGAGGCTCTGATGTCAGGCCTAGCTTTAAAATTCTGTACTTCAAACGTAACTCTAAGTACCATACCTAATAGGAACCATCAGTTTTGCTACTTATTGGTAGCTTTAGTTTGAAAGGGCTTTTTTTTTTAATTGAAGTATAGTTGATTTACAATGTTGTGTTAGTTTCAGGTGTATAGCAGACTGATTCAGTTATATATACATATATATTTTTTTAGATTCTTTTCCATTATAGGTTATTACAAGATATTGAATATACTTCCCTGTGCTACACAGTAGATCCCTGATGTTTATCTATTTCATATATAATAGTGTGTATCTCTTAATCCCAAAGTCCTAATTTATCCCTCCCCCCGCTTTCCCCTTTGGTAGCCATAAGTTTATTCTCTCTGTCTGTGAGTCTATTTCTGTTTTGTAAATAAGTTCATTTGTATCACTTTTTTAGATTCCACATATAAATGATATAAAATGATATTTGTCTTTCTCTGTCTCATACTTCACTTAGTATGATAATCTCTAGGTCCATCCATGTTGCTTCAAATGTCATTATTTCATTCTTTTTTATGGCTGAGTAATATTCCATTGAGTGTGTGTGTGTGTGTGTTTGTGTGTGTGTATGTCTGTGTATATACCACATCTTCTTTATCCATTCATCTGTCAGCAGGTATTTAGGTTGCTTCCACGTCTTGGCTATTGTAAATAGTGCTGCTATAAACACTGGGGTGCACATATCTTTTCAAATTAGAGTTTTCATCTTTTCCAGATATATGCCCAGGAGAGGGATTGCTGGATCATATGGTAACTCTATTTTTAGTTTTTCAAGGAACCTCCATCCTGTTTTTCATAATGGCTGCACAATTTACATTCCTATCAACAGTGTAGGAGGGCTCTGAAAGGGCTTCTTTTAAACTAATATAGAGAATGCTAAATACTCTAAATTAAAATTTAGATAAAGAAACCAGTGGGCGGCATTAAAATCCTCAGTGAGTTTCTGAGAGTCTAACAGTTCTAGCCTCCCATGAACCTTGGCATTTCCCTGAATTGCATAAATTATGTTTACCATTTCATAGGTAAATATTTACATGCCTGAGTAATGACTCCACAAAGCTATGAGTAATGACAGGATAATTTATGCCCTAGAGTAGATCCATACTTTGTAATTCAGCTCCATTGAAGAAACTCTCCTTACTATCCTTTATATCTTCTTCAATGTCCTAGAACAGAGGAAAGAGCTATTCAGCCCCTGCTGAGGCTGAAGTATTCCCTACAAACTGGTACTATTTACATAGGTAAATAAGTAATTACCTTCATATTTAATACGTACTACACGGTGTATTATGTGTGTTACACACACTATTTCTCACAACTGTCCTTTGATATTAAGTCCAATTTGCTGGTCTCAGAGAAGTCAAGTAACTTAACCAAAGACAACCTAGTAAGCAATAGGACCAGGATTTGAACCTAACAGTCTAGAGCTGATGCCTTCATTCTTTTACCCCAGTGTCTCCAGCAATACTGGTCAGACATATCCACTATATCTCAAACACTTCATTTGTTTTTCATAGAAAATGAAGCTTTGCTTCCTCCCTTGAGGGATGCCTCTGCACTCTGAGCCCCTCTACATGCCCCTCTAGCAATATCCATCCCTCCTTCAGGAATGAGAACCAGGCCTCAAACTTGGCCTCGAATTACAGTGTTCTCCAGCTCTGTATCAGAGCCAACTGACATATCAAGGAGGCTTGTCTTTAGGCATTAAAAGCCCTATCTCTTTTCATTCTTCTTAATTACAGACCACTTTTTTCCCATAAGTATCTACCTCCTCTGTACTTCTACCATAGTTACCCAAGTGTCCAAATAACCTACTCCCTACCTCAGTTCTCTCTAGAAAACACCTACCTTCTAAATGTGCTTTAGAAAATTTTACACCTTTACTGGTCTTTGAGGAATAAAGAAAGACTGGAGACACTGTCCTAGACCGCTCCCCTTCCATCTTAGATTCTGTCTCCTCAGAACAGACTGAGATGGAGAATTGTGTGCAGAAGTTTGGCTGGGGAGTCCTCTGAGGAGATTCACCTGCAAGGAAGTGAAGAAAGAAGGACTGATGGAGGGAGGACCCAGGGGTGGGTCAGCCCTGAAGAGGGGTCTGGGATGAGCCCCACAGTGTACGCTACATCCCATCAGACTGGTGAATCGAATTTGTGTCTTCAGTGTAATTACCTGTTCTTCTTCCCAACAAAGGGTTTTTAAGGTTCTAAAGACCAATCTGGAATCTGTGCAGAATTTAAAAGATACTGAGCTTTCTCTCTTGGGAAAATAAATGGAACAAAGATTATAAAATATGAAAGTTCTAAAGATAATAGAATGAAACTGGGTAATCTGAATGAAAGCCAGTCAAATCTATGTGGAATATAGCATATTACTGATTCATTATCAGGCCACATAGTTTAATTATATTCTATTTACCATGCAATTTTCACACCCTGAAACTTCCCCTGTGAAGTCCATGTGATCTGATTAGAGAAAACAGAGAGAGAGAGAGAGAGAGACAGGGCGGGGCAGGGGACATGTAAAAAAGCTTAGTTAAGGATGGCAGAATGCATTGCAAATTCAGAAACATCTTTAACATGTAAAAGAAATGATACAAATTCATGTTTTGCTTTCTATAAATAAGCAGGTTTTATCTTAAACTATTAGTAAGAATATCCTTCCCTTTCATCTTTCCTGAACTTGAGTCATTTACAGTTTGTAACAGAGAACCATTTTTTAGATCTGACTTAAAATGTAACTCCGTTGTTTCAACTGAATTTAGCAAAGCCCAGAAAGAAAATCCTTTCCTAAGACATAAGTAATTTCTACAAAGTGTTGATTTAGGAGCTGCTGTATTAGGAACATACATTTCATGATTGCTAGGTTCTTCTGGTCAAACTTTAAAGATATGCTTTCAAAATATATATATATACCTCAAGTTCTGGGATCAGGGATTTTTAGTGACTGAAAGATGATGAGGAAAACGTAAAGCTCTTACTTAAAAGTATCAAGTCAAACACATTGGTGGTATTATCTTTGCTGAAGACAATTACTTACTTTTGTCCTAATAAGAGATAATATAGTAAATATGCAAATAATGCTGTTAGGTTAATCTGATCAAATACATTAATAACTTAATAACCACTCTCAAGTTTTGAGAGTGTTTGCATATGAAGAATAAAGAGGTATGTATGTATGTGCGTATATACTTAAAACATTCTCCATAATTTTTATTGTCCTAGGAATTATATTAAATGCACTTTTAAGTCTGTTTCTAAAGGAGCCATAATTAACATTTTATTTTAAATAAATTAGGCTAGGAATAGGATATAAATTTGTGGAAGGCAAAGTTTTTTATCTGTTTAATTTACACCATATCCCCAACAAGTGGAAGAGTAATTGACATAGAGTAGGTGCTCAGTAAATACATGCTGAATTAATAAATTAGGACAAGTTTAGTGAGGACTATAATACAATACTAAGAACAAGAAATGACCCTCGCCATTCAGTGACCATACTTTGTCTTAGAAAGAGAACTAGCAGGCATTTAAAGCAAAGGAGTTCAATCCAGGTTTGGATTAACACTAAAACACGCTATTGACATCTGTCCAAATTCTTTCCACAATCTTGGATTTTTATGTAAATGTTCTGAAATCTTTTAAAATAGCACAACAGGCATAAGCCCAGAACCACGACAGCTTTGTTTCAATATAGAATTAAGAGGAGGCCTATTGATGAAATATCTTTAAGATGAATTATTCATGCTGGGAGATGAACAAATTACTTACTAATTCAGTTGTAATGCTTAACTGTGTTATCTGACCAAGAGATTGAAATGGTCCTGAAAAACTCAGTAGAGGCAAGAGAACTTGGCAAGGAATTGCACCCCATGGAATCACATAAAGACCCTAAATGCTACATTATCATCACTATTATATAATGTGCATTGTAGTTAAAGCTCATTGATATTTATTATCTAAATTGATGCTCAGGACAACTTTGTGAATTAGGTAACAGTACTGAATCATGCAGGAATTTGGGAGTACTAGTTACAACTTTTTGCAGTCTAACCAATTGAAAATAATAATAGTAACAACAATCATAATAATTATAGCTAACACCTAAATAGTGTTTATTTATGTGCTAAGTACTATCCGTGTGCTTTTACATCTGTCAGCAATCATAATGTTCCACATAGGAATCAAGGCATCTGCTATATTAAAGTTAGTTGGCAAATTCAGTTTCCACCTGATGTAAAAACTACAGTGTTTGTCCCTCTCTCCTGAGTTGAAGATAATCAGGGGATGACCACCCTGACTTTTCCACCCAGTGTCCTGCTGTACAGCTGAAACAGACAGAACTGAGGTCTGGATACAACAGGTTCATGTGTCCGGGGCTCTTTTTACTGACAGAGCCTGCAAGTGTAAGCTTTAGGCTTTCCCCAGTTTCACCAATCTCTCACAAGGTTTTCCAGTGGGTGGAAAATGGTTACTGAAAAATGCTGCTGCTCTCTCTGCCCTCTCCTGCAAAGTCAAGCAGATATCCCCCAGGCCTCCGTGGGAAACTGCAGCGGAGAAAATGCGTGCTCCAGTCCATCCTATACCCAGCACCTCCAGCAGCCAAATGAGGAAAACAGAGGACCAGGCAGGTTTAGGAGCTTCCTCCAAGTCAAAGAACTGGCAAGGAGCAAAGCCAGGTCTTGAGTCCTAGCACTCTGAGGGCTGTCCACGTCATATTCACTCTACACGACACCGGAGACCTTCCACTCAAGACAAGTTTGATGAAAGCTGAAAGGCAAAACTCCTGAACACTCTTCCAGAAACGCTCTCATGCCTTTACCAGATTCTCTTTTTCCCATAATTTTTTGCCACATGCTCTGAAAACATACCATTCAAACCACTTCTTTCTGAGCCAAGTTAAGGGATGAAGTGAACAACAAAAAAGAAAAGAGAAAGACACTGTAATTGTATTTTATCTCACATCAGCATATTTAAAAGTTGACTCAGTTTTGACCTTGCTACGGTTCCATTGCTCAATAAGTACTCACTATATTGAATAACACAGTAAAAATCTTCAGTTTACAGAGTTACCAATTGTGCCAAAAATACTAATAGTTCACTTTGTCGAACATCAGACTCAGGAGCAGACGCTACACTATTCTCTTACTTGTATTTTTTCGTCAGTCTTCATTCAACAAGTATCCCAATATGAAACTGCTTGTTCGTTTACTTTCCACTGAATACATACACGTAATTAATATGTGCTAGTTCACGTATTTACCTTACTGTTTATTAACATGCTTAAACTTCAGAGTATGAATAAATTTGACATGTTACCACCAAGAAAAAGTCTTATCGGTCTAATGTCATTAGCAAAGGTCTTTCCTCTAATTTTTTTTTGTGGGTTTTTTTAATAACCAGTTTGAATGATTCATTGTATTTCTAAAGTTCTTTTTAAGAATTCCACTATGGGAATTTAGAGTTTAATATCTCTCATTTAGCCTCTGATCTCTTAAACTATTCTTCCACTGATAAGCTCTCCAATTGCAATTATAGTAACAGATTCTGTAACTTTATTAGAGTAGAATTTGAGATGTGGGGTGGAAGGGGAATTATAAAGATCCAGTCTTCTTCCTAAGAAGTCCTGGCAATATTGGACCCTGTTAGCGTGTCTATGGGAGCCGAGTACTTTTTGTTTCTGCTGTAATTCTTCCTGATCAAGTAAAAAATTAAAAAGGTTAAGTAACTTCAAGACCTCATAAAATCATGACAAAAATCATTTCAGTTTTGAATAAGACAGTAATTACGTCAGATAATGACATCCAGCTCATCTGTCTTGTACTTCCTATGGACAAATTTTCCTGGGTACCATTTGAAATGCTATTTTTTTTGCTTGATCATTTGTTTTTAAGGTTATTGTTCAGACACCCAATATAGTATGTAATATTTGGTTTTATTTTATTTTATTTTTTTACTATTTATTTCTTGAATTTTATTTTATTTATTTATTTTTTATACAGCAGGTTCTTATTAGTTATCTATTTTATGCATATTAGTGTATATGTGTCAATCCCAATCTCCAAATTCATCATACCACCACCATCCCCCCCCCGCCGCTTTTCCCCCTTGGTGTCCATACGTTTGTTCTCTACATCTGTGTCTCTAATTCTGCCTTGCAAACAGGTTCATCTGTACCATTTTTCTAGATTCCACCTATATGTGTTAATATACGAGACTTGTTTTTCTCCTTCTGACTTACTTCACTCTGTATGACAGTCTCTAGGTCCATCCACATCTCTACAAATGACCTAATTTCGTTCCTTTTTATGGCTGAGTAATATTCCATTGTATATATGTACCACATCTTCTTTATCCATTCGTCTGTCAGTGGGCATTTAGGTTCTTTCCATGACCTAGCTATTGTAAATAGTGCTGCAGTGAACATTGGGGTGCATGTGTCTTTTTGAATTATGGTTTTCTCTGGGTACATGCCCAGTAGTGGGATTGCTGGGTCATATAGTAATTCTATTTTTAGTTTTTTAAGGAACCTCCATATTGTTCTCCATAGTGGCTGTATCAATTTACATTCCCACCAACAGTGCAAGAGGGTTCCCTTTTCTCCACACCCTCTCCAGCATTTGTTGTTTGTAGATTTTCTGATAATGCCCATTCTAACCGGTGTGAGGTGATACCTCAGTGTAGTTTTGATTTGCATTTCTCTAATAATTAGTGATGTTGAACAGCTTTTCATGTGCCTCTTGGCCATCTGTATGTCTTCTTTGGAGAAATGTCTATTTAGGTCTTCTGCCCATTTTTGGATTGGGTTGTTTGATTTTTTAATATTGAGCTGCATGAACTGTTTATATATTTTGGAAATTAATCCTTTGTCCATTGATTCATTTGCAAATATTTTCTCCCATTCTGAGAGCTGTCTTTTCGTCTTGTTTATGGTTTCCTTTGCTGTGCAAAAGCTTTGAAGTTTCATTAGGTCCCACTTGTTTATTTTTGTTTTTATTTCCATTACTCTAGGAGGTGGATCAAAAAAGATCTTGCTGTGATTTATGTCAAAGAGTGTTCTTCCTATGTTTTCCTCTAAGAGTTTTATACTGTCCAGCCTTACATTTAGGTCTCTAATCTGTTTTGAGTTTTGGAATTTAAAAGATTCTTGGTGGCGAAAAAGGTGATTAAAATTGCCGAGAGAACTTGCATTATGGAAGGAAGAGAGAAGAGGGGAAATTGGCCTCCATACACAGAGGGCGAGGAGAGGCCAAAGATAGAGGCAGACCACTCCAGATGGGTAGGTGGGAGGTTTACTAAGCAAGGGAACTTACATATGAGGCTGGTCTCAAGTGTTGACGAGATTAATAGATCTCCACACCTGTCTACCAGAATCTTTAAAGTTTATATGGAGGCCTTAACTGGATGCAGTCACATATACCGTCCAGATGGTCTCAATAACACCTTAATCTCTCAAGGCTGCATCCTTGGCAACAGCTCCCACTGTGGGAACTGTGAGCAGAACATGCATTCCCAGGATGGGGGACGGAGTGAGGAGCCTCCCATTGCTCTGGTCCAGCTCACGGGCAGTCATGTCCTCTGGATGACCTCTCCCAAGATGAACATAAAACCTAAAATTATTAAGCTTCTAAGGAAAATACGAAAAAAAGATCTTTGTGACTTTGAGGTTAGAAAAATCTTCTTTGGACACAGGAAGCTCTAATCGTAAAGAAAACATGGACCACTTAGACTTCATCAAAATTAAAGTTTTCTGCTTTATCAAAAGGCTACATAGAAAAATACAAAGGCAAACCACAGAGCAGAAGAAAATTTTCACAAAACATTGTTCTGACAAAAGAATTGTGTCCAGAATATATAAACATCTCCTGAAACTACGTACTCTGTTTCACTTGAATTTTTACAATGATAATGTTTTCCTGTTATGAGTATAGTAACCTCATAATAACCACATGTCATGTCCCAGTCGTAATTAAAATAAATAAATAAGAAAAAGAGAATAAAGCACACCACACTCTGGAATCTCCTCTCCCTCTTCCTTTGCGCCCACTAAAGGTCAAATTGAGAAACGTACTACTATCCACCCTTCCTTTCCCCTGGACAGGCAAAGAAAAGTCTTTACGAAGGCTGAGGAAGTGGATTTAACAAACAATTAGGGAGATAAAATTAGTAATATGAAGGCAAGTCGTCACTCCTGAAATAACAAAAAGAAATTGGCGCATACTGAGGGTTTTTTTCATGATTTGAAGAAATTGGGGCAAAAAGAAAACAATCAAAGAAGAGATGAAAGAATATTTATAGCAAGTTATCTAAAACCAATAGAAGACTAGATAAGAAGGTAAAATTCAAAAGGAGTTGAGTGTGCTCATAACTCTGGTGACTGGTGCTCTGACCATCACTGGGATAATATAAATCAGAGGCTCTGAAGCATCTCGGTAAATGGAAGCAGCATACACTGAGCTGTTTGGTTTAGAGTGATTCTCTCCTATTCATAATTCTAACGAAAAACTATTTAAATATGGCTTTGGACTGCACTGGTATTTTCCATGTCATAATTAGAGCAGAAACTGAAAGTTACAAACCCCCCAAGATGTTCCTGCATCAACTCCTGATAGGATATGTCTGGTTTTAGCTACAATTACTGCAGTTAATTTTCCATTCCAGGGGACTAATGAAATTTGGTGTGTTGCTATCAGTATTTGCCTTGGTTCTGCAGAATGTGTTTTGACTGAAGTGTTATTAGAGTCCCTCCCCCAGCACTACGTGAGAAGCTAAAGATGCTTAAGAGATTTTCAGGTGCTATGTAACAAGCTCTGTTCTAATTAGAAATCATACTACCTCCTAAGGAGTTGGTAGTGATTATCAACTGTGTTATTTTCTTAAAAAGGTAAAAGGAAGCCAAGACAATTGAGGTTGGGTCATTTCCTGAGTATGGCTGTATCTCTGGCCCCTTCACCGCCCCCAACATGATCCCTTAAATTGCTCAGGGAATTCTACTTACCTGGTGTCCCAAGGCCCCCACTGACTGACTCGAGCCTCCTCCTTACGGCTTTCCTGCTTCCTCTTTTACATTTCACCCACTCCACAAATGCTCCCCATCCCAATACGAAGGATACTGAATGTAGCAGTAAAGAAAACTATGAACAGCCTGGTTTAAAAAGACAACCTCTCATCGTAAAAAGAAAACAACCCTGACTCCACATTTCCCTCCACATCCACCAACTTATTTTTCTGCTCCCCTTTTCAGTAAACTCCACCACGGCACCAGATGACTCTTGTCAAGGTCATGGATGTCACCCGGATTGCCCAGCCCATCTACAGTCTGTCAGCAGTGCTTACACAGTGGATCACGCTCTCTTACTTAATACGCTTCCTTCACATGGTCGTGGCATGGAATTCTCTCTCCTCGTTCTCCTCCACCTCAGGAGCTTTTCTTGTCCTCTGATCTGCAGGTTCCTCCTTACCTACCTGATTTTTTTAAACAGTGAAGAGCTCCAAAGCCCAGTTCTCCACACTTGTTCGATTTATCATCACCACCCCCAGGGGATCTTACCCAGCCATCTGAAAGAATGTGTTACAGGTGTTGCTATGGAACAAACTTCAATATATATTGTTAAATGAAAACAGATGAAAGATGGCAAGTTGGATGTGTGCAGGAGTTTAGGGTGGCTGACGATACAAGGATAGAAAACGTCTACTCAGAAAGACTCAGGCACAAATAAACCAAGAAGTCACATTAAAGAGCTGACAATGCAGTCCCCTCAAACCGTAATGTTTTTACTAATTTAACTAGAAATTAAATTTAATTTAAAGCTAAAAAGATGAATCAGGCATACATCCTACCCTCCAGAAATGTATAGTCTGCTGAGGGCAATGAAAAATAAATAGTTACAAAATAAGGAGCAAAATGGTGTCACCCGAGAAATGACAAGTAGGAGTTATGGGAGCTCAGCTAAATAGAGCAGCTTTTAAAAGCTCTATGAAGCTGAAATGATTCTGATTTTTTTTTTTTTACTGCACACTTTCAAAATTAATGCATTTCCTAATTGCCTCTATAATCAAATTGAAATTTCTAAAGTTATCTGTCCCTTATTCATGCTACTATATGCTCTTAATCTTACAATCAGAGTGGAAAAGCCTTTTTACTGAGAACTACTCTATCCCACAAACCTCAAGAACCCGAGAAACACATAGCTAAGGATTAATATTTGGAGAAAAAAACAACTTTATTTCATTTTATTAAACAGAAAGGGGTCAAAATGGAGAGATAAAGACATAAGACACCAGGAAAAACGTAGAGAAGTTGCCCCAAGCAGCTAGTAGATGGCTTAGCTGGGATCTGAACCCATGTCTGTCTCATTCCAGAGCCCATATTCTTTCAGTTTTATAGCCTGGTCTCAAATATACATGCACATTTAAACTGATTATAAAAGGAGGGAAAGGTACCAGCAGAGAAAAAAATATTCCATTTACAGGAAAGAAGGACTTGTTGATGGCACAAGTCCCCTGAAAGAACTAGAGAAACACAAGACATTCAAAAGTGGACTTTTGAAGTACATCCAGGGACTTCCCTGGCCGTCCAGTGGTTAGGACTCCGTGCTCCCACTGCAGGGGGCATGGGTTCGATCCCTGGTTGGGGAAACTAAGATCCCACATGCAGTGCCATGCAGCCAAAAAATGGAGGAAAAAAAGTAGGTACATCCACAGAAACAATGTAAAACATCATAGAAACAGAGAGGCAGAAGAAAGATACAGACTATCTTAAAAATAATTGCCTCATTTCTGATCTTTAGGGAAATCATCATTATTTTCTTTCATTTTCTGTGTCTAAAAGATAAATGATCCTCATTTACCCTCTTCTTGGTTTTTGCCCTATAAACAGGAGAAATTAAATTTAGAGCTAAATCTCATCCAGGCTGGAGATTTTGTTCCCTGCCCACTGCCTTCCAGTTTCCACTTCATCCAAAGACCTCTACCCACCTTCACTCCCATGTCACACATGTCTCAGCTGCTCTTGCCCTCATCCTCTGCTGAAGTCATTATGTCTGGTGGGCCTAATCCACAACAATCTATGTCCCTTCTTAAAACTGCTGAAACACCAGTATTTCTTTGAAGTTTTCCTGGACCTAATGTCATAGAGTCAAATCAGAGGATTTGATCTGTGTTCTAACCAATAGTCATTAGCCATGAATATTCCTATGCAGATTTTGACTGACTTATTCTCATGAATATACACTTGTATTTGACTTTACCTTTTAAAAATTCCTTACAGCTATGCATTCAGTAAATGTCACTGACTATCTCATTGACTGCCCAGCTCAATGACAGTGTTCCAGTAGACAGGTGACAAGACAGATAGGTAGTTAGAAAGATGATAGATAGATAGATGGATAGATAAACACAAATGTTAACCAAAACTAAACACATTATAAAAAATATAGAGATCTTTGAGCTTGGTGATAATTCTGTTTCACAGTCAATTTACTGTATTACTCTGAGAACAATTTGCCATAAACATCAAAGTAACGTTATATGCTTTTTTCTCTCTTTTCTCCAGAGAAATGCACAGTGGGATATGTAAAATGTCAGAAATAATTAGACGAAATCGCACAATCCCATTGTGACACTAAAATATCTCTGAAGTTAAATATTTGCTGTGAAACTTTAAAATCTGGTTTGAAGGCTTCTTATTATAAACAATATAATTTTTCCTTTAATGTAATGGTCCCAGAATTTTTAAAGCGTGATATTATGTGAATATATGTCTCCAAGGGTAAAAAGCCTTATAAATGTAAATGAGACAGTAATTTGGGTGGCAAGATAGACTTAAAATTTGATAATGTCTTCCTCATAAAGAGTTTGGGAACTTTAAAAAAAAGTAGCATCTGAATAATAATGTAAAGATGAAGTTTATTAGTGAATATAACAAAAAAGAAACAGACTCACAGATATAGAGAACAAACTAGTGGTTACCAGTGGGGAGAGGGAAGGGAGGAGGGGCTGTATGGGGGTAGAGGATTAAGAAGTATACATAATAGATTGTATTATGTATAGAATCTATTATGTATAAAATAAGCTACAAAGATATATTGTACAGCACAGGGACTATAGCCAATACTTTATAGTAACTATAAATAGAGTATAACCTTTAAAAATTGTGAATCACGGGACTTCCCTGGAGGTCCAGTGGTTGAGACTCCACGCTTCCACTACAACGGGCACGGGTTCAATCCCTGGTCAGGGAAAAAAGATCCCACATGCCGCACTGACCAAAAAAAAAAAATTGTGAATCACTATATTGTACACCTCTATCTTATATAATATTGTACATCAACTATACTTCAATTTTTAAAAAAGATGACGATTACATTCAAAGAAGAAAAAAATTATATCAAAAATATGTAAAGATTTTATGAATACCAAAATACTGTCATTTTGTCTTCCAGGTAAAAGAATATGGCTTTTTTTCTTTAATATCTTTATTGGAGTATCATTTCTTTACAATGGTGTATTAGTTTCTGCTGTATAACAAAGTGAATCAGTTATACATATACATATATCCCCATATCTCCTCCTTCTTGTGTCTCCCTCCCACCCTCCCTATCCCACCCCTCTAGGTGGTCACAAAGCACTGAGCTGATCTCCCTGTGCTATGCGGCTGCTTCCCACTAGCTATCTATTTTACGTTTGGTAGTGTATATATGTCCATGAAGAATATGGCTTTTTCATTCATTAACCAGTAGCATACTATTTTCCAGGAACCCTCCATTCAGAAGAAATGCTGTGGTGCTTCCCTTTACCCACACGAAATGGAACCCAAGACACTATGCAGCTGAAGAAAAAATTACCGCCTCCTTACAAATGAGAGATTTTCAAGTCTACATAGTTTCCAACTGCAGGAAAATAACCATCAGCTTCTCCACAGTGTAGATTAGAACAGGGGAAAATGAACATTACTAACTGTACCCCAGAAGCCAGTGTGGCTGTGAGACCCAAGACCATCACTGAGAAGATGCTCATTTCCATGACTCTGGTGCTCATCACCACCCTGACCATGCTGCTAAACTCGGCCGTGATCGTGGCCATCTGCACCACCAAGAAGCTCCACCAGCCTGCCAACTACCTGATCTGTTCTCTGGCTGTGACGGACCTCCTGGTGGCCGTGCTCGTCATGCCCTTGAGCATCATGTACATCGTCATGGACAGCTGGAAGCTGGGGTACTTCATCTGCGAGGTGTGGCTGAGTGTGGACATGACCTGCTGCACCTGCTCCATCCTTCATCTCTGTGTGATTGCCCTGGACAGGTACTGGGCCATCACCAACGCTATTGAGTATGCCAGGAAGAGGACCGCCAAGAGGGCCGGGCTGATGATCCTCACGGTCTGGACCATCTCCATCTTCATCTCCATGCCCCCTCTGTTCTGGAGGAGCCACCGCCAACTCAGCCTGCCCCCTAGTCAGTGCACCATCCAGCACGACCACATCATCTACACCATTTACTCGACGCTTGGGGCATTTTACATCCCCTTGACTTTGATACTGATTCTCTATTACCGGATTTACCGTGCAGCCAAGAGCCTTTACCAGAAAAGAGGATCAAGCCGGCACTTAAGCAACAGAAGCACGGATAGCCAAAATTCGTTCGCCAGTTGTAAACTGACACAGACTTTCTGTGTGTCTGACTTCTCCACCTCAGACCCTCCCACAGAGTTTGAAAAGATCCACACCTCCATCAGGATCCCTCCCTTTGCCCGTGACCTAGATAACCCGGGAGAACGTCAGCAAATCTCCAGTACCAGGGAGCGCAAGGCAGCACGCATCCTTGGACTGATTTTGGGTGCATTCATCTTGTCCTGGCTGCCATTCTTCATCAAAGAGCTGATTGTAGGTCTGAGCATCTACACCGTGTCCTCTGAAGTGGCCGATTTTTTGACATGGCTTGGTTATGTTAATTCTCTGATCAACCCTCTGCTCTACACAAGTTTTAATGAAGACTTTAAGCTGGCTTTCAAAAAGCTTATTCGGTGCCGAGAACATACTTAGATTGTAAAAAGCCAGAAGGCATGACTTTTACCAGCCTCGTGAGTGCACGGGGGTAAGGGGTGCAACTTATTAATTCTTGAACATAGTTGGTTCAGGAGGTTTGTAAGTATGTGTGGTCTTGGTTTTTGTTTGTTTGTTTGTTTTCTGTTTTGTTTGAGGCTTGTTATTGGGTGTGCTGTTTTCTACCTCTGGTCTTATTTGTAGTACCTAATTGCAAATAAACACTATCATACAAAAACAGAAATTTCACAGCAGTAATAATAAGGTAAAATAGTAAATACTTTTTACTTTTTTAGCCATTTCAGTTAACTCTGCAATTAAAGAATACCAAAATAAATCTTCATTTGGAGAATTTCTTATTACTTATAAATCAAATATCTGATAACTTGCCCTGGTGTGTGGCATTAATTCTGAGCATATGGATCCAGATGCTTACCAATTCCAGTGGAAATTGCATGACCACATAAAGCAGTAAAAGAAAAAAAAGTGGTGTGCTGTCATCTACTGCTTGCAGACCTGATCTAAAGCCACTTATTACGATTACATGGCCCACTCCTTTCCAGCACAAATAGTACAGCTGGCATGTCTTCTTAGTTCATGATTAAATACACATCCTCATTCTCTAAAGAGAACTTGGAATGAATGTACTGGCACTTTCCTAGGTCTTTGACTATGAATATGAAACATAAGCAAATAATATTATAAAACAATCATGGAAATTGGTCATTTTGTTGCTATTTAACCTGACAGACACATTGGGCCTCCTCCAGTTCTAAGAAGTGTCCCAGCTAAGCCTCGAGTACACTCTCCCTTTCTAGCAGGATTAAGGTGTGAGTACAAGTCTAATTTGGAGAATTTTTAAAGCAGCATTAAGCTGCTGAACCCATTAAGGGGTGCAGGGGGGATCAAATGAGAGAATATATTACCTGAAGAACTTTGTTGGAGACTGTTGCTCCTTAAGTTACCAGCTGTGCACTTGGAAAAAAAATTAAAAATTGAAAATCTGTGTTTACAGCAAAGGCCACCCACTAGCAAATGAGTATGAAATTGTGTCTCCTGGAATCCCTATAGCTTCCATACTGGACTGCAGACTGGGGCCAGGAGGCTGCAGGCGGGACCCAAGGCCACACAGTGCGTGGCCAACTTGGACTGATGGCTCTGGTCATATGGTGGAGCTCGTCACTAAGTCAAGAGTGATGACAGAAGGGACTGAAAGTGTGTAAGTTCTTGGACACTCTTCAGTAAGTGACTGTTCTAGACCTCTGCTCCTGACCTCTCATCCACAGCCTCTCCCACCTCTTCACTCCCCCCAGATCACGTCTCTTCTTTGTTTGTTGAGAAGACATTGCTTTGCCCCCTGCCCGCTTCCACCTCCATGTTTTACCCCTTAATTCTATCCCCTCTCAAATTTTCTGTAATCTTGCTACTTTCCTCTCTCTCTCTCTTTCTCTCCCTCCCTCCCACCATCCCTTCCTCTCCCCACTCTTCTTTAATCTCACCCATCAGTTTGCTCAAGTCTCTTAGACATTAGAACCAACATCCTCTGGCCCTACTTCCCCTTCCAGCTCCTGCTCCATCTCATTCCACACTCTCCCATCTGAGTCTCCCCAGTCATCAACCTGCTCGTTCTACCTCCACTTCTCCCCTTCCACTAACTTTTCTCTCCTTTGCCATCTGGGTATGCCCCTCCCAGTTCCCCCAAAACTGATCTCCCAAAGGATATCAGCGACTTGCCAATGGGCAAATCCAGTGTCCTTTCCTCTGTCCTTATCTACTTCCCACTCTCATCAGCTAACCACCCCTTTCTTGTTTAAGCCCATGCCTTCCAGGATCCCTTTACTAACCTGGTTGTCCAGCTACCTTCTCATTCTTTGCCTCCTTTTCTTCATCCTAGGGGTTTATTCTCAGCTCTCACCTCCTGTATATTCGTACTCCACCCCAACCTCCATCATTTCCACAAATAGTTCCATGCCTGAGGCTCTAAAATGTGTGTCTTTAATTCTGATCTCTCTCTTTCTCAAACCCTAGACCCATGAATTATGTCTGGTGAACATCTCCCTACTAACACTCTATTGGTGCCTCAAACACAGCCTTTCTAAACTGAACTCATGATCATTTCCCACACTCATACCTTCTCCTTTTCCACCTTCTCAATCTCAGATAACAGGATTACTATGCTTTTTATCATTCACATTAGGTAAATGAGATTCTCTCTCTTTGTGGCTTGTAGCAATGTTTGTATATGCACCCCTCTTCTCCAATAACTTGGTCCTCTGCCCTGGACCAATCTTCTTATCTGATCCACCTACCTCTGGACCCCTCACCTGCAACTCTGCCCCTGCACACCTGCCGGATACATTTTCCTAGAACAGTGGTTCTCAAAGCAACATCTCCAGACCAGCGGCGTCAGTATCACCTGGGAACTTGTTAGCAATGCAAAGTCTAGGGCCCCACTGAAGACCTACCACGTCAGAAATTCTAAGGCGGGTGGGGGGGGCATCCATCTCTATCTTAACAAGCCCTCCAGGAGATTCTGGTGCATGCTAAAGCCTGAGATTCAGTCTCCTAGAATGTCCTGTTGATTTCTAACTTCAGTGCTCAAAATCCCTTAGTATTTTCCCACCAGTACAAAATAAATTAAAATTCCTAAATATAACATTCAAGGCTTCTTCACTATGTGGCCTCAAACCACATTTCCAGAATTAAGTCTCAGCACTTCTTCTCACCCACCTCATATTCCAGAAAAGTCTGGAGATTTCCTGTTTTCTGAGCTCCCCTAACATTTGTCCCCACTGCTCCAGAAACCTGACCCCCTGGCTTCCCATCTTTCTTCTCCCTGTCCTTCATCATGGAGTGCCAATGCAATCTCTTCTGCAAAGCCTTCCTGAGGTCCTCTTTCCTCCTCTGTCATGTGAAAGTCCTCTCTCCCAGCTCTATGCTCCCATAGAACCTCACTGGGATCTCTATTATTATATGCATCCTATCTTGTAGTGCATTTGTTTGTATATTTCTTCTGTCTGCTATAGTAGATTGTGAGCTCCTTGAGGGCAGAAACTGTGTCTGTTTCATCTCTGTATCCCCAGGGCCTCCTGGAGTGTTTTACACACAGTAGGCACTCAATAGATGTTCCCAGAAGAGAAACGTAAATGTGCAATGTTCTCTCCGTGAGAAGACCAAACTTTTAAAAACCCATGATGTAATAACACACTTCCTTTTTCTTTAAAACTTACCCTATCATTCCCATCTTTGTTCAAAAACTGCTAGGAATGCTTCCACATGGAAAGACAATGGATTTCTCTCTCCACTGAATAGATGAATGTCCTTTACTGGTTAGGATTCAAGCTAAGCTGCGCTCAAAGAAGAGACCCCCAGGTATAGTAGTTCAAACAAGATAGTTTCTTCCTCTCTCACATGACAGTCAAGAGGTAGGAGGGCAGCCCAGGGTGAGCAGGAGACACTGCTCCACGACGTTCTCCAGGGACTCAGGTCTTTCCAGTTCGTGGCTCTGCCGCCCCCTCAAGGCTTATCCTCATCTGCATGGCCAAAGCTGACTCACCATCACATCCACGTTCCAGTCCATAGAACAGAGGAGAGAGAAATGGAGAGCAATTTCCTTTTAAGGAAGTCATGTGTTAATTGTACACACTTACCTCTCCTTAGAGTCCATTGACAATAACTTGGTCACACGGCCACACCAAGCTATAAAAGAGAATAAGAGGGTGAATCTCTAGTTGGGCAACCATGTGCCTTGCCAAAAGTGAGAACTTTATAATAAAAGGAAGCAGGAGAGAATGGATACAAGGGGCTAATGAGCAGTCTTTTCCACAAGCGGATATTGGTTTCTGTATGTGCAGCTCAAATATTACAAGGCAAGTCCGACAGCTGTCCAGCTAATGGTGATCTATGTGCCAGGATGTTGAGATTTAAATTACAGGTGATTTAACTGAGATTGTACCTATGCTGAAAATCTAGTATTTATCATGACTGTAATATCTATAATATCTAAAAACTATATGGGCAACTCACTTGCTTTCTTATCACCCCCCATATGTCATCATTGAAAATTCTTGGCGATTATACGAGTTTAAAAATTTTAAGAGTCTAAAGAAATAAAAAACAAAGAAGCAGAAGCATAACTAATTTTCACTTACTCATTTTCACTAACTAGATAAACTTCATTTATTATTTACTAGATAAATCCTAATCAAATATATTTTCTCATACCTACCCACCTCTGCCCTTAGCAAAGAATCTATATATGTTTCCTAGTACAAATCAAACCTGTTGAAAAAAATTCTGTTGTTTGGTTTACTCATTTAACTGATAGGGCTAGCTGCTACTGACCACTATTGCCCCTTTAAATTAAAGCTTGAGTGAAGTAACAGTACCTTCTGATATGGTCGGTGTTTCTAGGGTAAACATTAGCAGATTAAAAGTAAAACCCAGGGGTGACATTTCAATCACCTCCATTAACTAATAAATTAGGACTTCCTGGTTTGTGTGCTTGGTAAAAGAATTCTTGGACACGTCACTCCCTTGGAGACCTGAGAGATGCTTTGGTTGTAACTGGTGTCAGTAAGTACCCCTAGTAGCACTGCTACTACTATCTGCTTTGAATAACTGTATAGGCTTTCCACACTTATGAACTTCAGTTTGCAAACTCTGATAATTGTGTACAAGGTCAGCTGCAGAGCAACGTCCAGCAACTAACTGCTGGTTTCCTGCACAAGTCATTTTAGTTTCGACCATCACGTTGATCTTAGTCTACTCATGTGCGTTTGCTTATTTGCTGTGTTTGCTTAATTTTTAAGGCCTTCTACACATAACTTCATTATGTACAGTATTTACAAAAACAGTGAGAACATTAGAAAAAAACAGCAAAAAAGGAGTATATGACTACAATAGAAATACAAATAAAGGTAATTTTTAAATTAAAAGTGATGAGACAGTGACAACCATTGCATATGAGAATGGGATGAAGTCTTTTTCGGTTTACAAGGGCCACCAAGAGCAACATGTGAAAAGGCACTGTGCCTAAAATTATCAACTATAATCAGCAGGAAATAAGGAAAAGTGATTAATGAGATGGGAACATGTCTGAGCATCACACACTGGTTCTAAGAGGTATTTGGGAATGTGTGTGAGCACATTTAGTTATCTCAGTAGAGAACACCAGTGGCGTTTTGTAGTAGGAGACAAGGAGGCTAAATCCTGCAATTAGAAAAAAGCCAGGACTTCCCTGGTGGTCCAGCGGTTAAGTCTCCACGCCCTCAGTGCAGGGGGGCCTCGGTTCGATCCCTGGTCAGGGAACTAGATCCCGCATGCTGCAACTAAAGATCCTGTGTGCTGCAACTAAGACCCGGCGCAGCCAAATAAATAAATAAATATTTTTTAAAAAATAAAAGCCAGTCCCACTCAATAAAGAACTGCCCCACCCAGAATACCATTACCACCATTATCACCACCTGCGGAAAACCCCAGGTGTATCAGCATCAGCGTGGGGATGCTCAGGAGCCTAATGTTAATTCCGGTGTTGGCTTGGGGATATTTGAGAACTTAAAGACTACGCATGGTGAAAGTGCTGCCTATGAACTTTTATTGTAAGCCATGGAGGGTTTCAAAGGCTCGAGACTAATTTGAATCTGCCAATATCAAAATGAGGGTCAGGCCAACACATACAGACACCACATTGGTTAAAGAGTTTCCTGGGACACTGGCAGAGATCATTAAGAAAAGGGACCCAATAAAATGTCTATCATCCAAGAGGAGATATTGATGCTTCAAAGGACTAACTCATATCCTTACCTGCTGGAAATGTTTTTGAAAACTGAAGTCTCACCTAAGTCACCTCAGGCTTAGAATTAAAAGACAATCTCAGGGCTTCCCTGGTGGCGCAGTGGTTGGGAGTCTGCCTGCCAATGCAGGGAACACGGGTTCGAGCCCTGGTCTGGGGAGATCCCACATGCCACGGAGCAGCTAAGCCCGTGAGCCACAAGTACTGAGCCTGCGCATCGGGAGCCTGTGCTCTGCAACGGGAGAGGCCGCGACAGTGAGAGACCCGCGCATGGCGATGAAGAGTGGCCCCCGCTCGCCACAACTGGAGAAAGCCCTCGCACAGAAATGAAGACCCAAAACAGCCAAAAATAAATAAATAAATAAATTAAAAAAAAAAAAAGACAATCTCAGACACCTGTCAGTAGGAAGAATAGCTATTTCAAATGGTAGAAAGGAAGATACTGGATGTTCCTGGGACCCTTAAATCATCCAGGATCCTTAAATTATCCTCCTTTTCGCCCCATAAACCCTGGGGAATTCACCGCAGGCCTCAGCCTTGCCATAAAAAAGGGTTGAAAAAAAAAAAAAAAAGGGTTGAAATTATTCCCTTCATAATAGAAGGGAATCACTCTGAGGGGAGAATTGCTTCAGGAAAGTAATCTGTTGGCTCCCTGGAAGCTCCCAGCACCCAGCACAGAGGGTGGTACGTAGTAGCATTCAATTTATATAATTTATATGTCTGTTGAATTTAATTGAAATGAACACATTGATTACAGACTTTAAGAAATTCAGAAGCAGAAGTATGTCCTGGGTAAGGAGGGTCCCTTCTCATGCAGAAGCGGAATTGTCAAATATTTATAAAGGAAAGAAGGCATCAGGACAGTGATGATACAAAAGAAACAGCAACAAGAGGAGCTGGAAAATAAGATCAGGAAAGTCTTAGGTACTCAAAGAATATTGACTGACCATCTGCTATGAGTGTGGGTAGATTATGGAAACTTTTAATTGAAAAAGAAAAAGGTATAACAGCAATGATATGAAGAAAGCAAGAATACAGCAATGGAAAGAGTAGAGGTCAGAAGGTAATATTGGTGATGGTTTTGGGTCCACAGACACCAAGTGAGAATCTGGCATGAGTTTGACATCTACCTAAGCACTGGGATCTCTGTAAGGGAAAAATAAAAGGGAAAAGAGGGCAGAAAATCTAGGTGGAAGACTATGAGACCCTGGTCTTCAGGGCAGATTTGTAGAAAGCTGATTATATTTATTTTCTATTTGGATAAAATAGAATTTTAGAGGGATTTATAAACATTGCCTTTGCTAAGAGGATGAGGGAAAAATGAGGCAGAGGAGAGCATTTTGCACATCTGATTCTTAGGGAAAGTGAAGATGATACCAGAAGCTCTGAAGAATGGAGGAGAATGAATGGTTCTTCAGAGAAAATGTATGAACAACATGGATACAAGAAACAAGGTCATATGGACATGTTTTTCCAGTTCATGTGGTATCAAATAGTCATATGTCAAGGGATGATTTAGGAAATGCCAATTTATGAAGACATCCAAAGGAATGGTGATGGGAACAGTTCTCTGAGGAAAATTTAGACTTGTAAGCAGCCTAATAATAAACAGACCAGTGACCCCAAGTGTTTCTAGTTCATGGTTAAGCACTCAATAAGAAATTGTCAAATGAATAAATCAATTACTCAGTTAAGCAATCAAGCCTGAGTTGGAATTTGGATAACAAAGGAGAACAAGTCGGGCAATATAACAAAAGTATTTATGCAGGTCAGTTAAAAAAAAAAAAAAGGATGCTGATAAAATACACATTCAGAGGCATGAAGCAGTGATATAAAAAAGCTAAGGCTGCAAGCTGAACCATCAGCCATCCTTTCTAGCTGTACTGTGTGGGTGGGGGAAAAAGAGGTGTTTTATAGAGAACAAGAAGAACATCCAGGGACTTCCCTGGTGGCGCAGTGGTTAAGAATCCACCTGCCAATGCAGGGGACACGGGTTCAAGCCCTGGTCCGGGAAGATCCCACCTGCCACGGAGCAACTAAGCCCATGCACCACAACTACTAAGCCTGCACTCTAGAGCCCACAAGCCACAACTACTGAGCCTGCGTGCCACAACTACTGAAGCCCATATGCCACAACTACTGAAGCCCATGCGCCTAGAGCCTCTGGTCCGCAGCAAGAGAAGCCACTGCAATGAGAAGCCTGCACACTGCAACAGAGAGTAACCCCTGCTCACCGCAACTAGAGAAAGCCCGCGCACAGCAACGAAGACCCAACGCAGCCAAAAAATAAAATAAATAAATAAATTTATTAAAAAAAGAACATCCATAAGGTAAATGGTGTTGACACAGACTATAAAACTTTTGAGGCAGCATGAGTCTTCTTACCTGACAACTTTACCTGAATACTTCTTATCAGTTTCTCACTAATGAAGAACTAATAAGACCTGACTTCCCTTTCTAATCACACACACACACACACATACCCGCAGAAACAAAAACAATGTCCTCAAGCACAGTAAGGAAAGCAAAGGTACGTTTGATACAGGCAAGTGTCCTTGATTGAATGAGTCCAATTAGAAATGCAACGTCAGGTGTACCATGTATGCACATGTCATTTCATGTATGATTGTTGGATACAGTACAAACTGGAATAGGAGCCTATGACGCTCTCAGCCTCACTGGGAATACCTAGGAGAAATCATGATCAGAGTTTCCAAAATATGTCTATACCCAAGACATCTTGCCTTAGAACACCTGACTTGCCCACAAACTCCTTCTAAATGTGTTAGGAGACACAGGCCCAGCTGAGTAAAGCAGCTCTAGGTGGTTCTTGAACCACAGTCCACCATGTGGTACCATGTGACACCCTCTCCCCTATCATCCGTCAGCTGATTGGTCAGGGCAGCAGGCACCGGCCCCAAGAACAACTGTGTCTACAAGCTGGCTGTGTGCTATAGGGTAGCCTGGTACAAAAGCTCCCCCCAGACAGAAAGTGATCAGTTGCAACGATGACATTCTTACCTCTCAGAAATTTGAACAAAAAATATATGAAGAGACATTCCGCTGTCAAGGGAAGCAGGAGTAGAAAGCTAAGCAAAGGGAAGTTGAAAAAAAAGAGTAGCCACCTCGCATCCATGGCAAAGGGGTAGAATGAAGCTCAGTTAATTCCTGCTGCCAAGGAACTAACAGTGTCACCTGTCATCAAGAGCTGCCTCTTACAATTCCTGACAGCCTTCCGGTCCCCAAACTATGCTCCAGATCCTTGAGGTTTAGCTGTAAGAATGTTCCAGAGACTCCTGTCTCTCTTTTAACAGCAGTTACCATCACAGTCAATCACCACCACCTGCCATAACCTGCACTGTTCTCTCTTCCAACCACAGGAGCCCTGTCACACAGAGCTCCCAGGCCTCTGAGCCGAGAGCTTTTGGAACAGGCACGCTGGCTCCATTTGGACAGTAAGTGCCGTTGGACCAGGTTCAAGTCTTTTCTTTCCAGTGACCTTTCTAGGGTGAAAACCTACACTGTTTCCATTACTCCCTGATACCCTTCAGTTACCCTCACGAAACTAAATTAGTTTTTACTCCATGGATTTCAATTCTATCCATTATAGGTTTTTTTCAATTGTTGTTGTTATTTGTCTTTTGTTTTGGTTCCTAGGATAAAGTGACCTACTCTTTGCCCAAGGAGCAAGTGATGTTGATTTCCTTAAGTCTTAGCCTTGGGAATGGAAAGTAGTAAGGAAGGGCAGGGTGGGAGGGCCAGTGGGCAGAGAGATCAAAGTAATGTCTTAGTTCATCAGGGCTGCTACAACAGAAATGCCGTAGAAACAACAGAAATGGTTGACTTATAAACCACAGAAATTTACAGTTCTGGAGGATGGAAGTCTGGGATCAGCTGACTGCCAGCATGGTCAGTTCTGGTGAGAGCCCCCTTCTGAGTTACAGACCGCAGACTTTTCCTTGAATCTTCATATGGCAGAGAGCAGAGAGAGAGACAGGAAGCAAGCTCTCTCATTACTCTCATAAGGGCACTAATCCCATTCGTGTGTGATCCATCCACCCTCTGATCTTCATCTAATCCAAATTACCTCCCAAAAGCCCCACCTCCCAATACCATTGCATTGTGGGGGAGAGGGTTTTGATATATGAATTTTGGGGAGATGCAATATTCAGTCCATGACAAGCACTAACAGGCATCTTTAAAGGGTTTGTGGACCAGGCTTCACTGATTCCACTTGTATCTTCTCCGAGTGTTTTGAGGGCTTTGGGGAGCAGAGTTATGACATTAACAACCACTATGTACTCAGCCAGGCTTAACAGTCACAACCATCCTAGGGGAATAGAATCACCTTCTTTCAACTTAAAAAATGTTGGAAGTCTGAATATACTCCAGCAAATGGGCATATTTCCAGTGAGATGAGCCCTTTCTTAATAAAAATAACCAGGAGAAATTACTAAAGTCCAGCAAGGGTGGGTAGGGATTTAGTCTACTAAAAAAAATAATTTGAAGATTAAGTTTATTCAATCAACTAACTTTTGTTAACATCTCTGTGTCAAGCTTTGCATCACATTGTGTTGTGAACAAAACACAGTCCAGCCATTAAGGAAAATATGATATATTGGAAGAGGAAGTGAAGTAAACAAGTAAGTGATTACAACAGAGCATGATGCGTTGCATAATATATACATGTACAGTGTGGTATGTGAGCAGAGAAAAGAAATAAACAGTTCTGTGGGAGATAGGAGAGGGGAGCCTTCCCTCCAGATTTGAACCGGAACATGATATGAGCTCACTAGGCTAACAATTTATTCAGAGAAGCAGCATGAACAAAAGCATGGAGATACAGAGATGCAGACGGTGTTTGGGGAATGAGATGTGGTGTGTGGTGGCCAGAGTGTGGATTAGGAAGGAGAGTGACAGGAGAGGAGGCTGGCCGGGCAGCCAGGTCCATGAAGGGCCTCAAATCCCTCTCTGAGGACACTGGATCTCATCCTGCAAGCAGCAGAAAAATGCCTGAGGATTTTAACCAAAGGAGAACATGACCAGACCTGCAGTTTGGAAAGCATCTTTGAATGAAAGGGTTTGGAAGAATGAAGACTAGGTAGACAGGTGTTGGAATAGCCAGAGAGCGGTAAGGGGGGAGTCTGTACCAAAGAAGAAAAGAAAGTGAGGGGGAAGAGAGGGTGGGGAGATTTTCAATTTCAGAGATAAAATTGGAGGACAGACAAATCAGTAGATTTAACTGGAATTTGACCTTTTTCAATCAAAAGAGAGCAAAGTTTCAGACTGCCAAGGGGCAGATCATCAATCTCACAATTTGAGGATACAGTAGCAGGAGAGAACAAGGGTCACTTTCTTTGCCAAATGGGCCAATCCTTTTCACACTTTGGAGGTTGTCTACCTTCGCTTAATCACAGTCAACTGGGCAGAAAATCTCTTCTGGGAAATAGCAACAGGATCAGAGGTGCTAATTACACACCTCATTTGTCTGCACTGTTAGCATTACTCCTCAATTGAGCCCTTCTAAACACATTGGTTACTTAATAACTAGGTTAAGCAAACAACCATTACTCTGCAGATATCCATTCATTTATCATTCAGCAAACATTTGCTGAGAACCTACTATCTGCCAAGAACTATGCTAGGTCCTAGATATTCAGCCGTGAGCTAGACAATACAGATTCCTTCCCTAACTGAAATTTAAGTCTAATGGAAGAGAGAGACTTTAAGTAGCATTTTCAATACCGTGTGTTAAAATGCAGTAAAAGCCCGTTTTTCTCATATTTCTGATTTGGCAGGTCTGGAGTGAGTCCTGAGATTGTGCATTGCTAACAAATTCCCAGGTGATACTGATGTCACTGGTCTAGGGACCACCCTCTGCATGATACAGAATCATGTAACTCAGTCCAGAACATTCTCAACCAAAACCATCTGAAGAGAAACTGGCAGGAGGATGAAATCTCCTGCATTTCATACTTTGAGCAACAGCAAGTAATAACATAAAAAAGAAATAACAAGCACAGTACCAGCATACTTGCAGAACTCTGATGACACTGAAGCAGAAAATCTGAGCTCATCCTCGAGCAAGTTGGAATAGAAAGACAGTGGAGATGAGTGTCCACACTTGGGACCTCAAGCAGATGTGGAACCAGTGCCATGAAAGTTTAGAGAACAAGGGCCAGGACAGAGCACTCACCTCATCTCTCAGGCTCTCTCTGTCTTTTTTGTTTGTTTGGTTTTTGTTTTTTGCCCACAGCACAGTGTAGAGGGATTAGATGGCCCCAAATTGTTACAACAGTATTTTCAAAATAATTTCTCTGTGTGTAGTTATGCTTGAGTTAACTCTTCTATCAATAGGTGCACTTTATCCCATGGGTTCATATCTTTTCAACTAATCCTTTTGTTGTCCTAATAAAATCTGTAGATCTTAAAGATCCCCCTCAGGCAACAGTAAAGAGACTGCCTGAGCATGGAGAATTTAACTAACCTGTATCCTGAGACCATGTAAACCATTGGGCCCTTTGTCTTTTCTTGTTTGGTTGTTCTTTTTGTTTTGTTTTTGGCCGTGCGACATGTGGGATCTTAGTTCCCTGACCAGGGATCGAACCCACGCCCCCCGCATTGGAAGCACAGAGTGTTAACCACTGGATGGCTGGGGAAGTCCAGGCACTTTGTCTTTTTAAAGGAAATGAAAAGGACAAGAGAAATGGAAAGGAAATGGGAAAAGGCAGAAAGTTGCTCCTGTTAATTTAGTCAGCTTCTTTCCCACCTGCCTGCACTGGACATTGCAAACCCAGAGTCCAACAGCAAGACACAGAAACATAAAGCAGGCCATAAGGAGACATTGAGAAAAGAGGATTTCCCAAGGAAATGCTTTTTACTTTGCATTTTAATCTACAAAACGTGCTTAAGTTCCAAAATTGACACCACCATTAACAGAAGAGATTTAAATGTGCGCCTAAGTCATCATTCTGAGAAATGGCTCACCTGGCTCCCTGAGCACCACCAGACCATGTTCTGTGAGTTTGGTACCCTCCAGGAAGCTGTGATTCCCAGCCCTGTGTGTCCTGTAAAAGCCTCAATACAGGGAGTAAGCCCCAGATGCGGAGGCACATCATCCCTCCTCACTGAGAGGACTGGCCCTACACTGTCAAGAAAAGCCAAGAATCTTAGTTTTGCTTGGTTTTGTTACATTGGTAGCCAAAAAGTATCTGATAGGGTATTTCTGCAGTTCTACCCTTAACACGCCTAGACTCTTTGGGTCTTTCCTATACTTGCTCTTGGTTACATTCATTGGCTGGCCCCAGGAAAGGAGTTAGATAAGTGAAGTTTGTTTTCTGTGTTCCTCACTCCTTTGATAACCGTCAAACACCCAGGTCCTCCTGTTGTTCCTGGGCTGCCCACAGACCTTCCCTGAGGCACCCACCCTGGGCCAGCAGCCCGTACTCAGAAACCATTTTACTTCTCTTTTCTTCTGGAAACAGTTCCCTCAAGAGCATGGAGAATTTCCCCTGGAACCCACTTTCTGTGGCTCCAGGGAGGCTTTCAACTACAGCAAGCACTGTAATACCACCCCCAGAGAGCAGCAGGCACGTGACCAGGGCCTGGCCAAAGTCCTTCCCTGGGATTCATGCATGGTCCCTGGGGAGTGTAAAAAGAGGAAGCCGGTGACCATATGCTCTGCTATTTGAAGGAGCCTGAGCCAATGAGACCAACACAGGAGATGAGATGAAATAAAAGCTGGAGAGGTGGAAAGAGCCCTAAGTGTTTTTGTTAATGGGGAATTAGAACAGCTAATTCCTCCCACCTTTAAAGGCTTATGATTCTTGAAAATATATCCATGAATAGTTACAGCTTAATAAATTACTCCTCTCAAGTAACATACCGGGAACTGAGTCAAGACTTACTCTGGTGGACTGAAAAGAGAATGTGGAGTAACAACCTAGATTTAAATTCCCACTCCAAAATTACTGCACGACATCGGGAAAAGCTGCTTAGTCGCGCAGAGCCTCAGTTTCTTCATCCATAAAAAAAAAAAAAAACATATATATTTACTCCCTAGGTTGTTGTCAGACTTAAATGACATAAAACTCAAAAAGGTGCCTTGGTAAACTACAAAGCCAGAGAAAGAAAGAGATTGGAGCGGGTAGGAAGTGAAATTAGAAAAATCTCTAAAACTGTGTAAGATAATGCAATGCAAATAAGGGTTCTATTTTGATAAATAATGCTAAGAAATCAGTCATGCAAGGTCCAGAAACTGCATGGCACGTTCAATCCAAGTTCTGGTTTGATCGAGGGAGCCCTCCAGTGGCTGATAGATAGGATGGCTCTAAATTCTCTTCGCGGTGGTGTTCCCAGATGAAGAGACTCATTGTCACATTATGATACTGTGTAACTAGAAAAGACCTTGGAGAGCACTTCCTCTACCTTCCACATTTGAGATGAGGAGACAGAGATGCTAGGAGGCTGTATATACATATTTCGAAAGTTAGAAATCATACCATTTTAAAAAATATTTAACCCTTTATATTTTTCCTAAGAATGTTAAAATTCAACAATTTCCATTTCAACATAAGAGCTACTACTCTTATTTTCAAAATGTATACCTAAGGCATGTCTATAGTGACCAAGACACAAAATGATCACTCGGTAATGTAACCATGGTGCTTTAAACACATTTACATCATGGAATTATTTCAGTACAGATGTTTCGGCTGAAATTGTCCTGCAATTAGAACACCAATATTTCTACCTCTTCAAAACCTGTACTTGTGACCATTACTTGATGCCCCCTACTGGCCATAATGTTATTATCCAAGGTTCAATACGAATTATTTCTGCGTGCTCTACTAATCTACTTCACAATATGCCAGAACATTAGAAAAGTTAACTTTGGGGATAAACAAGTAAATAAAGGAACAAGGGAATATACAAATTACAAGAATACATCAAAAAAATAGGTAATGAAATAAACCCAAAACAAATCATTACTGGAGTAAATTTTTGGAATGTTAAACAATTATGACATCAACTAGTTTCACCTATTGTTCGAGCTTCAAAATATAACTAGGCTGTCAATTTTGTTCTCAGTGTAAAATTTTCCTATTCTGCCATTTTCTATAAGGATGTTCTATTGAACGATTTATTACTGAACTTGACACAGAGCAACAGAATTGTTAAAATTCAGTTGTTAACTGTTGAGAGATGCCATGTTTAGAAGTGCAGGCAGGTCTCTTGTCTCCTTAGGTAGGTTTATTCCTAGGTATTTTATTCTTTTTGTTGCAATGGTAAATGGGAGTGTTTTCTTAATTTCACTTTCAGATTTTTCATCATTAGTGTACAGGAAAGCAAGAGATTTCTGTGCATTAATTTTGTATCCTGCTACTTTACCAAATTCATTGATTAGCTCTAGTAGTTTTCTGGTAGCATCTTCAGGAGACGAAAGACCTGTATGCAGAAAATTATAAGACACTGATGAAAGAAATTAAAAATGATACAAATAGATGGAGAGATATACCATGTTCTTGGATTGGAAGAATCAACATTGTGAAAATGACTATATTACCCAAAGCAATCTACACATTCAATGCAATCCCTATCAAACTACCAGTGGCATTTTTCACAGAACTAGAACAAAAAAGTTCACAATTTGTATGGAAACACAAAAGACCCCGAATAGCCAAAGCAATCTTGAGAAAGAAAAACGGAGCTGGAGGAATCAGGCTCCCTGACTTCAGACTATACTACAAAGCTACAGTAATCAAGACAGTATGGTACTGGCACAAAAACAGAAATATAGATCAATGGAACATGATAGAAAGCCCAGAGATAAACCCACACACATATGGTCACCTTATCTTTGATAAAGGAGGCAAGCATATACAGTGGAGAAAAGACAGCCTCTTCAATAAGTGGTGCTGGGAAAACTGGACAGCTACATGTAAAAGAATGAAATTAGAACACTCCTTAACACCATACACAAAAATAAACTCAAAATGGATTAAAGACCTAAATGTAAGGCCAGACACTATCAAACTCTTAGAGGAAAACATAGGCAGAGCATTCTATGACATAAATCACAGCAAGATCCTTTTTGACCCACCTCCTAGAGAAATGGAAATAAAAACAAAAATAAATAAATGGGACCTAATGAAAGTTAAAAGCTTTTGCACAGCAAAGGAAACCATAAACAAGATGAAAAGACAACCCTCAGAATGGGAGAAAATATTTGCAAATGAAGCAACTGACAAAGGATTAATCTCCAAAATTTACAAGCAGCTCATGCAGCTCAATAACAATGAAACAAACAACCCAATCCAAAAATGGGCAGAAGACCTAAATAGACATTTCTCCAAAGAAGATATACAGATTGCCAACAAACACATGAAAGAATGCTCAACATCATTAATCATTAGAGAAATGCAAATCAAAACTACAATGAGATATCATCTCACACCGGTCAGAATGGCCATCATCAAAAAATCTACAAACAATAAATGCTGGAGAGGGTGTGGAGAAAAGGGAACCCTCTTGCACTGTTGGTGGGAATGTAAATTGATATAGCCACTATGGAGAACAGTATGGAGGTTCCTTAAAAAACTAAAAATAGAACTACCATATGACCCAGCAATCCCACTACTGGCCATATACCCTGAGAAAACCATAATTCAAAAAGAGACATGTACCAAAATGTTCATTGCAGCTCTATTTACAATAGCCAGGACATGGAAGGAACCTAAGTGTCCATCAACAGATGAATGGATAAAGAAGATGTGGCACATATATACAATGGAATATTACTCAGCCATAAAAAGGAACGAAACTGAGTTATTCGCAGTGAGGTGGATGGACCTAGAGTCTGTCATACAGAGTGAAGTAAG
The DNA here is from genome assembly GCF_028021215.1 of Eschrichtius robustus. Taxonomy (NCBI): domain Eukaryota; kingdom Metazoa; phylum Chordata; class Mammalia; order Artiodactyla; family Eschrichtiidae; genus Eschrichtius; species Eschrichtius robustus. The sequence goes on along the minus strand of NC_090832.1, from coordinate 70,617,098 downwards.
TCAGAAAGAGAAAAACAAATACCGTATGCTAACACATATATATGGAATCTAAAAAAAAAAAAATGCTCATGAAGAACCTAGGGGCAAGACGGGAATAAAGATACAGACCTACTAGAGAATGGACTTGAGGACATTGGGAGGGGAAGGGTAAGCTGGGACAAAGTGAGAGAGTGGCATGGACATATATACACTACCAAATATAAAATAGATAGCTAGTGGGAAGCAGCCACATAGCACAGGGAGATCAGCTCAGTGCTTTGTGACCACCTAGAGGGGTGGGATAGGGAGGGTGGGAGGGAGACGCAAGAGGGAGGAGATATGGGAACATATGTATATGTATAGCTGATTCACTTTGTTATAAAGCAGAAACTAACACACCATTGTAAAGCAATTATACTCCAATAAAGATGTTTAAAAAAAAAAAGTGCAGGCAACAGAAAAACATGAGTGAATGCCCTATCTACTCAGATAGCCTTAAGACTACAATAAACTTAACTAAAATATATTCCTTAAAGATACAGTTTTATGCACACTCCACACAGCATAAAATCATACTTTGACCCAAAGAAAAATCACAACCCCTAATAATAAACCAAATTATGCCATAAGCAGTTAAATCACTGATGATCCACTCCTACCTTCACCACCTCATCATCTATGGGGTCTCTGCCTTCCTTCTCCAGTCCCTCAGAGGTGAATCTATCAATACATTTCCCACATAGAGGCGCACCAGGCTCTACTTCTACCTCCTAAATAACTATTTTTGACCCCTCCCCAGTCCTGTTGCATATCCTAAGGGGGGCTGTGTTGCTCCCTGGGTCATCTTTGCTGTCTATGCTCCCAGCTCTTCTTGGCCCTGTGCACCCCAACTCCTAGCCCAGCCTCTTCTTTGGTTCTTACCTGCCAACCTTATTCTACTGTCCCCCTATCCCAGCTCAATGTCTGTATTTGTTTCCAGGGCTGCCATAACAAAGTGCCAAAGACTGGGTGGCTTAAACTACAGAAATTTATCTTCTCACAATTCTGGAGGCTGGAAGTCCAAGATCAAAGTGTCAGCAGACTTGGTTTCTCCTGCAGCCCCCCACCTTGGCTTGCAGATGGACACCTTATTGCTGTGTCCTCACATGGTCTTTCCCCTGGTGTCCCTGTGTGTGTCCAAATTTCCTCTTCTTGTAAGGACACAGTCAAATTGAACTAGGGCCCATCCCAATTGCCTCATTTTAAGTTAATCTTCTCTTCAAAGGCCCTATCACCAAATACAGTCACATTCTGGGGTACTGGGAGTTAGGGCTCCAACATATGAATATTAAAAATGTACTGTATAGCACAGGGAGCTCTACTCAATACTCTGTAATGCCTATATGAGAAGAGAGTCTAAAAAAGAGTGGATATATGTATATGTATAACTGATTCACCTTGCTGTACATCTGAAACTAACACAACATTGTAAATCAACTATACTCCAATAAAATTTTTTTTAAAAATATGAATCTTGGAGGTGGGACACAATTTAGCCCATAACACGGATGGATGCTTAATAAGCCACAGGGAGCAAGATCTCATGCCCATGTGTGATTGAGGATCCCCAGCTCTGATGCTCTGCCCATAGACTGAGCCCTTCCTATCTGCCCACAGAAGCCAAGGTTCGGACTCTTGTTTGACTCCACCCAAGGAGTCTTATCAACCTTGGGAACATCTCCACAGTTCATGTTGACCATTATCTCAGTTACTCTAAACTACTGTGTGGGTCTCAGACGAATCACAGGTTCATCTACCTCCTCATCTATATCATGTTGCCAGAATATTACTACTACCACTTATAATAATAGTAGTTAAAGCATTTATTGAGTTCTAGCCATGCTCCAGGCACGTCTCATGCTTAATTCTCACTATAATCCTGTAAATTTGGTACAGAATACGTGGGAACTGTATTATCTTTGCAACTCTTTTGTGAATCTAAAGCTACTCTAAAATAAAAATTTATTTTAAGAGAATAAAAAGAATAACTGCTAACGGTTCTATCAAATTTTCACTGTTATTTACAAAGTTTTGGTGCATTTCCTTCACTCACTTATATATATACATATTTAAAGGTAAACTCAATTAACAATCTCATTATCTTAGATGTGACACAATAAACCCAAGAATCAAATGCTACTTGATGGATGTGAATGCTTTGCTAAGCTGTACTCTTTAATATGTTCCCTGTAGTTTGTCACTTCATGTACATGTCCTATAAAAAGCTCTCAAAATAGGGGCCTAGGTAGCATATGGTGTATTTATTATCTATGCTTAGCTGTCCCTAGTATCATGCATTGCAATGCTCACAATTATAAAACATATTTTTCTGTCCTGCTTTTCTACCTTGATTATAAGTTGCTGATGGCTTATATTTAGATTTCATCGTAATTAATCTTATGTCAATTCCCTCCCCGTCTCAATTCCACTCATTAAATGGGACTATTCCTAATCTCAGCTGAAATGAATAGGTGTCATATGTCCCTACACTCTAAAGAGAAGTGCCAAATACACATTCAGGACTGGCTAAGAAGCATCCAAAAAACTGAAAACTATAATCCTTTACACCTCACCAATCACCAGGATATTGGAAAGGAAACTAAGAAATTACTTGAGGTTATTGGTGAGGTAACTGAACAGAATTGTCAGTGTTATATTCCCACCCCAACCTGTTACAGGAGTCACCACTCCCACCCCCAGCCAAAGGACAGGGCTTCCCGAGAACTACTCAGACAGAATGGAGGATGAAGGGTGGACCTCAGAGGAGGGCGCCCCAGGGGGATGTTTGCTGAGAGGCAGGTGTGTGTTAGTCTGCCTGGCGCCTGGGAAAGAGTTTAACCCACGTCCTCTGGGGATGGAGAGTGCAGACACTGGGGACTGCTCTTATCTGGAAGATCTTACAGAGAGAAGCTGGCTGGAATGCCTTTGGACTGCAGGGCAAGAAGAGAAGGCTGGGATGAAGAAACCTGCGCTTGCATCCACAGTGGGTGGAGGAGACATGTTTCCTAAGGGCCAGAGTGGGCACAGCAGAAGACAGGCTTGAGTGACCTCTGAGGGACCCTGTCCCAGGGGATGGCTGGAGAGATGGGGTGAGCCATGCAGAAACAGGCTGAAAGGGGTCAGCCAGGGCACACATAGCCAACTTCAGGAAATGCTGAAGCCTCTCAGCCAGGGAGCAGGAAGGCTGTCTGAAAAATCCATAAAATGCGCCATGAGATAAAGAACCAGCATTTAGGCATAATCTGGTTATGACAGAGAACACCAATTCCAGGCTGCAATCACACCTGGTGAGGCAGAATTGCTTCGGTTCCAAATGACCAGAACTGATCTTGAAACTACAGTAAGTATCCTACTAAAACAACATTTTTTATTTATTTATATTTGGCTGTTTTGGGTCTTCGTTGCTGCGCACAGGCTTTCTCTAGTTGCCGTGAGCGGGGACTACTCTTCGTTGTGGTGGGCGGCCTTCTCATTGCGGTGGCTTCTCTTGTTGCAGAGCACGGGCTCTAGGTGTGCGGGCTTCAGCAGTTGTGGCACGAAGGCTCAGTAGTTGTGGCGCACGGGCTTAGTTGCTCCGTGGCATGTGGGATCTTCCCAGTCCAGGGCTCGAACCTGTGTCCCCTGCATTGGCAGGCGGATTCTTAACTACTGCACCACCCGGGAAGCCCCTAAAACAACATTTTTTAAAAACCTGAAAACAAGACATCTTAATAGGTTCTGCTTGAATTAATAGATTTTTTTCTATTACCAAGAGATTAAAACAGGTAGCAGTTTGAAAGGGAGGGAGGGAGGCAATATTATTATTATGCCTCATGCGGCACAAATAGTTTCTGGCAGAAAAGCTTTAACCTTAGAATCGCACAAATTGAATTTTTAAGGGAATGGAAAACCTGAAAGACTGCTAGGAAACGTAGGTGAGAATCACCTTTCAAAATCATATTGATTCTCCCTGGAAACCAACTATTATACAAAATGCAAACTGCAACGCAGGTCTGTTCAGGAGAAAGGGCTTGTTGGCATAGTATCAAATAACGCCCATCAGCCAAATGGCAATCTACTCACTACACAAATAGATGTGTCAGTCCTGTATTGTCAAGAGATAAGTCACTCACCAACTTAAATTAGAACCCGTGAATCAATACTCTGTTTTAGGAAACATAACTACTCTCATCTGCACAGAAGTGCAGGCTTCCTCAGAGAAATTTTCTCATGAATTTCTCACCCATGATCAAAATTTACAATAGCCCTTGCTAAGGTTTTTTTCAAGAAATGATCCCCTGACACTTGAGAACTGTATGTACACAAGGATGACAAAGTCAAGATCTGGAACCTCACATTCTTTAAAGTAATTCTAATAGAAACCTGCAACCCTAGATGCTTACTATGCCTAGAAATTGGTTATGGACAACAAGGCATATTAAGCAGCTGTAAGCCCCAGCACACGTGCCTAATGTCCTTCATTTTGAGGGTTACTGTCTGTATTAGTCTGCTCAGGGTGCCATAACAAAGAACCACAGACTGGGTGGCTTAAACAACAGAAATTTATTTTCCCACAGTTCTGGAGGCTAGAAGTCCAAGAGCAGGCATTGGAAAATTCAGTTTCTGGTGAGATCTCTCTCCCCAACCTGTAGATGGCCCCCTTCTCACCGTGTCCTCAATGGCTTTCCTCTCTGCTCACACAGAGAGAGTTCTTAGGTGTCTCTTTCTCTTCTTATAAAGACATCGATGCTGTCGGATCACGGTCCCACCCCTATGACCTCTTTTAACTTTAATCATCTCCCAAAAAGCCCTCCAAAATACAGTCACTTTAAGGGTTAGGGCTTCAACATATGAATTTGGGGGAGAGGAAAACACAGTTCTGTCTATAACACTACCTTTTCGGTAATAACAGCACATTGATTAATGTTAAGACAGCCTGAGATCAAAATGCATAATTTCTATTGTCTAGCTCTTCAGAGTTCTAAGATAACCATTCAACATACATAACACTTTATTGAGTTAGATACCACTAACTTGAAGTTGGCGTTGTTTGAACTGGGGAATCTGAAGCTTCCAGTGGTACCATACACGCAAAAAGTATTACTGAGGCAATTGCAAGTATTAACAAGATTGCAGAATTGGGGAACCAATAGAGAAAAAATTTCAACTGCTGTCATTGATATATAAATAATGAGCTGGTTACTAATTACCGTTATCTGGTCGTAAAAGCAGTTTGTGGGCTCCCCCTTCAGGTACTCCTTGCCCATCTTCAGTCAAATAACTATAAGTTCAGTGCTCTAATACTAAATATATATTTAACATTAAATATATATATATATATATATATATATATATATATATATATTTCTTTTCAAACATTTCTGAGTCTCTAATGTATACAAATCACACTCAAGATCCTCATGGATAATCAAGGCTCTCCTTAATCCAGCTCTATTTATGTACCCAGCACTGGCTCCAATTATTCCCCAGTATAACCTCTTCTTCAGTCAGGCTACTCTTCTTCTGGCCCTTGGACATCCCATGCTAGTTTGACCCTGGCTTGCACGGCTGGTTTGCCCCTTCTGTCCTTGGTGCTTCAGGACCTTGGAATGAATTCTGAAAGCAGAATCTAGGAAACAGATGCTTCCCAACCTTAGGGCTCCAACAGCTATGATTTAGGGTCTCAATGCCTCAGTCACTTTCATGTTGAGAATTTCCACTTCCTATAAGTTTCACTCAAGTCCCACTTCCTTGAAGAAAGACTAATTTTCCTAGTAATTTTTATGGAGTTGCTCATCTCTGAATTTCAAGATCCATTCCACCCACTCTAGCTATGCAGTACAGCTTTTCTTCCTAGTCTCTTTTTTTTTCTTTTCATAAGCAGGTCTTGAAATGGAGCTTCAATTCCTTCAAGTCAGGTACCACTGGCTTTCACTGTTTTTTTTTAAACATCCAAAGAGCTCAACAGAGTGTGGAAACATCATTCGATAATTTTTTTTTTCTTCAGAGTAGCTTGGGTTCAAACCTTTCACTGCTTCAAATCAATCCTCCGAAGTAATGCTAATTACTGAGGCTGTGCTGCATCTAGCATTCTATTCATGCTTGACATCACAAACCAATTCTGGAGCAACAGGTATGTGACAGCAAGAAAGAAACATAAAAAGAGGGTTGAAAATTGACAAATTCCTTAAAAGAGATGGAAAGAGTCACTGCGCAGTAGTCAAAGAGAGAGTCACTTAGGGAAGTTTTAATGCAGAAAAGAAAGCTCTTATTTGACATACTAAGTGGGAAAACAATTTAGTTTATGTACATTGGTGCTAATTATTTAGATGATAAGAACTAAATTAGGTTATTTTCTTAAAACCAAATAAATTCAAACCTCTTGAACTTCCTGAAATACTAAAGCAAAGTTTTGGGTAGAGTGGGCTAGAATAGATGGGGTGGGGAATATAATTGTATTTTATTTTTTAGATGAATCCTATCACCTAGGAGCAGTTTCTGCCCCTTTCCAAAAGTGAGTGATAGGGGTCACACTCTGGTCTCACCCTAATATTAGGCAGTGATGGAAAAATGCCTTTTTCAGCTCTCTGAATCAATAATTCTCAACCTTTTAGAACTGCAATATTGTATTCTAACTTGCCTTTACGACTACCGCTTCACTAAAAGTCATCCGTGCTATAATTATACACACGTTAAGCATATAAGCTAAAAATACATACTTTTACTAAAATTCTAGACACAAAAGGCTAGGATGGGTTACACTGAATTATCTAAGATAGCCATTCTAGAACCCAAACAACAATTCTCAGCATTTTCTAATACAGAGTACAGTGACTCTGAGCAGAGAGAGCTCATAACCCCTTCTGACTGAATTTCATGATGTCTGATCAGCCAAATGACGTTTCCAAAAGTTTTTGGACAAAGTATTAATTTTAGCTGAACATATCCTGTCTTTGACCAAATCTCCAAAATATTTTTTTACATGACAGATTTTGAGTTGTGCCAAAATTATACAATCAGGATTCCCCACGTAATTCAATGGTTGATCTTACTCAATAAACCATATGCGGTAGGTTGGGAAAAGTGGCCACACATGCTTCATCTCTTTGTATTCATACCCTCTTTGTCATGGAAGTTTGAGCGCCCTCAAACTTGACTCTGAACTTGGCCATGGGACATGTTTAACCAATGGGATGCTAGCAAACATGATGCAAGGACTGAAAAACACTTGTGCTTTGGGGCTTCCCCTCAGACCACCACCACCACCACCACCACCACCACCACCACCACCACATGAAGAAGCCCAAACGAGCCTATTGATGATGAAAGGCATGTGGCCAGTCAGCCTTGCCACCCAAGCCAAGAGCTACCCCCACCCCCGGAAGCAGAGCTGACCAACAGCTAACTGCAGTCTTTTATCTGCCAGTAAATGAGAGCCAGCCTAAACCAGAAGAATCACCCTGTGCATTCCAACTCCCGATGCAAAGAAACAAGAATCAATTAAATGGCTGTTGTCTTAAACCACTAAGTTTTGGGGTGATTTGTTATTCAGTAAGAGCTAACTGACACACCATGAGATTTCAAATAATAGCCTACCATTTTCCTCACCCCTTGCCTTCAACTCCAATGATCCCTTTTTTAAATTGGCCATTGCTAGATCTTTCATTTTTTCCTAAACACAATGGGATTATGGGATTGCAGTCTGGAAACCAATTCAGAGATTTAAGAGATTGTCTCATAAATGGGAGAATGGGAGTGCAATAATTTTCACCAGCTGGGTTTTACTAATATTCAGCTGTCCTATCTCTGCAATGTATTCCAAATGGCTGAAATACACTGATGGCTGAAATACAATCACCAAAGTCCAGCATCTTTTACTCGCAAAGTTACTTGAAATGTAGTGAAACAATGAAAGCTTTCAAGCAGAACAACAGTTTTTCTCTTTTTTTTTTTTTAAATACACCAAGCAGGTGGCATACTATAGCCACAAAACCGGTATTCAAATTTCAATCCATCTCAACAGAAATTGGACAGTTATTTGGCTTCATCATGGATCAAAGCCCCCAGATATCTGTAGTTTTTGTACTAGAGATTCCAAAATTGAACAAGGGAGAACCATAAAACTAAGTTGTAGCCCATCCAAAATAAACCGTTGGTTTATGTCACTGATAAAAATCATTGTTTTAATGCTATTATAGCTACAATTATTATGGCATCTATTTTTTTCTGATTCCTATCATATGATATTTTTATTTTTGCATATTTAATGACTATTCTTGCTTAACTTTAGGACATTTGGATAGACTTCCCCATAAATTTCCAGACTGAAATCCACCTTCATACCAAAACTCGTACTGAATTATTTTTCTCATCAATCAGTGAGGAGGCAAAAACTGACAACTGATAAATTATACTTCAATTTAAAAATTGGTTAAAACCAAAAAAAAAAAAAACGGTTAAACTTAAAAAAAAAAAAAACAATAAGATTCTTGGATGTTAAAAACACTGACAACTAAAGTGGAGACTCATTGCAAACAAACAGGCTGGGGGAGGAATCCTTTTAACATTTTCAGAGTGAAATCTTCAGATGGTGTTATTTCTACGTTTTCTTTCCTGGCGTTTTTATGCTTGTTGCATTTGGGGCAATTCAAAGACAAAAGAGCTTTAAGAGACTAGGCTTGGAGACCCTTTAGAGGCTTTCCCAGTGTTCGAGAAATATGATGGGAATGGGTTAAATGTCTTCATTGAATGTAAGCGAGTGTCTGGCCTGGAGCCAGTCACTGTTTGGACCTTCGACCTGACCAACACGTAAACCATGTATGAGCGACGCGACTGGGTCTGCAAGGACCGAGAGCAACACGAGGAAATGATGGACTACCTCTCATCGCTGGGGGCACAACAGCTCGGTCCATGTCGCCTTTCCTCTTTTCCGGTTCGACGTGGTGTGCAGGGACGAAGTCCTGTACCACTACGAAGTCCAGATGGAGAGCAAGGTGCGGCGGAAAAGCCTGGGCAAGCTCCTCATACAATCCAGCAGATCACGGCCAGCAGCACACAGAGGAAGAGAGTTATGTTAGCTGTATGTAAGCACAATCGTGGCGCCTACAGGTTCTTCAGAGAAGCGCTGCAGTGTGAAATCGCCGACTCTCCCCCAAGCGTGTCCGGATGCTACTCCAATGGGGTCCTGAGCCGGAGGACGAAGTGTGGGGACAGCCAGCACTCCCACGCGGGCGGTCACTCTGGTGGCTGCTGTCCCTGCACTCCCAAGCCAGAACACTTCTCTCAGGCCTGTCCTCTCCCTGGTCTCACGCCGCTTACCAGGTGCCCTCAGAGCTGTGGCCTCCTCAGCCCTCCCCGTGCCAGGCTGCACCCTGAGAGCACAGAACCTTGGGGAGGAGAGGGCCACGCTGCCCCTCCCGCTCTCTCCTAGAAGAGCAGGAGGCCAGGACGGAGCAGCGGGAAGAAGATGCTGTGAGAAGCCCCGGCGGATGCCTGGGCACAAGGCGCATGCTCCCATAGTTGCCGCCCGCTCACTCGGCTCTCGGCTCTCGCGAGAGTGAGAACCCTTCCGCGTAGCGTTCCTCGACTTTCCTCCAGCGGAATGCCAGAGGCACACACCGGCACCACTATCACCACCACACGCTCAACAGTTGGATGGTGGAGTGTTTATACCCACCTTTCTGAAAGTTCTGGAGCCCTGGGTCAGGGTCTGGCTGCTTCCCAAAGAGGAATGGACTCGGTGTAGATTTGGGCTTTTGGGCGTAGAGACAGGCTTCGGAAAGCCTCCCGTTTTGTGGATGGGATGCTCGGATGGAGACCTTGGGAAGGTCTTTGGTGCCGCGACACAAAGAAGCGAGGGAGCTCCTTATGGCTGTGCTGTCATGGATCCACAGTTAGAGCAGAGCTGTGGCAGGGGACCAGACGACTCTGGGAGGAAGGCTGTCTCCCTCACTCCATTGCTGCCAGTGAGGGGCTGAGAGGACCAGGAACAGGTGTGAATGGGGCCTACCACGGGGACTCTGGCTTCTCCGGGCTTTTGGACTTGGCTACATCCTGACCTTAATCTCTTGATCTCATGGCAGTGACTCGAGTTTTTCTTTCATAGAAAAAAGCCGGAGGCTTTGCCTGCTCTTCTCCGTCACCTCTCACCACTGTTTCTGCTCCTGCCTCTCACGCCACCGCAGATACCCAAGTTCTTACTCTCAAGGGGAGAATAACATCAGGGAGCCCCTCGTCTTCCCCCAAAATGGCCCCTCTTTCCTGGCATATTTAGTGCCGTTTCCTCTCCTATCTCGGCGCTGATAGCTCTCTGAAGGTGGGTATCCCTCCCTACCGCCCCGCCTGCTTAGAGAGCCCCCAGCCAGCAGCGGGCCTCTCTGCCTGCACTCCCCAGCCTGGCCCCTCGCTGCCACACAGAGCCACCAGTGCCACTGCCCTGGCCGGCAGTGCAGGCTGCAACGGGAACGCCTCTCAGTGGCCAAACAGCTGCTTTTCTCTCCGGTATCACCTGTGGCAGCAGGTGGGAGCCAGGAGAAGGTCTTCCTCTCCTCTCGTGGGATAGAGTTTAAACTCGCCCTGATCTCTAGGGCGATCTCTTCCGTTGTTCCCCTTCCAGGGAAGAAGATGACCAAATCCTTATCCAGGAAGAAGCACCTAACGCCTTCCCTTGGACAACCTTGAGCTCTGCTTTAGGGAGTGTCCCAAAGGTTCTGCCTTCGTGAGGTTGCTCGCGAGGAGGCCTGTCCGTCCTTCGGACCGCTGTCTGCTCACGTCCCACCCTCTGCCCTGACTCGGGCCGCCCGTGCTGGCAGATCTCTCGGGAGCTGTTCCTGCTTCTCCCCCCCTCCCGCCTCGCCTCCTCCATACCCAACCCCGTTCCCGCCTGTGCAGGGGGGCCTGTACACACGGCCTCCTTCCCCCGGCCCAGCCCTGCGCTGTGTGTTGCTCTTGACTAGCCAGCAGTGGACGTGGCCTTGCAGCTTTACACAGGAATAAGCCCACCTTTGCCCCTACCCTGCTGGCTCCCAGGGGATTTTACCCAAGGGGGAGAGTTTTAATGGCTGGGAGGGGATTGGAGGGCTCATTCCAAGAATGACAGAAGCATATTTAGGAAAAGATTTTCCTCTGATCCCTGCTGTCTCTCAAAGGACACAGGATGATAAATATTTACTGTATTAGATCATGGATTTCTTTTTTTTTTTTTCCTTTAAAAACCAAAACAAGTTTATTAAAGTAAACTTCTTTTTTTTTAGAGATCATGGATTTCTGATGCCTCCCACTAAAGGTGTCCGAAAGGGACCCCAGCGTAAATCCCACATAAGGTGAGTTCAGTGTACGTTCTCTCTTTCTGCTCCCTGGATACCTGGCAGCGAGCCTGCTGGTAGATGGGCGCTTTGTGCTGGGCCCTGCTGGTCCAGCTGCCTCCAAGGGCTGCTGTCTGGGGAGGGGCTGCCTGAGACCTGCGGGTCACCCTGTTGTTGGTTTTGAGCCCATTCAGTTCTCAACTATCAATCTTTCTCCATTTCCCCAATGTCTTGGTTTTGAGAAACATAGCAGGACTTTTGTACCAGGCTTTTTGTTTGTTTCTTTGAGGGATGTTAAAATATTAATTTTGAGATTTTTTTTTTTAGTTGTATTTACCGTATTTCAGGTTATTTTCGTTGATGTCAGATAGATGTGTGTATGACATGTTTATGGTTCTTTTTTTAACCCTTCCTGGTTTGTTTTTTTTAGAGGAAACTTTGAAGGTAAAACTCCTTCTTGATATATATATTTTTTTCTTTAGCAACTTGTTATCACTGGAAGCAAAGGGGAAAAGTGACCTCTTTTTGCATTGGTTATATTTGTTTGTTTGTTTTCATCTATTTATTTATTTATTTTTGGCTGCATTGGGGCTTCGTTGCTGCTCGCGGGCTTTCTCTAGTTGCGGTGAGCAGGGGCTACTCTTCTGTGCGGTGTGCGGGCTTCTTATTGCGGTGGCTTCTATTGTTGCAGAGCACGGGCTCTAGAGCGCAGGCTCAGTAGTTGTGGCTCACAGGCTTAGTTGCTCCGCCGCATATGGGATCTTCCCGGACCAGGCCTTGAACCCGTGTCCCCTGCATTGGTAGGCGGATTCGTAACCACTGCGCCACTAGGGAAGTCCTGTATTTGGTTTTTGGGGTTTTTCGTTTTTGTTTTCCAGGGTTTTTTTTTTGTTTTTTCTTTGTTTGTTTGTTTGTTTTGGCTGCCCCATGTGGCCTGTGGGATTTTAGTTAGTTCCCTGACCAGGGATTGAACCCGAGCTCTCAGCAGTGAGAGCGTGGAATCCTAACCACTGGATTGCCAGGAATTCCCTCATTGGTTGTACTCGTATGTCACAAATAAAAGATACTTTGTTCAGCTGAAAAAAAAAATTTAATATTCTCAGTGGAATCTGGAGTGAAATACTGGACCTCTCCTCTGAAGGATATATTTCCACCAGGGTTTCAGAAACTGTTCATGTAATGCCAAAATGAACTGAAGTAAGAAACACTCCCTTTAAAAAGCAGGTGTCTGATAGGCAGGTCACTTAGATATAAGAAGTTTCTGACTACAAGCCAGTCATTTGTTTTTTTTGAAAACTAGAAGCTTGGTGGAGTAAATACAGAATTAACATTCTCAAGTTGAACAGACTCAAATCTTTATATTAAAACAGTAATTATCTTGCTTGTGTGCTGGATGATGAAAGGTCATTGAGGAAAAAATAGAGGGAATATTGAAGGGCATGTGCTTAATAAAAATGCTCACCCCATCATCTAATGATTAGATATTATTTAATAGCTTATTAGATCCTGGGAGAGAATAGACTAAGATTAATTTCATGATTATAAGAAACCAATACCGAGACTTGCAAGAGGAAGTTTGTTGAAAATTATGCTCTAGCTTTTCTGTGGTTGAAACACTATAACTTCCTGTCATTTAGATAGTGAACTGGGCCTTACATGATCACAGGCTTGGGTTCACATGATAAAAATAAATAATCCAATGAACCTCCTTCCTGAGAGAAAATCTTTCAGAGCTAGAGGAAAAAGAGAAGGCTTAGTCTGTGCAGCCTGGGGTTTCTGTGGTTTACATTATACACATGCAAACACAATCCCTCAGGACACTTAACAAGTAATAAGTAATTATAACCCCTTTATTCAGAATCCAGTAACTAGGTTGACAGTAAAGCAACTCTGTGGGTCTTTCTTTTTGGTGGGTGTGAGTTTATGACAGCAAGTATAACCTTTTCCAAACTTTGAATCGCTATTGACCCTGTATTATATATTCCACATGCCTTACCTAACTTAATCTTCACAAACAACTGTGCAAGATAGATGAGAAAATTGAAGTTAAGGAGGGACTTCCCGGTGGTCCAGTGGTAAACAATCAGCCTTCCAATGCAGGGGACGTAGGTTCAATTCCAGGACAGGGAACTAAGATGCCACATACCACGGGGCAACTAAGACCTCGCACCACAACTACTGAGCCCGCGTGCCTCAACTAGAGAGCCCGCGTGCTGCAAACTACAGAGCCCATGCACCCTGGAGCCTGCGCACCACAACTAGAGAGAGAAAACCCGCACGCCGCAACTAGAGAGAAGCCCACGTGCTGCAACGAAGAGCCCGCACGCCGCAACAAAGATCCTGCATGCCACAATGAAGACCCGATGCAGCCAAAAAAATAAAAATAAAAAATGAAGTTAAGGAGAAAAGATAACTTGCCTGTGATTGTGTAGTTTATAAATAATGAAGACAGGATTTGGACCAAAGAGGAGTTTTGCCAATGACTTCATTTTTAGCCAGTACCTTCCTCTTAACAAAAGAAGTAGCAGTGAGGAAACTAGAAGATCCTAGGTTTTGTGGCTGTAACTCACTTTTTTAAAAAATATGGAACACTTCACGAATTTGCATATTCGTGGAGTGCATTGCGTATGGTCAGGGGCCATGCTAATCTTCTCTGTATCGTTTCAATTTTAGTGTACGTGCTACAGAAGTGAGCACTGTAATTCACACTTGGCCGATAAAGAGAAACCAAAAACGGTAGATTGGCACTACAAATAAACCCATGCAATATATTAGACCTGACCCCTAGCAATATTTTCTTTACCTGCCTTCAGTCATTAAGCTTCAACACTCTTAATCAATGGATATGTATGTCAGCTGGGTTTATTGCATATGAAAAATGCCCAGGAACAAACAAAAAATAATAAGTTGTTCCCAGGAGCAAGTAAGAGATTATTGATCATGATACATGAGAGTTCACTCAGGTGCTTTGATGCAGTTGAGTGAGCAAGAGAAAAGAAGAACAGATTGGTGAAATAGAGCTCCTATAAAGAGGTGGATATTCTCCATGCTTTTGACAAACTTAGTTTATGAGTAGAAATCTGTGCCACAGAGCTTGCCACCCAGCAACCACGCAAAACCTAGTAACGCTTACCTGGTAAGCAGAATAACTTAATTCTCCTGTTTTCAAAGCTAGTAATATGAGACACAAAAGGAAAACATAGGGAATCTAAAGAAATTACAGGGAGATGGAATCTTTGCCAAGGCTGGACTTAGTATTCTGGCAAAGCTTTCTCTAATTAGGATAGGATAGGATATTTTAATCTATAGGATAGGATATTTTCCAGGATAATTTTGAATACACTATTATTGTTAATAATCATTGCTTATGAATTCATTAAGTAAAGAAATTTATATGTGTTCTGCTTGTAGAATTTCATACAAAGTCTTCATGGCAATATCCCAATATCTCTACTCCTTCTTGGGACCTCTGAAGTATTTGTCCTTCACTCACCTTTCTTTTTCTCTCTCCCTATTCTCTTGGCTTCAGCCATCATGTCTATGGATTTGATCCCTCATCTGTATTACCAGCTCACATTTGGCTTGAATTCTAGGCAGTTTTTTCCATCACTGTGTCTGACATCTTCATTTATCAATGTGTTTACTAGTTTCTTTTCAAAGTCATTAGAATGGCCTAGACTAGTCTCGTCGTTGTCCTTTGAGTATGCCAGGCACATTCCCACCTGCAGGCCTTTGCATCCGCCGTTTCCTCTGGCTGGAACACTGTACCCCTGCATATGCATGGCTTGCTCCCTTGCCTCCTTCATGTCTTTAGTGTCAACGAGAGCTTCCTGACCACCCTCTTTAAAACTGCAACACAAACTATGCTAGACCCCTGTATTCCCTGTTCCCTCTCCCTGCCTTACTCTTCTCCATAGCAATTAACACTTCTAAAATTTATGTATTGCTTATTTGTCTATTGTCTATCTCTCCATGCTAGCTTCCGAGGGCAGGAATTTTTTTGTCTAATGTGTTCAATTCTACATCCCTGGTGCTTACAACAGTGGTGCAAAGTAGGCACCCAATATTACCTGTTGAATGGAATGAATGAAAGAATGAATGAATGATTACCCCACTGGCACCTCACATAAAACTCCTTCTTTTTTGTAAATCTGCTCCTCTTCCTCCCATAAATAGTAACATCAGCCTCCTTCCACTCACTCAGACCAAAAATCTCAATCACTTTCAACAATACCTCTCTTTATCCCTTTGTTCAGTAACATGTCAAATTATTTTAAGTCATCTTGAAATCCCACTTACCCACCTCTTACTACCTATTCCATTTCTATTTCCCCAGCCCTGGTCCAGGGTCTCATCACCTCTCCTGCCCTTCACAGAGACTGCTGCATAAGTTCAAGCCTCACTTGCCTCCAGCCTCTATTCTTCCTAAAATGCCATGTCAGATCATATCATGCCCTGTTCTAAATCCTTAGCATGGAATTGAAGACTGTCCATGACCTGATCTCAAACCATTCTGCAATCCTCACCTGTCCACATGCTCTGTACCCAGACGCATTAGACAGCTCCCAGTATCCCAAAGCCATGAGGTACTGTGATGACTCTAAGCCTTGCCTGTGTTGTTCCCTCAGCTGCCCTTGTTCTGAAAGTGTTCCCTGATCTCTCTCTCTCCTCCACTTCCCACCACTTTGTTGATACCTCTGTTCTAGCACTTACCCATTTAATCTTAAATGTTAAATGTTCCTCTCTCACCACAAACCACAATCGCTTTGAGAACTGCCAGCAGGCATCATTTATCTTTATACAAATCATAGTGCCTAGCCCAGTGTTTGATGGAGTAGGGGCTAAGGAAATGTGTATCGACTTGCTGAGTGAAATGTGAGTACATATTGAAAGTTCCATGTAGTGTGATGGGATAGAAATTCTCTAATAGGATGCAGAAAAAAAGGCACCGGTTTAATAAGGGCACGGTTTAGGCTAATTTTTACTCATTATTCAGACCAGATTATAGGACCACTGAGGAAAACCTACCACATGGCCCTAGTCTAAACCAGCACAGACTATGCTTTATTCATAACGCTGGTCTCAATCATACGTGACAGATGAATTCCCCCAGCCCCACGCCCAGCATCACAACTACCACTCCCATTTCCGGGCTGGGCAACTACCAAGCTATGAAATAGAATCATTACTTACATAAGCAAATCAAAATGAAGATAATTGGTGGGAGAAGGGGGAAGGGTGTGGGAGGGATAATTCCATACATTTCGTCTTATTTTATTCATCATATTTGATTTCATTTTATTTCACCTTTAAAAATAAATATATAGAAATGTGCTTAAATGCACAAATGTGACTGTATCAACATACTTTTATTGTATATTCATGTTTTTCTTCTTTTTCTTCTTTGCTAGCTCCCCCTCCCTCACCTTCCCCCTTTTTCGCCTTAGCCCATGTTAACAGTCTACCATAATTTTCTTCCTTCTCACACAAGCATATGAGAAATCTATTAATCATATACACATGTAGGAGTTTGTAATTGTTTGTTTTATAAAAACTGGATTATTTTATGCACTCTTTTCTCAATCATGTTACCTCTTGATAATCCCTCCAAATCAACTGGAATAGGTAGATCCTAGTAGGTAGATTCTTTGTACTGGCTGCATAAAATTCCCCCATCTTATTTATACAGGATAGATTCCTGGGAGTGAAATTTCTGGGTCAGAGTGTATTTGTATTTATAATTTTAATACTGTTGCCAGATGCTATATTACCAAAAGTCTATAACAATGCATATTTTCACCTGCAGTAAATGAGGGAATCCTTTGCCCTGCATTCCCACCAGCAATTGGTATTGTTGGGCTTTTCAATTTCCATCTGTCTGAGAGTTATAAAATGACATCTTGGGGTTACTTAAATTTGCATCTCCAGATCACTAGTGAGTTTGAGAATATTCATATGTTTGCTACCTATCTGAATTTTCTCTTCTGTGAATTGTTTGTTCATGCTTTTTGATTATATCTCTACTGGAGTCTTTTGGCAACTTGTCTCAATTTGCAAGAGGTCTTTGAATATTATAAATATTAAACATTTGTCTGTTCTCTGTATTGCATATATTTTCCCATGGCTTTCATTTGCATTTTGACTTAGTTTATAATATCTTCTGCCATATGTACATAATCAAACTTTTCTTTAACAGTTTCTAGATTTGCAGTCATGGGTAAGGTGTCTCCAGCCCCTAGATATTCCATATAGACACCTAGATTTTGTTATAATATATTAATATTTTTACATTAAAATTTTAACCCATTTGAAATTTTTTTCTTTTGATTTAAGATGCAGATAAAGGTAGGAGTACAAGTTTATTTTTAATATTTCTTTATTTGGCTGCCCTGAGTCTTAGTTGTGTCACGCGGGATCTTTAGTTGCATCATGCAAGCTCTTTTAGTTGTGGCATGTGGGCTCTTAGCTGTGTCATGCGGGATCTAGTTCCCTAACCAGGGATCGAACCCTGGTCCCCTGCATCAGGAGCACAGAGTCTTAACCACTGGACCACGAGGGAAGTCCCACAAGCTTATTTTTTATGTTAATAAACAGTTGTGCCAGCAACATTTATTAAATAATTCATCCTTTCTCACTGAATTGAGGTATCTGCCAGTTTTGCATTTATTAGCTCTCACATATAATGGGATATATATTTTTATTTTTTTTAAGTTATTATCTTAAAAAATTTATTGAGGTATAATTGACATAAAACATTATATTAATTTCAGGTGTACAACACAATGATATAATATCTGTATATATTTTGAAATGATCACCGTAAGTGTAGTCAACATCTGTCACTACACATAGTTAAAATTTTCTTTCTTCACATGAGGACTATTAGGATCTCCTCTCTTAGCAACCTTCAAATATGCTACACAGAATTTTTTTTTTACTATTTTTTTAATAGATCTTTATTGGAGTATAATTGCTTCGCAATACTATGCTAGTTTCTGTTGCACAACAAGGCAAATCAGCCATATGCATACACATGTCCCCATATCCCCTCCCTCTTGAGCCTCCCTCCCATCCTCCCTATCCCACCCCTCTAGGTCATCACAAAGCACCGAGCTGATCTCCCTGTGCTATGCTGCTGCTTCCCACCAGCCAAGTATTTTACATTCGTTAGTGTATATATGTCAGTGCTACTCTCGTTTGCCCCAGCTTTGCCCTCCCACCCCATGTCATCAAGTCCATTCTCTATGTCTACCTCTTTATTCCTGCGCTGCAAATAGGCTCATCAGTACCATTTTTTTTTTTTAGATTCCATATATATGCGTTAGCATACAGTATTTGTTTTTCTCTTTCTGACTTACTTCACTCTGTATGACAGACTCTAGGTCCATCCACCTCACTACAAATAACTCAATTTCGTTTCTTTTTATGGCTGAGTAATATTCCATTGTATATATGTGCCACATCTTTATCCATTCATCTATCGATGGACACTTAGGTTGCTTCCATGTCCTGGCTATTGTAAACAGTGCTGAAAGGAACATTGTGGTGCATGTCTCTTTTTGAATTATGGTTTTCTCAGGGTATATGCCCAATAGTGGAATTGCTGGGTCATATGGTAGTTCTATTTTTAGTTTTTTAAGGAACCTCCATACTGTTTTCCATAGTGGTTGTATCAATTTACATTCCCACCAACAGTACAAGATGGTTCCCTTTTCTCCACACCCTCTCCAGCATTTCTTGTTTCTACATTTTTTGATAATGGCCATTCTGAGTGGCGTGAGGTGATATCTCATTGTAGTTTTGATTTGCATTTCTCTAATAATTAGTGATGTTGAGCATCTTTTCATGTGCCTCTTGGCCATCTGTATGTCTTCCTTGGTGAAATGTCTATGTAGGTTTTCCACCCATTTTTTAACTGGATTGTTTGTATTTTTGATATTGAGCTCCATAAGCACTTTGTATATTTTGGAGATTAATCCTCTGTCTGTTTTTTCATTTGCACATACTTTCTCCCATTCTGAGGGTTGTCTTTTTGTCTTGTTTATGGTTTCCTTTGCTGTGCAAAAGCTTTTAAGTTTAATTACGTCCCATTTGTTTATTTTTGTTTTTATTTCTGTTGCTCTAGGAGGTGGGTCAAAAAAGATTTTCCTGAGGTTTATGTCAAAGAGTGTTTTTCCTATGTTTTCCTCTAAAAGTTTTATAGTGTTTGGTATTACATTTAAGTCTAATCCATTTGGAGTTTATTTTTGTGTATGGTGTTAAGTAGTGTTCTTTTTTTTTTTTTTCTCCCATGTTTGCTTGGCATAAATTATTTAATGTACTTCTGGGTGCAATTTACACCATGTTAACACTTTTTTTAAAAAATTTATTTATTTATTTATTTATTTTTTAATATCTTTATTAGCGTATAATTGCTCCACAATGGTGTTTCAGCCTCTGCTCTATAACAAAGTGAATCAGCCACACACAGACACATGTCCCCACATCTCCTCCCTCCCGCATCTCCCTCCCTCCCACCCTCCCTATCCCACACCTCTAGGTGGTCACAAAGCACTGAGCTGATCTCCCTGTGCTATGCAGCTGCTTCCCACTAGCTATCTATTTTATGTTTGGTAATGTATATATGTCCATGCCACTCTCTCACTTTGTCCCAGCTTACCCTTCCCCCTCCCTGTATCCTCAAGTGCATTCTCTAGTAGGTCTGCATCTTTGTTCCTGCCTTGCCCCTAGGTTCTTCTGACCATTTTCTTTTTTTTTTTTTTTTTGATTCCATATATATGTGTTAGCATACGATATTTGTTTTTCTCTTTCTGACTTACTTCACTCTGTATGACAGACTCTAGGTCCATCCACCTCACTACAAATAACTCAGTTTCATTCCTTTTTATGGCTGAGTAATATTCCATTGTATATATGTACCACATCTTCTTTATTCATTCATCTGTTGATGGACACTTAGGTTGCTTCCATGTCCTGGCTATTGTAAATAGAGTTGCAGTGAACATTTTGGTACATGTCTCTTTTTGAATTATGGTTTTCTCAGGGTATATGGCCAGTAATGGGATTGCTGGGTCGTATGGTAGTTCTATTTTTAGTTTTTTAAGGAACCTCCATACTGTTCTCCATAGTGGCTATATCAATTTACATTCCCACCAACAGTGCAAGAGTGTTCCCTTTTCTCCACACCCTCTCCAGCATTTATTGTTTGTAGATTTTTTGATGATGCCCATTCTGACCGGTGTGAGATGGTATCTCATTGTAGTTTTGATTTGCATTTCTCTAATGATTAATGATGTTGAGCATTCTTTCATGTGTTTGTTGGCAATCTGTATATCTTCTTTGGAGAAATATCTATTTAGGTCTTCTGCCCATTTTTGGATTGGGTTTGTCTTCTTGATATTGAGCTGCATGAGTTGCTTGTATGTTTTGGAGATTAATCCTTTGTCAGTTGCTTCATTTGCAAATATTTTCTCCCATTCTGAGGGTTGTCTTTTCATCTTGTTTATGGTTTGCTTTGCTGTGCAAAAGCTTTTAAGTTTCATTAGGTCTCATTTGTTTATTTTTGTTTTTATTTCCGTTTCTCTAGGAGGTGGGTCAAAAAGGATCTTGCTGTGATTTATGTCACAGAGTGTTCTGCCTATGTTTTCCTCTAAGAGTTTGATGGTGTCTGGCCTTACATTTAGGTCTTTAATCCATTTTGAGTTTATTTTTGTGTATGGTGTCTTTTACATGTAGCTGTCCAGTTTTCCCAGCACTACTTATTGAAGAGGCTGTCTTTTCTCCATTGTATACTCTTGCCTCCTTTATAAAAGATAAGGTGACAGTATGTACGTGGGTTTATCTCTGGGCTTTCTATCCTGTTCCATTGATCTATATTTCTGTTTTTGTGCCAGTGCCATACTGTCTTGATAACTGTAGCTTCGTAGTATAGTCTGAAGTCAGGGAGCCTGATTCCTCCAGCTCCGTTTTTCTTTCTCAAGATTGCTTTGGCTATTCGGGGTCTTTTGTGTTTCCATACAAATTGTGAATTTTTTTGTTCTAGTTCTGTGAAAAATGCCACTGGTAGTTTGATAGGGATTGCATTGAATGTGTAGATTGCTTTGGGTAGTAGAGTCATTTTCACAATGTTGATTCTTCCAATCCAAGAACATGGTATATCTCTCCATCTGTTTGTATCATCTTTAATTTCTTTCATCAGTGTCTTATAATTTTCTGCATACAGGTCTTTTGTCTCCTTAGGTAGGTTTATTCCTAGATATATTATTCTTTTGGTTGAAATGTTAAGTGAGAGTGTGTCCTTAATTTCACTTTCAGATTTTTCATCATTAGTGTATAGGAATACAAGAGATTTCTGTGCATTAATTTTGTATCCTGCTACTTTACCAAATTCATTGATTAGCTCTAGTAGTTTTCTGGTAGCATCTTTAGGATTCTCTATGTATAGTATCATGTCATCCGCAAACAGTGACAGCTTTACTTCCTCTTTTCCAATTTGGATTCCTCTTATTTCTTTTTCTTCTCTGATTGCTGTGGCTAAAACTTCCAAAACTATGTTGAATAATAGTGGTGAGAGTGGGCAACCTTGTCTTGTACCTGATCTTAGTGGAAATGGTTTCAGTTTTTCACCCTTGAGGACGATGTTGGCTGTGGGTTTGTCATATATGGCCTTTATTATGTTGAGGAAAGTTCCCTCTATGCCTACTTTCTGGAGAGTTTTTATCATAAATGGGTGTTGATTTTGTAAAAAGCTTTCTCTGCATCTATTGAGATGATCACATGGTTTTTCTCCTTCAATTTGTTAATATGGTGTATCACGTTGACTGATTTGCATATATTGAAGAATCCTTGCATTCCTGGAATAAACCCCACTTGATCAAAATGTATGATCCTTTTAATGTGCTGTTGGATTCTGTTTGCTAGTATGTTGTTGAGGATTTTTGCATCTATGTTCATCAGTGATATTGGCCTGTAGTTTTCTTTCTTTGTGACATCTTTGTCTGGTTTTGGTATCAGAGTGATGGTGGCCTCATAGAATGAGTTTGGGAGTGTTCCTCCCTCTGCTATATTTTGGAAGAGTTTGAGAAAGTTAGGTGTTAGCTCTTCTCTAAATGTTTGACAGAATTCGCCTGTGAAGCCATCTGGTCCTGGGCTTTTGTTTGTTGGAAGATTTTTAATCACAGTTTCATTTTCAGTGCTTGTGATTGGTCTGTTCATATTTTCTATTTCTTCCTGGTTCAGTCTCGGCAGGTTGTGCATTTCTAAGAATTTGTCCATTTCTTCCAGGTTGTCCATTTTATTGGCCTATAGTTGCTTGTAGTAATCTCTCATGATCGTTTGTATTTCTGCAGTGTCAGTTGTTACTTCTCCTTTTTCATTTCTAATTCTGTTGATTTGAGTCTTCTCCCTTTTTTCCTTGATAAGTCTGGCTAATGGTTTATCAATTTTGTTTATCTTCTCAAAGAACCAGCTTTTAGTTTTATTGATCTTTGCTATCGTTTCCTTCATTTCTTTTTCATTTATTTCTGATCTGATCTTTATGATTTCTTTCCTTCTGCTAACTTTGGGGGTTTTTTGTTCTTCTTTCTCTAATTGCTTTAGGTTTAAGGTTAGGTTGTTTATTTGAGATTATTCTTCTTTCTTAAGGTAGGCTTGTATAGCTATAATCTTCCCTCTTAGAACTGCTTTTGCTGCATCCCATAGGTTTTAGGTCGTTGTGTTTTCATTGTCATTTGCTTCTAGGTATTTTTTGATTTCCTCTTTGATTCCTTCAGTGATCTCTTGGTTTTTAAGTACTGTGTTGTTTAGCCTCCATGTGTTTGTACTTCTTACAGATGTTTTCCTGTAATTGATATCTAGTCTCATAGCGTTGTGGTCAGAAAAGACACTTGATACGATTTCAATTTTCTTAAATTTACCAAGCCTTGATTTGTGACCCAAGATATGATCTATCCTGGAGAATGTTCCATGAGCACTTGAGAAGAATGTGTATTCTGTTGTTTTTGGATGGAATGTCCTATAAATATCAATTAAGTCCATCTTGTTTAATGTATCATTTAAAGCTTGTGTTTCCTTATTTATTTTCATTTTGGATGATCTGTCCATTGGTGAAAGTGGGGTGTTAAAGTCCCCTACTATGATTGTGTTACTGTCAATTTCCCCTTTTATGGCTGTTAGCATTTGCCTTATGTATTGAGGTGCTCCTATGTTGGGTGCATAAATATTTACAATTGTAATATCTTCTTCTTGGATTGATCCCTTGATCATTATGTAGTGTCCTTCTTTGTCTTTTGTAATAGTCTTTGTTTTAAAGTCTATTTTGTCTGATATGAGAATTGCTACTCCAGCTTTCTTTTGATTTCCATTTGCATGGAATATCTTTTTCCATCCCCTCACTTTCAGTCTGTATGTGTCCCTAGGTCTGAAGTGGGTCTCTTGTAGACAGCATATATACAGGTCTTGTTTTTGTATCCATTCAGCCAGTCTGTGTCTTTTGGTTGGAGCATTTAATCCATTTACATTTAAGGTAATTATCAATATGTATGTTCCTATTACCATTTTCTTAATTGTTTTGGGTTTATTATTGTAGGTCTTTTCCTTCTCTTGTGTTTCCTGCCTAGAGAAGTTCCTTTAGCATTTGTTGTAATGCTGGTTTGGTGATGCTGAATTCTCCTAGCTTTTGCTTGTCTGTAAAGCTTTTAATTTCTCTGTCAAATCTGAATGAGATCCTTGCTGGGTAGAGTAATCTTGGTTGTAGGTTTTTCTCTTTCATCACTTTAAATATGTCCTGCCACTCCCTTCTGGCTTGCAGAGTTTCTGCTGAAAGATCAGCTGTTAACCTTATGGGGATTCCCTTATGTGTTACTTGTTGTTTTTCCCTTGCTGCTTTTAGTATTTGTTCTTTGTATTTAATTTTTGATAGTTTGATTAATACGTGTCTTGGCGTGTTTCTCCTTGGATTTATCCTGCATGGGACTCTCTGTGCTTCCTGGACTTGATTAACTATTTCCTTTCCCATATTAGGGAAGTTTTCCACTATAATCTCTTCAAATATTTTCTCAGTCCCTTTCTTTTTCTCTTCTTCTTCTGGGACCCCTATAATTCGAATGTTGGTGCATTTAATGTTGTCTCAGAGGTCCCTGAGACTGTCCTCAATTCTTTTCATTCTTTTTTCTTTATTCTGCTCTGCAGTAGTTATTTCCACTATTTTATCTTCCAGGTCACTTATCCGTTCTTCTGCCTCAGTTATTCTGCTATTGATCCCTTCTAGAGAATTTTTAATTTCATTTATCGTGTTGTTCATCTCTGTTTGTTTGCTCTTTAGTTCTAGGTCCTTGTTAAACGTTTCTTGTGTTTTCTCCATTCAATTTCCAAGGTTCTGGATCATCTTTACTATCATTACTCTGAATTCTTTTTCAGGTAGACTGCCTATTTCCTCTTCATTTGTTAGGTCTGGTGGGTTTTTGCCTTGCTCCTTCGTCTGCTGTGTGTTTCTCTGTCTTCTCATTTTTGCTTAACTTACTGTGTTTGGGGTCTCCTTTTCACAGGCTGCAGGTTCGTAGTTTCCGTTGTTTTTGGTGTCTGTCCCCAGTGGCTAAGGTTGGTTTAGTGGGTTGTGTAGGCTTCCTGGTGGAGGGGACTAGTGCCTGTGTTCTGGTGGATGAGGCTGGATCTTGTCTTTCTGGTGGGCAGGTCTACGTCTGGTGGTGTGTTTTGGGGTGTCTGTGGCCTTATTATGATTTTAGGCAGCCTCTGTGCTAATGGATGGGTTTTTTTTTCCTGTCTTGCTAGTTGTTTGGCATAGGGTGTCCTGCACTGTATCTTGCTGGTCATTGAGTGGAGCTGGGTCTTGGCATTGAGATGGACATCTCTGGGAGATTTTCTCCATTTGATATTACATGGAGCTTGGAGGTCTCTTGTGGACCAGTGTCCTGAACTTGGCTCTCCCACCTCAGTGGCACAGCCCTGATGCCTGCCTGGAGCACCAAGAGCCTGTCCTCCACACAGCTCAGAATAAAAGGGAGAAAAAAAAAGAAAGAAAGAAGAAGATAAAATAAAATAAAGTTATTAAAATAAAAAATAAAAAATAATTAAGAAAAAAAATTTTTTTAAGTAATAAAAAAAAACGGATAGACAGAACTCTAGGACAAATGGTAAAAGCAAAGCTATACAGACAAAATCACACACAGAAGCATAAACATACACACTCACAAAAAGAGAAAAAGGGGAAAAAATATATATATCATTGCTCCCAAAGTCCACCTCCTCAATTTGGGATGATTCATTGTCTATTCAGGTATTCCACAGATGCAGGGTACATCAAGTTGACTGTGGAGATTTAATCCGCTGCTCCTGAGGCTGCTGGGAGAGATTTCCCTTTCTCTTCTTTGTTCACACAGCTCCCGGGGTCCAGCTTTGGATTTGGCCCCGCCTCTGCATGTAGGTCGCCTGAGGGCATCTGTTCCCGCCCAGACAGGACGGGGTTAAAGGAGCAGCTGATTCAGGGGCTCTGGCTCACTCAGGCCGGGGGGAGGGAGGGGTTCGGATGCGGGGCAAGCCTGCGGCAGCAGAGGCCAGCATGACGTTGCACCAGCCTGAGGCGTGCTGTGCATTCTCCCAGGGACGTTGTCCCTGGATCATGGGACCCTGGCAGTGGCGGGCTGCACAGTCTCCTGGGAGGGGAGGTGTGGATAGTGACCTGTGCTTGCACACAGGCTTCTTGGTGGCTGCAGCAGCAGCCTTAGCGTCCCATGCCTGTCTCTGGGGTCTGCGCTGATAGCCGCGGCTCGCGCCCATCTCTGGAGCTCCTTTAAGTGGCGCTCTTAATCCCCTCTCCTCACGCACCAGGAAACAAAGAGACAAGAAAAAGTCTCTTGTCTCTTCGGCACCTCCAGACTTTTTCCCAGACTCCCTCCCGGCTAGACGTGGTGCACTAACCCCTTCAGGCTGTGTTCACGAAACCAACCCCAGTCCTCTCCCTGGGATCCGACCTCCAAAGCCCGAGCCTCAGCTCCCAGCCCCCACCCGTCCTGGAGGATGAGCAGACAAACCTCTCAGGCTGGTGAGTGCTGGTTGGTGCCTATCCTCTGTGCGGGAACCTCTCCGCTTTGCTCTCTGCACCCCTGTTGCTGCGCTCTCCTCATGGCTCCGAAGCTTCCCCCCTCCGCCACCCGCAGTCTCCACCTGCAAAGGGGCTTCCAGTGTGTGGAAACCTTTCCTCCTTCATAGCTCCTTCCCACTGGTGCAGGTCCCGTCCCTATTCTTTGTCTCTGTTTTTTCTTTTTTCTTTTACCCTACCCAGGTACGTGGGGAGTTTTGCTTTTGGGGAGGTCTGAGGTCTTCTGCCAGCGTTCAGTAGGTATTCTGTAGGAGTTTTTCCACGTGTAGATGTATTTCTGATGTATTTGTGGGGAGGAAGGTGATCTCCGTGTCTTACTCTTCCGCCATCTTGAAGCTCCTCCCATTAGGTAGTGTTCTAATTGCATTCTTTTACATGTAGCTGTCCAGTTTTCCCAGCACCACTTATTGAAAAGGCTGTCTTTTCTCCATTGTATGTTCTTGCCTCCTTTGTCATTAATTAGGTGCCCATATGTGTGTGGGTTTATCTCTGGGCATTGCATCCTATAACATTGATCTGTGTTTCTGTTTTTGTGCCAGTACCATACTGTCTTGATTACTGTAGATTTGTGGTATAGTTTGAAGTCGGGGAGCCTGATTCCTCCAACTCCGTTTTTCTTTCTCAAGATTGCTTTGGCTATTTTGAGGTCTTTTGTGTTTGCACGCAAATTGTAAAATTTTTTGTTCTAATTCTGTGAAGAATGCCATTGGTAATTTGATAGGGATTGCAATGAGTGTGTAGATTGCTTTGGGTAGTATAGTCATTTTCACAATATTGATTCTTCCAATCCAAGAACATGGTATATTTCTCCATCTGTTTATGTCATCTTTGATTTCTTTCATCAGTGTTTTATAGTTTTCTGAGTACAAGTCTTTTGCCTCCTTAGGCAGGTTTATTCCTAGATATTTTATTCTTTTTGTTGTGATGGTAAATGGGATTGTTTCCTTAATTTCTCTTTCTGATTTTTCGTTGTTGGTGTATAGGAATGCCAGAGATTTCTGTGCATTAATTTTGTATCCTGCAACCTTACCAAATTCATTGATTAGTTCTAGTAGCTTTCTGGTGGCATCTTTAGGATTTTCTATGTATAGTATCATGTCATCTGCAAACAGTGACAGTTTTACTTCTTCTTTTCTGATCTGGATTCCTTTTATTTCTTTTTCTTCTCTGATTGCTGTGGCTAGGACTTCCAAAACTATGTTGAATAAGAGTGGTGGGAGTGGACATCCTTGTCTTGTCCCTGATCTTAGTGGAAATGCTTTCAGTTTTTCACCATTGAGTATGATGCTTGCTGTGGGTTTGTCATATATGGCCTTTATTATGTCGAGGTAGGTTCCCTGTATGCCCATTTTCTGGAGAGTTTTTTGTCATAAATCGGTATTGAATTTTGTCAAAAGCTTTTTCTGCATCTACTGAGATGATCATATGGTTTTTATTCTTCAGCTTGTTAGTATGGTGTATCACATTGTTGATTTGTGTATATTGAAGAATCCTTGCATCCCTGGGATAAATCCTACTTGATCATGGTGTATGATCCTTTTAATGTGCTGTTGGATTCTGTCTGCTAGTATTTTATTCAGGATTTTTGCATCTATGTTCATCAGTGATATTGGTCTATAATGTCTTTTTTTTGTGATATCTTTTTCTGGTTTTGGTATCAGGTGATGGTGGCTTCGTAGAATGAATTTGGGATTGTTTCTCCCTCTGCAATATTTTGGAAGAGTTTGAGAAGGATTGGTGTTAGTTCTTCTCTAAATGTTTGATATAATTCTCCTGTGAAGGCATCTGGTCCTGGACTTTTGTTTGTTGGAAGATTTTTAATTACGGTTTCAATTTCATTACTTGTGATAGGTCTGTTTATATTTTCTAATTCTTCCTGGTTCAGTATTGGAAAATTGTACCTTTCCAAGAATTTGTCCATTTCTTCATAGTTGTCCGTTTTATTGGCATGTAGTTGTTTGTATTAGTCTCTTATAATCCTTTGTATTTCTGCAGTGTCAGATGTGATTTCTCCTTTTTCGTTTCTAATTTTTTTGATTTGCCTCCTTTCCCTTTTTTTTCTTGGTGAGTCTGGCTAAGGGTTTATTAATTTTGTTTATCTTCTCAAAGAACCAGCTTTTAGTTTTATTGATCTTTGCTACTGTTTCTTTGTTTCTATTTCATTTATTTCTGCTCTGATCTTTATGATTTCTTTCCTTCTACTGACTTCGAGTTTTCTTTGTTCTTCTTTCTCTAGTTGTTTTAAGTGTAGGCTTAGATTGTTTATTTGAGATTTTTCTTGTTTCTTGAGGTGAGATTGAATTGCTATAAATTTCCCTCTTAGAACTGCTTTTGCTGCGTCCCATAGGTTTTGGGTTGTCGTGTTTTCGTTGTCATTTGTTTCTATGCATTTTTAAATTTCTTTCTTCAGTGATCTCTTGGTTATTTAGTAGCACACTGTTTAGCCTCCGTGTATTTGTGTTTTTTAGTTTTTGGGGTTCGTGTTTTCATTGTCATTTGTTTCTATGCATTTTTTAATTTCTTTCTTCAGTGATCTCTTGGTTATTTAGTAGCACACTGTTTAGCCTCCGTGTATTTGTGTTTTTTACAGTTTTTTTCCTGTAATTGATTTCCAATCTCATAGCATCATGATCGGAAAAGATCTTTAATATGATTTCAATTTTCTTAAGTTTTCCGAGGCTTGATTTGTGACCCAAGATGTGATCTATCCTGGAGAATGCTGCATGTGCACTTGAGAAGAAAGTGTATTCTGCCACTTTTGGGTGTAATGTTCTTTAAATATCAATTAAATCTCTCTGATCTATTGTGTCATTTAAAGCTTGTGTTTTCTTATTTATTTTCTGTTTGGATGATCTGTCCATTGGTGTAAGTAGGGTGTTAAAGTCCCCTACTATTATTGTGTTAACCTCGATTTCTTCTTTCATGGTTGTTAACATTTGCCTTATGTATTGAGGTGCTCCTATGTTGGGTGCATAAACATTTATAATTGTTATATCTTCTTCTTGGGTTGATCCTTTGATCATTATGTAGTGTCCCTCCTTATCTCTTGTAACAGTCTTTATTTTAACATCTATTTTATCTTATATGAGTATTGATACTCCAGCTTTCTTTTGATTTCTATTTTCATGGAATATCTTTTTCCATCCCTTCACTTTAAGTCTGTATGTGTCCCTAGGTCTGAAGTGGGTCTCTTGTAGACAGCATATATATGGGTCTTGTTTTTGTATCCATTCAGCTAGTCTGTGTCTTTTGGTTGTGACATTTAATCCATTTACAGTCAAGGTTATTATCGATATGTATGTTCCTATTACCATTTTCTTAATTGTTTTGAGTTTGTTTTTGTGGGCCTTTTTCTTCTCTTGTGTTTCCCGCTTAGAGAAGTTTCTTTAACATTTGTAAAACTGGTTTGGTGGTGCTGAATTCTCTTAGCTTTTGCTTGTCTGAAAAGCTTTTCACTTCTCCATCGAATCTGAATGAGATCCTTGCTGGGTAGAGTAATCTTGGTTGTAGGTTTTTCTCTTTCATCACTTTAGGTATATCCTGCCTCTCGCTTTTGGCCTGCAGAGTTTCCACTGAAAAATCACCTGATAACCTTATGGGGATTCCTTTGTATGTTATTTTTTGTTTTTCCCTGGCTGCTTTTAGTATTTTTTCTTTGAATTTAATTTTTGTTAGTTTGATTAATATGTGTCTTTGTGTGTTTTTCCTAGGGTTTATCCTGTATGGGACTCTCTGTGCTTCCTGGACTTGGGTGACTATTTCCTTTCCCATGTTAGGGAAGTTTTCCACTATAATCTCTTCAAATATTTTCTCAGACCCTTTATTTTTCTCTGCTTCTTCTGGGACCCCTGTGATTCAAATGTTGGTGCGTTTAGTGTTGTCCCAGAGGTCTCTGAGATTGTCTTCAGTTCTCTTCATTCTTTTTTCTTTATTCTGCTCCTTGGCAGTTATTTCTACCATATTGTCTACCAGCTCACTTATTCGTTCTTCTGCCTCAGTTATTCTGTTATTGATTCCTTCTAGTGTATTTTTCATTTCAGTTATTGTGTTGTTCATCTCTTTGTTTGTTCTTTAGTTCTTCTAGATCTTTGTTAAACATTTCTTGTATTTTCTCAATCTGTGCTTCCATTCTATTTCCGAGATTCTGGATCATCTTTATTATCATTACTCTGAATTGTTTTTCAGGTAGATTGCCTATTTCCTCTTCATTTATTTGGTCTTTTAGGTTTTTACCTTGCTCCTTCATCTGTAACATATATTTTTGCCGTTTCATTTTTTTTCTTTTTTTATGAGTGGGTTTGTGTTCCTCTTTTACTGGTTGTTTGGCTTGAGGCTTCCAGCACTGGAGTCTGTAGGCTATTGGGTAGAGCTGGGTCTTGGTGCTGAGATGAGGACCTCCATGAGACCTCACTCTGATGAATATTCCCTGGGGTCTGAGGTTCTCTGTTAGTCCAGTGGTTTGGACTCAGAGCCCCCACCGCAGGACCTTCAGCCTGACCCTGGGCTCACGAACCCAGATCCTGCAAGCCATGTAGGGTGGCAAAAAAGAAAAAGAACAAAGCAAAGTAAAAAATAAAATTACACTAGGAAACTAGCAGATATGTTAGAAAGAATGTAAAAATAAAAATATAGATGAATCAACAACTGTAAGGTACATCAGTACCACAATAGTAAAAAAAAGGAGGAGGAAAAAGAAAAAAAAAGGGGGGGGGAGGCCATGGCTGTGGAGGGCAGGACCTAAGCAAGGGCAAGGTTTGGGCAGTGGGCAGGGCCAATGCTCAGGACCCACAGGGCTGGAAAAGGCCCTGGGGACTGTGGGAGGTGGGGCTTAGGCTCAAGGAACATAAGTGGCCCAGGCGTGACTCCCATCCCTGGTCTCAGAGGGCAGGGGACCTCACCTGGGAGCCCAGCAGGCTTCCTGGGCTTGAGTGGGCAGGGCAAACACCCTCCTGTCCTCTCCTGCTCCTACAGTCTGTGGTCTGGGAGGGCCCCTCCCACCTGCCTCTCCTCATCTCCCCGACCTCCCTCCTATGCCCCCAGGACCAATGCGGCCGGCAGGGAGGGGTGGGCCTTGGTGGACAGGGGACCGGCCTGGGAGCTCAGCAGGCTCCCTGTGACTGAGTGGGCAGGGCAATCACCCTCCACTCCTCTCCTGCTCCTCCTGGATGGTCCCTCCTGCTTGCCTCTCCTGATCTCCCCGGCCTCAGGAGCGCCAATCCTGTCTGGCCTCCACTTCTCCTCCCCGCTCAGTCCCCCTACATCCTACTGGTTCACTTTGGGGTTCCTCCCGTCTTCTTGGGCATCAGAGTCCCCCACCAGTGGCAGGCAGGTGCCCTAGTTGTGGGGAGACGCTAACTCCACATCTTCCCACACCGCCATCTTGACTCCGCCGAGATATATATTTTTAGATTCTGTTCTGCTCTATTCTGTTCCATGAGTCTATTTGTGTATCTCTAGGTCAATAGCATTTGATATCTATTAGGTCAAGTCCTCCCTTACTAGTCTCTCTTTTTTTTCCAAAATATGTATTTTTTTGTTTTGGAGCATTTATTCTTTCATTAAAATGTTTAAATCATTTTATTCAATTTTCCAATTCTCCCTTACCATAAAATTCCTTTGGAATTCTATTTAGGATTGCATCAAATGCATTTATTAATTTTGTGAGAATTGACATTTTCTGATATTGTTTTTCAAGCCAATAAAAAGGAATTCATTTCCATTTTTTCCAACGTTATTTAACTCCCTGACCCCTGACTTCTGCCGATAAGATGAGACCTTTAAAATACTTTTGCTTCCTCCTTCAGTTCATCCTCAACCCTAGATGACACCTTGGAATATGTTTTAATTTTTCTAAAAAAAAAAATATTTTTATTTTTAGACTATTATTAGCACTTACCTTGCCATATTCATTCATACATTCAACTAAACATTTACTGAGAACCTATGCTATGCACAGTTTGAGGCACTAGGGGTATATCAAGCCAAAAAACCCACAAAACTCTGCTGTCAGAATTTATGTATGGGGAGACAGATACTAGACAAAATAAATGAGTAAGTTATATACTATACAGCATAGTATTTAACACTTTTAATAGGTGATAAATGCTATGGAGAAAACCAGAGCATGAACGTAGGATGGAAGGTCACAGCACTGAGCAGAGAGTGCATTAAAATGTTAAATAGTGTCATCAGGGAAGGCCTGAAGGAGAATATGGCACTGGAGAAAAAACTTGAAAGATGTGAGAGAGAGAGCCATGTGGTTGTCTGAAGAAAGCCAATCCAGGCAGAGGAACAAATAAGAATGCACTGAGGAGGGATCATGCCCAACCTATTCAGGAACAACAGAGAGACGAGAGTGATGGAGATGGAATAGAGGGGTGGGGCAGTCAGAATATTAGGAGATGAGGTCTTAGAGATTACAGGAGTTAGGTCACATAGGACCTTGCTGCCTATTACAAAGACTTCAACTTGTTTATGGCTGAGCAGTGTTACTCAACCATGAAGAAGAATGAAGTATTGCCATTTGCAGCAACATGGATGGACCTAGAGACTACCATATTAAGTGAAGTAAGTCAGACAGAAAAAAACAAATACCATATGATATCACTTATATGTGGAATCTAAAATATGACACAAATGAACTTATCTACGAAACAGAAACAGACTCACAGACATAGAGAACATATTTGTGGTTGCCAAGGGAGAGGGGGCTGGGGGAGGATGAATTGGGAGTTTCGGATTAGCAGATGCAAACTATTATATATAGGATGTCTAAACAATAAGGTCCTACTATATAGCACAGGGAAATATATTCAATATACTGTGATAAATCATAATTGAAAAGAATATAAAAAGAATGTATATATGTGGAATCTAGAAAAATGGTGTAGATGATCTTATTTGCAAAGCAGAAATAGAGACACAGACATAGAGAACAAACGTATGGATACCAAGGGGGAAGGGGTGGGAGGATGAGATGAATTGGGGGATTGGGATTGACATATATACACTACTATGTATAAAATGGATAACTAATGAGAACTTACTGTATAGCACAGGGAACTCTACTCAGTGATCTGCGGTGACCTAAATGGGAAGGAAATCCAAAAAAGAGGGAATATATGTATACATATGGCTGATTCACTTTGCTGTACAGCAGAAACTGACACAGCAGTGTAAAGAAACTATACTCAAATTAAAAAAAAAGAATATATATATATATATATATATATATATATATATATATATATATATATATATAACTGAATCACTTTGCTGTACAGTAGAAATGAACACAACATTGTAAATCAACTATACTTCAATAAAATAAATTTTTTAAAAAAGAAAACCCATTTGAAAAAAAAGACTTCAACTTTCACTCTCAGAGAAATGGAATAAACCCTTGGACAGTTCTTAAAAAGAGCACCATGTTCTGAGTTAATGCTTTAACAGAATGATCAGTCTGACTGCTTTGTTAAGAGTAAAGTGGAAAAGAACAAGATGAGTTAGGAAAGTATAGGAATAATCTAAGCAAGAAATAATAGTCTTATGGACCAGGGGACTAGGGGTGACAAGTGGTCAAAAAAGGTTATATTTTTAAGATAGTAGAGCCAATAGGAGTTGCTGAGGGATTAGATGTGGGGTGTATGAGAAAGAAAGAGGTCAAGGATAACTCTAAGGATTTTTGCCTGAGCAACTGGAAAGATGGAATTCCATTAACTGAGACAGAATACCACCAGAGGAACCAGGTGGGGTGGGGAGTAGAGGTAGTGAATCAGGAGTTTGATTTTTGACATGGCTATTAGACTTCCAAGTAGCTGAGATAGAGTTGGATGAACCAGATTGGTATTCAGGAGAGAGAGCCAGACTGGAGATCTACACTTAGGAGGCGTTAGTGTATGATTGGTATTTGAAAGTATGTACCTGGATAACATTATCAATGAAGAGATAATGAAAAGAAGAAACCCAAGGATTTTACCAAAGTGAAAAGATGAAGATAGGAGGAGCCAGCAAAAGAAAACACAGAAAAAATGGCTAGTGAGGTAGGAAGAAAACCAGGAGAATGTGGTATCTTGTAAGCCAAATGAAGAAAGTATTTCTAGAATAGGGGATGATCAACTCTGCCAAATGCTGCTGATGAGACAAGATGAAGGTTTATCAATAGAACTGCCCAGTGAAGTAAGCAACATGTGGAGGTCATTGCTGACCTCAAGAAGAGAAGCTTTTGTCATGTGGATGACGTAAAAGAAGGTTTAAAATTTTAAATAGCACAAACTTTTGGATAGTATCTAAAAAAGGAAGTGATAAATTTATTAAAATTGGCATTATATTTACACTTGGATTGTTAACTATAATTTTATTTGTTTACATCTATTTTTCCATTGTCAGTTAGCAAGAGATCATTTTATTTCTTTATCTCAAGTTTTTTCATTGTCAATTAGCAAGAGATAAAAGGCATCTTCATCTCATATTGAACACTTCGTGGTTCTCAGTAGGTGTTTGTTGAATAAGTAGGTATGCATTTCTCATTCTAACACTAACTAGCAAGGGATACCCTCGTTGAGTCAACATACTAACAGAATGACAGGAGTCAAGACCACCAGTGGTCTCCTTAAATGAAAAAAGTATTCTTTTACAATAGTACCTACAAGATCTCAGTTGATGGCTGTGCTAAATGGTAAAGTGAAACAACAATAATTCTAGTCCAGAGTCCTAACCCCAACTTAAATAATATTTGAAAGGTCCTACTTAGGCAGCGAAGGGGAAAAAAATGTCACCTATAACAGATGGCTCTACTATATGCCACTTAATCAAAGAACCAACTGTCCTTTAAAGCTTGGTTTTCAAAATTGATCTATATATTTAAAAGATCAGTAGCAGGAGAAATAATAGCCCAGGGAAACAATGCAATCCATTTTTTTTTTTTAACTGGCTTCATTCACTTTATTTTTCTCATAGAAAACTATGTGGTGGTTATAGCTGGAGCCTGGGTCCTCTGCACGGAAACTCTGGTGTGGGTCTTTAGAAGATGGTCGATGAATTCCTGATACAGAGACTTGGTGAACACCGTCTCTTTCCAGAGATCAGGAGTGAGATAACTCTAGGTCTTGGAAATGGCACCAAAAGTGGTCTTGGCGAAGTTGCCCAGGATGTCAGTGCAGCCCCTGGCAGAGATGTAGTAGTTGTCAATTCCAGCCATCGTCAGTAGCTTCTTGGGCACAGGGACTGAGATGATTCCAGTGCCCCTGGGGGCAGGGATGAGGCACACCAGCATAGAGCCAGTGGCCAGTCACCTTGCAAGGGACGGTATGGGGCTTGCCAATCTTGTTCCCCCAGTATACTTGCCACACGGGGACGATGGAGAGCTTGGCCAGAATGATGGCCCCACAGATAGCAATGGCTACCTCCTTAGAACACTTGACACCCAAACCAACATGTCTGTTGTAATCCCTGATGGTGACAAATGCCTTAAACCTGGTCCGCTGGCCAGCACGTGTCTGCTTTTGCACAGACATGATCTTCAAAATCTCATCCTTGAGGGACGCCCCCAAGAAAATGTCAATGATCTCAGATTCCTTGATGGGCAGAGAGAAGAGATAGATCTTCTCCAGGGATTTGATCTTCATGTCCTTGACCAGGCAGCCTAGCTTGGTGACAGGGAGCCACTCCTTGTCCTTGGCCTTGCCTCCATGAGCTCCGTGGCCTCGGCCCCAACCCCGACCACAACCCTGGCCCTGGCCCTGGACACCGCTGCCGAAGCCTCTGTGGAAGCCACCGCGACCTTCCATTCCAGGGCCCCCGGGGCCTCTGGGCCCTCCCACAGCACCGGCGTCATCCGGCATTTGGTGTTTTTACAGAAAAGGTTTTGGTAAAAAGTGTCTTCATGTGAGAATTGCATATTGGATGGAGATCAAACATGAAAGAAAAAGAGGCAGGAGAAAATATTGTAAGAGACAATATTCATAGTTCCACTTCAGTGGACTTGGTGAATAAAGAAACAACTGTGGGGGTGGAGTCAAGATGGCGGACTAGGAGGACATGGAATTCACATCTCCTCACAATGAGGGCACCTACCAGGCACCGGTGGGTGACCACAGACACCTAAGGGGATGGGAGGAACCCCCAGTGACTGGGTAGGGCGTGGGGCATGAGGGGAGTGAGGGGGGAGGAGAAGTGGAGGTGGGACGGGACTGGCACCCCTGAGGGGTGGCTGGGGGAGGGGAAGGGATCCCACGCCCAAAGGGGGAAACTGAGGGACCATTGGGAGGGCAGAGGATCAAAAGGGAGCGTGGCCAGGTTTCCCCTGCTCACTTGGGCCCCCAGGAACCAGCTGAGATCCCAGGCCTGCTCCTCTGCCCACCGAGGCACCCTCCAGCCGCGCAGGTCCTGAGGGAGTGGGAGGGAGGGGGGAGCAAAAGTAAAGGCCGGACCTCTGGGACCGGCACCCCTGAGGGATGCCTGGGGGAGGGGAGGAGTGCCTACACCCAGCGAGACCCACCCACGGTTAGGGGTCCAGCAGCTACTGGGGAGACCCTGGGAGAGACAGTGGGGAGGGGCGTGAAGGAACGGAAGGGAATGCGGCCAGTGCTTTCCCTGTCCACTTAGGCATGGGGGAGCCTGTTGGGCTCCTGGGCCTAATCCTCTGCCCTCGGAGCCTCCCTCCTGCTGCACAGAGCCCAAGCCCCGCCCCTGCACTCCCACCCAGGGCCCCACCCCTACACTTGGAGACCCCCTCCAACGCGCTGGGCCTAAACACCACCCACACACCCTCACTCAGGGCGTTACCTCCAAACTCCAGAACTCCACACTCCAGAGGCTCTCCTTTCAAGTGCTGCCTCACCCCTTCTGTGCAGGTCCTAAGCAGAGGCCCTGCCCATGCTTGAACATCGCCCTGCCTAGGCCCCGCTCCATGCTCAAACGTCACCCCCCCACCTGCCTAGGTCCCGCCCCACCCTAAATCCTGCCCCTGCCTAAGTTCCACCCACCCGCCTAAACTCCTCCCCCATAGCCAAGCCTATTTTTTTCTTTTTTCCTCTTTTAGATTGGGGTTCTGTTTTGCCTTGTTTATTCATTGTTGTTGATCCTTTTATATTTTTATTTTTCCTAATAAATCTTCTATTTTTCTAATTTTATTTTATTCTTTATACTTTGTTCTTGTTCTGTCCTTTTGGCTTGTTCTCCCCCTGCCCTTTTTTTTCTTTTCTTTTTTCTGTTGTGGTTTTATTTTACTTTGTTGTAGTTGTTTCAATTATAGTTTTAGTTTTCCTAATATATTTTTTATCTTTTTTTAAATTTATTTATTTATTTATTTATTTTTGGCTGTGTTGGGTCTTCGTTTCTGTGTGAGGGCTTTCTCTAGTTGCGGCAAGCAGGAGCCACTCTTCATCACGGTGCACGGGCCTCTCACTATTGCGGCCTCTCTTGTTGCGGAGCACAGGCTCCAGATGCGCAGGCTCTGTAGTTGTGACTCACGGGCCTAGTTGCTCTGTGGCATGTGGGATCTTCCCAGACCAGGGCTCGAACCCGTGTCCCCTGCATTAGCAGGCAGATTCTCAACCACTGCGCCACCAGGGAAGCCCCTATTTTTTGTCTTTCTAACTTTATTTTGTTTTTTATTCTTTGATATTATACTGCTCCTTTTTTTCTTTCTTTCTTTCTTTTTTTTTTTTCACTGCGCCACAAAGCTTGCGGGATCTTGGTTCCCAGGCCAGAGGTCAGCCCCAAGCTCCTGTGGTGGGAGCTCCGAGTCCAAACCGCTGGACTAAAAGAGAACCTCAGACCCCAGGGAATATTAATTGGAGTGAGACCTCCTGGAGGTCCTCATCTCAGCACCAAGACCTGGCTCTATCCAACTGCCTGCAAACACCAGTGCTGGACATCTCATGCCAAACAACCAGCAAGACAGGAATACAGCACCACCCATCAAAAAAAAAAAAAACAATGAAACGACAAAAAATGTGTTACAGACGAAGGAGCAAGGTAAAAACCTACAAGACCAAATAAATGAAGACGAAATAGGCAACCTACCTGAAAAAGAACTCAGAGTAATGATAGTAAAGATGATCCCAAATCTTGGAAACAGAATGGAGAAAATACAGGAAACATTTAACAAGGATCTAGAAGAACTAAGGAGCAAACAAACAGTGATGAACAACACAATTATTGAAATTAAAAACACTCTAGAAGGAGTCAATACCAGAATAACTGAGGCAGAAGAACGAATAAATGAGCTGGAAGATAAAATGGTGGAAATAACTGTCAGGGAGCAGAATAAAGAAAAAGGAATAAGAGAATTGAGGACAGTCTCAGAGACCTCTGGGACAACATTAAATGCACCAACATTTGAATTATAGGGGTCCCAGAAGCAGAAGAGAAAAAGAAAGGGACTGAGAAAATATTTGAAGAGATTATAGTTGAAAACTTCCCTAACATGGGAAAGAAAATAGTCACCCATGTCCAAGAAGCACAGAGAGTACCATACAGGATAAACCCAAACTGAAACATGCCAAGACACATATTAATCAAACTATCAAAAATTAAATACAAAGAAAAAATATTAAGAGCAGCAAGGGAAAAGCAAGAAATAACATACAAGGGAATCTCCATAAGGTTAACAGCTGATTTTTCAGCAGAAACTCTGCAAGCCAGAAGGGAGTGGCAGGACATATTTAAAGTGATGAAAGGGAAAAACCTACAGCCAAGAATACCCAGCAAGGATCTCATTCAGATTCGATGGAGAAATTAAAACCTTTCCAGATAAACAAAAGCTAAGAGAATTCACCGCCAAACCAGCTTTACAACAAATGCTAAAGGAACTTCTCTAGGCAGGAAACACAAGAGAAGGAAAAGACCTACAAAAACAAGCCCAAAACAATTAAGAATATGGTAATAGGAACATACATATTGATAATTACCTTAAATGTAAATGGATTAAATGCTCCAACCAAAAGACACAGACTGGCTGAATGGATACAAAAACAAGACCCGTATATATGCTGTCTCCAAGACATCCACTTCAGACCTAGGGACACATACAGACTGAAAGTGAAGGGATGGAAAAAGACATTCCATGCAAATGGAAATCAAAAGAAAGCTGGAGTAGCAATTCTCATATCAGACAAAGTAGACTTTAAAATAAAGACTTTTACAAGGGACAAAGAAGGAAACTACATAATGATCAAAGGATCAATCCAAGAAGAAGATATAACAATTGTAAATATTTATACACCCAACATAGGAGCACCTCAATACATAAGGCAAATGCTAACAGCCATAAAAGGGGAAATTGACAGTGACACAATAATAGTAGAGGACTTTAACACCCCACTTTCACCAATGGACAGATCATCCAAAATGAAAATAAATAAGGGAACACAGGCTTTAAATGACACATTAAACAAGATGGACTTAATTGATATTTATAGGACATTCCATCCAAAAACAACAGAATACACTTTCTTCTCAAGTGTTCTTGGAAAATTCTCCAGGATAGACCATATCTTGGGTCACAAATCAAGCCTTGGTAAATTTAAGAAAATTGAAATCATATCAAGTATCTTTTCTGACTGCAACACTATGAGACTAGGTATCAATTACAGGAAAAAAACTGTAAAAAATACAAACACATGGAGGCTAAACAATATGCTACTAAATAACCAAGAGATCACTGAAGAAATCAAAGAGGAAATCAAAAAATACCTAGAAGTAAATAACAATGAAAACACGACGACCCAAAGCCTATGGGATGCAGCAAAAGCAGTTGTAAGAGGAAAGTTTATAGCAATACAATCCTACCTCAAGAAACAAGAAACAAGAAACATCTCAGATAAACAACCTAACCTTACACCTAAAGCTATTAGATAAAGAAGAACAAAAAAATCCCAAGTTAGCAAAAGGAAAGAAATCATAAAGATCAGATCAGAAATAAATGAAAAAGAAATGAAGAAAACAATACCAAAGATCAATAAAACTAAAAGCTGGTTCTTTGAGAAGATAAACAAAATTGATAAAACTTTAGCCAGACTCATCAAGAAAAAGTGGGAGAGGACTCAAATCAATAAAATTAGAAATGAAAGAGGAGAAGTTACAACAGACACTGCAGAAATACAAAGCATCCTAAGAGACTACTACAAGCAACTCTATGCCAATAAAATGGACAACCTGGAAGAAATGGACAAATTCTTAAAAAGGTATAACCTTTCAAGACTGAACCAGGAAGAAATAGAAAATATGAACAGACCTATCACAAGTAATGAAATTAAAACTGTGATTAAAAGTCTTCCAATTAACAAAAGCCCAGGACCAGATGGCTTCACAGGCGAATTCTATCAAACATTTAGAGAAGAGCTAACATCTATCCTTCTCAAACTCTTCCAAAATATAGCAGAGGGAGGAACACTCCCAAACACATTCTACAAGGCCACCATCACGCTGATACCAAAACCAGACAAAGATGTCACAAAAAAAGAAAACTACAGCCCAATATCTCTGATGAACATAGAAGCAAAAACCCTCAACAAAATGCTAGCAAACAGAATCCAACAGCACATTAAAAGGATCATACACCATGATCAAGTGGGGTTTATCCCAGGAATGCAAGGATTTTTCAGTATACGCAAATCAATCAATGTGATACACCATATTAACAAATTGAAGGTTAAAAACCGTATGATAGGGGCTTCCCTGGTGGCACAGTGGTTGGGAGTCCGCCTGCCAATGCAGGGGACTCGGGTTCGAGCCCTGGTCTGGGAGGATCCCACATGCCACAGAGCAACTGGGCCTGTGCGCCACGGTGGCTGAGCCTGCGCTCTGGAGCCCGCGAGCCACAACTGCCGAGCCCGCGTGCCTGGAGTCCGTGCTCTGCAACGGGAGAGGCCACCACAGTGAGAAGCCCGTGCACCACGGCAGGGAGTGGCCCCCACTCGCCACAATTGGAGAGAGCCCGCGTGCAGCAATGAAGACACAAAGCAGCCAAGAATAGATAAATAAAATAAATATATATATATTTTTTTAAAAAACCGTATGATAATCTCAGTAGATGCAGAAAAAGCTTTTGACAGAATTCAACACCCATTTATGATAAAAACTCTCCAGAAAGTAGGCATAGAGGGAACCTACCTCAACATAATAAAGACCATATATGACAAACCCACAACCAACATCATTCTCAATGGTGAAAAACTGAAACCATTTCCTCTAAGATCAGGAACAAGACAAGGTTGCCCACTCTCACCACTGTTATTCAACCTAGTTTTGGAAGTTTTAGCCACAGCAGTCAGAGAAGAAAAAGAAATAAAAGGCATCCAGATTGGAAAAGAAGAAGTAAAACTGTCCCTGTTTGCAGATGACATG
This sequence comes from Eschrichtius robustus, assembly GCF_028021215.1. NCBI lineage: Eukaryota > Metazoa > Chordata > Mammalia > Artiodactyla > Eschrichtiidae > Eschrichtius > Eschrichtius robustus. Next base: position 70,575,332 of record NC_090832.1, on the reverse strand, counting down.
ATACTATACATAGTGAATCCTAAAGATGTTACCAGAGAACTACTAGAGCTAATCAATGAATTTGGTAGAGTAGCAGAATACAAAATTAATGCACAGAAATCTCTGGCATTCCTATGCACTAATGATGAAAATGCTGAAAGAGAAATTAAGGAAACACTCCCATTTACCACTGCAACAAAAAGTGTAAAATACCTAGGCATAAAACCTACCAAAGGAGACAGAAGACCTGTATGCAGAAAACTGTAAGACATTGATGAAAGAAATTAAAGATGATACAAACAGATGGAGAGATATACCATGTTCTTCGATTGGAAGAATCAACATTGTGAAAATGTCTATACTACCCAAAGCAATCTACAGATTCAGTGTAATCCCTATCAAACTACCAATGGCATTTTTCACAGAACTAGAACAAAAAATTTCACAATATGTATGGAAACACAAAAGACCCCAAATAGCCAAAGCAATCTTGAGAAAGAAAAACGTAGCTGGAGGAATAAGGCTCCCTGACTTCAGACTATACTACAAAGCTACATTAATCAAGACAGTATGGTACTGGCACAAAAACAGATCAGTGGAATAGGATAGAAAGCCCAGAGATAAACCCACGCACCTATGGTCACCTTATCTTTGATAAAGGAGGCAAGAATATACAATGGAGAAAAGACAGCCTCTTCAATAAGTGGTGCTGGGAAAACTGGGCAGCTACATGTAAAAGAAGGAAATTAGAACACTCCCTAATACTATACACAAAAATAAACTCAAAATGGATTAAAGACCTAAATGTAAAGCCAGACACTATCAAACTCTTAGAGGAAAACATAGGCAGAACACTCTATGACATAAGTCACAGCAAGATCCTTTCTGACCCACCTCCTAGAGGAATGGAAATAAAAACAATAATAAAGGGGCTTCCCTGGTGGCGCAGTGGTTGAGAATTTGCCTGCTAATGCAGGGGACACGGGTTCGAGCCCTGGTCTGGGAAGATCCCACATGCCATGGAGCAACTAGGCCCGTGAGCCACAACTACTGAGCCTGCACGTCTGGAGCCTGTGCTCCGCAACAAGAGAGACCACGATAGTGAGAGGCCCGCGCACTGCGATGAAGAGTGGCCCCCGCTTGCCGCAACTAGAGAAAGCCCTAGCACAGAAACAAAGACCCAACGTAGCAATCAATCAATCAATCAATCAATCAATCTTTAAAAAAAAAAAAAGAAACTGCAGCAGATAACAAAAATAAAATAAAATAAACAAATGGGACCTAATGAAACTTAAAAGCTTTTGCACAGCAAAGGAAACCATAAACAAGATGAAAAGACAACCAACTGGGAAAATATTTGCAAACGAAGCAACTGACAGGATTAATCTCCAAAATATACAAGCCACTCATGCAGCTCAATATCAAAAAAACAAACAACCCAATCCAAAAATGGGCAGAAGACCTAAATAGACATTTCTCCAAAGAAGATTTACAGATTGCCAACAAACACATGAAAATATGCTCAACATGACTAATCATTAGAGAAATGCAAATCAAAACTGCAATGAGGTATCACCTCACACCGGTCAGAATGGCCATCATCAAAAAATCTACAAACAATAAATGCTGGAGAGAGTGGAGAAAAGGGAACCCTCTTGCACTGTTGGTGGGAATGTAAATTGATACAGCCACTATGGAGAACAGTATGGAGGTTCCTTAAAAAACTAAAAATAGAACTACCATACGACCCAGCAATCCCACTACTGGGCATATACCCTGAGAAAACTATAATTCAAAAAGAGACATGCACTACAATGTTCATTTAAGCACTATTTACAATCGCCAGGACATGGAAGCAACGTATGTGTCCATCAACAGGTGAATGGATAAAGAAGATGTGGCACATTTATACAATGGAATATTACTCAGCCATAAAAAGAAACGAAATTGAGTTATTTGTAATGAGGTGGATGGACCTAGAGTCTATCATACAGAGTGAAGTAAGTCAGAAAGAGAAAAACAAATACCATATGTGAACACATATATATGGAATCTTAAAAAAAAAGCAATGGTTCTGAAGAACCTAGGGGCAAGACAGGAATAAAGACACAGACGTAGAGAATGGAGTTGAGGACAAGGGGAGGGGGAAGGGTAAGCTGGGATGAAGTGATAGAGTAACATTGACATATATACACTACCAAATGTAAAACAGATAGCTAGTGGGAAGCAGCCACATAGCACAGGGAGATCAGCTCTGTGCTTTGCAACCACCTAGAAGGCTGGGATAAGGAGGGTGGGAGGGAGACACAGGAGGGAGGGGATATGGGGTATACGTATGCATGTAGCTGATTCACTTTGTTATACAGCAGAAACTAACACACCGTTGTAAAACAATTACACTCCAATAAAGATGTTAAAAAAATGAAAAAGAAACAATTGTGAATTCTCTTGAAGCATCTCATGCCTCAAGCCATTGTGAAGGACTTGCACTACTCCTTTTGCAAAAAGGAGAATTAAGTTAGATTCCCAGAGCTTCACCAATCTTGCCTCACATACAGTTCCTTGATTACAGATTTAAACACTTCTAAAATTCAGGGTAGGGCTTCCCTGGTGGCGCAGTGGTTGAGAATCTGCCTGCCAATGCAGGGGACACAGGTTCAAGCCCTGGTCTGGGAAGATCCCACATGCCGTGGAGCAACTAGGCCCGTGAGCCACAACTACTGAGCCTGCGCGTCTGGAGCCTGTGCTCCGCAACAAGAGAGGCCACGATAGTGAGAGGCCCGCGCACCGCGATGAGGAGTGGCCCCCACTTGCCGCAACTGGAGAAAGCCCTCGCACAGAAACAAAGACCCAACACAGCCAAAAATAAATAAATAAATAAATAATAATTTAAATTCAGGGTAAACATTCTCACCCACTTAGAAAAAAACACATCAGAATGAAATTTCACATGCAGAACATTAGCTTGAAACTCACATAGTAAAGTGTGTATGAGGAGAGAATATTCTAATGACTAAGGTGAGGAATACAGTCAAGGTGGTGCCTTTATCCTTAAGGAAATGAAGAAGTATGATAAATGAGGATGAAAAAACAGATATCATTTATAAAACTGTGAATCATTTGCTTTGATTTTCTGTGAATCAAGTAACTAAAAATATAGGCTACTGTTATCCAAGCACTGGATGTCTTTGAATCTTGGAGGAAAATTGACATTAAAAATAACAGGTTAAACAATTGATATGTTATTCTACTCAGTTTTTCAGCTAATGTATCAGATAGGTGTTGTTAAAAATGTCTCTCAAACAACTAATGATAATAATGATAAGTTTAACACACCAAGCCAAGGTTAATATTCCTCGTTCCATATAGAAACAGACATTGTTCCAGAATTACAGCAAATAGGCTGGACTGAGTCAGTGTTTCTCAAACTGGAATTTACAGATGTATTCTCAAGGGAAAACACAAGTTCTGTTGTTACTGAAAGTGGAGGTCCGGATGCTCACTGCTCTAAAGCCAGTAAAGAAGCAAGTTGGTGGAAAGGAAAGTTTGCTTTATTTTGGATGCTGGCAACCAGGGCTGTGCGGGGAGGGGGGAGGGCTGTCCAAAGGCTGACTTCCTTTGACTCCTGTCCAAAGGCTGACTTCCCCCCACTGACAATCAGTGGGCAAGAGCCTTTATCGGCGGAGGGAGGGGCTACATGCAGAAACAGCACAGTCGGCTCTGACAGTCATCTCTGACAGTCATCTTGAAATTGATCATGTGGTGGTCTGATCGCATCATCTTGTTTTAAGTACAGTTAATCTTCAATTCCAGGGTCCGTTCCCATTTCTTTAAGGCCAGTTCTCAGAATTGTGGCAGCTTATGTCACGGCTACAGGCTGGTCATCATGTATCAATAGTTCTTCCACCTGGTGGGGTTTCAGTATCTACAAGACAGCTCAAAGGACACGGCTCAGAATATTCTCTATAGCCCTTGAGGAGGAACCAAAGATCTTTGACTTTGCATAATGACTGAAGTATTATTATTTTGTCCTGTTTGACTGCTTTCCTTTGCTTCTGCATTTTCTCACTTCTCTGATTAAACATATTCTTTGGCTAAAATTTTTCTGCAGACAAAAGGCAGGCGGAGGACATGGTGGGGTAGGGGGAAGGGCCATAGGGTCCTGCTCCGTTTCACTATGAAAAAGTTAACATTGTCTTTCACTTTTAGTGATGATCATTTTTAAAAAGTATATTCTGAGTTATCTGGATAACTACCTCATTACCAAGACTGCCCTATAATTTAATACTTGCATTTGTGTTTGCCCTTACCATCCTGTGATGCCCAAGGATCACCTGTAATCATGGTATTTATCTAACGCATATGTTGGATAACAAGTGTGACCACTGTTCTGTTGGCATATTCTAACATGAAAATGACTACATTTGCTTTTGTTTACCAGTGGTAGATAAAAATACTTTTCTCCTTTACAATTTAAAGACATTTTTATAAAATAAGACTTTATTTCCTTAATTTACTTATTAAATTGAAATTGATTTAATATTATAAAAACAATGTAGTAACGCAGAATGATGTGTTCCTTGCCACAGGCTAATGAGAATAAAATAGATATAAAAGTAATAGTAAATGATTCAACTTATACCAAGGTAAGTTACATGGTACCCCAGTGGCACTGGGAAATGAAGGGTTTAGAGTGGTCTGAATAGAGAATAGAGGTGCTAGAGTTCAAGTATCACAAAGCAGATTGAACACACTGAACTAAAAACAAACAAACAACAACAAAAAAGAAATAAATAATATCGTGTCAGTCAGAGTCAAATGCACTTTGCTAACAAACATATTGCTTACATGTATCAACCAACCGTTAGGATAAATGCAGCAACCAAAACTCAGAGAAGTTTTTTGTTTGAAAGAAACTTTCTAAATCTCCGATATTGGAATATACCATAAATTTACAGGTCTATTCAATAGATTGGTGCTTTCATATGAATTCTTTTTTTTTTTTTTTTTCCGGCCATGCCTTGTGGCTTGCAGGATCTTAGTTCCCTGACCAGGGATTGAACCCAGGCCCCCAGCAGTGAAAGCGCGAGTCCTAACCACTGGATCAGGGAATTTCCTGAATTCATTTTCTAAAAGGCAAAATCAATATCAATAATAACAAGGACCCCAATGATGATCCACTATGTTGAAGATCAAAAGAATCCAATCTACAGCTGACGTATAAAACCCAAACATTTTTTATATTTTTTTATTAAATTCAATGTTATAAATTTTGTTTTAGCAAAATAGCATGTCATACTAAATTGATAATTAGTCCTTGCCTTGGTTTTATAAATGTATTTAACTATTACCATAATACAGTTTAAGTCAACACTGAAAGCCCAAAGAATTTTGCCTCTAAAGGAGGCCTGTGCTTTAATACAGTTTGAGAAACCCTGAACAGATAATATCTAAAATGTTTTCCAGCTATACTTTTCTACATCTCTGACCTTTTGTCATCACATGGAGCGCATTGCCAGCCGAGTATCTTGCACAAGCATGCTGATGGTGACCATAAGCTAAAAAGGGAATGAGGCTGAAAAACATCAATCTGTCATCACCACTGAGATACTATCACAAAGAAAGTGAGGCTGAGACACTCAGGTCACTTTTAGAAAAGAGAACATGCATACATACTGGATGGCATCTAATTCATCTACGTCATTCAAAATGTATTATCGTAAAAAGAACTATTTTATAAATAAAAGTAAACAAAAAGCATTTCCCTAAAATAAGACTGAGTGGAAATTAATGAATACAGCCTGTTCATAATTCCAAACTGTTTACCAAAGACCCACCCTTGGAAAAAAAAATAATTGTCCAGATCTATCTTATCTAAAATTTTCAGGGAACACAAGAAAGTGGCAGGCAGCATTCAGGCCTTGCTGGGCAGGATTGCTCATGCCAGCGCTATTCTTTTCTTGCTATCATAGCTTGCGGTCTGTCTAAATGAAATTCACGTTGCCAGTACTTCTAAGCTGATCCTCTTTGAGGAGAGTTGAAATTTGTGTTGCTTATTGCGTGTGTCTCAATGTATGACTATCTTTGGTGATTCCTATTAGGTTTTTTTTTTAATTTTTGACTCCTATTAATGCCAGTAAATAAATAAACGTATCAAGTTTTTAGTGGTGAGGAAGCACTTGCAGGAAGCTCCTGTCCTATTGAAGTTAAATGGAAACATTGTGTAGAGAAAGAGATATTTACTAGCAATGTGACTGAATTCAGGGTGAATTGGCTTGTTTGCAACTTCTAGATTTTACTAAACAAAAACAAAAAACAAACAAAAGCTTTGTGAACTTTTGAGGTTGGGTTTGCTGTCTGGCTGTGTGCTGAGGATAAGAAGCAATAAATACAGAAACAAATGAAAAGGAAAACAGACCTAGATTCTATAACCATCTTAGTTTCCTCTACAACAAAGTGAGGTTTTCTGTTTCTCCAGAGGGATTTTGAGAAAATTATAATACGTGATATATATGAAATATCTGCTACAGACAAAGCACTCAATATGTTATCTTTATTTTTTGATACTATTATTATTACTATAATAATTGATATGATTATTATAACACAATACCTGGCACTGAGTCATCCCTGAATAAATTTTAATTCTCATCCCTTTGACTCCGGGTACAAGAATCACTCTTTTGAAATTTAGTACATGGCACCCAGTAGGTTCAAAGGTGAGCTGAGGCATTTCTAACCCTTCCCCCCATCCCTTCTGCCTAACCTGGACCCACTCAGTGCAAGTTAAACTCATATTGTCTAGAAATATCAGTTCCCCTAAAAGTCCTTGAAGGCCTTGTGTCTCCCCCTCCACTCATCCTCCTCCCTGAATGAAGATTAATATAATTAAATTTGCATAACTCTTTACAATTATGCAAACTCTTTACAAAATTTCCAAACTCTTTACTCTTTAAAAAGTACATTCACCTACATTATTACATTTAATTCTTATAATATCTCTGTTATTTTATTTATTTATTTATTTATTTATTTATTTATTTATTTATTTATTTATTTATTTATTTATGGCTGTGTTGTGTCTTCGTTTCTGTGCGAGGGCTTTCTCTAGTTGTGGCAAGCGGGGGCCACTCTTCATCGCAGTGCACGGGCCTCTCACTATCGCGGCCTCTCTTGTTGCAGAGCACAGGCTCCAGTCGCGCAGGCTCAGTAGTTGTGGCTCACGGGCTCAGTTGCTCCGCGGCATGTGGGATCCTCCCAGACCAGGGCTCGAACCCGTGTCCCCTGCATTGGCAGGCAGATTCTCAACCACTGTGCCACCAGGTAAGCCCTATCTCTGTTATTTTTATCTCCATTTCACAGATGAGACAATTAAGGCTCAAAGAAATTAGTAACTTAATAAAATAACAAAAGATAACATTTGTTTCAGGCACTGTGCCAAGTACTTTATACTCATGACTCAGCACATCCTCAAAACAAGTCTAGCGGTGAGGTAGGCACAATTCTGGGATGGCCAGCAAGACCCCTGGCCCTGCCCTTCTCGCCCATCCCTTGTGCATACCCTGTACAATCCTTGCTGCTGTGAATCTGGTAGTTTTCTCACTGAGGTAACTAAAAGCAGAGCTGATAACGTCTTTTCATAAGTAGCCGTTGCCCTAGCCCTTTCCTCTGGTCCCCCTCCCATCTCCTCAAAACCTAAAAACTGAAGAATTCACAGCTGGCACAGCACATCTAGAAGACGCCCCGATGGGCTGGTGCCTGTGCCTTTTCTATCATGAAATGTTTTTGATATTAACCCTGACTAAAAAGACTCACTGACTGTCCCTGATGTCCACTGGTGTCGTTTGCGTGAAGTGTATCTTTTGGGTTTATCTCAGTAAAACGTAACTTGTATATGGTTCACAGGCCAGCGGGCTCATATTTGCCAGGCCTCTCTGGGATTACAGCAGGCACGTGACTAGGTGACTGTAAGCGTCAGAACGCGGCAGGCTGAGTTTAATGCCCTGGCTTTTGACAGAGCACCTTACTGTTTTCAGACGAGCGGGCTTCCGATTTGTATGTTTCTCCCCATGATGTCAAACTGTTGTCTGCTGTTCCTTGTGGAAGTTAGTGTCCTACAGCAGAGGGAATGACAGGTTCAACCTGTAGTGACACTTTTCCAGGCTGGGCTGAACATGAACAGCGGAACTGAAAACAGCAGTTCAGGACAGAATAATACATCACATACTCCACACATAGCTAAGAACTGGGAAATAAACAAAAAAGTGACTGAGCAGCCAATATCCGTGTATCATCGATCGTCTGCTATAGCTTATGCACCTTCTCAGAGAAGAGGCCCCTGCTCTTTTCTGGATCCACTTACTCTTACGCAGAACTCTAGCAAGTGTAAGATCTACATTTTTAAGCCCTCAACAGATTAGAAGCAGGAGAAAGGCTGACACACTAAATTCCACAAGAACAGCAGTCAGCAGATTGATATAGTGAGGAGAAGCATAAAAATCAGAAGCACAGTTGTCTGAAAACATTTACTCTAAAGGTAGAAAACTTGCACATCTCAATAGCCCCTATGACATCATTAAATTAGGACAAAGAAGAATTCCGTAATTTATTCATTTATATACTCAAGAATAGTCATTCAGCATCTAGTATGTGTTAGGAGGTGGGCTAGTTGTTTGAGACACAGCCATGAATGAGACAAAGTTCCTTCATCAGGAAGGTTTCATCTAAATGAGGACACATAGCATTTTAATACAAGACAGTTGATTGCAATAGAATGATAAAGGCAAAGAATGCTATAGCGTCACAGAGGAAGGGCACAGAACCTAGTAGAGGAAGCTCACGAGAAGCTTTCCAGAGAAACTGGGGTCTACACCAGGGCCTGAGGGATAAGTAGGAGTTAGCAGGGAAAGTGGAGGCTTGAGGGAGAATATTCCAAGCATCGAGAACCGTATGTGCAAAGGTCCAGAGTTAAAAAATAGCCCAGGGCCAGCTTTGTGGGCATGCGACCTGTCCACAGGTCCCTATGCTCAGAAGCCACCCCACACACACACCAGACTTGTATAATATTCTGCTCTAATTGTCTTGAAATTCCAAATGATTTTATCTTTGAACCTGTGTTTTTGTAAGTGAAGTCCAATAGGACGATGGAGCATGTGTGTGAGCAGAGGAGATACTTACAACCCATACCACCACCACCCCTAGCTGCTCTCTTTGCCTATAGCATTCATCTGACACACAGAATTCCAGCCGATCCACCATATGTGAAAGTTCAGGGAGATGCAAAAGAAGTACAAAATAAGCATGTTGCATCTTTGATTGAGTGAGATCAACATGCTCTGACAGCCCCAAGACACTTCATTTTCTATTCCAACCAGAACTTACTTCAAACGCAGAAAGGAAGCGATAGCGTTCTAAGAAACAGCATCACCAGAGACCCCTACGATATATTTTCTTATTGTTGCCACTCTGTGTTAGTCAACCACTTACACTGGAAATGATAACTTAGAAAGAAAGGGGGGAAAAAAAGAATAACTCTTAGTTCTTTTTCATTTCAGTCGTTCCTTACTGATGAGTAATTGTTGGTAGAATGTGAGTGTATCAAAAAGTGAAAGAGAAACAGTTCAGTTAGTTTTGTGAAATGTTTTCCACTGTACTGAAGAGAAACAAATACATATGGATGTACAAGCTCCGAAATACAAATTGTGTAATTTCAGTGATTCAGCATATAAAATAAATGCTCTCATATTTAAAAACTGGCATCACACAATATAAAGATGAACAATAACATCCATGATGATTTAAATTTTTAATTTTTCTTTACTTAGAATGACATTAAGTAGCAAATTAAAATAAAAAACAGCTACTATAACAACTGGAGAGAGAGACTGGGAGAAAGAGAAATGCTTTATTTTTTTTCTGCTTTTTGAGAATAAGGGTCCCACATTTTCATTTTATACTGAGTCCAGCAAATTATGTAGCATGCTGTATGACAGCATAAAAAGTTTGTGTGACATAAAAAGTTCAGAATTGGAGGAATACAATGTATTATATCTGTGGAAGGTGGGAAGGGAGGAGGGAGGGACTTGAGTCAGGAAAAACCATCTGGCCATCTGGTTATAAGGGGAGTAGAGTGGCTTTGTGTATCAATGAGAAAATATCAATTTTCAGACTCAAATAATGGAGAAAGACTGACAGAGATTCTAGAAGAGGTAAGGCCCTGCCAAAAGCCACTCCTGGTGCTGCCACGTCAGGCTAAAAAATGTAGAGCCCCACCTAGGGGTAAAGGAGAGCCAAGGAAGAGAAACAACCCAACAGATTGATCATTAAAGAAAGATCATTCAGTGTGGAGGATGTATTAAAAGCATGATAGCCAGTGGGGTGCTGGTAAACTGGTTCTCAAAAAACAAAGAAGCATCCAGTCACAAGATAAGGGATACATACTATGTATACAGACACACACACAGAGTCTTAGCCTTCGATGTGGAAAATCATCCTCTTTAGCAAAAGAATACATTTTTGTCGAATTTAAAGAAGTTAGAGGGCTTCCCTGGTGGCGCAGAGGTTAAGAAGCCACCTGCCAATGCAGGGAACGTGGGTTCGAGCCCTGGTCTGGGAAGATCTCACATGCTGCGGAGCACCTAAGCCCGTGCACCACGACTACTGAGCCTGTGCTCTAGAGCCCACGAGCCACAACTACTGAGCCTGCATGCCTCAACTACTGAAGCCCACACGCCTAGAGCCCATGCTCCACAACAAGAGAAGCCACCATAACGAGAAGCTCGCACACCACAATGAGGAGTAGACCCCTCTCGCCGCAGCTAGAGAAAGCCCGTGCGCAGCAACAAAGACCCAACTCAGCCAAAAATTAATTAATTAACTAATTAATTTTTTAAATGAATAAATAAGCTAGAAATAAAAAATATTTGTTTTTCTGGAATAAATTTAAAAAAAATTTTTTTAAAACCCAAACCAACCCAAAACAATAAACTTTCATTTATAGCATTTGCTGAATCCTAGTGTAAATGGCTGATTTCAAGCTACTACTAGTTTAACAATCAGCTTGCAAAATTTCTGAATATTTAACTGACTTCAGCTCTCCTAAGTCTTTAAAAGCCAGCTCCTGCTCCCCACTGCAAGTAATGGTTACATGGTTGTCCACGTCTTGTATTTAAAAACTGAGAGATACGTTTAACAATTTATTCATATTTCCATCAAAATAAAAATATTTCTTAGAGAAGTCAGTTCTCTCAAATCTGAACACTGGTTGTCTATGCTGATTTATTCCCCCAAGTTGTCAAAAGGAAAGACATATGGAGCACAAGTAATGTTTGAAGAGATTAATCGCTAAGAAGATTTCAGAACTGATGGAATACAGCAATCCACAAATTTAAGAAACCCGCAAATCCCAAGAATTTAAAAAAATAAATAAAAACTACACACAGATGTACCACACTGAAATTACAGATCTTAAAAGCAGCCTAAGGAGCTAGAATTTTAAAAACTGACTTCTCGACACAACCGTGGAAGCCAAGAATCAGTGAAATAATTTCTTGAAATATGTAGATCAAAACTGAGAAGTAACCTAGAATATCCAATCCAAGAATAAAAGGAAGGAGGGAAGGAAGGAAGGGAGGGAGGGGAGAGGGAGAAGAAAGGAAAAACTTCTAAGAATTAGGGCAAAATAAGACATTTCAGACAAACAAAAACTGAGAAACTGCCACCAACAGATGCTCATTGAAGAAAATTCTAAAGTTTGTACTTTACTGAGAAGGAAAACTACCTCAGATGAAAGATCTAAGATGCAAAAGGAAAGAAGTGCCCATTGGGAAGATTTTTCAAGGCCATCCCTAACGCAGCTGTTGTCTGTTTTTGGCTTGCACACATGTGAAAACACCCGCAAATCAAATGGGCATAGGGACCACCATCCCTGGATCCTTTCTATACCGATGGTTCCAGCCCCTGGGATTCAATATGATTTTTGTCTTACTATCTTGACTAGTGGCCAGAGTGAGGCAGGGGAGCAGTTCCAGATGCTTCCCTCTGCCTTTCCAGTGATATCTCTTAACTTACTCGCCAAGGTTCTAATTGAGGGCAGGGTGGCAGAGTTGGGGAAGATTGGATGGGAAGAGCCTTGGACTGCAATGCAATTCTGAGAAATCTCAGCCAGGCTGATGGTAAGGCCCTGAGCTGAAATTCTTCCTCAGAGCATTTCTTTGTGGGACAGTTATGATTCCTACACTGTACTCAGTCATTGACTGGGGCCACTGGGTGGAGGAGGCATGGCCTGCTGTGGTTGACCCAAAGGTGTAATCATGGGGACTGTCAATCAGCCACACTCGTCCAGGCAAATTGTCTTGAAGGACTTCTGAGCAGAGCACTTCCATGGCCTCCACGGACAAGAGACGGCGTATGTGTTCTAAGAGATAAGTACAAGAATATTTGTAGCGCAGTATTTATAATAACCCCAAAATGGAAACAACTCAGATGTCCATCAACAGGAGGGTGGATGAATACACAGTGTCGCAGGCATGCAGTGGAACGCTCTTCAGCCATGAGTGGACTACAGCTACAGGGCATCCACAAGGCTGCATCTCACAAACAATGTTGGACCAAAAAGAAGTCAGAGGAAAAATGGAATACAGTATTTCCGTTTATCAAGTTCAAGTAAAATTAAATGAAATATTCTTAATGATATGTACATGGGTGGTGAAACCGTAAAGAAAAGCAACCATTAACACAAGTGTAAGGATAATATTTACCTCTGGGGAGAAGGAAGAGGAATCTCAGTGGGCTTCTAAGGGACTGACAACACTGTATTTCTTTACCTGACAAATGGGTTCATGCAAGGGTATTTATTTTAATATTGTTCTTTGGACGGCACATATATGTTTTATAGACTTTTCCCAAATGTATGATATATTTTACAATTTAATGTTTAATATGACTCTTTCATTAGATATGTAAAAAATATTTGCTTTTTAAAAAATCCTTTCAGCAAGCTAGATGTAGAAAGAAACTTCTTCATCTCACTGAAAGCTATCAAACAGAAACCTGCATGAAGCATCACAAGTAAGAGTAGAGGGACTTCCCTGGCAGTCCAGTGGTTAAGACTCCGCCCTTCCAATGCAGGGGGCCTGGGTTCAATCCCACATGCTGTGCGGTTTTGGCCAAAGAATAAAAAAATAAATAAAAATTTAAAAATTAAAATAAACAAGAGCAGAGCATTAAAAGCATCCCCATGAGTGTCAGGAGGGGTCAAGGATGCACTGTCATTGCTAGTCTTCATCCTGTATGAGAGGCATTCTTGTTTTATGAATTTGAAATTATTTAACTCACTAATGAGTAGTTGGTATTTACTCCATGTATCCTATTGACAAGAGCTAGACTGACATCCTCATTACAGTGTGACTTTGTCATATTCCCAGGAACAATTACGAATATGCAGTCCCAACTTCTCTTAATAATGAATTAACTGTGCCACCACTACCAATTGTTTTGAACTAAATTTCATGGACTTGCAATTCTATTTCTCTGCTTCTTTTGATCACGGGTCACCTTTTAGAGATCCATGCCTTCAGAAGATGAGACATTGAGGCCAGCTGTATAGTGAAAAGAGTGTAGAGCTTGAAGTCACTCAGGTGTATGTTCACATCCAACTCAATCGCTTCCAAGTTGGGTATGACTTCAGGCATATTGCTTAATCCCTTCATTCTTCTGTTTGATATCTTAAAAAATGAGGATAATAATGCCTACTTTGCAGAAACGTCATGAAACTTCAAAACAACATATGTCAATGGCCTAGCTCAAGGCCTAGGTATAAAAGATGGTCCAAAATGGTGTAGTTATGATTATTTTCTTAATTTCATGATAGCCAGCTAAATTCCTGAAACCAACCCCCAAAATGTTGATGAAGGATCCTGGAGTGCTGCCATGGCCTTTGTTGGCCCTGTCCTATTCAGCATGTTTATTAATAGCTTGAGACATAGATGAAATGACTACATGGCACAAAACTAGACCAGATGACTAAAACACTTCAGTGGACCCCAACAACACTGGGACCAAAACCAACAAGAGGAAATTTGATGTGACTTAAAGAAAGGTCCAGGCTTGATCTTCCTGACATTTGGAGTTGATACTCCATGAGCAGTGAGCCGTGTCTAAATGACCCAGGTGGCTTTGAGTTTGATATGAGCTAACAGTGCATGAGAGCCCTATCACCAATGGGAATTCAGGTGACTTGACAAAAAGCAGTGGAGAAGAATGACATGGCAGGCCCCAGCTGCAGTAGGCAGGAAAGGCAGCTAGTTCTCTCCTCATTAGAGTCTCATTACCATCTCAAAGGCCCTCAGGAAGTGGTGGTGGGAATGTGCAGATGTGGATCATTTAATTGATCTCAATGCAATTTTTAAACTACTAAAATCTCTATTTCCATAACAACCTCAGGGAATGTTCCTGAACTCAGGTCCGGCTGCTTGCCACTCAGAAGCCAACACTGGAGAGGCAAGTGTTGGCAGAAAGGAAAGTTTGCTTTATTCAGAAGGTTGGCAACCAGAGGAGAAGGTGGACTCATGTCCAAAAGCAAACTCTCTCCTGTTGATCAGTGGACAAGAGCTTTTAAACGGGAGTTTCAGGGGTGCATAGGTAAAAGGAGGGGGCTACATGCAGAACAGCGCAATCAGCTCTGACAGTCTCTTGAAACTGGTCATGTGGTGGTGTGATCAGCATCATCTTGATTATTTTGACTACAGTTAGTCTTCAGTTCCAGGATCAGTTTGTTCCCATTTCTTTGAGGCCAGTTCTCGAAATTGTCACAGCTTACGTCATGGCTACAGTCAGGCCATCATGCAGTTAACTTCTTCCACCTGGTGTGGGTTTCAGTATCTACAAAACAGCTCAAAGGACATGGCTCAGAATGTTCTCTATAGCCCTTGAGGAGGAACTAAATGTCCTTGACTTTGCTTAATGACTACACTATTATTACTGTGTCCTGTTTGACTGCTTTCCTTTGCTTCTGCATTTTCTCACTTCTCTGATTAAGTTTATTCCGTGACTACAGTTTTTCTACAGGCAAAAGGCAGGCAGAGGACATGATGGGGGGTGGGATCTGTCCTGGGAAGACCCCATAGGGTCCTGCTCTGTTTCACGAAGAGGTACTACAAACCATCACACACAAAAAAAATTTTTTAAACACATGGCAGCAGTGATATATTAAAATGGCATGAAATAACTGAAGGAACAAAAGCAAGAAGAAAGAAAAGGTCAGGATAACAGTCATAGTGATTGCAATGACCTAGTCATATTCCTGCTTTTGAAACACCCATTCCTCTAGTTCATTTCAAAGAAAACTAATCAATGGCTTCTGATATTTTCTTCCAGCTCCAAATTCTTTCATTTTTTTTTAAGGTTTTGGTTACACATTGCCACTGGGTGGTGCTCCAAGTCCACACAATCGTCTTGGAACTGCAGGGAGCAAGCAAATAAAAAGCAGGCAACCACTGACTGGTTTTCAGACATATGAACAAAACATTTAAAATATATTCTCTCTTGTATTGACGCAGAAAGACGCACAAACACCGAAGGAAAGGAAGTGGCCATCTTTAAAAAGAAAGAAAGCATCTCTGCAACTGAAAACAAAACAACACAAAACAAAACCAGCCAGCTAGGAAAGACACTACTGAAGCAAGTTTTCAGAGATCGATAATGTGCAATCTCCTTTGGCTGAGGGTGTGATTGGTAGCTTACACTAATGCACAGAGGTTTGTTTTGTTTTGTTTTTTAATCAGTTTTTCTAGTTGCACAGAGACCTCTTCTGCAGCTACATTTTGCATGTGTGCACTGTGTGGATGTGTGCATCTTAGGCGTACACGTTAAACACATTCCTACAAAGAAGGCCAGGGACTGCCCTTGGGGCCCAGACAGTCTGTGTGGCTCCAGCGACTATCCCCTTGGGAAAATCAAATACAAAATGCCATTCAAACAACCAATTATTGCGCTACTTTAGATAAGGCAACTTGCACTTTCCCCCTTTGTCAGACTCCTTAAAGGAAGGGTTGCAAACCAGAAGAGGAAAGAATAATGAGCTTTTCATTATCTATAGAGCCTGTGCCGAAAGGTCCTTTGACAAAGGGAAGATGGGAATCAAGTGTGTCTTGACTGGCTCTAGCATTTTCTTTTGTAGCTATACTAACATTTTTCCAATGTTCAGTTTCCTTTTATTGTACTGCTTTACCTAATACATGTTTAACAAAATGTAGTTGGGCAATAATAAAATAGCTGATGGTGCCGGGCAATAAAAAAAATAGCTCACACTTAATAAGCTTTTATTACATGCCAGGTGCTGAGCAATTTACCTCCTCGTTCCCTTTAATACTCAAAACAACACGATGAAGAAGGAATTATTATCATCTCCACTTTGCAAGTATGGCAGTGAAGCCTCAGCAAGGTTAAGTAACTCGCACAAGGATACACAGCTAGGAAATGGCAGTTCCTGGCTCAGACGCATCTCTGCACCAAAGCACATGCTCTTCCTTTTCTATAAGCACATTTAACTGAGATTTCAGGACGTCCTAGTTAAAGAACTCGGTCTCAGAGAAGGTGTCCTGGTTATGATTTACCTTGCTGGCCCTGCCCCTTTAGTCCCTGGGTCCCACAGGGCAGCACTGACACTTGAGGATGAAGGAAGTCCACATCCCAGCTTCCCAAAGGGATATTTCACCCCAAATAAGCTCAGCGTCCCCTCTGCAGCCAGTAGAGAGGCTCATCAGACAGTCTGGATTCTGCTGACCTCCATTTCCATCCCATGGCAGTCACTGGAGAGCACTCCAAATCTTACGAGCTGTAAGACCTGGGGCAAGTTACCCTCATTTCTGTTTTTCAATCTTTGAAACACAGGTAATAACAATACCTACCTCAAAGATTGTTGTGGGAATTAAATGATTTAAGCATCATTTATATAATGCTTATAACAGTGCTTGGCACACTGTATGAGCTAAAAGATGTTGACCATTATCATTATCACTGATTTAGCAGCTCCAGATTTGCACCCCCTTTTCTCATCGCAGCCTCTTTAGCTGCCTCCACTCTCCACACATGCTACTGGCCTACCGTGAAAGCATCCTCACTTCCAGGTCCCTCCCTCTCCAAAGAACCTAGCAGTTGGCTGGCAGACTGGTGTCACTATAATGCCACCAGGTTTATGACACTCTCCATATTAAAAGAAAAAAATTTTTTTCATCATGACTCTCCATTTTCTAGAAACTAAAGTTCTATATCCTGAGTCCAAAGTCCAATGCTTTCGACAGTCTGCTCCCAACCTATCTTTGCAAGCCTCTCTCCCCAGTTCTCACTTTATTCCTGCCTCATGACCATCCCATACCTTTGTACACACTATACCACACACATGCCGATATGCCCACCCTTATCTGTCAACAGTTAACTTATCTCTAAATCCACAGATTAACTCTTACTTTCCCCCAGCCTGTAGCAACTTTTTTCTAGTAGGAGTTCCCACAGCTTTCTTTTTTACCCATTCATTTATTTCTCTACACTTATTCACTTGTTTTGTTATTCTCTTCTGTTTTCCTCAGGTAGACTATAAGAAAATTGAAGGCAATGACTATTGAAATTGTATACAGATCTCCCTCAACTTATGGGGTTATGTCCGGATAAACCCATCATAAGTTGAAAATATTCTAAGTTGAGGGAATTCCCTGGCAGTCCTGTGGTTAGAGCTCCACGCGAGTTCCATCCTGTAGGGCCCAGGTTCGATCCCTTAGGGCCAGGGTTCGATCCCTGGTTAGGGAACTAAGATCCCGCAGGCCGCACAGCCAAAAAAGTTTTTAAAAAAGAAAAAAAAAGAAAATATCGTAAGTCAAAAATGTATTTAATACACCTAACCTAGCAAACATCATAGCTTAGCCTAGCCTACCTTAAATGTGCTCAGAACACTTATGTTAGCCTACAGTTGGGCAAATCATCTAACGCAAAGTCTATTTTATGACACGGCATTGAATATATCGTGTAATCTATTGAAAACTGTACTGAAAGTGAAAAACAGGATGGCTGTACGGGCACAGGATGGTTGTAAGTGTTTCAGTTGTTTACCCTGGTGATCGCGTGGCTGGCTAGGAGCTGAGGCTCACTGCTTCTGCCCAGCGTCTCAAGAGAGGATGGTACCTCACATCACCAGTCCATGAAAAGATCAAAATTCAAGATGTGAAGTGCATTTTCTACTGAATGTGTGTTTTCTTTTAAGTGAACGAGAGAAACTAGTGCTTTCAAAGGAATATGGACCAGGTCATTGCGATCATCATGACTGTTATCCTCACCGTCTGTATATTAATTTCTGTAGCTAAAAGTCCTGAGCTAGTATATGAGAAGCTCTGAAGGAATTTTTCAAGAGAACAAAGCTGAAGAGACCTCCTCTTCCAGCCTAACAGGAATCTGAATTTGTGGTCCTGAGAGCCTAAAAATTTAAGTGGAAGGATCTAAGAAGGTGGGTGTGAGATGCTTAGTCCATCTGGATTTCCTGAGGTAGTAAAGTATGGTTAGAAGTGCCAAAGGGAAAAAATAGCAGCCTCACTGGCACCAAGCTCCGAGCAGATCAATTTTTCCTGAAGGCTGTCGCCAACAGAACACTCCAGCAACGTCTTAGGATATAAGAGAGTGCTCTTACCAAGAAATATCAGGAATGATCAAGAAAGGATATACATATATTATTTTTTAGTGGTTTTAACATTTTTGTTAAGCTTTTAAGTTTCTTTTTTTATATAAATTTATTTATTTTATTTATTTATTTTTGGCTGCGTTGGGTCTTCGTTGCTCCGCGCGGGCTTTCTCTAGTTGCAGCGAGCGGGGGCTACTCTCTTCGTTGCAGTGCACGGGCTTCTCACTGCGGTGGCTTCTCTTTTTGCAGAGCACGGGCTCTAGGCACCCAGGCTTCGGTAGTTGTAGCATGCGGGCTCAGTAGTTGTGGCGCACGGGCTTAGTTGCTCTGTGGCATGTGGGATCTTCCTGGACCAGGGCTCGAACCCGTGTCCCCTGCATTGGTAGGCAGATTCTTAACCACTGCGCCACCAGGGAAAGCCCAACATTCTTGAATAAGGAGCTATTCTCTAAGTATCAGAGTCATCTGGCCAAAAAGTCTGTAAAATAAAATGTGTGCTTACTTTAATTTGCATGTCCTCCCAGAGGTTTGATTTCGATCACTCTGAAGAAGACATAAGAAGGAAGCCCACGTCTTGGGGTGTTCATTGGTCATTCTGGATAGGCAATACTGCAGAAGCCCAGCAGAACAAACGTTAATTTTTCCCTCATGCTACATGGCCATTGCAGGTCGGAAGCCCTACTGCTCATAGTCACTCAGGGACCCAGGCTCATAGAGGCTCTGTCATCTGGAACATCACCCTGGAACAGTCCCTGTGGGAGGCGAAGAGAGTTCACCCCAGCCCAGAAGTGACAGGTCCCACTTTCACTAACAGCCCATTGGCCAGAAGTGGTCCCACGGCTCTAGCTATCTGTAAGGGGAGAAGTTTATCCCAAATGTCTTAGACACACTGCCCTGCATTTCTGCTCTAGTGGATTATCAGTGTCCACTGCTTCTGGAAAATATATAGGAGACTCAATTATGTACTTAAATAAGTCACACATTGGGAGAATAGAGAGTCCAAGTGGATGACTTCAGTGTGTTTAATTCCTGGATCAGAAATTAAATTCCTTCTGAGCCACATCAGCGTCTGTCTCTTTGAGTTAAAATAATCACCTAGGCCTTCTTTGATATTTTGATTAATGGAACAACTACAGAATGTGACTAAGTGGAACATTTTCTCTTTACCTTCTGAGTAGAGAATGGCCAGACAGTAAACACTTGAGTTTGTTTGGTCAAGAACAAAGTTAAAGACTTAACATTTTCATTTGTGCTATGACTTCATGGAGTTGTTATTTATGGTGATGATTTTTTTTTATTACCTGTGTCCTAAGAGAAAGACCATGCATGAATAAGAACCCCATAACCAGCTTTCTTCACGTCAAAAAAAATGTGAAGTGACATGACAAATGAATCTACTAAGAAATTCCTCTCATTAGAGTGAAGCCAAAACTCCAGAGACTAAAGGCAATAATCACTGCTGCTTTCTCCTGCTGATGCCTAGCTCAAGATGTTTATTCAAGAGAGTTAAGGGAGAAGAAATGCAAAGTATAGGATTTTCAAGCAGTGCTTTGAAATTAAGACTAACATCCTTAGGAAAAATAATTTCAAAAGCAAAAAATAGATGACACTAGTCCCCATTCTTATTTGAGTTCTTATTCTTATTTGAGGACTTTTATCATCATCTGGAGCAGCATTTCTCGATCAAGGATGCACATTAGAAACATCTGTGGAGTTTTAAAGTGTGCATTTACTTGGGCTCAAGCATCAGGGATTCTGATTCAATGGGTTTGGGGTTGGGCATAAGCATCTGTAACTTTTAAATCTTAGATGAGATTTTAATATATATAAATTTATATATATATATATATATATATCTATCTTGTTTTGTTTGCCTACACTGTGCGGCTTGTGGGATCTTAGTTCCCCGACCAGGGATTGAACCCGGGCCCTTGGCAGTGAGAGTGTGGAGTCCTAACCATTGTGGACCACCAGGGAATTCCATATATATATATATATTTTTTTTTTTAATTAGGAAGCACAGTTTTAAAGGTATGACTTCTGTTACCTAAAGGAAAATGACATTCTGCCTTTTTTTCTCCAGAGGAATTTACGGTCACTAATACATCCTCCATTTATTCAAATACGGAAACTGAGTCAGACCACCAAGGCCCCAGCACCACAGAAAGAGTCATTCTCAGAGCTGAAATTACACCTAGGTTTTTCTTAACCCATAATCATTCCCAATTATTTATAGCCATGTAAGTGATAGTTAAATCCTGCTTATCAGTCACTCTCTGAATTGTGTATGGTCTCTATCTGGCTATGAGCAGACTGTCAGTCTGTGACAGCAAGACAGTTAGCATTTATCTTCTCTTTGTATCTGGGACAAAAGCAAATCCTGTGTGATGTAGCCCTTGCCTTCCTTCACTCATTCCAGCCGCACCAGCCAGTATTTTCTGCCTCAACACGTCAAGTGGGCTCTAGATGGGACAGGCCTGAATGGGCAGGAGCATGGGCTAGATGGCCCCTGGCGTGCAGCAGGCACTGGGGCAGGGACGCAGTGGTGGCCTTTGGAGCAGTCCAGTCTGGCTGGAAGAGCTTGTGCTCCACTGAGAGGTGACTGGTCAGCTTCAGCGAGTTCTGCCATGGAGTCAGGAGTGTGTGGGACCTGGTCACTGAGAATTCACAAGTAATTGAAATCTGGAGATCCACTCCAGCTAGACTTTCAGAGTCTGGAAAGGCATTGAATTGGGCCCCAGGTCTGGCTCTGAGTCTCCTCAAAACTAAGGCCAAGGAACAACAAGCTGATTTTCATAAGATTCATCTTCTGCTCTAATAAACATGGACAATTATCTGGGACTTCCCTAGTGGTCCGGTGATTAAGACTCTGCGCTTCCACTGCAGGGGGCACGGGTTCAATCCCTGGTTGGGAAAGAAACTAATAGTCATTTTTAAAGAGACCTTCTCTGACTCTTTTGTCTAAAAATACCCACCTTCCCGCATGTCATTATTCTCTACCACTGCATGCTATTGGTTTTCTATATAGCCCTCACCACAGTTTGTAATTATATACCTATTTATTCATTTGTTTGTTTGTTTATTTTCTGTCTTTGCCTGTTAACTATAAACTTCTCAAGGGAAGGACTATGTTATTTCACTCACCAGTGAATACTCAAAGCCTAGCTCAGTGCCTGGCACAGAACAACTGCTCAAAAAATCTGTCACTTAATGAATGCGTAGGGACTTCCCTAGTGGTGCAGTGGTTAAGAATCTGCCTGCCAACACAGGGGACACGGGTTCGAGCCCTGGCCCGGGAAGATCCCACATGCCGCGGAGCAACTAAGCCCGTGCACCACAACTACTGAGCCTGTGCTCTAGAGCCCGCAAGCCACAACTATAGAGCTCACGAGCCACAACTACTGAGCCCATGAGCCTAGAGCCCGTGCTCCACAATAAGAGAAGCCACTGCAATGAGAAACCCGCGCACCGCAATGAAGAGTAGTCCCCGCTAGCCACACCTAGGGAAAGCCCGTGCACAGCAACGAAGACCCAATGCAGACAAAAATAAATAAATAAATAAATAAATAATTTTTAAAAAAATGAATGGGTGGACAAATGAATATTTCATATAATAGAAGGGAGTCCAACATGCCTTAGGGGAAAAGAAGAGAATGAATACTGTTAGAAATGATCCAAGAAGACATCACAGAGAAGGAGACACATGAACTGAATCTGGAACAATTAATAAGATTTTCCTGGGCTGTGAAGAAGGAAAGCTTTCCAGGCAATGAGAATACCCAGAGCAGGGGAACAAAGGCATGATATACACGTTTGTGAAACAAAGGCTAGGTGTGGCCAGAGGGTTGGCAGAGTTATATGAGGAAACAAGGCCAAAGGGAGGAGTTGGAGCCCATTGTAAAGAGTTTTGTAGGACTTCCCTGGTGGTCCAGTGGTTAAGACTCCATGTTCCCAATGCAGGGGGCAAGGGTTCAATCCCTGGTTGGGGAACTAAGATCCCACATGCTGCACGGTGCGGCCAAAGTAAAAAACAAAAAAATAAGAAAAATAAAATGAATTTTTAAAAAAAGAGTCTTGTAAGTAGAGAGGATTTTAACTTACAAGGCAAACATAGAGCAAATAGAAGAAGAAGGCAAAGGGCGAAACTCTGGGAAATTTCCTGAGAGAAGTGGAGAGAAAATAGGTTTGAACAGAGCAGTTGGAGAGAAGGAAAACCAAGGGAGGAAAGTGTAATGTGAGACAAGGAAAAGAGAGAGAAGAGGTCAAGAATGTCAGATGCTGCAAGGAGACGAAAGCATTAGAATTTGGCAAATAAATGGATGAGTAATGACCATTAAGAGACTCAGTACAATAGAGTAAGGGATGCAGAAATCAGATTATAAGGAGGATTTTTGTTAACTTTTTATTTTGAAATAATTTTAGACTTGCAGAAAAGTAGCAGTAAGTAATAAATGATAACTGTGGGGACTTCCCTGGTGGTCCAGTGGTTATGAATCCACCTTCCAATCAGGGGATGTGGGTTCGAGCCCTGGTCGGGGAACTAAGGTCCCACATGCCGCGGGGCAACTAAGCCCGCATGCTCTAGAGCCCACGTGCCACAACTAGAGAGAAGCCTGCGCGCCACAATGAAGAGCCCATGCACCACAACGAAGAGCCCGTGTGCCACAACTAAAGACCTGACGCAGCCAAATAAATAAATTAAATATTTAAAAAAATAAATGATAACTTTGGAGAAGTAGAGAAAGCTAGCAGACACCGCCTTAACCAAGACATCATGGTTCACATCCCCAGTAATAAGACATTATCAACATCATAAGCTCCCAGAATGACATACTGAGAAGGACCAAAAATGCACAGCCTCAGTCTGATCAAGAGAAAGCATCAGACAGACCCAAATTGAGGGCCAATCTACAGAATAGCTGGCCAGTTCTCTTTTAAAATGTCAAAGTCATGTAAGAAAAGGAAAGACGAGAAGCTGTCACAGATGGAGGAGACTCAGGAGATATAACACCTAAATGCAAAGTGGGATTCTTGGATTGGATCCCAGAATAGAAAAAGAACATTAGTGGAAAAACTGGTCAAATCCAAATAAGACACCTGAGTAATGAGCCCACAGATATGAAAAAAATATTTAGTGGCCCTTCTCCCAGCCACAGGAGAGAAAATGGACTCAGCAGAATGAACCAATGAAAGCGCTTATAAATATTTTTATGTTCACTAATGTAAAACAATAAAGACAGCAAACCAAATGAGGATAAGGTTAATGGCATTTCACACATCTTAAATTAGGAATAACAGTGACTATAAAACTAATTCTATTTTCCATCCTTAGTTTGCTAAACATTTTTCAGGATCTCCCTTTCCTGAATGTTCAGTAGATGCTTTGGTGTGTGCTTTGCTTTGTAATGATGGCAGCCAAACACAGTCTTTTTCTTTTTTCTAATCTGGTCATCTCTCCCACTGTTTCACAACCTTTCATGTGATCACACACAAAAATTAGGAAAATACGGGGTGAACTGGAGGGTATTTGGGGAATGTCCATATGGAGCTTGGTTAAAAAAAAAAGAATTATAGTTATGAGAAAAATACAAAGTATCAAATTTGTATAAAACTTTCAAATAAAACACTTTCAGAAATTTCAATGAGAAAGATGAGGCTATGTCTTTATAACTTTTTGTCAAGTTTTACCTTTGAAATGGCTACATGAAATTCATCATCAAGACTTTTTAATGATACCCTCTTCAAATTCTTGATAGTCACTACCTGCAAAAAAACCTTGTGCATGCAGGTAACAAAAAAATCCTTAAACCCACTATTTCACAACCATCCAAAATTTTATGATAGTTTAAACTATATATAAGGGACCTAATGGCTTTTCCTTTTCTCCCATTGACAAATGTCATGTTGCTGTGTATTAATGTGAATGGATTTGAGCTTTAACTTTAGCTTATCAAATAGTTTTAAATAATGAAGTTATAATTTGTCAAGTGCCCATGCATTAGAGCTGTCCCCCTGCAGCTAGTTGGATGCCACTAAAAGGGCACAGCAGAGGCAAAATAAACAGAAGGATCCCATCCGTATGAAGACAAATGTGCCCCGTGAGCAGGACCCATCCTGCCAGGCATCCCTGGAAAGCACACCCGCTCCCCAGCCCCATCCACTTTTTCAAAAGCGCCATGCACCACCTGTCCACTAGGGGCAGCAGTGCCTCTGCAGCTGCCTGATGGGATGGAGGTGTTAGCAGTTGGGGAGAGAGCCACCCTCTGGCCACGCTCAGCTTCGCAGTGCTGGGGTGAGCACTTGTGTCTTCAGCTCTAGGAACCATGGGGCCACCCCGGAGTCCACTCTGCCCATGCCAACGGTGACTACATCCCTGATGTTATGACTGTCTTCCACGTCAGAGAGCAGTACCAGAGACACACAGTCACTAGAATAACCATAATTTAATTTAGATAGTTCATAAATTCCCTCCCTAATGGCCAAGGTTAAGGGTTTAATTCCTCCCACCATAATGTCAACCCAAGCATCTGCCAGAAACCCTTTATCCACATGCCCTTCCCACTTCCTCCATCTTGTCAAAGCTGGGGTGCATTTCTGGGTCAAACCCAGGTTTCCTTTCTTCCTCTTCCTTAATCCCTCTGAAGCCATCGTGGGCAAACCACTACTTCTGCTCTGCCTCCCAGTTCCCCTCCATTTCCTAGTCCTGACGCTAATGCTGGCTTTTTCTAATTATCTCCAACATGAGTGGCAATTGAGGAAAAGGTATGTAGAAGGAAATTTGCACATCCTGAAATTCTACTTACTGTCAACTTAGCTGAGAATCAATTACTGTTCACAGACAATTTACAACTGAATAAGTGACTATAATTCAAACACACTTTCTGATCAAGAGCATTTGGAGAAAATTGATGCAGTTTTTTGTGCTTCCCACTTTACTATCCTACATTTTGCAAGCATCCCATTAGTGAAATGGCTTTAAAACAACAGAATGTCTTCTTTGAAAACATTCTTACAAACTTTCAATCATGTGCCAAGCTTTTGGCCGCTTCTTCAGAGTGTCCTACCCAACCCCCATTTCCCTCACTCTCTCCCCAAAACCTCAGCTTTCAAGTCCTTCAGACGAGTGAGCCCTGGGAGTCAGGTTCAATAGGAAAATACTTTTCCAAACATGTGCTTTTCTGGGGGTCAAAAGAGGAATTCATTAAAAACATCCAACAGTTATTTCCTGTTTATGTCTCCCATTTTGAAGTTCGATGCAATAACTAACTTCTCTCTTCGCTCCAAGGAAACTCAGACCCAGCTTCAGTTCTTCGTGAAAAGTGTTTAATATTTACAATTCCATATGCTATGCAGTTTTGAATAGCAGAATATGGAAATCCTACTTGGCTTTCAGAACAGAGAAATTTCTTTGTATTTCTCCTAATTAAGTTCAAAAAGAAAGTGCCTGAAGGAGGTGTTGATTGAGTAGAGAGGAACTACAAAGGTGAAGCTGAAGTTCACTCTTCGAGACAGAACATCAGTGGACAAGTCACAGTTCAGACTTCAATTTCTTTTACTGTGATGGCTTCTCACCCTGGGAAAACCTCCAAGTTCTCCTATCCGGTATCCAGGGAGAAATGGGTCCTTTATTGGTAAAGCAAAAATTTCATCCCTTGAGAAAACAATGGAATTTGAAAGAAGCAGCACAAAACTGGAGATGAGGAAACCCAGAGTTCCATGCATTCCCAGTCCCTGTACAACCAAAGCTTTTTGTGCCTCAATTTATCTAACTGTCAAATGGAGACAGTGCCACCTGCCTTAACTTTCGGTCCCTGAGGGGCTGAGTGAGACTCATTGAGGCACCATCTCAGAACTTTCTGGGAAAGTAAAAGTACTGTACTAATGTCAGGTAGTTTGATGTTGATTAACTTTTTATTAAATAAGCAGACCTCTCTGGACCTCTTGAGGTTTGTGGTCCTAATCAGCATCTTCGTGTCAGCTTCATGGTCATTTACATGTGGATTCTTTGGTTTTACCTTCCTATTGGACCAGGTTATAGACAATTCTAGTTTCTCCATAGATGGCAAGAATTTGGGGCAATATTTTCTCCAGAAGTTTCTTAGCAGTATAAGGATAATAAAGACATCAATATTTGGAATCTTAGATGTCAACTGAGATTCTCGCCAATTTAAGACATTATCTCTCCAAAAGGCAACAATGGTCATAGTAGGATGATGAGATTATGGGCAGAGCTGCTGTAAGATTGCACAGTGTGTGCACTGCACAAAGGTGCCCAGCCAGGGGGTAAGGTCGGCCTGACATCCACTTTCCTATGTCATTTAATTATGAAGCCATTCACTCAAGATGCTCTGCCTGGGCATATTGCTGTAGAAAACTCTAATTTGAAAAGACACACGCACCCCAATGTTCATAGCAGCACTATTTACAATAGCCAAGACATGGAAGCAACCTAAATACCCATATACAGATAATGGATAAAGAAGATGTGGTACATATACACAATGGAATATTACTCAGCCATAAAAAAGAATGAAATAATGCCATTTGCAGTAACATAGATGGACCTAGAGATTACCATACTAAGCGAAGTAAGTCAGACAGAGAAAGACAAATATCATATGATATCACTTATACGTGGAATCTTAGAAAATGATACAAATGAACTTATTTACAAAATAGAAATAGAACAGACATAGAAAGCAAACAGGGGGAAGGGGTGGGGGGATAAATTAGGAGCTTGGGATTAAATATACACACTACTGTACATAAAATAGATAACCAACAAGGACCTACTGTATAGCACAGGGACCTATACTCAATATTTTGTAATAACCTGTAAGGGAAAAGAATCTGAAAAAGAATATGTATGCATACATATATCTGAATCACTTTGCTGTACACCTGAAATTAACACAACATCATAAATCAAATATACTTCAATTTAAAAAAAAAAAAAAGATGCTCTGCCTGCCCAGAGAGTCATCTTTTTCCATTCACACAAAGGCTTTATGTAGGCTAGAGGTCTTGACTATGGGTGATTACTTAGATTCTGACAGAGGTTGGGGGAAGAAGTGGAAGTGAGTAGAATTATGGCTTTTCCTTTCTGCTTTAATCCAGTTCAGCCATGTCTGAGGCCACAGACACCTCCAGTGGCCCTTATTGCCCCTCTTGCCTCCCTCTCACACATTTTTCCTTCTGCAACTTTTTATACCCTCCTCATTCTTCTTTCTCTTCCCTTCCCTCTATCTCTTTCCCTCCCATCTTTTCCTGCCCTTTTCCCTAACTCCCAGGAGACAGACAGGAGCCATCCCTGTTTTACTGGTCTCCTCCTTGAGCCTGGTCCACAGCGACACCCCTGTAATCACGTAGGAGTTACTGCTCATGGTCAGTTCTCGACACAACTACAAAGTAGTAGACGTCTTGTTTCTTTGTTTTATCCCTTGATCGTCCTGCCTGACACCCCTCCCTCCCTGGTAAACAGGATCCAGGACCTGCAGACAGACCTGGTGGCTTGTTTAACTCATCTTGTTAATGGCATTGTTAATGATGTTAATGGTCAGCTGTGTTGCCTCAGTCAGACGTGTTGCCATTCAAGAAAAAGGTGCCTGGGATCCTGTGTTTTAGACATAAGGAAAGAATCTTGCATGGGAGAATTTGGGGCAGCTCTCTCTGGCTGAGGTGAATAGTGGAGAGGTTTTCTTGAAAGAAGCGCCCCTCAAACATGTGATCATCTTCCCTTAATACCACTTTTAGGCATTTTTCAGATGGGTTTGAAACAAAATTTCCAGCCTCCATGCCTGCCTCTCTGCCTCCTTGCTGCTTATCCATCTGAGATGATCGTCCTTTCTCTAGAGGGCTCCTATCACAGCTTTCTAATTGACTGTACCCAAAGACGTAACAGCCGCTTTCTTAGCCAGGCTGGTCCAGAATCTCTCCTTGGTGGTCCGGCATCTTCTCTTCCTCACACCCTCACGCCCTCGTGAGCAATCCTAGCCACCCCTGTGGGGTTGATACCACTGAGCACAGGTGACCCTCGAGCCCACTCCTCCAGGCTGGAGGCCTTTCCTAAGCTCCGTGTCTATCGCTGCACACGCTGCCTATTAGACATGCTCACCCGGTACCCCTTAGACACCTCAGGTCGGCATGTCCCAAACTGAACTGTCACTTCCCCCATCTGCTCCCACACAGACCTATTCCATGTCCCAGTTTGGCACACAATTATCCATCAGCGACCCAAGAAGCCAGGAGTCACACCCACAATCATTTCTTCATTTTCTCCTAATTCCTCCCAAATCTGTCCCCTCCTCTTACCCTCACCGCCAGTAGGCCACCACCATCTCTTGCCAAGACAGTTCTGCAAAGGCCCCAATTCACGATCCTGTGACTGGTCTTTCCCCTTCTCAAATCACCCTTTACCTGCTGCCAGAATGATTTTTCTAAAGGGCAAAGCAGAGCCTATTGTTCCTTTAATAGCACTTCTCAAACTCCTCTGCTTAAGAACTCCTAATGCAAGAAGAGTGAACCAGCTCCCAGGAGGCTTGGGACGGGTCAGAAGAGCAGGATGCAGAAGGCACCACCCACAATGTGAAGTTTCTTTTTAAGTCGCAATTTTTAACCCCATTTTGGCAATTTTGCATTCTACTCTATAATGTATCTGTTTTTGTTTTGAAATTAAAATAACATGTCCCCAAATCTTCAAGCAAGATTGATCCTACAGAAAGGTGCATGTTTAATCCTGTGGCTTCAGGAACCCTCAGGCCCCCTAGTTTGAGAAAGGAAGGTCCTAGCTGGAATGTACATTTCTTTGCATGTTATTTGCATGCCTAGTTGACAGTTGTCCATTTGTCTCTGGAGCTCCAGCCCTCCAACCAGCCCCTAAAGTCCAGGCACACTGAACTTCTTGTCATTCTATGACCATCATACTGGTTCCCATCTCAGGACATTTACCTATGCTGTTTCCTCAAAGTAGACTGAACCCCTCCCCCATCAATCTGCTTATCTTCTAGACTCAAGTATCACCTTTCCTGTGAAGCTCTCCATGACGAAGCCCAGTAGACCAAGTTAACCATTCCTCCCTTAATGTCACCACAATCCATACCTTTCACATAGCATAATCTCACTAGATCTTAATTCTTTGCCTGTGTCTCTCTTCCCTACCGGACTGTGGATGGCTTCAGAGCAGCATCCGTGTCTTATTCTAGTGCTCACCAGGGTTGATTAGGCTGATCTGAATGACCACGGGGATGTCCCCTTCCTCTCTCATTACTTCCTCCATCCCCTCTGTCACATAGGATGATCCCAGATGGACAAGGGCACTCCAGTCAAGGGTGTATCGCTAGCTTTCTTCTCCTGCTGAATCCTCCAAACAAGCTCTCAAGACCTGACACATAGTAGATTCTCAATGAATATCTATTAAATGTTTGAATGAACCCGTGATCAGCACCACTGTTTTCTCAAATTAAGCTGCATTATCTTTTCTCAGTCTTATCTTCCAGAGAATCCTGATATCTCTGAATCTCCATGATCTCATCATGGGCCAGCACTTACTAGACATTAAATAAATGTATAATAAATAAATGAATGAACAAGTTAAGTAATGTGTGTGCATTTCAGTGTTTCTTTAAAAATACATGCACTCATTTAAATTTTTCACCCAGACACCTGGTGTGTTTACCTACCTGTTAGAAATTGGGTTTTCATTCAGAAATGGAATCTGGCAAATTGGTGATGAGTGAATTTTTTTTTTTTTTGCAAGTGTTATCTGTGACCAGTGTGATTTTTTTTTTTTTTTTTTTTTAATTTCAGTCTCCCTTAGGAGTTGAAATTTTGGGTGGCTTTGATCTCTACCATAGCTAATCTAATTTAATGGGTAAGAACCATGGTCTATCTCTGTTTATAAGTATAAATGCTCAATAAATGTGACTTTGAAGCATGGCATTACTCTTAAGCATTTGGACAGAGCTAAGTGAAAGTGTTTGTTCCTCCTAGCCCACAATGAGTGCTCAGTGAATTCTTTGCTCGTCATTTGTTCATTCCCATCAGGATCTGGACATGGAACGTAAGAGGATGATATCCTTACCTTAGCCTCTGTTTGGTTACAACCTGCCTGCCAGGAACTAATCAGATGCATTTCTTTTTTTTTTTTTATTTTTTTGGTCAGGCATAAACCAGTGGATAGAAACTTCAGGCTGGGGCTGATTTTGTCTTTGTCTTTACCAAACCCTAGAGCAGTGTTCTTCCTTTTTTTTTTTTTTTTTTTCCTGATTGAAAACTTCTACCAGTAAAAAAGTTTCTGACCAAACATCCTCAATATCTGCATATTTATTTATTTATAAATTTTATACATGCATGACCATACTAATGTATCTGTACTTCTATAAAACTCATCCAAATGGTCATCTAAAGGGATAATGTAAAAATGAATAGAAATAGAAGTTATATTTTCTTCCTTCACCCCAATGGATTGTCTCATAACTAGCACACTGGCCGAAGGACTCACAGCTTGCTCTGGAAGGCTTGGTGGGAACAAGATTCTCCAGTGTCGGGTCACTGAGTATATAGGGGCCCACACTGGCTCACTCCCTCCCATTAATCCTATTAAAAGTAACTGGCTTGAAACGTTTCAGAAAAAAATAGAATTCAGTGGTAGAATGATGATTTAAAAGACTTTATTTCCAGCGGAACCAGCTTCTTATGGTCATGCTAAATGCTGTATTTCATTCCAGATGAAAAGAACAAGACTGCTGATTATACTGTAGGATAAAGAGAAAGGCAATAAAGCTGCAGTATATTCTTAAAGCATGTAAAAAATGGTATGGTAAGGAAAAGGAGGGTTTTATCTTGCAAAGTCATAAACACTGAACAAATTAATTTTTCCATTCCAGGAAATCAGCAGTCATCAACATGGCCCTTTGCAAAATATTTAAGATTTGTGATAATAACAAGTACTGCAGTGGCACTCAGTGTGATTCTCCACTCTGGCATTTCCCATGACTGTAGCCTAAGGAGGAAGGGAAAAAAAGATAGATGATATATATAGACAGACAGATAGGTAGGCAAAATTGAAAACTGTTAAATAAAATTGACTCTAGCCAGCTGAATTAAATAGATGCTTGCTATATTTGCATATTCTGCTTTTCAGCTGATATTTTCACTCTGAAAGCTTAGGTTTGCACTAAGTATTCTATACTCTCTCCCAACCTGCCCCTCATCACCTCTACCCCTACTCTCTTCATTCAGAATAAATCCAGCCTGTGCCCACAAGGTTGCTGACTCTTTTGATTAAAGGGGACAAATGCCCAATAAAGCATGGGTCATCAGATACCTCTGGCGTTAGACCCCATGGATGTGCTCTGAGGACATTTCTCTGGTTGAACTTATAGAAAGTTTCTGGGGCCCTTTCAGTTATCACCTTGGTAAATGCTTTGGCCACACAGCATGTGGCTTCTGAGGTGATGTTCTTTGGGACCAACATTGTCTTCTTGGACCTCGCTGGAGTGGGGTATGCTCTGGAGAAGCAGCAGCCCATGCACTGATAGATTGGGGCACCCAGCTTGGAGAAGTATTTGTTTTCCTTTAGCTTGCATTCTGGGCAGCCTATCACCAGAAAAAAAGAAAGAAAGAAAAAAGGCAAAGAGTAAAATAATCCAAAAAATAATTTTAAAAGAAACTATGCATTTTTCCTTATTATGGGACAGCAAATATTCTTTTTTTTCTATTGGAAATCAAAAGAAATTAAATAAATAAATAAATTTTGGGTTGACCCAAAAGATCATCGGGTTCTTCCGTAACTTGGAGAACCCGAATGATCTTTTTGGCCAACCCAGTACTTTTGGCTGTATGTTCATCTTCATACACAATATCTATCTGTACCAACTACAGTTATTTTCATGGGAAAACGATTTTTGCAGATATGCATGGGAAATCTCAGTAGCAGTAGTTTCTCTTTCTTTAAGTATGACTTCTCAATTCCAGTGCTGATAGTATGTCTATAGGGAATGCAAAACTTGACAGATGAAAACACCATGCTCATCCGAAAGAAGGATTTTGCCCAGAGGCAAAATATTTTCTCATTTAGAATCTGCTATTGTTTTTCCCCCCATAGCAACTCCAAATACTGACAAAGGAAAGCATGTCAGAATTAAGAAAGCATGGTGAGTGGGACAGCCTGATATGAGATCAGGCATCTGCACTTGGGAACAGAGGTTAAAATATTATCACTTGTCTAGAGAAAAACCATCACCAATAGTAGCTCAGAATTTCTTGGCAGATGGAATTATATCGGCTACTATATGAGATTTTTCAGAAAATACAGCAAAACAAATTTACTGCATAAAATGGTTTTGTTTTCTCACTTGTTAACTGATTTGAAAATTCATCTACAAAGGCTATGTTAAAATCCTCCCACATCTTCTGGGAGACATGTAAAAAAAAGAAAAAAAATCAACTAGCTAGACTGAATAAGGAGCACTTTCTGCCTGTAAAACTCAGATAAAGAATAATCAGGAATCTATTCCAGATGGAAATGTACAGGCTGCTATTTAAATGGACATGTAAGATATCATTTTCACTGTACATTTTTGGAACCTAGTTTAATTTTATGTTCACAGTCTAAAAGTGCCTAGATAGATATCCAACAGCAAAGATTTATCGCATTTGAAAAGGAGGTAGAAATGTAATTAATGGAGTTATTGATGTACATCTAGAAATGTGTGCTTTCTTGTTACTGCAAACCCAAGTTTGGTCACACACCCTGCATTGTAAACTCTCCATCAGGAAAGGAATGGAGAATTTGCAGAAACACAGACAATGTGGCCAGAATGACAGCTGCATATTTTCTGTAGTAATCCATGGCTCTTCTGAAAAACAGACATGGGAAAAAAGTTACTATAAAATTGGCTTAACAGGCATAACAACAACCAGTAATTTTAATATTACTACTATTAATAGTAATAGTCATCAGTGTCTTGACCCCTCTGCTTACAGCTCCCAATATACTCTAAAGCCATGTATAAAAAAAGCAATTTCTCTCTTGGAAAGAGGTAGAGAATTGACTCTTCCCACTTCGCACATCAACCAGTAGAATCAGGTATAATGACAACAACAACAAGTTCTCTTTTTAAAATCTTAACATCCTGTTAAGAAGCTTTAATGTCCTTATTTATGAAACATGAAATTTCACTAGATAATATCTAAGGATATCTATATGAGTGGATGTATGGATACATAGACAGACAGATAGATAGATAGATAAGCTTATATATGATATATAAAATATACAAGCATTTGAGCACATCCTTCCCATCTCCACATTCCCAGGTGGGAGAACAGAAAGAAAAGATAATATCTCTCCTGCTTTTTTTTTTTTTTTTTAAACCCACAGGGCTTCTTTATTTTTTTTTTTAACATCTTTATTGGAGTATAATTGCTTTACAATGGTGTGTTAGTTTCTGCTTTATAACAAAGTGAATCAGTTATACATATACATATGTTCCCATATCTCTTCCCTCTTGCATCTCCCTCCCTCCCACCCTCCCTATCCCACCCCTCTAGGTGGTCACAGAGCACCGAGCTGATCTCCCTGTGCTATGTGGTTGCTTCTCACTGGCTATCTATTTTACGTTTGGTAGTGTATATATGTCCATGCCACTCTCTCACTTTGTCACATCTTACCCTTCCCCCTCCCCATATCCTCAAGCCCATTCTCTAGTAGGTCTGTGTCTTTATTCCCGTCTTGCCACTAGGTTTTTCATGACCTTTTTTTTTTTTTTCCTTAGATTCCATACATATGTGTTAGCATACTGTATTTGTTTTTCTCTTTCTGACTTACTTCACTCTGTATGACAGTAGCTGGGCTGTAAGGCTAGTTATCAATGTGCAAAGTAAATGCTAACCCAGCAATGTGGCAAGAGTAGACAGCAGGTAGTATCAATCAAAGTTTTCCTAAATGCACTTCCTGACTTATTTATACCTGTAGATACAGCTTTACCTAAGCATTCTGAGTACATGAGATCAGGTTATGCAAGGTCAGCTGAGTGATTGACAATTTATCCAGGCATTGACCTCACCGCATTTAAGAACTGGGTTTTATCCCTACATGTTCTAGAAAAATCTCATGTAAGATAAAAGGGACAAAAGAATTTTTTAATAGATCTTTATTGGAGTATAATTGCTTCACAATACTGTGTTAGTTTCTGTTGTACACCGAAGTGAATCAGCCATATGCACACATATGTCCCCATATCCCCTCCCTCTTGAGCCTCCCTCCCATCCTCCCTATCCCACCCCTCTAGGTCATCACAAAGCACTGAGCTGATCTCCCTGTGCTATGCTGCTGCTTCCCACTAGCTAACTATTTTACATTCAGTAGCGTATACATGTCAATGCTACTCTCACTTTGCCCCAGCTTCCCCCTCCCACCCCGGGTCCTCAAGTCCATTCTCTATGTCTACATCTTTATTCCTGCCCTGCAACTAGGTTCATCAGTACCATTTTTTTTTTTTTAGATTCCATATATATGCATTAACATATGGTATTTGTTTTTCTCTTTCTGACTTCACTCTGTATGACAGACTCTAGGTCCATCCACCTCACCACAAATAATTCAATTTCATTCCTTTTTATGGCTGAGTAATATTCCATTGTATATATGTGAAAGGGACAGATTTTTATCCCCATTTTTAAAGTGCTTATGTTCAAACTATGAAAGATAACAGAGACAGAGAATTAATTACCAATAAGAAGACAATTCAGAACATTTAAAGAATTAACACCAATTTTACAGAGTTACTTTCATAAAATAGAAGAGAAGGGAACAGTTCCCAACTCAGTTTATGAGGCCAGGATTACCCTGACACCAAAACCAGACAAATAAAGAACAAAAAAAGAAAACAAGAGACTGGTATATCTCATGAAATTAGATGCAAAAATCCAAAACAAAATAATAACGAATTGAACCCAGTAATGTATAAGAAGAATTATTAGACACAACCAACTGAAAATAATTCACAGTATTCAAGGCTGTTTCAATATTTGAAAATCACTTAATTGTAATCCACTATATCAAAAGAATAAAGAAAAATCATATGATTATATCAATCAACACAGGAAAGCATTTGACAGCATCCAGTACTCTTTCATGATAAAACCTCTCATCAAACAAGAACCAAAAAGGTTTTCTCAACGTGATAAAGAGCATTTACAAAAACCTACAGATAACATCACACTTAATAGTGAAAAACCAAGTGCTTTCCCCTTAAGATCAGGAACATGGCAAGGATGTCCACTCTCACACTCTTATTCAATATAGTGCTGGACATTCTGGCCAGCAAAATATGGCAAGAAAAAGAAATTAAGGCACACAAATTTAAAATGAAGAAGTAAAACTATCCCTATTTATAGATGATATGATCATCTACATTTAAAAAAAAAAGCAAAACAGGGAACCTACAAAAAATGTTCTGGAACTAATTAGTGAGCTCAGCAAGATTGCATGACAAAAACAACACATAAAAATCAACTACATTTCTATATACTAAAAACAATAATGTGGAAACAAATTAAAAACACAATACTATTTATAATCGCTCCAAAGAAAATAAAATACGTATAAATCTAACAAAATATGGACAGGACTTGAACACTGAAAATTACAAAATACTGATGAAGTAAATTAAAGACCTAAATAAACAGAGAGACATATCATGTGCATGGATTGGAAGACTCAACATGGTAAAGACGTCAATTCTCTCCAAATTGATCTCTATGTTTAATGAAATACCTATGAAAATCCTAGCACAGCTTTTGTAGACACAGAGAAGTTTATGATTATTGAATGGCAAAGGATCTAGAATAGCTAAAACAATTTTAGAAACAAAGTGAGAGGAACCAGTCTTCCCAGTGTTGCCTTATTCTATAACTACAGTAATAAAACAGCATGATATTGGCAGAGGGATACACAGACCAATGGAACAGAATAGAGAACCAAAAAATATGCCCAGCTAGCTTTTGACAAAGATGCCAAAGCAATTTTAACAGAGGATTTCGACTTTTTCAATAATGGCTGCTATAACAATTGGACATCCATAGGCAAAACAAATACAAAAACAGAACAAAACAAACATATAAACAAACACCTTAATGTAAATCTCATACCTTATATGAAAATTAATTCAAAATGGATCATCGACTTAACTGTAAAATGTAAAACTATAAAATTTTTAGGAAAAAATTGGGAAGGGTGGGCAGAGGCTAGGTGAAAAGTTTTTAGAGTTGACAATGAAATCCATAAAAGGAAAAAGTGATAAATTAGACCTCATCCAAATTATGGGTTAATCCTCAAAGAGGATGAAAATACAAGATACGGACTTAGAGAAAATGTTTGCAAGCCACATGTCTAACAGAGGACTAGTATCTGGAATATATAAAGAACTCTCAAAACTCAATTAAGAAAATCCAATTGAAAAACGGGCATTGCACTGGAGAAGATATATAGATGGCAAGTAAGCACATTTAACGTATTCTGCATCAACCATTAGGGACGTGCAAATTAAAGCCACAATGAGATATTATATACCTATCAGCTAGCTAACATAAAAATAGCACCAAATGGATGCAGAGAAACAGGATAATTCAGACGTTGCTAGTGGAAATATAAAATGGTACAGCCCTCTGGAAAATAGTTTGGAAGTTTCTTATAAAACTGAACATGTACTTACCATATAACCCAGCAGTTGTACTTGGGCATTTATCCCAGAGAAATGAAAACTATGTTCAAATAAAACGTATACAAAGGGTCATAGCATCTTTATTTATAGTAGCCCCAAATTGGAAATGATCCAAATGCCCAACAGCAGAGGAATGGTTGGTTCTGCAAACAATAGTACTTCCAATACCAGATTATATACTATGTAGCAACAAATAGGAACATGTTATTGATACACATGCAACTTGGATGGATCTCAAGGGTATCCTGCTGAGTGAAGGTTGCATTCTGTGTGATTCCATTTATATAACACTCTTGAAATGATAAAATTATAGAGATGCTACATTAGCAGTTTCAAGGAGTTAGTATGTGGGGAGAAAGTTGAGGGGAGTAAGTAAATGTGGCTATACAAAGACAGAATGAGGGAGCCTTGTGGTGATGGAACAGTTCTTTATCTTGATTGCGATAGTGTCACAATCTAACATGGGATGAAATTGCACAGAAACACACACATACACACAATACTAGTGAAATCCAAATAAACTCTGTGGGTTGTACCAATGTCAATTTCCTGGTTTTCCCCTTGTACTATAGTTTTGGGAGGTATTATCATTGAGGGAACTAGCTAAAGGATACTCAGGACTTCCCTGTACATTTTTTGGGGGGGGGGTGGGCAACTTCCTCTAAATCTATAATTTATCAAAACCAAAATTTCTTTTAAAAAAATTTCAGAATGAGATTTATAATTCCATGTGATTCAAAACCTGTGGTTATTTTTCATGTAGACCGACATGATAAGACCATGTTTTTGCTAGATGTTTATATCAACCCATGTATCTTATAAGAATAATTTGTCAGACAGTAGAACCAACAGTTTATAATACAGAAAACAGACTGTTTACATGTAGGTAAGGCTAAAACATATGTATGTCATTATTTCTACCTGATTTATATACTTATACACAAGTAATTATGGGTTTTATTTATCTTCACCCATAATTAACACTGAATAAATATTGTCCTAAGTCAGTAGCTCTCAAAGTGAGATCTGGGGACCATAAACACTTTTAGTGGGTCTGTGAGGTCAAAATTATTTTCATAATAATACTAAGATGCTGTTTGGGTTTTTCACTCTCATCGCCTCATGAGTGTTCAGAGAAATTTTCTAGAGGCTACATGACATGTGATATTGCAACAGATTGAATAAAGAAGCACCTGAGAATGTAGCTATGTTCTATTAGCCCAGTACTTTTTAAATTTTCAAAAAGAGGGAATTCCCTCATGGTCCAGTGGTTGGGACTTGACGCTTTCACTGCCATGACCTCAGGTTCGGTCCCTGGCTGGGAAACTAAGATCCCACAAGCCTCAGGATGTGGCCAAAAAAAAAAAAAAAAAAAAAAAAATTGCAAAAAGGTAAAACAATGCCACTCTTCTCACTGACTTTTTTTGTTTTGGAAATTGTCATTTTTTATAAATATATTGTATTTGTGTTAACATGTGATGGGTTTTAAGTTGTTGTTTTTAAAGGAATAAATATTTCTGGGAATTCCCTGGCAGTCCAGTGCTTGGTGCTTTCACTGCTGAGGGCCCGGGTTCAATCCCTGGTCAGGAAAATAAGATCCCACAAGCCATGTGGCCAAAAAAAAAAGAATAAATATTTTAAAACTTTTTCCAACATAATTTCTGTATCAGTAACTATTGATAAATATAACTTCATTAAAATAATTCTTTGAGCTCTTCAATAATTTTTAAGATCATAAACAGATTCTAAGAGCCGAAATTTGAGAACCACTTTTTTTTTTTTTTTTTAAATTAATTAATTTATTTATTTTTGGTTGTGTTGGGTCTTCGTTTCTGTGCGAGGGCTTTCTCTACTTGCGGCAAGCGGGGGCCGCTCCTCATCGCGGTGCGCGAGCCTCTCATTATCGCGGCCTCTCTTGTTGCGGAGCACAGGCTCCAGACGCGCAGGCTCAGTAGTTGTGGCTCACGGGCTTAGTTGCTCCGTGGCATGTGGGATCTTCCCAGACCAGGGCTCGAACCCGTGTCCCCTGCATTAGCAGGCAGATTCTCAACCACTGCGCCACCAGGGAAGCCCAGAACCACTTCTTAAGTGATATACAAAGCCACAAGGAAAATTTCAGAATGGAAACTGGTTTTTTTTTTTAAACTAGTATCATTTTTGTGCTTTGATATTGCAGCTCATATATTATGAAAATTCAGCATTATGCAGTGAACAATTATATCAGAATTAATTCAGAGAGAAGCATTTATAACAAGATTGCAGAAAGTGAGAGCATGAAACGGATGCATATTTTAGGATTTGCTTTATGATAAAGTGAAGAGAAGATTGAAAAAGCAGAACCAAAGTCACCATTGCTTTAGCTTTCAATAACAGAAACGGCTTTGTCTTTATTTTAAAAAGAGATGAGATTAACCAAGCAGAAAGGGATTAACCCTCCAATTCTAGGTGTTTCTGAAAACATTTTAATAAATGTTTTCATCAGCCTAATCACCCTTAGGCCTTTCTGTTTTGGAATATGGAAGAAAAACATTAAGACCCAGGGCAGGAACAATAATTATGTTCAGCTGGGATTTATGCTATTTTGCAAAACATGCTCAATCTAAATCAGATGTACTAATCTCAGCCTCTTGGTATTCCGAGTGAGGACACTGCAGGCATCACAGACTCTATATATCCAACCCCACAGTGCATCTCCAACACCCACTCAACACACCCTCACCTCCTGCCATCTGCCCCATCAGAATAAAATGAGGCCAAGAAAATGTGTGTATTCTCGACTTGACCTGTAAGGCCTTTCTCCCCCTTCTCAGCCATCCACCTCAGAGTTTTTTAAGGAGCTGCCCAGCCACCAGCTTCATTGTGAAGGTTTCATCCAAGCCCAAAGGGAGAATAAATAACTCTCCACTGCATTTATCCATCACTTTGCTTATAATTCTTAGATGAAGTTCCACAGTCTGCCCTGAACTCTAGCTAGTTATATACCTGTTTGTCTTTCCATCCATGTAAAGCTTCTTAAGGGTAGAAACTGTGCCCCTCTAACCCACCCCCATCCTAGCACAAGGTCTTGCACAGAGTAGATGCAGTTGTGTGGCATCGGGACTTTAGAAGAGTAACAATATCAATCAAAAGTTGCTTATGTAGAGCTGTCATTCATACTGAGAAACAAGGTAACTCTTGAATGACAACTTAGAATAAGTGTTTAATAAAATAAAATATTTTCAGATAATAAATTCATTAGAGATGACATATTCTCACTTAACTATAGAATTTGTAGCTGGGTAATACATGAATGTCTAAGTGTTAAAAATGCCACAGGTAAGAGCCATTTTATGCTAAGATATAAAAGTCATAAGAATTCAAAAGAAAACATTAATAAAAAGCATATATAAGAGCTTCAGTGTTTCAACTGGGTATCTGTTAGTTTATATCAAACTAGGTATGTGGGCAAATTTATGTTCTTAATATAATAAGACTCTGTGAGGAAAAGATAGCATTCTTAAAAGTATTAAAGAATATTATTGCCATGATTTACTATTATTATTTTTTATTTTTCATAGAAGTATAGTTGATTTACAATGTTAAACTTACTATTATTATTTAATATGTTTGCATATTATTTATTGTGATTATATACATTAATATATAATTAATGTATTAAATGATTTATATAATAGGTAAATAGCAGTGTACCATACACACACATATATGGACATCAGTATATATCTATATATATCTCTATATATCTTGACACACCAAGTGCCATACACATACACGCCAACCCCATCTATCAAACAGGGTACAAAGATAGATACTACTTTTTGATGTGGGAGTGGCAAAGTCATACTGCAGAATGAATTTAGACTGAGGTTTTTTTTCTGGCCATTTTTGAAAAGTACACCTGCCATAGCAGTGAAAACTTAGGGGCAATGAACAATAAGGGGGCTTCTCTTTGCAGCTCCTCTGTTCTGTTTTTATCACAGAAAAAATGTGTTTATAAGGTAAGGTGCCAGGACTGAGAAATCTATCATCCCAGCCTGTCAGTCCTATTATTGAAAGGCTTCAAGGCAAATTAAATACACATACACACACATATATGGATGTATGTATATATGTATGTGTACATGCATGTATGTACACAAATACACATATATGTACATATATATAAAAGGTTGTTCCAAGAAGACAAGTGTTTGGTACAATGTGACATCCTGCTCTTCATTTACCTGCAGAGATGCTGCCATTGCTCCCCCACTGCCAAAGAGTAAGGTTTTCGATTTTTCTAATGGTGGGGGTAGATGGGGTGACTCACCCATACTCTCCACACCAGGAAGCCCAACTGACTCATAGCACGTTTTTGAGATGACTGGCCAGGGTAGAGGCATAATTCTTTGTTAACAAAACAGATTAAATCTAACTGATTTCTAGAGTGTTAACCTAAGGTTTCACTTCATTAGCCCCATCTAGCCCAGCTAACTACCAAGAAGAAGAAAAGTAGGCAGCCTTCAGTGAAGGATCACTAATGAAAAGGACCCTTGAAAGCAAAGACTTGAATCCCCAGCACACTGCCTGGCATGAGATAGGTATGTAAGAATTGTTTGTTAAACAGAGAAGAGGCCTGTAAGTTTTAGCATCTTGCCTGGTCCAGCGAATAGCAATAGTTCAGCCTGGATGAGAGATGTGAAGGTGGAGCATCTCAAGGGTAAGTGGATATTCAGCATCCTTCATCCTTCATCCCACCAACTCCCATGGAGCCAGTCCCCGAACAGGCTCACCTCCACGTCCCACCAGGTGACCACTGATGTCTCCTGCTGGACGAATTTAAAGGGTCTGGGTTCAGTGATCAGGAAACTCAACTTGGAGTAGCCTTGGCTACTAGTTTTCTTTCTTCATGTGCTCTAGTTGCAGTAAATGGGTTTTTACCCTGTTCTTGTAACATATTCTGAATCCCAGGTTGAGCAGTGAATGTCTTCTGTGATCCCATGCTCCAGCCCCCAACCTCAGTAATCCTCCAAGTTCTCAGATCTTCGAAGTAGACATTCAAATATTGCTCCTAGGCACTAGAGTGACCTTGAGACCCTGTATCGCATTCACTGATGGTCAAAGGATGGCTGAGAGAGAAACGGTTAATACTCCCATGATCTGTCTCAAATCCCCTCATTCATTCTTTGATATGGATAATTAATACTTTCTCTATTTTATGAAAAGATGAGTTTTGGATGATTTGACAGTTCAACATTGTAAAGTGCAAAATTTAAGGTCCAAATTGAACATTTGAAAGATTTAAAGACTTTGAATAAGTACCTGCTACATGCCAGGCACTGTGCCAAGTATGGGTGACACAAATATGAATAAGTTTCCTGCTCTCTGACCCAGATACAAAGGCAAATGACTGTGAGTTAGAGCGACGAATGCTGTAGTAAAAGCATTCATAGATGTTGAAACATTTGATAGGCTGGGGACAGGAAAATGGAGAGGTGAAAAACTAATGAGAATAAAGAACACATATTTCATGGGGAAGAAAAACACGACGGTAGTAAATATATATTTTACTGTTTTAACGTTTGTACAGGAGCTTTGTGTATTCAGCACTCCTCATAACTTCCCTAGACTAATCACAGGGGTTGCAAATAGTGTATCCCCAAAGTGTCCCAGCATCCAGAGGAAAATAAGTGAAGTCACACAGTTCAGCAGCTGTATTTGGGGTGGGATTTCTGTTTATCAATTACTTAACAGTATTTTTTGGCTTCGCAAAATTCTAAAAGGGAGCCGACTTAATTTTCCAGATGAAATGAAGAGAAAGAGTGAAAAAAGGGGGTCTTAGAGGCAAAAGACATATAAAGTACAACTTGTACAGGTATACTTTGCAAAAAAAACACAAAACAAACAAACAAAAAAAAACCCCAGGGGTTTCCATAAAAACAAACAGAACAAAAGATGATCTTTAAATATTTATTTTTTAAAAAGAAAAAGAGCAGGCAGTATTTAGAAGGAAATTGAAGTGCTCATAGGATTATAAAAATTTCAATTCCTTTATGACGATTCTTGTAACGATCATATTTTGAGAAGCTTCTTTTCTTAACTGACTAAATTTAAGGGGCTTAAAATAAAATAAGATGTACACTTTCTACTTTAATTGTTATTTTAAGGCACTTTACAATGTTAACATAATTATGTAATTAAAATCTTAGTTCTTCCATTACCCTTCTGGTTTTTCTAGCACATCAGCATTTTTTTAAATTGTCTGCAAACTAAATCAACAAGAAATTTTGATAGGACAAACTCTATGTACCATAAAATATTGTTTTAAATGAGAAATTCAAATATTTGTTGTTTAAAAATACTCAATTTTTTAAATTAACATTATTGCAGTAATAAATGCTATCAGGAACAAAACATTAAGTAGTGTCAACTTATCACTCAGAAAAGTAAAACATCCAAAGGCCAGAAAAGTTTTGTACAGAGCATTATTATAGCAATATAAGAATCATTCTTGTAACTTTTAAAATTTGTGCATTACATTTTGTTCTTTATTTGAGCTGTTTTCGTGCAATCTTTTGACACACCAAGTATCATTTCCATTTAAAAGCACTAGATTATAGAAACATTTAATTTACCTTAAAGTCTCTCAATAATAGAGTGGACAGGCTGGGTTTGTAGATTTCTCAACCTCAGCACCTCACATCATAAGCATTTTTTTCTGTGATAAAAACAAAGCAGTGAATTCCCTAGAGGTCCAGTGGTTGGGACTCCACGTTTCCATTGCAGGGGGCATGGGCTCAATCCCTGGTTAGGGAACTAAGATCCCACATGCTGCGCAGCGCAGCCAAAAATAAAAATAAAAATAAAAATAAAATATAATAGTTTAAAAAAAAAAACAGAGCAGAACTGCAAAGAGAAGCCCCTTATTGTTTATTGCCCCT
The DNA here is from genome assembly GCF_028021215.1 of Eschrichtius robustus. Lineage (NCBI taxonomy): Eukaryota > Metazoa > Chordata > Mammalia > Artiodactyla > Eschrichtiidae > Eschrichtius > Eschrichtius robustus. The sequence continues at coordinate 70,531,044 of NC_090832.1, read as the reverse complement.
GTTTTCTCTGCTATGGCAGGTGTACTTCCCAAAGATGGCCACAAAAATATCTCTCAGCCTACATTCACTCTGAAGTATGACCTTGCCACTTCCATATGGAAAAGTGGTGTGTCTAACTTTGTATCCCGTTGATCTAGGTGGGCCCTATGACTACTTACACCAATAGAATAAGGCAGTGATGAGAGTGTCCCTTACACCAATACAACACTGGGCCAGTCGTGGGAGTAGCCCTGCACTGACCTGGCAGTTTCTGCTTCCTGTGTCTTAGAAGCCAGTTGCCGTGTAAGAAGTGTTACTAGTCTGAGACCACCACACAATAAGAAGGCTATAAGCCATGTGGACCGGCCCTGGAGAACGAGATGCCACATAGAGAAAGAGAAAGAGGCCAAGAAGTAACGAGTGAAGAAGCCATTTGGATGACTAGCCCAGTCGAGCCTTCAGATGACTCCAGCCCCAGCCAATATCTGATCACAAATGCATGAGAAATCCAAGTTAAGAATGGCCCAGCTGAGCCCAATCCACCTGCAGGACCTTGAGAGATAATAATAACTTCTTGTTTTACCCACTAAGTTTCTCAGTACTTTGATGCACAGTAATAGATAACTGGAACAACCGCTGTCTCTTATAACAAAAATTTCTCCTCCAGGCTTTGAGATATGGGATGCCGGTCTTGTCTCTCCACTTTCTTCTGGTACTTTTCCTCTGTGGGGTGTGATTTATATAACACAGATTCAGTTAATCTATTAGGGGAAATCTAACAAAGTGTGAAAAAAAATTTGGAGTTAGCATTGCCCACAGTATCTGCCATACTGAATTTGGTAATAATAATAACTTCTACATTAAAAAGAATACCAACCATTAATTGAGCACTTGTGTGTGCTAGGTATTTTCTTTTGAGCACCTTGAACACATAAATATATTCAATACTCATGACAACCCTGTGAGGTATTCTTCTCGTTTTGGCAGGTAAAAGAATTCCAGAGGCGAAGTAACCTATACAAAGTCACAAAATTCCCCACTGGCAGACCTAAGATTTTAGAATGTCCCTTTACAACTCCAAGCTCTGAACCACATTTTACTACACTGCCTTCAAAACTTTATATTTCACAATGAACTTCTTAAATGTTTTTTTTTTTCAGGTGGTATATCCCTAAATAGAATGCTGACATATTTTCTTTTTAGAGTAACATTATGTTATACCAGTTCAAAAATAACTTGCTTGTGTAATTTTTTATTTTGCATATTTATCTGACTTCACCTTCTTCGGAACAGCCTTAAGAAAGCCATTTCACTCGGATAAAGAGGCATTTTACACCTGACGAAGTCATGAGAACTAGTGTCTGATTGGTGGGGAGTGACTGGTGGGGGACAAGCATTGGCTTTCATATCCATTTCCCTTGTTTGAGTCTCTTTACACTTCTTTGGGGAAAGCACTATTATGTCACCTATTTCGTAGACTAGAAAACTACACTTGAGAGAAGTAAAAGGATTTGCCAAAGTCGTCTGGAAAGTGGTCTGATCCTAAGATAGTACCCTTTCACCTATACTACCTCTGTAGCCTAGAAACACACAGTTAATCCATTCTCTTTAGGGCATTGATTTAAGCATGGATCATGATGTTACTGTTGTCTTTTCAAATCCAATTCATAATATTGCCCTTGATTCCGCTCCCGCTCTGGCCTAAGTGCCCTCTTCTCTCTCTCTTTCTCCTCCTCCTCCTCCTACCCCAGTGCACAACGGATGCTAGAGCATTTCTATAATGTTATCTCTGAGTCTGATGAATCAAGAAATTACTGGATTATTTTGTGCAACATTATGATGGGGAATGCTGAAATGTTACACACCAAAACCAGAATTTGCAAGGATCATAAGTTGATAGCAAACTACTCTGGGATTCATAATCTATAAAAATGGAAGTATGGTGCTATAGGTCATGCTGTTCTCAATGGAAATATCAACTGATTCCTGTACATTTTCTCTTTGTGAAAGCAGATTATCTTGATCTACTTTGAACAAAATGCACATATTACGTTCCAATTTTACTATTTCTGTTTCCTAGCTCTTACTTTGAGTTTTCATGTAAATTTGAGAAATATACAAGGAAACTGAGAAGCTGTTCTGGAATATAATAAATTGCTTTTCTAACACTTCACATGCTACCTTTTTCAGCAAGAAATGGTGAGAAATATGGCTCAAAATTTCAACGACTCTATTACTGCAAAAAAAAAAAAAAAAGAAACTTAAACCAAAACCAAAGTTTAAAGAAATGAAATGAAGACACATAAACTTTTCATAAATGGTGGTTATTCTTATCACTTAAAAATAATTCAAGACTATAGCAAAGTATTACAATCAATTTGGGTGACCAATATTTTGAATAATTGAGTTGGTGTTAAGTAATTATTTTAAAGACATCTTCAGAAACTTAAGAATATTCCTTTGTTCTAATATAAAACATCTTCTTTTTTGAGTGGGGAGAAGATTGTAGAGCTTAGGAAACAAAAGTTCCCATGAAAGTGAAACGGAGCTTCATTATTCCTGAGGGACCCATGTAGTGTCAGTTCGTAATTCTTCCATGTACCCAAATCTTGTATCCTCAACATTAATAAGGAGGGACAAAGGAGCACTTTTATTTTCTAGTCCTAATTTCCTAACCAGCTGCCGTTCCAAGCTGCACTGACGCAAATATAACTAAAGTTAGCAAACATTTCTAGAAACTCTCTGTGGAACAAACCAATTAGACTTAGCCAAGTGATGTAGAATTGCAAGGTCCATCAGTAATAGTGAGAAAAACTACCGACTCTTATTTTTGTGGCATTCTATGAAAGAAGAAAAAGGAAACAATGTTGTTCAAGAGATTTCAGTGTTACAATTCAAGTCTACCCAAGAGGGTCTATTCAAAAAATATCAGAAGCTATGGTCATTCAGCTGAACAGGTGAGCTGCTTTACCATTGACCAGTTTGAAGATGTAGTTATGTGTCATTTAAAAACTGATGACAAAACAATATCAGCAACTTACATGTCTACTCCCTCTCTTCCTGACCCCGGAAGCCACTCAAAAGAATGCCTTTCAAATGACATCCAATATTTCTTGAGAAAACTTTTTAGTTACTGACAGGCACTCACACATCACAGCAGGAGACAGTTGGTTTCTGGCTTCAGTTAGATAACATCTTAGCCTGTGATCACAGACCACAATTTTGCAGACTTCCTCCCAATTCAATCATGAGTGCTGAAAAGAGAATGTATAAATGCCTGTCTTCTTACTAAGGTTTATGCACAACCAGCTCCTTTGTATTCTCAAATATTTTACTCCTCAATTAAAATCCCCCAAATTATTTCATTCATATTACCTTCCTCTGGATTTTTTGCAGGATGTGGTCAGGGCAGTTGACTGTGGATCTGAAGAGGGATTTTAGCTTCGTCTTGTGATTTCTCAGTAACTGCTCTTAATAAAGTCCTCACCTGTCTTATATACCAGCAGAGTAATAAAAACTGCGTGTTCCCACCTGCATCTAAGTCCAGGGATCAACAGTAAATTCCATCCAATGATTGAATGGTACTTTGTGTAATTACCATGACATCAATTTGATCTTATCTCGTGTCAGCCCTTCGATCATTTTTTGTTTTGAGCCATTTCCAGGTGGTGTTGACTGCAAGGTCAGCCTATGAAACAAGAGTACACTGTTATTTTCTACATAATTTTATCAAGACTTATACACAACATCCTGAAAGTTGACACTTTCCTATAAACAGGATCCTACAAGCATTACATTTAATTAGCTAAGTACCTGATGTTTACTTAAAACAGAAGAGCTGTAAATTTCAGATGCTAGATATAGAGCATTTCTAAGCTTACAACATTACTCCAGTAGAACACAGAAAAATAAAACACACACCTATTTAGACTCTTCTAAAATTAAATGTGCATCTGGCTTTAATAAGGATGCATGGAGAAGGCATGAGGCAACGCTGAGAAGGACTGATTGGTTCTCAATATTTGTGCCTTTTCCCCCCTCATTTCACTTTTGTAAAACTCAGTTTCTTCCTAAACAGAAAATACGTATGTTATGGCTTGCCAGCTGAGGAACGCTTAGCTCCAAGATTCCCAGTACACTGTCTTCCTAAAACCCACCAAGCACTTCAGGCTATGGCTGTGGCTGTGTCTATCCTGCTTTCAGGGTTGTGATCCTAAAAAAGTTCAAGACTCCATTCGTTGAAGGAAGAGGGACCCCTTCCAGGGCCCAAGAGTGAGCACTTGTCTAACACTCAAAAATGAATTGTCCCAGGAGACACACATGCTGACAAGCAAGAGACTTTACTGGGAAGGGGCACCCAGGCAGAGAGCAGCAGGGTAAGGGAACCCAGGAGAACTGCTCTGCCATGTGGCTCGCAGACTCAGGTTTTATGGTGATGGGGTTAGTTCCAGGTTGTCTCTGGCCAATCACTCTGACTCAAGGTCCTTCCTGATGGCACACGCATGGCTCAAGACGGATTTCAGCAAGAAGGATTCTAGGAGGTTGGCAGGACAACGGGCTGGCATCTCCTCTCTCCTTTTGACCTTTTGTAACGGAGAAGAACAAAATCTGACTCCATGTTGGATCTGTTTCTTTTACTTTAACCTTTGTTTTCCGTTGCTTTTGTTACTATAATCACCAAAAGGATGCTGTCTATAGCTATAAGCATACATAATGGCCTACCTTGGGGAACCCTGCCCCTCTGCCTGAATGTTAAACTAAAGTGCCTTTGTTCAGCTCACAGGGAAGCATCCTGACCCTGCCCACCTGAGATCACACAACGGCTTAGGCCAAAATGGCTTCTCTTATGTCAAGAAAGCCATTCCTGGTTCTCTTTCTCTGGGGACTCCATAACTTATCTGCTTACACGATTGAAACAGGAGGGAAGGGGGCAGGGCACCACCTTTAAAAGAATGACCTAGTTTGAGGACACAACATAAACCGATTAGAACCACATAGGTGCAAGATGGCAGATGGATGAGTCGACTTCCACTAGACCTTGAGCCTCAGTATATGTTCATTGTAACACATCAGCAAGCTAAATGACACACCCATAGGAGCCATGACAGTTCCAAGTCTGACCATAAAGGTCAAAGAGTGGGCAGTGCCCCAATTCCTGGAAATCCCCACCCCTTCCCCAAAATAGTTGGAATACTCCTCCCACTTATTAGCCTGTGAAATTACCCATCCCTATAAAAATTGACAACCCCATACCCTGGGGCTGCTCTTGCCTTCTGAGATGGCCCACACTCTGTGGACTGTGTTTCTCTCTAAATAAATCCACTTCTTACCTATCACTTTTGTCTCTCACTGAATTCTTTCTGCGATGAGACATCAAGAACCTGAGCTTCATTAAGTCCTGAGACCAGGTGTGTGATCTCAGTTAAAAGAACATGGGTTCAAGTCCCAGTCTGGGTTTTGGCTGGGACTTGAAAGTCCCAGTGTGTGGGTTCAAGTCCCAATCAGAGTTACACGGTTTCAGGATGACAAGGCAAATAGCCACCTTTACTAGGCAAAGTCCTGAAAGCATGTCATGGTACTGAGGAGGTGTCAGGAACATCTTTGCATAGCGGTATGACACAGTGAAGTACATACCAGCTATGCTAAATGCATGGATTTTTCCTAATGATGTTTTGTCACTTACATACTGAATTCTTTTTCAAAATAACCACCTTTGTAAATGTTTCATGTGCTTAGTTGATTTGTTTTATAAGACATAATTTGATCTTTCTGATAGCAAAGTATGGTTATCACAAACATTATGCCGTAATCAGAAGAACAGCTGAGGTATGTAAAATCCTTGCTTTTTCAAGTAGCTTTTGCTTCAGTAATTCCAAAGATATATTACGTGATTTTAAATTTTGAAGCAATACAAGAGTATTTCCAATGAAATGTAAGTCTTCCTCCTACCCCAAAATCCTCACTCCCATTCCCAAAGGTATCCATTTTTAACAATTTCTTAATGTTTCCAGAAATTATCTGTGTGTATAAACACATTTTCTGGGGTTTTGCTATATACAAACAGAAACATAATATACACATTGTTTAGTGCCCTACCTTCCTTTTTCTTTTTAAATCTAACAGTGTATCTTGGTGGTTTTTTCCATATCCATATATTATGCAGATCTAACCATATTTTTAAAATAGTACAGTATCAGGCGTAGCCACACTGAAGCGGATGACGGGAGCCATAAGAATTTGTAGCCGGTCCCAAGGGAAGCAAAGGAGGGTTCGTGCAGCTCGGGCTCCTGTTCATCCTGGCTGCCCTCTGCCATGTAGGTCACAGCCTGGAGTGCTACATCTGTATTAACCCAGCTAATGGCTGCACTACGGTCGTCAGTTGTTCACATAATCAAGATACTTGTTTCATCGTTAAAGCCGTGCTACCAAAAACTTACTACCAGTGTTGGATGTTTGACCGCTGCAGTTTCGAAGCCATTGCGAAAGCCTTAGGCGAGACGGAGCTTCAGTACCGCTGCTGCCAGGAGAACCTGTGTAACAAAAGTGATGGGACGAGTATATCAGGGAAAACAGCTCTGCTGGGCATCCTGCTGCTGGTGGCAGTCTGGCGCTTTTGTCTCTAAATCTACACCAGGAGGGCTTCTCCTAAATCTCCTGTTTCTGTATATGCCTTATTTCCTGTGTGGCTGCATTCCAAAGGCTTTATATTTTCCAACTGGATCCTGTTGGGAAAGACTAGAACTAGCTTGAGCAACTTAGATAAGAGAGAGGAACTCAGAGAGATGCTGAAGACCAGTCCTGTTAGCAGAGAAGACCTGTGTGAGGGAAAAAGTTTGAGTGAAGCGCATGTGATTTGAGGAAGGTTGCATGCTTCTTACTCTGCTCTTTGCAGTGACAGCTTGAGTAGATTCTCTGCAATCCTCAGTTATTTCCCTCTGGTTCCTTGGATGTAGTTAATGTGATCAGTACTTTTATGGGAGACTGGGGCAGGGGGCTCCTTTTCAACAGTCTCTCTCACAAGGCATGCTTTTTTCTCGCCTTTCATGGCCCCTGTATTGCCAGGTAGGCATGATGCATGTTCCAGGTGTGGGCTGTCAGGGACAGAGATTCTTAATGACTGTTGTATTCTCAGCTAGAAGGTGTCTGGCTGGGAAGGAGGTAAGCTTTCCGGATGGCAGGGCACGGAAGCACAAGGTTTGCCTTTAGAGAGGTACCAGAGGCTGAAATCTGTTTTCCTCTGTCCCTAAATTTTGTATTGGCTTTGCTGTCTTTCACTAGAAAAACTCAGTAGCATAAATTAATGGTGTGTTAAAACTGTCCCTCCCACTCCCTGCCTTTTTTATTGGAATGGTAGGCTGTCTTAGCTTTGTCACACACAGTTAAAAACTAAACATTTGAATATTCTATGTTACATGTGACTTGCAGTTATTTAGTGTGCTTATTTTAAATGCTACTGGTAGGAAAACTCTTCATATGTGTACATATAATGCATGAATGGAACTGAAGGAGCCTTTGGGGTTGCGATTTGAGATTTCCAAATGTCATCATGAACAGTAACAGGTCTGCAGGGATGTGTTTTACCTGCCGACATCCAGCCTGTTGGCTCCTAGCTGAGTCAGCACAGATAGTGTAAAATACACTTGCAAGGGCAATTAGCATAATCACGAATGATGAGGCTTTCAGAAGCGCTACCAGTTTCCTAAAAAGTGATATACCTTTTCAGGAGGGCAAAGTGTTGCCTTTTTCTTGTGGATACTGGTGAATAATTTAAGATCCAGTAGACTTAATGCCATTTGTATGCTTACAATCTTGGCTGTATTTGACAGCATAGCCTGCCTTTTGCTGATGAAAGTGGAATTTCTTGATTAACATTAAAAAAAAAAATTGATTATGTGATCTGTTGGACAAACCGGAATGAATCCTGCCTTTCTGAAAATAAAATCTCATCAAATGCAAAAAAAAAGAAAAAAATAAGTACAAAGTATTATGAATCATTAATTACTTAACCAGCCCTCTATTAATGATTATTTGGATTATATGAGGTTTTTCCTACTATTACAAACGGTGCTCTAACTATCATCCTTGTTCTGGTTATGTGTACAATTATAGTTCTAGGATACACTTTCAGAAGTAGAATTGCTGGATCAGATTATGAGTATTTTAAACTTGTATAGAGATTGCTCAGGCTCTCTTGTCCACACCCCCCAAAGCTGATGTCATGAAATAAGTTAATTTTTGTGAAACAGATGAAATAGAGTATCTTATTTTCATTTGCATTTATATAATTCTGAGCAAAGTTGAACATCATTTCATAAATTATAGGTCATTTATGGATTATTTGTCCATAACTGCCTATTCAAAAGTATTTCTCAAGTTGTTAATTTTATCTTTAATTTTAAGCTTAACTTTTGACTCTTTTATGATATTTTTTACCATACAATAATTCTTAGGTAGTCAAATATGCCTATCTTTAACTTTTTGACTTGTTGGTTTTATGTCATGCCAACGATACTAAAAAGAAGTATTTGTATTTTATTCTAGGGTGTATACAGCTTTATTTATTTTCAATTTAGATCTTTAATTCATCTGTAATTTATCTGGAGTTGATGAGTGAAGTAGAAATCTGGCCTCTTTTTAAATCTAAACGACAAGCCAGTTATAATACCAGGTAGGGACTAATCAATCCTTTTTGTCTCGACTAATCTGAAATGCTACTAAATTCCCAAATATTTTGTGGTCTAGTTTTGGGTCTCGATTATGATTCATATTAATAAAAAAATGTTCAACAAATGATAATAAATGTTTTAAATTTGTTACGATCATTATTAGATTTAATTATTTAGTGTCTGTCTATCAAGTGTATCAATCAAAGTGCATCACCAAAGAGAAATTATTGAAGTATAGTTGATTTACAATGTTGTGTTAGTTTCAGGTGTACAGCAAAGTGATTCAGTTATATATATATATATATACAGTACATACTTGTGGTTTATCTATTTTTTATATAGTAGTTTGTATCTGTTAATCCCAAACTCCAAATTTATCCCTCCCCCCGCCGCTTTCCCCTGTGGGATCCATAGGTTTGTTTTCTATGTCTCTGAGTCTGTTTCTACACAATACTGTAAATCAACCATACTTCAATTTTTAAAAAATGATTACCACAGTGAATTTAGTTAACATCAGAAAAAGAGAGAGAAATTAGACATAAATCATATCCTTAAATTGCTAACACTCTGGTCACTATAAATAGAAGTATTGGGATTTTCCCTCAACATTCTTTTTGACTCGTCATGAGATTACTAAAACGGAACTCGGATTTCCTAACCTCCACTCGACTCTTTAACGTTGTGTAGCTCTGTTTCTTGTAGTCTGTCCCGTGTTCCATCTAAATCAGATTTATCAGGCTGTTTGTTTAAAGACAGATTCCTGGGTCTCATCTGGGACCTACTGGATCAAAATCACTGTCAGCTGAGCTGAGAAATTTGCATTTTACCTACCAAAGCTTGCAAACCATGATTGTGCAGCATTGTTTAGTAAGCCAGCAATGTAGTTAAGGAAGCAACACGGTGTGGTTTCATCTTCAGCTGCCTCTGCAGCACAACTAAATTGAAAATGGTAAAGTCATTTGTTCCTCTACTTCCCACAAACAGCTGGAACCCCCAGCACCAGGAATCTGAGATAAAGATAGCCCAAAGCACCGAACAACTATCCCGTGGTCACAGACACAAATGCAGGCAGCAGACAGTTTCTCGGTTGAGATAAGGTTTTTAATCATCAGCAGCAGGTAAGATGACTGACAGCCTGAAAGAACAACCTGAGACGTGATGTGTGACACACGTGGCGGCAGCTAACTCACCCCAGAAGTGATGGACAAGAAGCAGGCCGACTTGACACAGGCAAATCCGCGAAGAATATTCTCTACTATTTCAGTCAAAGCAGCGTGGCCTAATCAGTAATGCAAACATCCTGTTTCCCAGGCTAACAACCTCTGTCCCTGGAACCCTCAGAGGGTTAGAGATAAAGAAACTGCTGCTCCAATTATGCATAATCTTCCTCTAGTCTGAAATGTCAACAGAGAAGGCAAATAACGCTGCAGAGAAAAGGAGGAAAATCTCACAGGCGAAAAGTAATTTGTTTAACGTTTTCCCATTTCTTTTTGTTTTGCACATGTCTCCTCCCACATCCATTTCAGAAAGCTTTCAGTTATGGGCTATCAATGAAAGGAGAAATCGGTTCTGTGCAAAAATCAAAAAAGAAGCAATTGTATTGATAGAGTGGTTTGGTTAGATTTATAGTGCAGTAGGAGAGAGAAAAATGAAGCCCAAATGACTTCCTACCCTAATTTTGCAGAAGTCTTAGGAGACATTAGATGTGATACGGGTTTGCCTAAAGCATCTCTATCCTAAAGGGCTTGGCTATTTTGCTGTGAGAGGTAAGGGTGCTACATTCAGAAAACTGTATTTTCCCTCTGTGTCTGTATATATGGCCATGTGCAGCTTTAGAGACAGTGAAGAACTTGGTGGGAGGGAATCACAGCCGCTTTTATTAAGGAAAAAGGATTTCCTTTGCACGATGCTTTCAGTGTGGCTCAGAGGAGCCCCAGGAATCCTTCAAGAAGGAGAAGCCAGCAGTGCCGGCTGTCCTGGTCTAAAATCTTGGCTGCAATTCAACGGCAAGTATGTTTAAGGGGAAAGAGGGAGACCTTGTCACAAACATTATCCTGACACCCTCTCACCACATTCCCAACCAACCCCCACCCCCGAGCTCTAGCTGAACTGCAGGGTGGAAGGATTCTGTCTAAGCTCAGCGTCTAAATACTGCCTAAGCCTCATCTGGGCCGATCAAGTCCCAGTCGCCCTGCAGACAGCGGGAGACTGCTCCTCACCACCGATCTGTAACTCTCCAGCTTGAAGAGGCAGCATGAATCAGCCACTACCCTCCAGCCCTTCCCCACACCCACCTATTTCCCATACTCACATCTCCAGGAACAATGTACTGTCTGGGATTCGGGGGCCAAATGGGAATAGGGTGTCAGGGTTCCCCCCAGTTCATTTCTCTCTATGCCTGAGCAGATTCCACAGGGAGTTGTTTTAACTTGCATCACTCTGTAAAACTGGGTTTCAGGGGAATAAAGGAGAAAGAGAAAGAAGAGGAAGAGTGGGATGTAAAAAATTTGTATATACCTGAAAATTGCCAGATGAATAGACCACCAAAAAATAATGCATGAGGGTAGAGATGGCTGGAAACCAGCATAGAGGGTGATGTCTAAATTTCAGAGAACTGAGACAACACAATCGTTATTGAGTATGTGGCCCCCTCTCCCTACCCCCCAAATACTGTATTATTTTTTAGTTAATTTTGTTTTGAAAATTATCTATATCCTTTGAGATAGAGACATACTGGATGGGGTCCCAGATATAGGGTTGGAAGCTCTGGTCTCGGCACAAAGCATTCAAAACTCATCCTCTCTCATAGTTTCACTTGAAATCTCTGTTGCAGAACTGACCTCTCCCCTGAGCTTCACGCCAGTGTCTTGGTTCAGTGCACTAATTATCTGTGTAACCAATTACCCCAAACTTTGCAGCTTAAAACAACAAACATTTCTTACCTCACAGAGTTTTTGAGGGTCAGAAATCTGGGAACATCTTAGTTGGGTGGATCTGAATCAAGATCTCTCCTGAGATTGCAGCCAAGCTCTCAGATGGGGCAGCAGGCATCTCAAAGCTCAACGAGGGCAGAGAACCCATTTCCAAATTCACTCACTTCGTTGCTGGCAAGCCTCGGTTCCTCACTACCTTTTGTTCAGACAGGATAGTTATCACACGGGCTTCTCCATAGGGCTGCTAACAGCATAACAACATGGTAGGGGGTGGGGATGAGGGGAAGGGGGGAGGGAGAGGAGGCACCCAAAACATCCACTGGAACCCTCATTCATTATTAGTGGGAATACCAATGGTATTGTCACTTTAGAATACAGTTTGTTGGTTTCTTGTAACATTAAATATATATTTATTTTGCGATCCAGCAATCTCTCTCTGAGGTATTTACCCAAGAGAAGTTAAAACTTATGTCCGTGCAAAGACCTGCAGATGAAAGTTTATAATAGCTTTAAGCATAATAGCCAAAAGCTAAAAATGTCAATAATTCAATTGTTCTTCAAAGTTTGATACCTCCATACATAGGAATGCTATTCAGCAATAAAAAGAAACAAACTGGGCTTCCCTGGTGGCGCAGTGGTTGAGAATCCACCTGCCAATGCAGGGGACGCAGTTCAATCCCTGGTCCAGGTAGATCCCACATGCTGCGGAGCAACTAAGCCCGTGCGTCATAACTACTGAGCCTGTGCTCTAGAGCTCATGAGCCACAACTACTGAGCCTGCGTGATGCAACTACTGAAGCCTGTGTGCCTAGAGCCCATGCTCCACAACAAGAGAAGCCACACACCGCAACGAAGAGCAGCCCCGGCTCGCCGCGACTAGAGAAAGCCCGCGTGCAGCAATGAGGACCCAACACAGCCAAAAATAAATAAATTAATTAAAAAAAAAAAAAAGAAACAAACTACTGGTACCTGCAACACAGGAGTGAATCTCAAAATCATCATGCTAAGTAAGGAAGTCAGGCACGGAAGGCTCTACACGGTATGATTCCATCTGTATCATTCTGGAAAAGGCAAAACTATAGGGACAGAGATCGGATAAGAGTTTTGGAAATGGGGTGAGGGGTTTGACTCCAAAGAGACACAGAGAAAATTCTCTGAGTGTAGTGGTGGTTACATGACTGTATACTTTTGTCGATACTCATACCATACAACTGGAAAGGATGGATTTTACTGTATGTCAGTTATACATCACTAAACCTGACTTTAAAAAATCATAAAAATAGGGACTTCCCTGGCCGTCCAGTGGTTAAGACTCTGCACTTCCACTGAAGGGGGAGCGGGTTCAGTCCCTGGTCGGAGAACTAAGATCCCACAAGCCACAGGGTGTGGCCAAAAATAAGTAAATAAATAAGGTGGGAAGGGCAAGGGTAAATGCATGGAAGTATGACAGCATGGTGCACACAAGAAAGAGACAGTTCACTATTTCAAGGGCATAACATTCAAAGCAAGGAGTGCAAGTAACAGAGTCCTGAGCTTTTCACTTATGTGTCCAGCTTCACCTCAAACTCAATATATCCAACACCAAAGCCCCCATCCCTCTGTCCTGGAAAAGTACCATCTTGCCTGTTGAGGATGCCATTTTCCTAGTCACTGAAACTCCAAAGCTAGAGTCTTTCTCAACTTCTCCCTTTACCTGTCCTACCAAATCCATGCTACTCTCTTGCAATGCCATGGTTTTTGTGCTTTTGGTGGTGGCAGCAGTGGTACAATGATGACAGTCAGGGTTTTCCACTTCTCTCATGTACCATTTTTTTCTTACCCCACTGCTCTCATAATAGTTCAGGCCTTTATTTCTTCTCACCAGGATTGGAACATGGCGGCCCACTAACGAGTCTTTGTGCATCTGGTCGCTTACCCTTTTTGCCAGATGAGTCTTCTGAAAATACCAACCTCATCCCACCGTGTCCTAATCAAAAATCAATTCAAGGTCCTTGTCAATGAAAAGACTCTCTCCTCTTGATCCTAATTTACTTTTCAAGTTTATTCCTCAATCCACCCAGGTCAACAACCTGCTTCAGAGCCAGCCAACTTGAGTTCATTTCCACCTGTGTGCATTTTTGTCAGGACAGATCTTACAGTTCTGACTGAGTTGCCCTCTCCTTCCCTCTCCATATATTTAAGTCCTCCTCTTTCACCATGACTCAGCACAAGTCCTATCTCCCCACTCTCCCCTCTCGCTCTCAGCAGGATGCTTCAAGTCACACTTGCTTCCTTCTCTGAACTCTGCAACAATGATTGTTCCCACCTATCAGGAGGTTTAGTGGTTTTATTGATAATGGTATTTCTACAGCCCTTGGAAGATTTCAAAGCACCTTCCTTTTCATCATCCCATTTGAGGTCTTCTCAACAAATCTAGGAGATTATTCTTATTTCAAAGATAAAAAATCTGAGGCTCTATAATGCATGGTGATTTGCCTTAAGGTCACACAGCTAAGAAGAAGATTTTCAATACATTTTTTTATATAAATTTATTTTATTTTTTCATTTTTATTTTTGGCTGCGTTGGGACTTCATTGCTGTGTGTAGGCTTTCTCTAGTTGCAGTGAGCAGGGGCTACTCTTCTTTGCAGTGTGCGGGCTTCTCATTGCGGTGGCTTCTCTTGTTGTGGAGCACGGGCTCTAGGTACTCGGGCTTCAGTAGTTGTGGCGCGCGGGCTTCAGTAGTTGTGGCTCAAGGGCTCTAGAGTGCAGGCTCAGTAGTTGTGGCGCACGGGCTTAGTTGCTCCTTGGCATGTGGAATCTTCCTGGACCAGGTCTCGAACCCGTGCCCCCTGTATTGGCAGGCGGATTCTTAACCACTGTGCCACCAGGGAAGCCCCTCAATACATTTTTTAAATGAACAAATGAAGACAGAGCCAGGAAATTGACTTAGCAATCAATTAGAAGAGGCAAGACTTTTTAATGGAGAAGAAAGTATTTAAGGTCAGAAAAAGACTATGTCAGGTCAGAATTCGACCATGATTATATTCATACAGACCACACTGACTGCTTGGCTTTTGTGAGACTGGTAAGATTCAGTAAAGGGCAGAACTTAATCTAAACAGTTCAACAGATGAATTTTTAATAAGCTTAAAACTGGAAAAGAGTACCCTCAGCAAGCATGTATTTCTGCTTTTGTGACTGTTGGAGTTGGCTGTGTGGGAGACTTAACTGCTGTGTAAAATGTGGAATTAAAATTAAAAAGCTCTGATGTATATTTTTAGAGAACAGAAACAATTAAAATAAAATGTAACTCAAAATTCAGTTAGTAGAGCTGGCATTTAAATTGTTTAATTAGCAAAATTCTATATGATTAAAGTAGTCACTTGAAAATGTCTTTCAAAGTAAAGCATTTTAATATGCTCCAGTTCTTAGATGATTGACATCACTTGATCTTTGTGTTCCCCTCTGGAATTGACTTGCTCTGCAGTTTGAGTTAAGACGGTCCTGGGCTAATGTTTTACAAAGGAGCTTATCAGAATGAAAGCATAAAGTGAATCTTATTTGACAATAAAATATCCTGGACCTTGAAATACTGTTAGCATCTTCAGTGTAGAAAGGAGTATAGTATAGATTCCTCAATCTCTTTCTTCATATTGAAGGCTTGGACCTTTATCTCACATTCCATCTGAGTTACTGGGTGGGTGACTACCCTTAAGGGTGTTGATGAATCAGAGAATTCTTGAGGTTGTGCTTCTGACCCCAAACATTATTTAGACAAAGGATACATTTTAAAAAACCTGGTATGAACAACCATATGGTCTTTGAGAAAGGATATCTAGTTCATTCCATATTTTTTCACCTAGAGCTACCCCAAAACCATGACCAGCAGATAAGAATCCAGTTTTTTAAACTTCCCAGGGCAGAAACTAGCTAGATATTCACCAAATACATTTCCTCTTCCTGTGCACCCAGATAAACTACACTTCCCAACCCCCTTGCACTTAGAAGGGACCCTATGATCAGTTCCTGTAAATGAAATGTGAGAAGGGATGTGCCTCTTCCCCATCAAGGCAGTTAAGAGGGATGCACCTTCTCCGTGTGCTCTCTCTTTTCCCTTGTGTGCTACCTGGATGATGCCAGGGTGCCTTTGAGGTGACATGTTGAGTATGGTAGAGCCACAGCATGGAAGGAGCTTGATCCTTAACCAGCTGTGTGCAGAAGACCCACCTCCCGCCACTAACTGCATTGATCTTCGAGGTGAGCAAGAAATAAATTGTCATTATGATAAGGCAGCAGGGTTTGGGAGATTGTTTATTAGACCACTGGGCATTGGCCTACCTGCTAACTCTCCACTCCCCCCAAAAGAAATTTCTACCACTATAATCCACCATGCAATGTCTAAACAATGTTGCTTCACGTCCTTTTGTTCTAGTTGACTGCTAGAAGCCAGTGGATCTTAACCTTGAAGACAAGGACTTTTTAGAATACGATAAAAATCCAAAACACCTATCCTTAGGAAAATAAACAAATGCACTCATGCTCAAAACTGCCTAGGACTTCCTTGATGGTGCAGTGGTTAAGAATCTGCCTGCCAATGCAGAGGACACGGGGTCAAGCCCTGGTCTGGGAAGATCCCACATGCCGCGGAGCAACTAAGCCCGTGCGCCACAACTACTGAGCCTGCGCTCTAGAACTCATGAGCCACAATTACTGAACCCGCGTGCCACAACTACTGAAGCCCGGCACGCCTAGAGCCTGTGCTCTGCAACAAGAGAAGCCACCTCAGTGAGAAGCCCGCACACCGCAACGAAGAGTAGCCCCCGCTCGCTGCAACTAGAGAAAGCCCGCACGCAGCAACGAAGACCCAACGCAGCCAAAAATAAATAAATAAAATAAATTTATTAAAAAAAAAAAACTTTGCCTAAAATTTCAAGATGTTTTCAGAATCATCCCAAGCTCATAAACAGACCCCAGGCGAAGATCCCTGCTATTAGCAATTAGTGTATTAGGAATGTAGAGGAGCCTTCAGTAAGTATTAAGTATATATTATTTTCAATCTTTCCAGTTTCACTTCTCATCCCCTTCCTATACAGCTGCAGTCATATTCATGTCTTTGATCTTTGGATTTTAAAAATGTAAAAAATCTAGTTCTCCAACACTGATTTTTCTCTCCCAGAGCAAAGATGTCAGTGTAACAGTCTCAGTGCCAAACATCAATTCTGTGACCAGGCCTTCTGATTTCTGTACTGACTGTGAGCAGTCTCTGCGTCAGAACCATCAGCGATGTGACGGTTGATATTCTATGCCAGGCACTGTGCAATTGCTTTTGGAAACAGAACCTTAACTCCCTAGCATGAGCCTTGAGACCTTTTCAATTTTGCCCTGTCAAGCTCTCTAACCTCATTTCTCATCAGTACCCCACATAAACTCTTTGTTCTTTTTTTTTTTTTGGCTGCGTTGGGTCTTCATTGCTGCTCGCGGGCTTTCTCTACTTGTGGCGAGCGGGGGCTACTCTTCGTTGCGGTGCGCAGGCTTCTCACTGAGGTGGCTTCTCTTGTTGCGGAGCACGGGCTCAGTAGTTGTGGCTCGCGGGCTCTAGAGCGCAGGCTCAGTAGTTGTGGCGCACGGGCTTAGTTGCTCCGTGGCATGTGGGATCTCCCCTGACCAGGGCTCAAACCTGTGTCCCCTGCATTGGCAGGCGGATTTTTAACCACTGTGCCACCAGGGAAGTCCAAACTCCTTGTTCTTATAATATCACACTGCTCATGATGCACGGAATCTACCACACTCTTTCGTGCCTCTGTGACTTTGCCTGGAATGTCCTCTCCCTTGACTGTCCAAAATCTCCTATTATCTTCTAGGGTTCAGCCCAAACATCAGCTTTCTGGTAACCATCCCTGGCCTGCACACTCCTGAGTGAAGTGTCCCCAGGAGTGCTCCCATGGTACTCATCACACGCAGTGAAGATTTGCTGCTCTGCCTCCCATGGGACTCCTTGAGGGTAAAGACTGTCTTTTATTGCATGCCCTTTTTTTATGATTTATTTTTTATTGAAGTATAGTTAATTTAAAATGTTGTGTTAGTTTCAAGTGTGCAGCAATGTGATTCAGTTATATACACCTGGCAAAAGCACACCTGGGCCTCAGCCCTCTGTTTCCACGTTAGTCTCTCTTCCAGGGGACTCCATTCTTTTTCCTTTATGCCAGCCTATTCTATACCTCAAGGAATATGACTGCTGATGGATCCTAAACCTCGTATGTCAGAGCTTCCATTAACATGGGTGATTTTTCTCAGGTTCCGGGGCAAAAAACAATCCAGAAGGGTGCTGGCCTGGCTTAGGCCAGATTCTTACTCCTGTATCAATTGTGGTGGGCTATGTAATGGATTTCTCAAAGATGCCCACATCCTGATCCCCAGACTCTGCTTTACATGGCAAAAGGAATCTTATAGATGTGACTAAGTTAAGGATCTTGAAAGAAAGAGATTATCTTGGATTATGTGCGTGAAGGCAATATAATCACAAGGGTCCTTAAAACAGGGAAGCAAGAGGATCAGAGAGACACAAAGAAAGAGAGAGAGAGAGACAAAGGCAGAAGCAGAGGTCGTAGAGGAGAGAAGATGCTATACTGTGGCTTTGAAGATGAAGGAAGTGGCCTCAAGTCAAGAAATGTAGGCAGCCTCTGGAAGCCAGAAAAGGCAAGGAAATGCATTTTCCCCTTGAGCCTCAAGAAGGAATGCAGGCTTGCTGGCACCAATGTTATCCCAGTGGAACGATTTTGGACTTCTGACCTCCAGAACTGTACAATAATAAATCTGGTTGGTTTTAAGCCAATGAGTTTGTGGTACAACCTTACAGCAGCAATAGGAAACTAATATGCCAATCAAATATGGCCAAGGAACTGGCTGAGATTTGTCCAGCTTGAGTCACAGCCTGACTCACATTGATTTCCTATGACCAATACCAGCCATAATAGTATCTATGTTCTAGGCTATATTAGAGAGCCAACAGATGTGGAATTGTTATTTTTATTTGTTTAAGCTATTCAACTCCCTTGAGTATCCTCAACATCTAAGATTTCTTTGGTGTAATATGACCAGTTGGTAAATTAAAGGTAAGGATTCTAATATGTTGACTTTCTGAATAATTTTAATATATACATTCTAAAAAGAACTAAATTTTATAACAGATTATATAATGATATAACATTATAAGATTTAATTCTCTATTCAATCACTACCATTGAATGTCTCCCATGTACCAGACACTGTCCACCCAGGTGTTGGTGATCATAAACAAAAATTTATATGTGAACAAAATACAAATGATCTCTGCTTTCACAGTGTGTATTTTTGAATAGGGGAGATAAATACTAAATAAACACAAATGAATATGTAACTACAAATCATAATGATGTTCTGGAGGCAAAGAGGAGACAAAATATGAAATGAAATTTAGCTGGGAAACAAGTCAGAGAACTTTTAGAGTTTTTGTCTCTTCAGATTTCAAGGTTAAATAATCCATCAGAAATAAAAGTGAATTAGCTGCACTGATCTCTTTCAACCTTAGGTAAATGTAACATATTTCCGAACAAAGGCCCACTCTGAATTTTGGACATATAGCTTCTCCTTTACTTTCTTCTATCTTTTATTTATTCTAAATAGCCTATTAAGGATTGGTGGTGACTCCTTGTGGAGCCTTTCCTTGAGCTTTCGGGTGAGCCAGTCTTTTTTTTTTTTTTAATTTTTATTTATTTATTTTTGGCTGTGTTGGGTCCTCGCCTCTGTGCGAGGGCTTTCTTCAGTCGTGGCAAGCGGGGGCCACTCCTCATCGCGGTGCGCGGGCCTCTCACCATCGCGGCCCCTCCCGTTGCGGAGCACAGGCTCCAGACGCGCAGGTCAGTAGTTGTGGCTCACGGGCCCAGCCGCTCTGCGGCATGTGGGATCTTCCCAGCCCAGGGCTCGAACCCGTGTTCCCTGCATTAGCAGGCAGACTCTCAACCACTGCGCCACCAAGGAAGCCCCGAGCCCATCTTTAAAATAGAAATATATGTATCTAAAAGGAAAAATTCTCTCTAAATGTATTTAAGCACATGTGTGTGCTGAAAGGTAGCAAGTAAGATAAATCTAGAAAAAGCTTTGGCTGTATTTCTACCGTGGATATAGTTACAGAAGATATCCTGTTTATTTCCTCCCCTCTTTCTCTCAAATTGAATATCTGGGCTAAAGTTATTATTTTTATCTTTTTAAAATTCCTTTCCATAGTTTACCAAGAAGCTGTTTACACTTGGGATTGGATGGTAAAAATTAAGGCTGTGGAGAGGGTAAAGGGATCAGGAATCTTCCTGATTTTATGGGTGGATTCTTGCTATACAATGACTTCTAAACTTCAGCACTGCTGCTTCAAAGGCGAGCTTGTCCCGCTCACCTGCTATCAGTGGATTGCTGACCACAGGCACACTGCTGCCTCTCAGCAAACGGGCTCTCTCCCAGCAAGGAGTTTGATAAAGATTGCAGAAGTCAAAAAAGGCACAATTGGGGGCTGGGCTTCCCTGGTGGCGCAGTGGTTGAGAATCTGCCTGCTAATGCAGGGGACACGGGTTCGAGCCCTGGTCTGGGAAGATCCCACATGCCACGGAGCAACTGGGCCCGTGAGCCACAACTACTGAGCCTGCGCGTCTGGAGCCTGTGCTCCGCAACGAGAGGCCGCGATAGTGAGAGGCCCACGCACCGCGATGAAGAGGGGCCCCCGCTTGCCGCAACTGGAGAAAGCCCTCGCACAGAAACGAAGACCCAACACAGCCAAAAATAAATAAATTAATTAATTTTTTTTAAAAAAGGCACAATTAATAAGACATCTGAAAGAAGTTGGAAGATGCTATTGGTTCCTTATTCCCTACAAATGGTTTAATCTCCTTAGTCTTTCTTAAAAGAGGGGAAAGAAATCACACACACATACATACTCACATACACACAGATACACATATACAGTCTTGGATTACAATGGGATCTGTGTTTAACCATCAAATCAGATCTTATCATGAGGGCAATTTCTGGGGCCAAGTGACTCAAGGTATGAATTTGTGAATTAAGTTGTAGAATCTCAGATCTTGGTTGATGAAACCATCATCCTTATTATCACAGTTATGAGTGATTTCTGAGGGTCAGAATCCAGACTATGTAGTTAATATACATCATATTACCATAATTATTTCTCACAACGACTCTGAAAGATAGAAGCCTTTATTCCCCTTTTACAAATGGTGAAAAGACACTTAGAAAACTAGGAAGAGTAGAGCCAACATTTAAACCCAAACTAAACTTTCCACATCCCAGGACGCTCTCTGACTGCATATCAGTATTGTTTTCATTGTTCGTTGACTTTAAAATCTCAACCTAAATAAATAATAGTACACAATTTTCTGACTTTGGAATTGTTAAGCCTTAAGCATTGTTTTGAATGCATCCAAATTGTTTGCCTTCATTAACTCTACACATATAAATCTGTCAGTTTAGATCCCAACAATAATTTAATCTCATTTTCCAAAGAGCAATTCTTTAACCTACTAATTTACTACATCTTTCATCCAGTGTGTATGCCAGTACTGTGTTTTTTAAACTAATGCTGACTTTCTCAAACCAACGTTCACTGTGAAGAGAAGGCATTCTTTAGAGAAAGCCACTTCCCTATTAACATTATTAAACTCTTTTATCTTGTGGAGAAATCTATCACAAAAATGCAGTAGTTGAGATATACTGGGTTTTATTGTGTTAACAAATTAATCCTGAATTCTCAGTGGCTTAACATAATGAAGACTTATTTCTCGCTCATCCTACATGTCTATCACAGGTCAGCAAGAGTCTCTGTTCCATTCAAGGACTCAGGCTGACCAAGACCCCACCAACTTGTAGGTGCTCCATATG
This sequence comes from Eschrichtius robustus, assembly GCF_028021215.1. Classification (NCBI taxonomy): domain Eukaryota; kingdom Metazoa; phylum Chordata; class Mammalia; order Artiodactyla; family Eschrichtiidae; genus Eschrichtius; species Eschrichtius robustus. The sequence continues at coordinate 70,509,564 of NC_090832.1, read as the reverse complement.
GAACACATAACTTCCTCAATTAGGAAAGAAGAAAGGCTGGAAAATTATACATAGGCTGTTTATTGCTTCAGTCTGAAGATCACTTTTGCTCCCATTTCATTGGCCAAAACTAGTCACGTGGGCTCACATACTATAAAGAGGCTGAGAAATGGAGGAGAGCAGATGGAACATTTGGTGAGCATTACTGTTTCTCCCACGAATAATATAATAATTTTCTTGTCTTTTATTCATCTTTCTTGTCCTTTGAGAAGAGCATAAATTATTGGTCAAGCTGCATGAACTCAAATAGAAATCCTTTTTAAACTGTACTGTTTTGTCTTTTATGCTCATTTATAATCTGTATCTATTTGAACTAGTTTAAGAATTATAGTATGAAAACAAAAGAGTGGTTTCTTGATGTGCCAGCTAACAATTTCCATTGAGGAAAAATAGGCCTCTGCAATGCCCCTCCCCCTTTTCTATTTTTACCCTTGTAATTTGACAGCACTTTTCCATGATCTGGATGCATAACCCCACTACAAAGAAAGATAAACATTCTCTTATATATAGATGACATGTCTATTCAAACACTCCAAGACTGGCTTTAAGATAGAATCGACCTTTGTATCACATGACTTCCCCAAAAAAGCCTAGAGACCAAGTATTCTAGAATTAAAGTCATTATTTTTGCTCAGTATCACCCAACATTAAATGAGTTCATAATTTAAAACTCCATAAATCCATTTATCAATATTTTACAACCAGTTTAACTTAATATGTCCACCAGAAAATTATATTTCTTAAAGGTATACATTTTCTGGGTCCTTTACTGAAATAGCTTTATGGCCAAGGTCAGTGTTTACTTATAGCTGCTCTAAAGTTTTTCCAGAATGAAATGATTTTGTACGTGATCAGGGTAAAGAACTTTGACCTCTGAGAGCCCATTTGTCTGTGTTTTTGAGCTCACCAAATATTACATTTTGAAAAGAATATTGCCCTGCCTAAAGATGCCACCATAGCCGTCCGTCTCTGTGCAGAGGTGAGGTGACTACTTTATGAGATCCCTAAATTGTGATCCCAGCCAGTTTGGTGTTAAAAGCCAAGACCTGTGGCTCTACACGCTGAATAAGTGCTGCTTTCCAGACACATGTCAGGGATGATAGCCCCAAACCTACTACCTGTCCATCCCTATCAAAACTCCCAGAGAGAAAAGCAATATTTATTAACGATTGCCCAAAGAATGTGCAGGCTACCCCTCTTTCTCTCTTACTACTCAAAGTGTGATTCAAAGACCAGAAGCATCTGCGTCTTGTTAGAGCTTGTTAGATTTGCAAAAACTGAGACCCTAACTCAAACCTAGTAAATCAGAATCTGCATTTTAACAAGACTCATATGCACAGTAAAGTTTGAGAAGCACCAGTGTAAACCACATTCCTAATCTGGGGTACGTGGATTGCTGGATAGGCCTCAGGAAGACTGTGATTTCCTTGACATATTTCAGTGTTGTGCATGTGCGTTTGTGCATTTTCTGGGGAGAAGTTGCATGACTGTCATCAGATTTTCCAAAGGGTTTGCTTCAAACATGTTCACATAGGTTAAAACCCCTCGCTGTGGAGTTTCTAAAGAATTTCTTTGATCTCGACTAGAGCATCAGAGAGGTTTGTACCTTTACCACCTCTATTAGTTATCTGTTGTTGCATAACAAGTTACTCCCAAATTTAGTGGTTTAAAATACAAGTATTTATTAAATTACAGTTTCTGTGGGTTCAGAATCTGGGAGTGGCTTGCCTGGGTGCTTTGACTCAGCATCAATCAGAGGATGCAGTTATCTGAAGGTTCAGCTGGGTCTGGAGAATCCACTTCCCAGCTCCCTTACATAGCTATTGTCAGAGGCCTCAGTTCTTTACTGGCTGTTGGTTGGAGACCTCAGTCCCTCACTTAAGCGGGTCTCTCCATAATCTGCCTGAGTGTCCTCTTGACACGGCAGCTGGCTTCCCCCAGAGTGAGTGAACCAAGAGAGAGACAGAGTGAGACAGAAAATCACAGTGCCTTTTATGACCTATCTCCAAGTCACACACCATCACTTTAGCCCTAGTTATTCTATCTCACAATGTGTTTTGTGAGGATTGGATGATGTAATGCATGTAAATAAATACTTTGGTCAAGTATTTCTCACATGGTAATGACTCAGTAAGTATAACTATTGCATTGAAGGCTACTTTAAGGAGAAATTCTATGAAGATCACTGTTATACAAACTGTAAGGGTATTATTGAGGATATTGTCCACAGCAATCTCTTCACACACACACACACACACAAAAAAAAGCCATGGGAGGATTTCTCCTTGGCCTCAGTGAAAGGAATAGATAGTCATCTCGTGGATATTGTGAGTTAGGTGATTATGTACTTCCTGTGTTGGCTGCTAGAAAGCACATAACCACATTCATGGTCTGACCTTAATAAGGGAATGGAGACCCTTTCAGGAAGCATTTTATGCTCTAATCTTGCTCTTAGCTTTATGTTATTTTCCTACCCTATATTCCACCTATTCTGGTTCTCTCACATGTCTAAAATAAAGTTTGATTTTGTTTCATTATATGTAGTTTTATAAACTATTTAAACCTCCTTGGAACCACACAAAATATAAAACAATCTTTCCAATTTCACTCATAAGAAAGTAGACATTAGTTATAGGAAATTTGACCTGGCATATTCTCTCCATAAATGGAGGGATATGGAATCTAAACATTTTTTAGTAAGAGTCACTTATAATGAAAATTAAGAAAATCCCCCCCATGCAAAAACACAAAAAATTTTAGGGTGGCTTTTGTAGCACACTGGAGCCCTTCCACAAGCCCAGGTTGAGAACCAGTCTCTGTGGGATTTCTCTGATATTTAATTCAGAGGATTCATCTGTCCTCTTTTATTTATTTATTTATTTATTAAAATTATTTTATTTATTTATTTTATTTTTGGCTGTATTGAGTCTTCGTTGCTATGCGTGGGGTTTCTCTAGTTGGCGGCGAGCTGGGGCTACTCTTCATTGCGGTGCGCGGGCTTCTCATTGTGGTGGCTTCTCCTGTTGAGGAGCACGGGATCTAGGCGTGCAGGCTTCAGTAGTTGTGGCACACGGGCTCAGTAGTTGTGGCGCACGGGCTTAGTTGCTCTGTGGCATGTGCGATCTTCCTGGATCAGGGCTCGAACCTGTGTCCCCTGCATTGGCAAGCAGATTCTCAACCACTGCGCCACCAGGGAAGCCCCATCTGTCCTCTTTTAAAGCACAGTCTTCAAATGGAGCCTGCATGCCCCTGGGGGTACTCTAAGACTTTTCGGGAGATGGAATGGCATGAATATGCTACGGAGTCCAGGCTCGCTCTGCTCGCCTCACTACAGGCCAATAAATCAGGAGACGAAGTGTTGAGGCAAGGAATAATGACTTTATTTGGAAAGCTGGCAGACTGAGAAGATGGCAGACTAGTGTCCCCAAAAACCATCTTAGTGGGGGGTCTGGATACCAGTTTCTTTTATAGAACAGAGAGAGGGAGGAGGTGAGGAAGTAAAGTAAAAAAGCCATTCGTTTTGCAAAATATCTCCTGGCTTGGCCAGCATTGGGAGGGGATGTGTTAATTTCTTCTTTTCTGCAGCCATTCACAGTGGGCAGGGTCAGATTATCTCCCTGTGAGCTGAACAAAGGCACTTTAGTTTAACATTCAGGCAGAGGGGCAGGGTTCCCTGAAGCAGGCCATTATGTATGGTTATAATAACAAAAGCAATGAAAAGCAAAGTTCAAAATAAAAGAAACAGCTCCAACATGGAGTCAGATTTTGCTCTTCCCTGTTACAAGTAGTTTTTGGACCATCAGTTTCCAAATCCTCAGATTCCATCGGCATTATTTTCTAGACTTGATCTGCCTGAGAATGTGCCACAGTCAAGACATCATGCCTGTTCTCCTTGCCCACCTTCCCTCACCTTTCATAATTGCATTTCCCCACATTACAAAATAAAGACATGTCTCTCATGCATCCCCAAACTTACTATATTGTACTGCCCTGAGAGTAAAAACCACAGAGTGAAAACATAAGGAGAATTCTAAATATCTGTGTTGATAAAGCCATCTTTAATTAAGATACTGTTACTGAATTGGTTGACTTAGACCCTCGCTGGGCTGATACCCCTTGTCTTTGCCAGGTAGCTTCTTTCCCCCTCAGATTCGCACAACCAATAACAAAACCGATGCTGAGACTGGAACAGCACAAGTTTTAGTCAATGGCCAAAGAATGAAAAAGTGGGAACTTAGTTTGCAAATCAACTTCTCAACCCAACTGGAGCAGAGACACCAAATATATAGGAGGGTCAGAGTAAAAGAGAGGGAATTGGAAAGAGAACACATTATCTGAGAACAGGAGTGTGGTTTAGACCCACAGAGGCAACACTCCTTTTCAGTGCTTGTATGGGCTTTTCCAGTTATTGTCATGGCAGTTGTCAACTGTCATGGTGCTGGTGGGTGTGTCATTGAAACATGCAAATGTATTATAATGAGTGTATAATGAGGGTTAAAGGCAACTGGAGGTCAGATCTTCTACCATCTTGGGCCTAGTGAGTTCTAATCAGATCTTGTTTTTTCTCTTTGCAGTTTCCTCCTGAAACTAAGACAAAAGTAATTGGTTCCCATTTGAGAGAGGGGCAGGGGAATGATTCTGGGGCAACAGCCTTGGTAATGATACCATAAACCCAAATAGACCTTGGCACCATTCTCTGTCTTAAATATATATCTGTTAAGATTGAAGCAAAGTGTTAGATATCTCTGTTGGGGTGTTTCAGTCTTAGATATATGGCATAGTGGGGCAGTAGAAGTCATGGCAATTTTTTGCTCAACAACTTCATCCCTTCCAATTTTTACCTATTATCACAAAATGTATTGCCCCTGAGATAGATTCTTCTGAGAGCAAAAAAAAAGAAAAAAAAAAGAGCCTCAGTAAGACAAAGTAGCCGTCTTTTATTTCATTCAGTAACAAACTCCTGGCAAAGCTCCATGACTTATGTAAATACCTTGGCATTAGAATTAGGAAGGAAGAAGATAGGTGGAGGGAGGCACACTAACTCTTACGTTTGATCTGAAAATGAAGCCATATTTCTTCTGATGGAAAGTAAATGCGATTGGGCTCATTGGTTTGACAAAAGGGCTGGTTTGATCAACTATTTTACATGTCAGATATTTTCCAGAGATTGAATGAACTAAATGTAAATATCCAAGGATTTAAGAAAAAAATAAGTAAATCACATATAATAAGATAAAACATGTTTGCAAAAGGGAATTGACATTAACAATTTTTTTAACTTTCCCAACCCTTTCTGGGTAAATTGATATGCTTCTAAGTAAGCGGGTAAGAGTAACTAATACTCATTTGATAACTCTGAGTGAATCCCTATTGGGAGATTTGCAGAAATGAGAGAATTCTAATGACTAAGTAACAAATACTTTGCAAGTTAGGAGGTTTCTAATTCTGTGCTTTCAACAAAATTGAAGGAGCACCTAATCAAGCTGTCAGTTGCTGTATTTTTAGCACATAACTTGAAAGAAGGTTTTAAAAATTGAGTAATATTACCACAATAAAACTTCTTCCATTCCCATTACTTACGGGAATAAAGATTTCTCAGAGCGTACATCATTAAATTTCTTTTGGAAATTGAATAGAATTGATGTTGAAAATTCCACCTTCTTCTAATGATGTGTTAGTTATCCATAGATGCACGTAAAATGTGAGCAGTAAGGGTCGCCACATCATGGGACCGCCGTGAACAGTAAATAAACTAACCAAAAAGGACACAGACCATGTGTGGCAAAAAATCAACAGCAATACACATTAACTATTATTATTATTATTATTATTATCATTATTAGCCCTGTAGTTGGCATAGAAGTGACAATCATATGAATCACAGCTGTTTCCACATGCACTTCCAAAATGTTTTATGTTAATAATTATTTATCAAATCATAATATATGTATGTTTTGGTAAATTGGCCCTGAAAATAATTTTTCTGGCAGAGAAGTATGTTAGAATTATCTATTAAAGATTTTCAAACATTAGGATATATTACATTAGGATAAAAAGTATGTGGGGAAGTGCAAGAGAAATAAGTCTGAAAAGAAAAGGCAGCAATGTAAAACTCCGAAGTTAAAGAAGAGATTGTTTATGTATTTTTTTAAATGGCTTATGATACATATCAAGGTGGTATAGTATTTGGATTATGATACATTTTAAAGAGTGATGTAACCATTTTAATGTAAAATATCAAAGTAACCTGTGATCATTTTGTAACATAGAAATATCAAAGCACTATGTTGGGCTTCCCAGGTGGTGCAGTGGTTGAGAATCTGCCTGCCAATGCAGGGGACACGGGTTCGAGCCCTGGTCTGGGAAGATACCACATGCCGCGGAGCGACTAGACCCGTGAGGCGCAACTACTGAGCCTGCGCGTCTGGAGCCTGTGCTCCACAACAAGAGAGGTCGCGATAGTGATAGGCCCGCGCATCGCGATGAAGAGTGGCCCCCGCTTGCCGCAACTAGAGAAAGCCCTCGCACAGAAACGAAGACCCAACACAGCCAAAAATAAATAATTAATAAATAAATTTTTTTAAAAAAAGCACTATGTCACGTGCCTGCAAGTAGCATAGTGTTGTAGGTCAATTACACTTCAATTTTTTAACTATTAATAAATAAATGTATCTAACTTAGAATATGGAGGAATTTATACACTTTGCAACTACTTAAACTTACCACGAAATTTTTTTATAACCTAAAAAATAGACTGGGCAAGTCTATTATGAAAATATCATGAAGACCACTGCCCTGGAGCTCTGTCTTTTGTTTCCATTCACTCTGTACCACCGGCTCACTCACTCTCTTGCTCCATTAGCCTCTTTATCATTAACTTTATATATCTGGAGAGAGAGAGAGAGGGAGAGAGAGGGACAGAATATGTATGTAAATAATTATTATATATAAAATATGATATGGGGCTTCCCTGGTGGCGCAGTGGTTAAGAATCCGCCTGCCGGTGCAGAGGTCATGGGTTCAAGCCCTGGTCAGGGAGGATCCCACATGCCGCGGGGCAGCTAAGCCTGTGCGCCACAACTACTGAGCCTGCGTGCCACAACTACTGCAGCCTGTGCGTCTAGAGCCCGTGCTCCGCAACAAGAGAAGTCACTGCAACAAGAAGCCCGTGCACCACAAAAAAGAGTAGCCCCCGCTCGCCGAAACTAGAGAAGGCCCATGTGCAGCAACGAAGACCCAGCACAGCCAAAAATAAATAAATAAATAAATTTATTAAAATATATATATATATATAATATGTATAGAGAGAATATATAATATGTATAATTATTATATTCTCTCTATATCTATCTGGCCTCTGGTGGAGTTTGGGAAAGTAACTCATAATCAAGTAATCAAGCACTTCAGTATTTCTCAGCAAAACATATATATGTGTATATACATAGATAGATACAATTTTTCTAAAATTAAGACTTTAAAAAAGTCTTTGAATTCTGAAGCACATCAGTCCCCAAGGGATTGTGAACCTGAAGAGATATAAAAACATCTATCATACACAGTTTTCCTTTCACCATGCATTTGACCTATTAGGTAGGGTCTGGGGTTGAAGCTGGGTCTTGGAAACATTTTAAATGAGTAATAATGGGCACCATACAACTAATTTCCATTTACCATTTCCTGTTTACTAGAAACTTCTTAAAATCTCCTTCACTTACAGTCTCAAGGAAATGCTGATAAACTTGCTTGACTTTTCTGGAGATAATAATATAGATCCTAAAAGTTATCCTTTTCATGTTTCTGCTTCTTTACCCAAATGTTAAAGCCTTTCTCCTTTTATTACCCAGGACTTTCACTTGTGCCCCCAGAATCCCACTGAAGGGAGTTTCTGATTCATTCACCCCTTAGGGGCATCTCAGTGTCCTCTTTTCTAACAGATGTAACAGGTTGGTTCCAACATTTGCATTTTTTTTCACCTTTGTTTCTCTAGATCAAAATTTCTAGAATCCTGTTTCTGTAATTTGCCATGAATACTTTTGTCATTTTCCTCTTTTCTATTTCCAATTCTCTCCTTTCCTTAATTGTCCCCAAAATAATCATTCACCTATCTTGGAAATAAATTTTTCATAATAACCAAAATGCATGCAAAAATAAAATTAAGTATATTAGAATTTCATATAAAGAGAACTTGCACTTAGGGAAGGATTGCTGGCTTTACAAGTCTTTGATTATAATTTCTAGCCATTACTTTCATGCAGACAGCCCCTGATTCTCTATATATGCACCACAGTCACAATAATTTATGGGATAATGTGACTTTTCCCAAAAGATGAGACTGATAATTCGTATTCCCAGTTAATAAATGGCTTAACAACTCAAGCAGTTTCTCTCCTGCACATGCCCTCAGACCCAATTTAAACCAGGAATTCCCTGGCGGTCCAGTGGTTAGGCCTCGTGCTTTCACTGATGTGGCCCAGGTTCAATCTCTGGTTGGAAAACTAAGATCCTGCAAGCTGCATGGCGTGACCAAAAACAAAAAACAAAAAGCAAACTGTTGACCAACCTGGAATTAGTTTAATCTTTCAGGCTGATCATCCTGAAGTTTCTCTATACCACACTTTGCAAGACTGTGGCCTTTGCTGTGGTAGATAGTTCAAATCATAAGCATTAGACTCTCTACTTATTAAACTAGGCACACATCAAGTAAAAAATCTTAAGCTCTGTGTATGTGACAATAATTAGGGGTACAAAATGATTTTTCCACAAGACTCGCAGAGAAAGTTTGTGATCTGTACAAATTGTAAAAGCATGGCCCTAACAGAGGAAGATGTGAGACCCCTAATCCCTGAGGTAACATTAAGGGCTTCTCTGTCATTTGTGAATAGTTCTGTTCTCTCAGCAATACTCTCTCAAGTAAGTAACAGTTGGTGTCTCTTCGTCACTGGCACTTTATGACTAGACCCAGCTCCAGTCCTGACATCATGACACATAAGAAGCAAGAAGCTATAGTTATGTTCATCATAATGCATTGCTGCAGACTAAAAGTCAATAACCACTTGACATTCAGAAAACGTCCTCATGCTGGCAAGTCCAATGCTTCAGTCTGCTGGGGCTGCCATAACTAAATACCACAGACTTTGGGTCTTAAACAGCAGACATTTATATTCTCAGCTCTGGAGGCCAGAAATCCAAGATCAGGGTGCCATCATGGTTGGGTTCTGGTGAGGGTTCTCTTCCTGGATTGCGCATTGCCACCTTCTTGCTATGTCTCCACGTGGTGGAGAGAAAGAGGGCAAGCTCTGGCATCTCTTCCTAAAAGTCACTAACCCCATCATGAGGGTCCCACCCTGATGACCTCATCTAAATCTAATTACCTCCCAAGGATCCTATCTCCAAATACCATGACAATGGAAGTTAGGGCTTAAACATATTAATTTCGGGGTTGGGGGGAACATAATTCAGTCCATGACAGCTTCATAATACCTTTTCGAAGCAAGCAATGAAATAGTTATGCAGAGGCTAAGTTCCATGGGAAAAGCACCCGAAAGAAGTGATGTAGCAATAGAGGTACAGGTGCAAGGGCTTTATCGTAAACTTTACGTGCACATGCACCCACCCACACCACACCCACACACAATTTCACAACATGACATCTGAAAAATTTGCCCAAACTGCAGTGCTTGGTTCTGAACATAAGCAGCAATGCACTCTCCTGTTTGTTTCTATTTGGGAAATTTACATTTCAGAATAATTTGGGGTGTTTTTTGACAATTGCACCTGAAGACTAGCCAGAGAAACAAAAGTAAGGATCAATCATTCTCCCCTGGCCCTTTTGCCTGCTGAAGGGAAAGTCTCCTTGTATATCTATATCCACAACTGAACCTTCAGAAAGAGCACTTCTTTGCCCATTACACGATTGAATCAGTTAAGGAAAAAAGGAGTTGTTGTCGTTTATCATTAGTTCTTAATTCTTTTCAGTTTCTGCATGCATCCATGCTGCAGTGATTGGATTTAGCCTAGAGGGAATTCCAGAAATAAAAGATTATCCTTTCGAATACCTGTTCCTTCCTTGCTTGGTTTTTGTGTTTTGGGTTTGTTTTATTTTTACTAATAACCAATATGTCTCTGCCTTCCACCCAAGACCTACCTCCTCCATGAATCTTATTTCATTCCACTCTGAATTTTTCCTTTTTCTGGCTTTTAAAACATGTATCGTGGACTTCCCTGGTGGCGCAGTGGTTGAGAGTCCTGCCTGCCAGTGCAGGGGACATGGGTTCAAGCCCTGGTCCGGGAAGATCTCACATGCCACAGAGCAACTAAGCCCGTGCGCCACAACTACTGACCCTGCATGCCACAACTACTGAAGCCCGGGCGCCTAGAGCCCGTGCTCTGCAACAAGAGAAGCCACCGCAATGAGAAGCCCACGCACCACAAGGAAGAGTAGCTCCCGCTCACCACAACTAGAGAAAGCCAGTGTGCAGCAATGAAGACCCAAGCAGCCAATAAATAAATAAAATATTAAAAACAAACAAACAACAACAAAAAACCTGTATTGTATGGGCTGCACAATCACTTCCTCAATAGTTTTCTAAGGTGGTCACACATAGTATTCAATAAACATTTGATGGATTCATTGATATTCTTTATAAATATTTCTAGTCTATTAATTAGGTATCCATTACACAGTTCTTAAAAAGAGAGAGTGAGAACAGGAGAGAGAGCAAGTTGTGTGCCACTGAGTTTCTTCCTGGAAGTCTCTTCATGGTTTATGCCACCCAAAGCATCTCATCTGATCCACAGGGCCACCTGGCAGAAAGCAGGACACCAGACATACCCACTCTTGGATGCCCACATGGATCTGGATAGTCTATCAACATCATCCCTCTCCCAACCCAGACTTCTCTTTGGAGAGGTGAGGCCTCCTTTCAAGGGACCACTCACCAACATTTAACTCTTGCTTTCTTTCCGATGTACTCTTCCTCTCCCAGTGCAGGATAAAAAACAAATTTTTAAAGAACTTTTTGCTCTGTTGACTGAAAAAAATACACAACCTAAAAGGTGAGAGTTATGTTTTATTTGGTGGACAAAACTGAGGACTTAAACCTGGGACACAGCATGTCAGATAACTCTGAGAGACTGCTCGGAGGAGGCAAGAGAGGGGGAGCCAGGATAGACAGGAGTTTTTGCAACAAAGACCAGGTGGTCGGAACATCAAACGATTACTGGGAATTAAGGAAAACCAGATTATCTCAAGTTAAGGAATTTAGTGCTTTTCTATGTACAGGAAGATGCAAAGTCTGGGCTCACTGAAATCATCCCTTTGATATGCAAGCTATCTGGGGCCAGTATCCTGTGCTTTCGCATCCTGAGTGTCCTCAGGGTGTACCTTTGGGAGTGGCTGCAGTGGCTGACTGCTAGTTGGGGGATTGGGGGGTACCCTGCCTCTATCCTGAGTTGCCTCAGGGCTCACCGTCCTGGTGGCTGTAATGGGATGGCTTGATGGCTGTGACATCCTTTGTTTACTGATATGGCAGGCAATGTCTTTCATTCACAGCTCTCAGGTAGGAATGAAAGGAGGTCAGGGCAAAGTGGAACTCACTTATCAAGTATTTTTTCCAACCTTTCTGCCTTATACTTGGTCCTGGAGATTCAAACTTTAAAAGCAAGGAAACAAATGAACAAAAACAAGAAGTTGCTGCTTTGGGAGCTTCCTGGTGGTCCAGTGGTTAGGACTCTGTGCTTTCACTGCCAAGGGCCCGGGTTCAATCCCTGCTCTGGCAACTAAGATCCCGCAAGCCGTAGGGCGTGGCCAAAAAGAAAAGGAAGTTGCTGCCTTGGTTCTCTAGTTCCATTATCCTTGGGATGTCGCTGGCCTAACTTCCATCCCACAGCACTATTGGGGATGGGCTAGGGAAACAAAAGAAAACAGAGGGGACCACATCCATTCCTATTTTGAAACATCTTTTGGGTGCAGATTATGGTGATTTGGTTCAATATCTAAGGTAGTCTAATAATCATTGACGGACTTATTAAAAGAATACATTTGAGAAACAGGATTTAGTAATAAATTTAAATAATTATTTTAAAATGAATCATAAAATTATGTTTGTCCTAGATTCCTGCAGTTTTCTCCATTTCTTAGCTCAAGCCACAACTTACCCTATCAACAACTTTTTTTTTCTACAGAAATCCATTAACAATTTATATCTGTAAGGAGCAATTCTGATCATTTGACTGCTGTGAAAAGCAGTGGTTTGCTTTCAGCAAAGGTGACATTTTGCCCCTAATCAAGTAAGGGAATAGCTGTGTGAGTAGCTGTTATCTTGGTGTTAAAAAAATGGAGACTGTGCATCCCTAACAAAGAATGTGTTTGCAAGCTGTTGATCTCAGGGGAGATTCAGAGGAGGAAGTTAATATATTCTTGCTGAATTCTATATCACCATAATACTTTGAATTGATTGTAAATAATGCAAAGGTTTGTATGAGTGAAAATTATCTATATCCAAAGAGCTGCAGGAAAGTAAATTTAGCTGCTGAAGATATATATGTTATAAAGCTTTTTATTAAGTGGTTAATATTACATTCTTCTCCCAATATTTTCTACATTCTTAGTACTGCTACTCAACTATGTTACAAGAGGAATTTATTACATTCATTGTATTCCCATTAATCTTTAAAAAAATAAATATTATATTGCTTTTCATTTTATTTCACTGCTATTGTTTTTCCACTAAGCAATGATTTTTACCATGAGGCTGAAAAAATCAATAGACATTTAACAAGTACTATACACAGGTTTATCATCAATCAAAAACCCCAAGGACCTAACACAGCACTTACTAAAATTGAGTTTGAATTCATCCTTGCTATTGTATTTTGTGAAACTTCTTTCAGAGGCTCTGGTTTATTTTACTGAGAAAATGATGCACTCCTCAATAATAATTGACAGAAGATTTAAGGAAATGTAATTCAGAAAAAAAAATCATTTACTGCACATAGCTGGAACATGAAAATTTGGAACCCTTTTCTTCCACACTCATTCTGCCTTGGTAATACAGTAGAGGAGGATATTTTGTGACTAATTTGGTTTTATGTAATTTTTACATAGCAAACCTTCACTTAAAAGGAGATTGAAGATAGAGTGTTTGCTTTCCAGGAAGGCAAAACCAAACTAATATATTTGAGGAAAAGCTGCAAAAAAAACCCATGAAGTTGCCTTTGGTTATCTGATTATATTACCTACCGCCAAGTCATGAAACTAAAACAAGTCAAAAACATAAGGATCAAATTATTAAAATGACTGTAGCACTTTAGAGTTAGAATATAGCACTAAATACTACTAGAAGGGAAAATATATAGTTAACATTAAGGAAAGTTGAAAATATGTGTACGGATGGACCTACAGATCAAAAGAATCTAGCTAGCAATGAAGGGTGCAGGTACTGAAAACCAGACAACTCCAGGTATAAAGATCCAGAGATGACAGAAATGAGATGTCATGCCAGAACCGCAATCTTTTTGTACATCAGTTTCCTCGTATAATCCTCCGTCATCTGGTTACCTCTTCCTTTATCGTAGCCTATCACAGTCCAACCTGCAGTACTTCTTTGGGTTCTGGAACCCACCTGTGGGTTTCTGCCACCTGTCAGGAGGAATTTGATGGCTGAGTGTTTACCAAAGAATAATTCTCACTTATATTAACATGGCACAGCATCAACAGGGCTAGGAGCACTCTCCTTCCACCTAGAGAAACTTGTAGCCATTATTTTTACACGTTATCCTCACTAAATTGAACTCAGTATTGTTTGAAATGGCAATGCTGTATGTATATGCATGTATACGGTTGTAAAGGAAACTTCTTAGGGAATGTTTTGTTTTTCCCATTTTTTTTTATTAATTTTTATTGAAGTATAGTTGCTTTACAACGTTGTGTTAGTTTCTGCTGTACAGCAAAGTGAATCAGTTATATGTATACATATATCCCCTCTTTTTTAGATTTCCTTCCCATTTAGGTCACCACAGAACATTGAGTAGAGTTCCCTGTGCTCTACAGTAGGTTCTCATTAGTTATTTTATTCATAGTAGTGTATATATGTCAATCCCAATCTCCCAATTCATCCCACCACCCACAGGGGAATGTTTAGATTGTTGAGAAAAGGAAAAGAAAGGAAAGGAGTAAAGGAGTAAACACTTTGTAGAGAATAAAATTTAGCAATTAGAAATAAATCTCTGCAAGAAACTGGGGATATTGTAAGTCTAACCATAAAATCTCTGGGCCCTTCTGTAGTCAGTCTGTCCTCTGCATAAAAGCTCTCAGAAGTCTACTGCTGCCCTTTCTCCCACCTTTTGGTTTATAAGTTGGAGTCAGGGGTATTTTGTTGAAAAGGACCAGCAAACCAAAAGGGGAGGGCTTCCCTGGTGGCGCAGTGGTTAAGAATCTATCTGCCAATGCAGGAGACACGGGTGTGAGCCCTGGTCCGGGAAGAGCCCACATGCGGTGGAGCAACTAAGCCCGTGTGCCACAACTACCGAAGCCCGCGTACCTAGAGCCCGTGCTCGCAACAAGAGAAGCCACCGCAGTGAGAAGCCCACGCACCGCAATGAAGAGTAGCCCCTGCTCGCTGCAACTAGAGAAAAGCCCGTGCGCAGCAACGAAGACCCAACACAGCCAAAAATAAAAAATGAATAAAATAAATTTAAAAAAACAAAAATGGGATAAGGCCCATTTAAAATTTGCAGTTTATGAGAAGGCAGGGCCTCTGGTCAGGTCCAAGTCTTCTCAACTTCTCTAAGGCTAATATTTTTTTTGCAGAATATGATACTTGAGTATGTGGTAATCTATAAAATATGAGAAGAAAAATGAGGGCAACAACCATCACTCCAAGCTTTAGTTAATATTCCTTTAGAACAGGGTGATTTTTCAGAGCCTTAAATGCTTATAACTGAAAATAGCTTTTATGAATAAGAACAAGGTAGATCCTGGCCAGATCAATACCTTGTTTTCAGGGGGCCAGGTTCTCATTCTATGTAACTATGGAAATCAGACTACGCAGGAAGGCAATCTTCCCCAGAGAGAGATGGGTACAGGTGAACCTTCTGATACTGCTAGTGAAATTAAAGTTCCAAATCCAGCTATGTTGATTGAATTCAACACACTCGAATGGGCATATGACTCCTCTTAGTATGCTTTATTTTAGTAAAGGGGAACAAAGCACAAATAACGTGATTGAAAGGCTTACTCGGCTTCTGAGTATCATGCCACTGAACAAACGCGGAAACGCCCTCTGCATCAAGAATCTGGAGTCTATTTAATATAATGTCCTTTACATTAAATAGACCTCCCTCCAACTGCTAACACATTAGCAGTTGGCTTTGATACATTGTATCTAAGTCAAATTACTGTTATTTTTTCTAACATCTATCTTAAATATGTCTACTTTAAAATTTCAAGTTGTTGATCCTAATTATATTAAAATTAATCAGTTTAAAAACTATTTTCCTTCCTTCTATGACATTAGCACTTGTGTTAGTTTCCTATGACTACTGTAATAAATTATCAAAACTTAGTAGCTTAGAACAATACAAATTTGTTATTTTACACTTCGGGAGGTCAGAAGTCCTAAAGGGTCTTACTGTGCTAAAATCAAGGTTTTGGCAGGGCTGCATTCCTTCTGGAGGCTCTAGGAGAGAATCCATTTTCTTGCCTTTTCCAGTTTCTAGAGGGCCCTGATTTCCTTGGCTGGTAGCTCCCTATCATCTTCAAAGCCAGCAATGGCTAATCAAGTCTTTCTAGCATCGAATCAATCTTCATATTCATTTGTATCATTATTTTAGATTCCACATTCATGTGATATCATATGATATTTGTCTTTGTCTGACTTATGTCACTTAGTATAATAATCTCTAGGTCCATGTTGCTGTAAATTCTTTTTTATGGCTGAGTAATATTCAAATATATATATATATCACACCTTCTTTATTGATTCATCTGTCAGTGGACATTTAGGTTGCTTTTATGTCTTGGCTATTATAAATAGTGCTGCTATGAACATTGGGGTGCGTGCATCTTTTCGAATTAGAGTTTTCATCGTTTCTGGATTTGTGCCCAGGAGTGGGATTGTAGGATCATACGATAACTCTATTTTTAGTTTTTTAAGGAACCTCCATACTGTTCTCAATAGTGGCTGTACCAATTTACATTCCCACCAACAGTGTAGGAGGGGTCCATTTTATCCACACCCTCTGCAGCATTTATTATTTATTATTATCTTCAATTTTTTGGAATAGTTTGAGAAGGGTAGGTATAAGTTCTTCTTTATATATTTGGTAGAATTCCTCAGTGAAGCCATCTACTCCTGGACTTTTGTTTGCAAGGATTTTTTAAAATCACAGATTCTATTTCATTTCTAGCAACTGGTCTGTTCAATTTGTCTGTTTCTTCTTTTTTTTTTAATTGGAGTAGAGTTGATTGACAATGTTGTGTTAGTTTCAGATGTACAGCAAAGTGATTTGGTTATACATATAAATGCATTCATTCTTTTTCAAATTCTGTTACCAATATAGATTATCACAGAATATTGGGTAAAGTTCCCTGTGCTATACGGTAGGTCCTTGTTTGTTATCTATTTTATATATAGTAGTGTGTGTATGTTAATCCCGAGCTCCTAATTTATCCCTCCTCCCCATGCTACCCCTTTGGTAACCATAAGTTTGTTTTCTAAGTCTGTGAGTCTGTTTCTGTTTTGTAAATAAATTCATTTGTATCATTTTTTAAAATTAGATTCCACATATGAGTGATATCATTGTCTGTTTCGTCTTGACTCAATCTTGGCAGGCTGTATGTTTGTAGAAATTTGTCCATTTCTTCTAGGTTGTCCAATTTATTGGCATATAACTGTTCCTCTTATGATTTTTTGTATCTCTGCGGTATTGGTTTTTATTTCTCCTCTTTCATTTCTTATTTTGTTTATTCAATTAAATCAGACAGTTTTTTAAAAATATTTATTTATTTATTTATTTATTTTTGGCTGTATTGGGTCTTCGTTTCTGTGCAAGGGCTTTCTCTAGTTGCGGCAAGCGGGGGCCACTCTTCATCGCGGTGCGCGGGCCTCTCACTGTCGCTGCCTCTCTCGTTGCGGAGCACAGGCTCCAGACGCGCAGGCTCAGTAGTTGTGGCTCACGGGCCCAGTTGCTCCTCGGCGTGTGGGATCTTCCCAGACCAGGGCTCGAACCCGTGTCCCCTGCATTGGCAGGCAGATTCTCAACCACTGCGCCACCAGGGAAGCCCCAGACACAGTTTTAAACAATTGTTAACTCTGTATAATATTAATATGAAATTCCATGAATATACTATGTTTGAAATTGTTTATTAATTTAGATGTTAAAAGATACCCTTAAGGGGAAAACTTATTCTCTTACATCAATAAAGGAATATTAAGACTGAGCTAATGTTTCCTTCTTATTTAATATTTCTGCTGATAGAATGGCTTTCTGGTATATTATTCCGCTTTTGTATTAGTGACAAATGATAAGTGGCTTGATTTCTAGTAAGAGTTACTCGTTTTATATGAAATATTCAGTGAACCAAGGAGGCAACTTCTTTTACCTCTGCCTCAGGATGCCAGGGTCTTGCTGTCATTTCCATTCTTCTAGGGTTTCCTTCTTTGGTGCTCTGCCCTATGTCAAGTGTAGAAAGTAACTGAACACTTACAAGCACTCAACTGTCTGCAGCTTTGGTGCATCATTTAGAAAGTAAGAATCATTTCTTACTGAGTGCTGACTGGCACAACACAGCAGGGGAGTAAAGCTGAAAAGAGAAACCATGAGAAATTTATGTTTTCTTTTTGCTTGCGTTTCCTGTCAAACGAGTAAAAGCAGGACTTAAAAATGAATCAAATGTGCTTCAAATAAACTTTCAAGGTTGCAGTCAAAACATTATTTTTTAACTTCCAAATGATCAATATGTATCGCTCCTCACAGAATTATTAGAGACTACTCTGTACAGATTTATTTGAGGTTGTAGGGCTATAACTATGAAAACTAGTTTTATGACAAACAAGCTTTTGGAGTATTTTGTATTTTTCATATACTTGAACTATATATATATAGGATGCAAAAGGCTACTTTAAAAGGGTAACCGATCACCATTACTTTTCTTTTTTTTTAATTAATTAATTAATTTATTTATTTTTGGCTGTGTTGGGTCTACGTTTGTGTGCGAGGGCTTTCTCCAGCTGCGGCGAGCAGGGGCCACTCTTCATCGCGGTGCGCGGGCCTCTCACCGTCGCGGCCTCTCCCATTGCGGGGGACAGGCTCCAGACGCCCAGGCTCAGTAGTTGTGGCTCACAGGCTTAGTTGCTCCGCGGCATGTGGGATCTTCCCAGACCAGGGCTCGAACCCGTGTCCCCTGCATTGGCAGGCAGACTCTCAACCACTGCGCCACCAGGGAGGCCCCAGGCCCCACCATTACTTTTCTGTAGAAGGTTTTTGCACTAAGAATTTTCAGTTACTCCAAATACTTTCCCTTCAAAACATAGTAATAAAACTAAAGGCCCAGGAATTCCCTGGCAGTCCAGTCATTAAGACTCCATGCTTCCACTGCAGGGGGCACGGGTACCATCCCTGGTCGGGGAACTAGGTTCCCTTGTTCTGTTAAAGATGACTGCAGTGTAATACATGTGCCTTGCAGTGTGTCTGCAGGATGCCCAGAATATCTGCAGTGATGACCTTCATGAACTGAAGCCTAAGCTCTTCATTTCCACCTCTGATCTCATAAAGCCATTTTCTGCACAATTATTTTGGAAAATAACTTCCTTTGACACTTTTGTCACTGTTAAATTTCTACTTCTTGGTTTGGGGGTATATATTCTCAGATCCTTAAGACCTTGTGTCTTAATTGCTCTTGATATTGAGTGATAATTATTTTCTTTGTTTTGCCTCCAGCGACATAACGTGGTTCTGTTATATTGGATCTTAGACCTCTTTAGAAATCCCTTTGGACGCTAAATATTTTTCTAAGTTTCTGCCATCAGCCTTCTCATTATATCCTCTACTTTGGCAATCTCATCCCAAATCAATATCTCCAATCTGAACTTTTCCCTTCACACATCGACCTGCTTGACGGACAGCGTCACCTAGATGTTTTGCTGGTATCTCCATCCCAAAACGAATTCATCAAGGTCCCCTCCCACCCTTGCTCTCACCCAGGCTAAGCTTTCTCTTGTGTGTTTGTTTTGTTTTGTTTATTTCTGCCTGCGCTGCGCGGCATGTGGGATCTTAGTTCTCCGACCAGGGATGGAATCCGTGTCCCCTGAAGCGGAAGCGCGGAGTCTTAACCACTGGACCGCCAGGGAAGTCCCAGGCTAAGCTTTCTCTTATTTTCCTATTTCTGTTCAGGGCATTACTGCTCTTCCAAGTTTTAGGTTCCAAGCCTTGAGTTCAGCTTTGACTTTCTGCTTCCCCTTTTCTTTACATGCCATCAGCTGTTCAGACTGGCCAAAGAAATCTTTGTATAGCT
Source organism: Eschrichtius robustus (assembly GCF_028021215.1). Classification (NCBI taxonomy): domain Eukaryota; kingdom Metazoa; phylum Chordata; class Mammalia; order Artiodactyla; family Eschrichtiidae; genus Eschrichtius; species Eschrichtius robustus. The sequence goes on along the minus strand of NC_090832.1, from coordinate 70,490,012 downwards.
TCTATCTTCCCAATGTCATCCCCCAGCAGCTGTCATAAATCTCTCCTAGAGAAGGGTTTCTTTTTTTTATTTTTATTTTTTATTGGAGTATAATTGCTTTACCATGTTGTGTTAGTTTCTGCTGTACAATGAAGTGAATCAGCTGTAGGTATACATATATCCTCTCTCTGTTGGACCTCCCTCCCCCTCCCTTTCCCACCCATTTAGGTCATCACAGAGCACCGAGCTGAGCTCCCTATGGATTAAAGACCTAAATGTAAGACCGGACACTATAAAACTCTTAAAGTAAAACATAGGAAAAACACTCTTTAACATAAATCACAGCAAGATCTTTTATGACCCACTTCCTAGAGTAATGAAAATAAAAACAAAAATAAGCAAATGGGACCTAATTAAACTGAAAAGCTTTTGCACAGCAAAGGAAACCATAAACAAGATGAAAAGACAACCCTCAGAATGGGAGAAAATATTTGCAAACGAAGCAATGGACAAAGGATCAATCTCCAAAATGTACTAACAGCTCATGCAGCTCAATTAAAAAAAAAAAAAAATGGGCGGAAGACCTAAATAGACATTTCACGAGAGAAAGATTTTTTAATTAGCCTCTTTACCTTCTGCCTCTTCTTCTATTTTGTGCTAAGGATTTCCAGCTAGAGCTGCTCTTCTAAAGGACAACACTGACTTTAAGGCAATGTAATTTAGAAGAGCTGAGCCCCCAAATCTGCAGTGAGCTAAGGGTGGAGGATTATTTAAGCCACTTTATCTTTCATTCCCTATTTCTTATCTGTATTGTGGATACTAATAATTTCTACAAACTATAATTGTTGCAATTGCATGAAAATATGCACATAAAATGTTTTTCCCTGGCACTTTATTAGCACTCAATAGATGGTAACAGTTATTATTATCATGTCACTTTGCTGTTCAAAACTGTCTATGGTGGGAATTCCCTGGTGGTCCAGTGGTTAGGACTTGGCGTTTTCACTGCTGGGGCCCGGGTTGGATCCCTGGTTGGGGAACTAAGATCCCGCAAGCCTCGCGGCGCAGCCAAAAAGAAAAACAGTCAGTGGTGCCATAATGTCCACCAAATGGTGCAGCTCTAACCTACCTTTCTAGTGCTGAATCCCACTTACTGACCTTCACAAACTCTTTTCAGTCATGCATGCTGAACCGTTCTCTACACATTTCATTTACCTAAGATGCTTCTTACTTTCTCGTTTGTCTTATAGCTATTTATTTAATTTCCCTGTCTGAGTCAACATTCTGTTAATTACAACTGACCTATACTCTTTTCACAGTAAAGGTAAGTAAAAAGGAGGGAAATTATTAACTCACACGTGTGGGCCAGGTGGGGACTACAAGGCTGTCAGGTTTCACGGAAGCCACTCCCTGGGTCACAAGCATTTTGGGACCACAAGGGCTCCACTTTTTTCTACACGTCAGCTTTATTTCCTGCCCCAACATTGGCTTTCTCTGCTTCTCCTTAAACCCTGCAGCAACACACTTCCAAGAGATATGCCTTGTTATTTCCATCCATTTAGTTCCACACACAGATCAAATGACCCTGCATTCCAATCCCAAATTTCTGGGACAGTGTGCCAGGCAGTTCTCGGAGCAAGTCCATTCAGGGTAGGATGCTCCAAAGATGGTTAATGTCTCAGAAAATAAGATCATTAGAGCATGAGTAGTGTCTTATCATCTTTATATTTTCTCATCATTCTTGCAAATTGTGACTTGCATAGACCCCCTTCAATAAATATTTATAGAAAGATCTGAAATTTTCTATCGTGAGTTTGCTAAAAGCAATACGGATATTGAGTGAAGTTAAATTTATAATTTATTTAGTCTGCAGAGAATGATATAGACTTGATTGGAAGCTCCAAGACCTCACAACGCAATGGAAAATTTTGCCAAAAAGTGAAGGACACAGGAAAAGAGGATCAACATCACCAATTATTAGAGAAATGCAAATCAAAACCATAGTGAGGTATCATCTCACACTTGTCAGAATGGCCATCATCAAAAAATCTACAAACAATAAATGCTGGAGAGGGTGTGGAGAAAAGGGAACCCTCCTACACTGTTGGTGGGAATGTAAATTGGTGCAGCCACTATGGAAAACAATATGGAACTTCCTACAAAAAACTAAAAGTCGAACTACCATATGATCTGACAATTCCACTCCTGCATATACATCTGGAAAAAACCGAAAACACTAATTTGAAAAGATACATGCACCCCTATGTTTATAGAAGCACTATTTACAATAGCCAAGACATGGAAGCAACCCAAATGCCCATCAATAGATGATTGGCTTAAGATGTGCTATACACACACACACACACACACAATGGAATGTTACTCAGCCATAAAAAAGAATGAAATATTTCCATTTGCAGCAACATGGGTGGACCTAGAGAATATTATGTTTAGTTAAGTAAGTCAGACAGAGAAAGACAAATACTATACGATATCTCTTATATGTGGAATCTAAAAAATAATACAAATGAATGTATATACAAAACGGAAATAGAGTCACAGACTTACAGTTACCAAAGTGGGGGGAGGGGAAATTTAGGGGTACGGGATTAACAGATACAAACTACCATACATAAAACAGAGAAGCAACAAGGATTTATTGTATCACACAGGGAAGTATATCCAATATCTTGTAGTAACCTATAATGGAATATAATCTGAAAAAATACTGAATCACTATGCTGTATAACTGAAACTAACATAATATTGTCAATCAACTATACTTCAATTTAAGAATGATCCTCAGTTTGTCCCAAAATTTAAGAAATGCTCATCGAAATGAGCTATTATTTTTAAATTATGAAATTGTTTTAAAAGCTTGACAAAACATAGATCTACTAAGAATTCCTGGGAAACCGGTCCTTTTCTACACTGTTGATGGGACTATAAGCTGGTCCAATATTTTGGAAGGGCAATTTAGCAACATCTGACTAAATTAAAATCACAAATTGCTTTGATTCAGCAAGTCTTCATTGGGGAATTTATCCCATACATACTTACTTGCTCAAATAATCAAATATATGCACAAGGAAGGTCACTGCAGCATTTTTATAGTTAAAAAAAAAAGAAAAGAGAAAAAACCCAACTTGTTCATCCATGAAATAATTAATTAAATCACCTTCATTTATACCATGGAATATCTTAGGGTCATTACAAAGAATGATGATATGGAAAATCTGTAAATTAATTTTTAAGAGAAAAAAGTAAAGTGGAAGACTGTCCAGCTGAGTGGTATGAGTAGATTTGTTAAGAAAGCAGTGGTGATAAGCACATATTGCTTATATGTGCAGAAGAAAATGTTTTTTTTTTTTTTGCCACCGTGGGGCTCATGGGATCTTAGTTCCCCCACCAGGGATTGAACCTGGGCCCTTGGCAGTGAGATCACAGAGTCCTAACCACTGGACCGCCAGGGAAAAGAAGAAAATTCTTAAGAATAAATAAACCATTGCTGAGTCAAGTGGCAGGGTGGGACTTGATCCTGGAGGTTAGGAATGGAGGAAGACGTTTATTTTCTATTTTATGTCTTTCTTTGCTGTTTGAAAATTTTATAAAATTTATAATTTTAAAATTAATGGCACCTAATTAGCAATTTTAGGAAGTCTCAGAACCATGGATATTTGGAATTTACAAATCAAATTTTACATTGTCTTTCTTCCCTGTCCACTTACCCTTATATGTATAAAAAAATACATGTCATTAAGACTTATAAATACAGAGAGAATTTTTTTTTTTTGGCCGCTCAGCCTGTTCCCCTACCAGGCATGTGGGATCTTAAGCCCCTGACCAGGGATTGAACCCATGCCCCCTGCATTGGGAGTGCAGAGTCTTAACCACTGGACCACCAGGGAAGTCCAATACAGACAAAACTTTGAACTCTCTTCCCCTACCCCTTCACACCACTTCTGATAGAGCTGTTAAGAAGTAATCATATTCTTCTGCTCAACAAATAGCCTGGCTAGGGAATGCATGAGGAACAGGTTGAAAAATGCACGTTTATTGAGAACACACCTCCCATGTGCTGCACATGGGAGCACATTGAACTAGGGGCTTAGGAGTCAAATGATTCACAAAACAAAGGCTTTGGATAACAGGATGATTAGAACAAATTATGAAGAGTTAGCTAGAACTTTTTTTTTTTTAAGTGCTTTGTGCCCGTTGATCGTGGGTGGAGCAAGAAGGAAGGTGTTTAGGCTTTTTTTTTCTTTCTTTCTTTCTTTCTTTTTTTACAAAATTGGTACAAGGGCCATGAGTCAGAGGGAAGGAAGGGAAGGCAGAAATTAGACAACTACAGGTCTAGAACAGTATGATCTGAAGGATCCCGAAGTGATGGTTAGAAAGCAGGTTTCTAGGGCCCAACTCCAGTCTACTTAATCAGACTTTCTAGAGGTGTGGCCTGGGAATCTGCCTTTAAGTCAAATTATTCAAGTGATCTTTATGCACACTAAAGTTTTAGAGGTTCTGCTGTAAGATAATTCAGATCCTGAAGGATAAGCCCTACCTGGACTGAGAGGTAATCTTACATTTATTTTCTCCTTAGATTTCTAGGATGGTAGTAAAGTCCCATATTAAGCATGCAGTAGATGTTAGTGGGTAAACTCGTGGTAAAGAAATTGAGAAAAGATTCAGTTATGTTAAGAAAACAATTGGACTAGAAATTTAGACTCTCTTGAGAAGACAGTAAAAAAAATCAATATTGTGACAAAATGTAAGAGAAAAGACAAAATTAAATTAGATCTAAAGCACAGATTAAGTTTGTGAAAGAGAAAGCTAGAGCCTGTGTTTTTGCAGTTCATCTGATAGAGTGTAACAACTGAGCATCTATCTTGCCTTCTTTTGGGTCTACTTGCTATAACTTTTGATTATAGATAATTTTGTTGATAAAAAGTAGAGTCCCCAAAATATTTGAAAGGCAGTTGTAAATAAGTTCCTAAAGTTTAAAGAGCATCATTGCTCATCCTGTAGAGTCTAGGATATTTTAGATAATATGAGGATAAGTGTAAATCTATATCTATGACGGTCAAAAATAAACTGAATTGAATTTAGTTCAATGGGCATTTATTGACTACTTAATTTTACCTTGAAATGTGCCAAGGAATATTAGAGAAGGGAGCCTGGATATAAGACACAGTGTCTACCCTCAAAGGGCTTACAAGCTCATGAGCAAGGCTCATCTATAGACTAACTATAATAAAAGGCAAGAGGAGGGATTTTGAATTAAAATGCAGTGGGGGGTGGGATGAATTGGGAGACTTGGGATTGACATATATACACTACTATGTATAAAATAGATAACTAATGAGAACCTACTGTATAGCACAGGGAACTCTACTCAGTGACCTAAATGGGAAGGAAATCCAAAAGAGGGGATATATGTATATGTTTGGCTGATTCACTTTGCTGTACAGCAGAAACTGACACAGCAGTGTAAAGCAACTATACTCCAATAAAAAAAATGGTATGACATTAAAAAAAATAAAATGCAGTAAGTAGTAGATCGAAGCTACAGGAGTTTTAAAGGGTGGTTATTTCTGTATGGGAAGGGGGGTGGTGGGCTAAGGGAAAGCAGAACAAATCAGTCAACTCTACTCTGGTGACAGATGTATCCAGACTTCACTCCACCAGGAAGACAAAGGAAGACTTCACAGAGGAGCCCTGGTTAGAGAGGAAGTCAAGAGGGTGAGGATGTGGAGTGAGGAATAGTGAGCAAGTGAACATTTTTGTAAAGGTACGATAGAGGGTAAGCGCTTGGTGGGACTGATCCTGGTCCAGTATATGAATAGAACACTAAACACTCAAATTGATGTTAATTGAATTATTATTACTGCCACTGTTGTTATATTGACGAATACGTCTATAAGAATCACAGAGGGGGCTTCCCTGGGGGCTTCCCTGGTGGCGCAGTGGTTGAGAATTTGCCTGCCAATGCAGGGTACACGGGTTCGAGCCCTGGTCTGGGAAGATCCCACATGCCGCGGAGCAACTAGGCCCGTAAGCCACAACTACTGAGCCTGCGCGTCTGGAGCCTGTGCTCCGCAACAAGAGAGGCCACGATAGTGAGAGGCCCGCGCACCGCGATGAGGAGTGGACCCCGCTTGCCACAACTAGAGAAAGCCCTCGCACAGAAACGTAGACCCAACACAGCCAAAAATAAATAAATTAAAAAAAAAAAAGAATCACAGAAATCAGCAAAACTCCTAAGAAGTTGATGTCCTAAAATGGGAAGAGAGACCTGTGCATTTCCAAGTTCAACACACTTTGACAGCCCTATTTTTTAAAATCCAGATACCACAAAAGTGATGCTCTCTGATGGGTTTCCAATGAGGTAAATGAGATACAATGATGAAAACTTAGAAATATAAGAAAAAGGCACTTCTATATTGCCTTTCTAAAGGCAATTTCTGTATTTCTTCTTGGGAGAGATGCTGTGAATCAACTCAGGGGTTCTCTACAGAGATAGCGTATGCCACATTTATGCTTCCAAGATTTATTTTGCTTTATTTCGCGGTTAATTTACGTTTGAATAATTGAGGCTCTATTAAAAGCATTTTCCTTAGAATGGTATTACTCTTTCTCATCTGCACCTGGCTTTTCCTCATGGAAAGAAAAAAAAAAATCCGAATAGGCAATACAAATATCTCTCCTCATTTAACTACCTGTTTATTTAAATATACATGCTATCTTCTTTCTGGGAAGAACGCAAGGACTAGAATTAATCGTTTTAAATGCGGGCCCAGCGTTTCCGGTGCCTTTGGAATCATTTCAATATGTGGCACGGCACCTGCCTCGTGTTTTCAACTTTGATTGGACTCCATTCGCTGCTCCTCTCAGGAAAAATGTTTTCCTTGGGAAAGTGTGGTGTGTTTTTAACCGATCCCAATAGACCTTCAACCCATGCTCCCTCTTTGTGTCTGCGGACACAGAAGTGGTTCCCAGACTCCGGGGGGACTTTCTGCTGGACCGATCCCCAGACAGACTCCGGCCCTCACCTCTGAGATCCAGCAGGCGGCCTGTCTGGGGCCTGGCGGCCCAGCCCCTCGGATGAGAGCAGGTAGAACCCGCCCAAGACCCAGCAGCCGTGCCCGCGTCGCGGCCTCCGCAGGACAGACTCTAGCATCCCCGCCCTGTCGGTTTCCGGAGCCCCGGAGCCCCGCCGCGCCCTGGAGAGGCTCCAGCATCCCTCGGCCTGGAGGCCCCGGGCACCCGCGGCTCCCGAACCACGAGCCACAGCCGCGCTGTGGCCTCGATCCACAGCGCCGGGTGGAAGAGCCGTGCCGGCAGATGCTGGGGCTGGGGCTGCTGAGCGCCGGCCCCCGGACGAAGAGCGCGAGCACCCGCGCAGCTGCCAGGCGATCGAGCGCCGCGCCGCGCCGCGCCAGGGGAGTCCCGTTCCTCCTCGGCCGAGTGGGGGCCCGAGGACACGGTTAGCCGAGCAGATCGGAGGCGGCCTCAGCCCGGCTCCAGCCCCGCGCACCTTCCCGGTGGCCGGGGCCCCGGGAGACAGCCGGGGAAGGGAGAAACGGCGGCGGGAGGGCGGGGCGCTCTCCGCCCCCTGAGGCCCGCGCTCTCTCCCCGCGTGCTGGGGTTGCTCGGCGCCCCGGTCGGAAGGACGTGCCCAGCCTCAGCCCTGAGCCGTCCGCCGCGCCCGCCGCATCCCTGGCGCGGCCCTCTGGCTCTGTTAGCAGGCACAGCCCAGCGCCCTTCCTGCCCCCAGGCCCTGCTATTTCAAGAATTTTAGGGGGAAAAAAAAAAGTGCACTAGCGAGCTGGGGGCCGGGGCAGCCCGGGAAACTCGCGAAGCAGGCAGGCAGGCGCGGCCTGGATGCAGCGACCTCTGTCCCCTAAGGGTCTCCCCGGCTTTATTGATCGCAGGGGTGGGGTGGGGGGCTTTTTCTGTCTCCCAGATTTACTCTGAAATCGAGTCCCTTGGGACTGAAGGTCCATATGATTGTATCACGTCCATAGCAGTCGCGCTGTGTCCAAAATGGGCAAGAGCACTCGCGGCGCAGACACTGAGGTCCCCAGAGACGCCAAGTCTCTTGGCCCCGGGGCTTATGCTTGTTTTCTCCATGGAACGGGCCTCCGAATTCCCCCAGGAACGTCTCAGTAAGTAGGGGTGTGTGTGCGCGTGTGTGCAATGATTCCCGTGAACTGACAGTGTTATTACAAGAACAAATGGATGTAAGTACAATACGTCATGTGTACTTGTTGATACACTTTTTTAATGGATAAGAATGAAATTTCTGAGGTCTCGAAGACAAGGTCGACTTGTCAAGGGAAAGTATTTCCAGCCCTCATTTAATTAAACCTGCACTTCCGTAGTGATTCGATGGACATTCCAGCTAGCACCTTAGACGACTTTGGTGTTGCGAATTGAATCTGCATGCATTCTCATAATAGAACACTTGTCATACGAACTGCCATTGCAGGTCACTCTTCCTCAAAACTGTAAGCTTCCTCAAGGCAGGGACAGTTTTCATTCACCTTTGATTTTCCCCATATCAAGCAGTGCCTGCGCATAAATACTCAATAAATGGTCGTGAATTACACCACTCACTCCTAGTCGTTACATTTTCTATAGATTCTAATACGGAGGAATGCAGGAAGGGGAAGGTGGGGGGAAAGATACCAAATAAAAGTGAAGGACTTAGTCGTCCAAGCTGAGGGACATTTGCAAGACAGTGATAATGCTCAGAATCAATTTGCTAATCAAATCTTTTTGGTTTTAGGGCTATCATGGGCAGGAAGTGGAAATGACCTACAGTCGGGCTTGTTTTTTTAATCAATAAGTGGATACATTTCTCTTTGGATATATTTTCCTTTCTTTTCTTTTTTTCTTTCTTTCTATAGATCAGGTGTGGTGTAAACCATTATACTTGAAGTGAAAATGTGTCTTGCTAGCCTTTGATGCCTTAGATGTCCTTGAATTTACTGGTATATGTGGCTAATCTCATATTTCTCATTTTTTATATTTTAACGGTTATCCTAAGATAACATACATTGGAGAAATCTTGTTTGGACATCTAAAATACTTCACTTGGGAGAGTGAGCTGCAAATATTAAAATCCATTAGCTGCCTTAATCGTTGCTTTTTAAGCTCTCAGTGATACTTTTATATCTTTGTTCCTTAGCCCTTGAGTGTACTCCCCAGCCTCTTCCATTTGTAACTATTTGAAGAACCTGTATTGTTAATATGTAATATCAGCACACATATGCTGTACTATTATTTTAGCTGATAATGGCTTTTATAAGGGGTTCATTTGTGCCCACTCATCTTATATAATGGCACTTAAACATCGCCATCACTGATGCATTACAAACATTCATTCTGGACAACATACTGTCTAGAACATTTTCTATTAATACTAGAAATCTCCAGATGCCTCATCACTATCATTGTTTCTGAATTTCTGTAGACAAGTTGTAAGAAAGATTAGCCTTTTGTCTAATTTTTGACTACTAACAAAATATTTGTTTTATTCTGAACTTTAGGCTTAAGCACTTGAATTTTTGTACTACTTTTACTGTTCTGTTCAAGTGCCAAGTGTTCATTCTTTCCAGGTTGTAAATAAAATATGGTTCAGAATGCCATCTCTATTTGCAGCACCAGGAAAAAAATGCTGTTGCATTTGTAATAACTCTCGATAACCCTGTTCTTTTATTTTAACAACTTCCCCTCCGTTGTGATTTTTAATGGAGTCCTTATTGCTCTTTTTTTTTTCTTGACCTACTTTCTTTTCAAGAGCTTTCATATAGAGCGTGTTTTATGTGGCGGTGATTTCTGTTGTGTGTAGGAGAGTCTTAAATCGCGGCGGAACAGATTAGTTGGCTATCACTTATTCCAGAAATGTTTTCGTGGTTTAAAAATCACCTGGTTCCAACGTCCACAATTTCACAGTCTGAAATCTTTTAAGCTATGCTTTTCATGAGTTTGCTCCGTTCTCCAGACTGAGGATTGGACCTGATTCTGCTCTGACCCAATTGTTATTTTTCTTTGTTGCCTCAACCCCCTAGAGATTGTGTTTCCAAGGGAGAGGCGTTCTTGGGACTGACGAGGAGGGGAGTGGGACGAGATCTGGTACCTCAGGCACTGGATCCCGCCTCCCCCTCCTGGTGAGAAGTCAGAGACAATTTTGACAGTTCATAGTCCCGCTTTGGCTCTCACGCTCTTGGTCCATGGGTGGGTTTTACCTGCTCCCACTTCCCCGGCCTCTGGCCTGCCTTCGGGCCAATCGCAAATGCAGCCCTTGCCCCAGCCCACCCAGAGCTCTCCCTCACCCGTCCTCTTGGGGAACTGGGGCATATGTCCGTAGAAGGCTTCGGAGACTGGGGAACCCACGCCGGGATCCGGACGGTCGAGAAGACAGCCCCTCCCCAGGCTTTTCCCCGCGTCGCGGCGCTCACGTGACCGAGAACAGGCCTCCACCGGTCCGCCCATTTCGTCCGCTGCTGCCCACTTCCCGCTGGGGGTAAGTAAACCGCGGTTTTCCGCACCGCCCAACCCCGCCCTCCTCCTTTCCCCTTCCCTTCACCTCCCTCGGGTTCCCTCGCGCCACTCTCCCCGCCCCCCATCCTCCCCACCGGGCCCTTTGTACGTGCTCGGCGGCGTGCGAGCGCGCCCGGCACGTGACCCCGCCGAACGTGGCATTGTGTTATCACGTGACCCAGGTGCGTACGCGACGGAGCGGGGTGTGAAGATGGCGGACGAAGAGGCCGAGCAGGAGAGGTTGAGTCGCGGCGGAGGCGGCTGCGCCGCGGAGCTGCAGCGCCTGTCTGAGCGGCTCCAGGAGCTGGAGCGACAGCTGCGGGAGAGCCGGGTGCCGGCCGTGGAGGCGGCCACGGAGTACTGTCAGCAGCTGTGCCAGGTGAGGGCGCCTGGGGTCCCCTCCCCCTTTCCCCCTGCTAGAGGGGGAAGAGGGCGAGCGAGCGCTTGGCGGCCGTGCGGTGGTCTTCGCTGCCTTGGCATCGTCTGCGCCGCCGCCCGGGCGGGAGCGGGGGAGTACGAGGAAGGCGCCTTTGTGTGGCTGCCGTTGTGGCGGTTGTTGTCGGCGGCTCCCGGCTGGGGGAAGGGAGTTGTGGTCAGGGCGGAAAATCCCCCCTCCCCTTTCCTTCCCCGAACTCGGGACTGCGCGGTCCCCGCGGCCGAGAGATGCAGACTGCGAGGACTGGAGCCCTCTCCGCTGTAGGAGAGGGTAAGGGGGGAACGGAGGCCAGGTCCCCTTCCTCCTCCTCTTATTGTGCACTGGGGATTACCGCGCCCCCCGCCTCTGCGCCCCCGCTTCCCACTCCAACGGGCCTCCGCCCCCACTGGTTTGATTCCTTTGCCTCCTTTTGCTTTCATCCGTCCCGCCCCCGGCCCCGTTCTCGCTGTCTCCGGGCCTTTGTTGTTCGAGTTTCGCCTTAGGACTGAAGGGGCCTTTGTTGATGTTCCGAGGAGCAGTCCCCGCCGACCCCTTCTAGCTGGGCGAGACGTTCGGGGGTAGGCGGCGTGGAGGTTGTCCCTTCCTGCCTTTACTTGCTAGGAGCACCTCTTCCATGGTAAAGGTTGCTCTCCTCGGTGGAGAGAAGCTGTCCCTGTATGTGTATCCTAGGGTCGGATGTCCCTGTGCAGCGGCTTTTCCAGAGTCCGCTTCTCTTTTGCCTTCACCCTTGGAGGAGTGTGGTTTCCTCTCTGCCCTTCCTCTCCCGTCTCCCCACCCCCCTATTATTTGGAGCCTTCCCTGTTTGGCCTCCCGGTGGAACAGAGAAGACTGAGGTTCATGTGGACCCGTGCTCAGGTCAGTTTCAGGCCTTTCCTTCCTTTTCTTGCACAAGGATACTGCTTTCCAGTAACTGCGTTCTAACCAGGTTTTGGAATGTTAATAGCACTGTTTGCTTGATAGAAATCGGGGAGTTTGTGTCTACATTTGGACTTGATTACCTACCCTCCAGTTACGTTTGAAATTTCAAGGTGCTGCTGTTGGCTGTGGTCAAGATTTTGGTTAGATTATCTTCTTGAGGAAGAGAAAGAATTTATACGGGTTACATTTAGAGTTAGCTTGTGAACATGTCATGATACAGAAGTTGTTTCATTAAGATACTGAACTTGAGGTCGAACAATGGTGGACCGTTTTAGCATTTCAGAGTAGATCACATTTTCACTTAACTTTTGGCCTCCAAGTTCTGAAATCTTTCTTTATAAGATCAGGGATACTTGATCCCATACCAGAAATTCTCCATTGTTCCATGCACCTTATTGTCGCAGATTATTTGACGGCGGTTCATTATCTTAAAAAGCAAAACAACCAAAAACAAACAAAAAAACTTTGTGAGATTGCATGGTGACTTGTCTGGGAATAAATGCAAGGTGAAAGCCACCCACTTAAGGTAATATAGGTCTGGTGAATACCTATGGCATAATTAGAGATTCTATCATTCCTTTGAATCCTAGTTTTAAAGAATTGTTGAAATTTACTAATTTCACCATCCTGACCGTAACCACTCATTCTTAATTGGTCTTTCAGATTTAAAAATTTATCGTAGATTAAAAAAAAAACTTTAATAAGATGCTCATGAAAGGAACTCTTTCATTTGTAACTAAAGTTAGCTTTTTAGTCAGTGAAAAGTATTAAAGTCTAGCTTTGCTGAAAGACGTTTTTCAGGTAACAGTTTACACTGATGGATTTAAGGCTTATTGCTGTAAATAGTCTTGACCAGCAATATTTATAATCAGGATTAATAATTCTGGGAAAGTGGAATCTCATACAAATTGGACTTAATTTGGAGGGTGTGCAACATCAGATATTTATCACTTTAAAATTATTTTTAATGTATGAAACAGTATTTCTTTTTGTCAGCATGAAGGTAATTTCCTGTATTAGTTTTAAGTGATTAGTCTTATAACATGTAAATTGTTTTTATTGACCAGTGCTACATGAAATAGTAATAAAACAAATGCTGGGTTTGTGGATTTCAAAAATAATGACATATTGCATGCACTAAAATCCCACAATAATGTAAATGCATTTAAAAATGATCTCCATTATTCGAATAGTAGAGTGTATCTGATGTTTAAAATCTCCTGTAGAACATTTATATATATATATATATATATATATATATATATATATATATATATATATATATATATATGATAAGTTTCCAATTTGGTCTTGCCAGATGGGAGGTAACTTGAAACAGTTGTTTCTTTAAAATTGTATCATAGCCATTATTATTAACATTTTGCTACAAGTTGAGCAGAGCAGTGGTTAACAATTACAGAATTTATTGGAGCAGTTTAAGAACAGTGCTAGAAATACTAGGAGCTAGAAATTGTATCTACATTTCTAACCTGGAGATTATCATTTAACTTTTTCTATCTAAGCTTTTCCTGTAAAACTGGGATATTCACATGCTTCAAGAAGGCAAAGATGAATAAATATTTGTCAGAGTTAGTGTGCTTCAGAGTTAATAGTCTGCAAGTGTTGATGCTTAGTGCTTTTAAATGTGAATTAGTTTATATTCTGAATTTTTACTTCAACAAAAGGTGAGTTTCTGGAGAATGTAGTGAAACCTACAGAAATAAAGTTGCTTACTCTTTCTAGTTTATAGATTTTTCTTTCCTTTTCAGTGAGGTGTAGGATAGTAACAGATTTCTTGAGTTCTGAGAAGTAAAATAGAAATGAAAAACATTTAAGTTTTTTTTATTGTTAACTGTATTGTTTTGCTGTTTATATTAGGTTGCTTCCTGGAAGCATGCCCCACTTTTATATGAACATTTGCTTAAAGCTTAAGAGTAGGAGGAAGGGAAGGTGGTAGAGGATGGGCATATGGGAGTATTTGTCAGAAAAACTTAGATTTCGTTATATCTTTACAAGCTAGCCGTAATCTGGATAATGTTTAATTTTCCTAAAAGCAAATTAGAATAAGAATATAGGATAACCAGAAATAATTTATTGCATGTATTTGTTTCAGTATCATTATATAAAAACAGATTGTAGTTGGAACTTCTGGGACCGTTTATTGTATTAGACTAGGCCAGGATTCACTCACTCATTCAGCATTGTTATTGAATACCTACACCGAGGGCCAGGCAACCATGAGCATGGTCCCTGGCTTCAAGGATCTTACAGTCTCTGGAGGAAGGTAGACAAGTAATTGTAGTAAACTGTGATTTATATCTTTTATATGGAAGGTTATTTATCTGGGAGCTTGAACAGAAGCATTCCAATAGGAAAATTGTTCTAAAAGGATTTTAAAATGATTATTCATTTAAAAAGTTAAGCCATCGTAATAGTTGAAGAATGATTTGTTGGAGCATGGTGTTTGTTGACAGCATTACATACTGGACTGGATGACTCGTTGATTAATACATGAGTTGTGACTGTTTATGGTTGTTTACCTTTTGGTGACATAATTATTTTAAAAGGTAGAATTGCAGTTGTGGAAATATGGTTGTGTATCATACACACACGCACGCTTCTTACCTTTGTTCATACATTAATTCATAGAAGCAGCTTCTCAACTGGGCATATACTTTTTCCCACTGCATTTCTCTCTTAAGGACATTTAGAAACACGTGGGGTCAGTTGTTCGGTTACTGCAGTGACTGGGGATGTGATAACTGGCATTTAGTGCCCATGGGCCATGGATACTACATTTTCTGAAGTGACCAGGACAGTCCCACCCCATTAAAATTTACCCCTCTGCCTAAATACCCACAAGTGCCCTTTTGAGAAACAGTGACCAGAAGGAAGAATATATTAAGATTTTTTTTGTCCTTATGCTTTTTCATGTTAATATAGTTATATTAAGAAATGCAGTTAATCTGGAGCAGATCCAGGTCAGTGCTTTTCAACCATATATAAATGCACACACTGAGCTTCAGTGCACATTGAACTTGAAAATTTCTACTTTCTTAGCAGAAATTACGAGCAATTACTTAAACAATTACTAAAACAATTCACTTTTACTAGGTTAAGGAGGGTAGCAAAGTCAGCATACTTAGTTATCCTGATTAAAGCAGAGATTTGACCTTTTGATAAAAATTGAAATTCTGTGCTCTTAAGAAAGCATTTAATGCAAGGACTAGGTTTAAATGTTAGGGAATATAAGATACTGGAGACTCTAGTAGGATATAAACTAATAAGATAAGATTTAAATATCACTTCAAGATGACAACTGAAGAGATGTCAAAAGGCTGTGTATCATTAATATATTTGCTTTATTTTTTATTCCCCTTTTTAAAATTGAAAATGTGGTATGTTAAAATGGTTTTTAAAAATTCAAAGACCGAGAAAGGGCATACACTGAAAACTTGCTCTCCTTCCCACGCTAGGCCTCCAGTCACCTTCCACAAAGACAGTCCCCTAATAGTATTTTATGCATCTTCCCAGAAATGCTGTTTACTCTTTTTTTTTTTTAAATTAAAAAATCAGGACATACTGTATACTGCATCTTTTTCTTCACCAAAAAAAGGTATCTTTGAGATCATTCTGTAGCTGCCCACCTAAATCTATGGCTTTCTGTTTTAAACTGTGTAGTAAGTCTAGTCTGCAGCTGTGTCTAATCAGTTAATTGTTGGTGGTTATTTAGAAGAGTAAGTTAATTTTTTGTGTAGTAATTTCAGTGGAGTTCAGAATAGGTAGTAAGCACATCAGGCTGGGGTATCAGACAGAAGGCTTTACTAAAAAGGTAGAATTTGACCTAGACCTTAATGCCTTTATTAACTGTGTTTAGTGCCTTATTGGTATAAGAAACAAATGAAATGAAAACTGTTGAGAGCTACTGTTTAAATTGTGCAGTTACAGTATATCTTTGTTTATATTTCTTTCAACTATTTGATACAAGTTGATTCTTTTGTTTGTGCGTTTTGCTTAGCTTTAATTGCAGAGGCAAGAATTTTGAAAATACTTAAATATTTTCCTTGAGAAACTCGACTTTCTTTTGATTATTAGAGACTATCTTAAGTTAATTTGTAGGTCACTTCAAATCAGAAGAAAAGATAGCTTGCTTGTTAATTAGTGATAATTACTTTAGGTATTGAGGGAGTAATAAGTCATTTAAACTTTAAAAGTTTAGGTAATGCTCAGGGGAAATAATTTATTAAGTGTTCGTAATTAGTATGATTGCATGCTGGAGATATTAAATTCTACTTTCCAGAATATACTTATACCAGTTTTAGCAAAGGAAAACTTTACAAATTAAGAAGGAGTTCTTAACACTTCTTGATCCTAAATTAAAATGGGGGAAGGGAAGAGGTATTTTGCAGTTGCCATTCATGATATTTTATATGACTAATCTGCAAAACCAAGGATTTTTGAAAATGTATGGTCTTAACTGTATGAAACTGCTGCTGTACTTATTTTCCTGGAGATTCTGTCAAAGTTGAGAAATTACCTTATTTTTCCCAACTCCCACACGTAAATTCAGTTCATAAAATAAACCAATCAATGTGTGAGTAGCCTTGCTTATAAAATGGAAAGTTTACTTTTTATTAATGTGTTTGTCAGATATGCTGTGTAACTTTTAGCTATGTATTGTTTTCCAGGAGAGCCTCTTGATTCATTGTTTCTCTTATCATTTAGAGTTGCACAGTGCACCTCATAGGAAAAAATGTTACCTTTTCTCACCTTACATATATTTAGCCAAGAAGATTTGTTAAAGTTCAGTCAGTTACATCTTAATTTATTTTAAACATATTGAAATTCCTCTTATATGGGAGCACTAAGGGAGCTATGGAGAATTATGGCGTGGATAGAGCTTACAAAATCTGGTACATATATTAATAGCTAAGTAATACTATTAGATAGTAAAGTATCTAGTGATTAATACAATAAGTAGAGTGTGAATTAAGAAAACTAGAGCATTTTAAAATTACTTACATTAGCTAGAAATTGAAAGGAAAGGAAAACACTATTTACATTGGGTCTTGAATGTGGATAACTAAAGTGGGAAGGATGGGAATAAACCTCAGAGAACTGGAACAACTTTTCAAACTGGCATCTTGGAGAAAAATGTCATGGGTTGGGATGAAAAATAGGATAGAAAAGGTAGATTAGAACCAGACTAAGGGTTAAAGATCCAAACCAAGGAATTTTAACTAATCCTGTAAGCGTAGATAATATATGGTTACATTTCTTAAACACTTACCCTTCCAAGGTTGAGGCATCGAAATTTTAAAAAGCTCAGAATGTTAAGAGCCTTTGGTTTTTCTTGAAGTATCCTGTGTCAGTTACTGCCATGTAACAAACTACTCAAAAACACGGTGGCTTTAAAAGAACAGCCATTTTTATTACTGTTCTCAAGTCTATGGGGGTTTTGGGTTGTTCTGCAGTCAGCTGGTAGGTTGTCTGGGGCTGAATGATCCCAGATGGTCTCACTCATATGTCTTGTGGTTGGTGGGTTGGTTGAGGGGCCCCAGTTAAGTTGGCTCATCTCTGCTCCACTCTTACCCTCTAGTAACGTAGTCTGAATTTCTTTACTTTGCAGCAGGAAAGCCAGTTCTGTAGCACAACTGCTTTTCAAGCCTCTGCTTGTGTCATGTTCGCCATTGTCCCATTGGCTCAACAAATAGTCATACCCAGCCTCTTCGTGGGTACAGGGAGATGTGATTCTTCAGGGACCAATTTTATAACAGTCTATGACATATCCCACTTCTGTTTATTCTCCACTGCAATTCCGTGCACTTTTTTGGGTGAGATTTTAATTTTTTGTTTCTATAGCCCCACCTCTGCTTTCTTTTTTGTCACACATATTCTGTCATCAAAGCACATCTAGTTGCCCCTTTTCTCTTTGATTGGCAAAAGGCATTTCTATCCTGCTTTCTAATCTAAATCTCCAAATAGAAGATGGGCATCCCACTCCATCACTGTAACTTTGGAAAGTTTGTGGAACAACCTCTTATTTGCTGTGGTTCTTTACCTTAATATTAAACCTGGTCTGTATGTAGTGTTTTGTGTTGTCTCTACCTTGTACAGTTTAGTAATAACATTCTAGTTCTTGTCCTAATATTTGAACTTCTTTTTCCTTTTAACTGATGAACTTGTTTTTAACCTTCCATTCAGTTTGTGAAATTCCCCCAGCATCCTGCTTTTATCCTTCTATCTCAGTGGCAGTCCAGTACTCATGACAGTGTTTCTCAAATTTGTGTTTGCAGAAACCCAAGAGAGTCTGTAGATTTTAAGAGTTACTCAGCTCAGAGTAAGATTAAGATGTAACTTTTTTTACATCACCACTTAGTTGTCCACTGAAACAAAATTATCACAAAAAAAACTTATCTTTACTGTGTGTGATGCATTCTATTTTCATTTACTATTATTGTTTTTAAAAGCTGCTCTTGATTTTATGATCCGCTAATACGTCATAACCAAGAAATTGGAAAACACTGCTTATAGGGAGTCATTGGGCTCAATTCAGTAATAAGCACAAACATAGGTAGTCCTGAGTTGTAAGGTGGCCTTCTAGTCTAGTTGATTCAGAAAATTCATACGGTTTTATTTATGAGGAGCATCAAAATTAAAATACAATTTTAAATGACTGCTAAAAACCCAGCATATGTCCATGGAATCAATTTGAGAAATACTGGTACATAGGATCAAATCCAAATTTAAGCTTGAGCCCAGTGGTCTCCGTGCTCTATGGTTTACTTTTTTTTTAATATTTTCACTGTTCAGCAGGAACTTTCTGCTCCATCTAAATTGTTCATTCCTCATTTTACTGCCTTTGTGACTTTGTTCAGAGGAGCAGTGTTACGCAGTGGAAAGTCAAATGGCTTTGGGTTCAAATAGGAGGTCCCCAACAATCAAGACAAGATTTTAGCTCATGCTTTGTCTGGGGTGAGGGTGAACCTTGGAGTTAGTCTAGACCAAACAGATTGAAGAGGAAGAGAATTAATTTTCAAAACAGGCACTGTTACGCTTTACTAACAATGAATTGTTTAATCTGAAGACTTGTGAGATCATAGGATTAAAAAGCGTTTAGTCTGTTTAAATGTCTGTTTACCCAAATTGCCTCTTAGGACCTCATCATTGCTATATAATACTTGTTCAGTATGACATTGATTTATCAGAAAATGTTCAGTTTTATTAAGCATTTGTTTAGGAAGACTGAGATATATGGTTAAATGGCTAAAATGAAACAGTTCTTTAAAAAATGAATTTCAAATATATGGATAATATATTCGTGTGGAACATTTGGCATCCTTATTGGTGCTTGACGTATAGGCAATGTTATGTTTTAAGTTTATCACTCCTAGATACAGATTTTACATTTAGAAAGAGGTAATCTAAATTTAAAAGCTGTAATTAATTGACTTGATCACCATCCCAGTCATTTTGTTTGTTGGTTTTTTTGGATTGAACCTCCCCCGCCCCACTCCCCTGCAGTGAAAGCGTCCTGATCACTGGACCGCCAGGGAATTCCCTGCGTGAAGATATTTTCTAGGAAGGGTTTCTGAGTGCTTGTCATAACTATTGCTCCTTAGTAATTCAGAATGAACTCTAGTATGTAAAACTGAATATGTTGGCAAGAATGAGTCAGACTTAGTATATTTAATATTGTGACCTATTTAGTGTTTCTGAAAAGGCAATCTGATGTTGTAAATGCTGCCTAAAGAGAAATTATTTTTAACACCAGAAGACCTTTGAGGATTTACCTATCTTGAATGAAAATACTTGTGGTGTTTGGTGCCCCTCCTCACCGAATTATCTTTTATAAATCTTGTTTTACTTGATGAAGAAAACCTACCCTCCAGATTCTTTTATATATACTTTGCTTGACAGCTCATTAGATACTGTGAATTAAAGTGTTGGAATTCTAAGGACACTGATTTTAATTTTCATGAAATTGTTTATTGTGACCCTTGGCATGCTACTTAAGACTTTCCTGGGGTTTTTTTGTTTGTTTTTTATCCTTGACATGGAGATGCTACAGACTTTGCTGGTTGTTGGTATAAGAATGGATCAAAGGCATGATTATTTAAAACGATTGTTGTCATATAAAGTAACATTTTCATTTACATTTAGAGACTACTTGGAAAACACCTTTGATGTTTTATACATGATAGTGACCTAGCATAATGTTATTACATTAATAATTCTATCATTTTGAAGCCATCTATTATCGTCATTTTGAAAATAGCATTAGATTACTGATTAACCAGTTTGTTTAAAGCCTACATTTTAGAGAAGGCAGGATTAGATTTTATAATTTATGAAAGGTCTTTTTGTCATGGGGGGCATGCAGATTACTCAATGTGTGTGAATGTGCCAGGAGAAGATTATTGACTTTGCAATTAAAATCTTTCCTTTGTCCAAAATTTTAAACCTGGGATTTGAGAGGCTGGGATGAGAAAAGCTAGTATTTACCTAGTAACTAAAAGTGTAGATTTTGAACTGTGATTAGAATTCCAGCTCCCTTACTTCTGTGGGATTTCAGGCTTGGTTTTGTGTCTGTGTGCTCATCTGTATACTGGAGGTAAGAATAATATCTGCCTTAAAGCTGTTGTGACTAAGATATAATGTTTGTTGAGCACTTTGCATATTATGATGCTGGAAGCACACAGCAAATGTTAGCTATTAATACATTTACAGGGACTAGGTCTGAAACTTTCCCTCATAAAAGAATATTAATCTTGGGCTTCCCTGGTGGCGCAGTGGTTGGGAGTCCGCCTGCCAATGCAGGGGACACGGGTTCGAGCCGTGGTTTGGGAAGATCCCACATGCCGCGGAGCAACTGGGCCCGTGAGCCACAACTACTGAGCCTGCGCGTCTGGAGCCTGTGCTCCACAACAAGAGAGACCGCGACAGTGAGAGGCCCGCGCACCGCGATGAAGAGTGGCCCCCACTCGCCGCAACTAGAGAAAGCCCTCGCACAGAAACGAAGGCCCAACACAGCCAAAGATAAATAAATAAATTTATAAAAAAAAAAAAAAGAATATTAATCTTAGTAAAATACTCTTTAGTTTCTTATCATCTAGTGGTTTTCAAACTTAAAAAAAAAATGAGGGGAACTCCCTTTTCCTTCCCCCCCAAAGTCTTACTTGAAATCTTATGTATAAAACAGAAAAGTTACTGCTGCAGAACAGTTTGACAAATACAGTACTAATCCAGAAAATAACAACGCTATTGCCAGGGGTTGTAAAGGGAGTTCAAGCAGAGTTCTTTTCTGCTGTTATTTTCTTCTCAAATGGTTCTTTTTTCTTATTTTCCTTCATTCTACTGCTTTTCTACACTCTCCCAAAAGATAATGAATGTTCTTGTCTTAGAGGCATAATAAAGCCATCACTGAAGACTTGAATATATTTTATCTTTAAAGACTCTTAATTGTGCTGCTTATTTTTGTTTTACATACCAAGGCACACTAAATAAACTCATTTTTTGGTACCTAAGATTTAAAATAAATTTGCTTCTCTGGAAGCATGACACTGATGTGAATATGTCTAAATAGAGAAACTGTACCTTATCAGAGAAACAATAAATATTAAATAATAGTGAAACTTATGCATGAAACAGTCCCACAGATATACTTAGTGCTTATGTTTAATTCTTTCTGAAAATTTGTTGAGAGGACCTAAGCCATCTTATATATTCCCTCAAATCTTCATCTCATGTTTTCTCTAGATCTCTTATTTTCTTCCTTGTGTTTCCAAAGAAGTGGCTGTTCCCTGGCAAGTGGATCTTTTCGTCTGTGCACCTTCTCAGAATACCTTTCCACTTTCCTGTTTCTTCACATTTTTCTTTCCATCACTTCTGTCCTTTAGCCTGTAGAGATGTGTGTGTGTCTTTCTCATCTTTTTGCTATGTTGATCGTGTCTTCAGATTTCTCCCTTTTCTTTAACCCCTTCTCTCTACATATGAGATGTCTCCTATCCTAAAAATGTCTTTCTCTAACTCTTGTTTTCTAGTCTTCCTTGCCAGACTTCTTTGGAAAAGTACCCTATACATTGCCTTCATTTCTTACCTTCTGTTGCAGTTTGGATTCTACCCCTCACCACACTAAAGAAGACGCTCTTTTGAAGGTCACTGCTTGGCATATTTGTAATACTTTATTAAATTTAGACCCAAGTAACAATCCAGCAGCTCAGACTATTTCATATACCTGCATATTGTGTTTAATAAAATTTAATTGTTAACATTTTAAAAATCATAAGCTTTCATGTTGAAATGAGAGTGTTTGGCTTTTCCTGGAAAATCAGAAGATCAGGCAATATTGGACTCATGCATGGCTACAGGCTGAAGTGGCTGCCTGCTCAGCCTCTGTTGGCATTTAAAAGTGTTTGTGACCCCATCTGAAGTTCATCTCCCTTCAATTTATTTATACTGCTCTCCTGATTCTCCTACCTTTGTGACTGCTCCTTAGTCGTCTTCACTGACTTTTCCTTTCACCGCTGGAAATGCATGGTAATTATTAGCTAGTATTAATATATTTAAACGGAGTAGATACAACATTTCTGAAATTTTTTGTGGCATTTCCTCAATGTTCTTTTCTTCCTTTCACTCATTAATGACCCTCAACCATTTTCCCTATCTCATCAACGTATCTGAGACAGGACTCTAATCAGAAGGGGGCTCGTGAGCCCTGGTTGACAGTCCGTGCTTTACATACTCATCTTCAGCAGGCATCCCTTCTGACAGCATCTCCTGTCACTCACTCTGGATAGGATTTCCAGGGGTCCATTCTCTTGGACCTTGCCACTCTTAGCTCTTGACTCCTGCTTCCAACCACCTGTGGAACTCTTCCTCGTGAGGTTCAGTAGGTACTTCTAATTAAACAAATCTGAAGTTGAACTCATCTACTCTCCTCTCCACTCCCTACTCCCCACCAAAAAGAAAGCCTGTTGGTATTGGTAACATTCCTCCCCTCCCCCTCAAACTTAGGTTTTGAAATCTTGAGTCATTTTTAGCGCCGCCTTTCACCTCCACAGCCCAGTCACTGAGTTCTGTCAATTTTATTCATGCACTCTTTCCTGTATCCTTCTCTGGTTAGATCTGATATGCTATTAGTGGCCACTTAGTTTCTTGCAACAAAAAATTCAACAGACATTTTTTTTCATGAAGGTACTTTTCTGTTCTCCATTCTCTCCACTAATCTATCTTCTTCTACATTGTCGCTAAGATTATGTTATCTTTTTAAAGCATGGATATCATATTTTTAAAGACTTTTAGAAGGTAGCACAATGTGGAAGAGCTCAGACACCATGAGTTGAAATCCCAGCTCTACCATTTACTGACTGGGCTCAGTTTCTTAATATATTAGATGAGGATGGTAGTATTGTGAGGTAAATGAGGCATCAGCACAGCACCCACCACATTAGTAAGCACCACATAAAATGCTATTCCATGAAAAACAAAATTCAAGCTCACTAGCCTTACATTCAGGGACTTCCATGACATGACACCTAGCATGCCAGCCTGGCTGATTGGCAGCCATATCTCTTCATTTCTTTTTTATATAGAGCCTTAGGGGTTTGTAGTCTGTTCTTATACTGCAGTTTACATAACTTCCCTCACCTCTGTGCTTTGGCTCCAGCTTTCCCCTTTAGGATTTCCTTCTTTTATCAACCCCATTTCTCCATATTTCTTTCCTTCAATCTGTGATGAGATTATGAGGTATTATTATCTTTTTCATGAGGCTTTCCTGTACTCCTAAATGGATTTAATGGCATATTCCCCATCCTTCTTATTGAACTGTATTTTTTCTGGCTTTTATCATAGTTTTTCTATATTAAGATTGTCTCCTCGCCCTCTCCCCAAATTGGAGCTCCTTAAAAGCAGGGGCCATGGCTTAATAAGTGATTAAATCTGTTAAATGGTTGTCTCCTCTTTTTTTGCTTGAATAGGCTGGTTTTAATTGTGGGGTGAATTTTGTGCTCATAAGAGGCCATTACTTCCTGAAATTAGGTTTCTTCTGACCGCAGTTGTTTCATCTCAATTCTGACATTGCGTTTCTGTGCTCAAGGCAAGGATTCAGTTTGATCAAATATGTATAGTTTTTATAAAGCAAACATGAATGAATGATAAGTAGTAGCTCTCTTAATAGCTTGTGTTCATTAAATGCTGACTGTGTGCCAGGAACTGTTAAGTGTAAGTGTGTGTGTGTTTGAGAGGGGGAGAGATTGAGAGAGATGAACTCATTGTAATCCTCAACAACCCTCTGAAGTAGGTGGTTACTATCCCTATATATGAGAGACTGCTGAGGCACGGAGAAGTAAAGTAACTTGCCCAAGTCAGTTAACTCAGACTTAATTTTTAAAAAACAAAGGCAAAACCCAAACTAAGTAAAACATTTTTTTTTTTCTTTTTGGGAGGAATATATAAATGTTAATGTTGAAATTTGTTTTAGGGCACAAAGAGAATTTACAGTAGTAAAATTTAATCATTTGAAACTAAACCTCGGGAAAGCAGAGCAATGAATATAAGCAGTTATTGTAGTGGAATTTGAGTAATAGTTTTATTTAAGAGTGTGTTAAGTAAAGTTATTTGTTTAGTAGTAGTGGGAATCTTATTAGTTTTGAATTTCTTTGAGTAATGTATAGGTCTTTTAAGGGTAATCAATACATATTTATAAATTACAATGAGGGCAACTTGTTGAAGAAATCTGTTAGTAATCTCCGGATATAACTACGATCAGTTCTTTATTTCATTGGAATAAGAAAAAAACTGCATTTGTGTTGTGTTTGGTTGGCCTTTTTATGTGATGTAAAGAAGTACCTAAAATCCATGGGGTAAAGTAGGTCATCAGTGGTCTTTAAGCTGCTTTTAATTGGGTATCCTACCAGTAAACATTTGAACAGGAACTCTCAGTATGGGAATGCCTCATAAATTTCACACCCGTGTGCACATGCGTATTATTTCAGCTTATATAGTTATTTGAGTCTGTTAAATTATAAAGTTTGTTTTAGATAGATTTCATAGGAAAAGTTTTTTTCCCCCTCTGTACTGCATTTTACACTCTGTTTGGAAACCTCTGGTTTATAGTGCTGTGAGTAGCTGAAGTTTCTGAAATATGTTATTAAATAAGTGCTGGATTTATTTTCCCCATTTTCATAGTGTACTGGAGAAATGACAGCAGTGACTCAATCAGAATTTTTTTTCATACGGTCTTTTAGGCAAATTTAATGTATTGTGTATTTCCAGTTTATTGTTTCTGTCATGCTTTACCCTTTATGAACGTTCCTGAGTATTGAGTGTGCCTGTTACCAGATTCTCTCTTAGCTCTGAATCAACCCTGTTACTTGCTCTGTGATATTGGAGCTTGGCCCTTTAAGCATTTCTCTGTTGATCGATGTTAAGCTGTGTCAGTAGAGGATGCTGAAGGGCCATTACATAAAGAAGGGGCTTCTGTTTGTGTTTCTTGCTCCTGCTGCATGACTGCTAGTGGCACAGATAGGGGGACATCCAGTGGTCCTCTGCTCCAGATGAGTGCCCCGAGTGGACAGGTTCTTCGTGAGCTCACAGCTCTAGCCCTGACTTTGTGACTGCCTCACCACAGTTCTCCTGCCACGGACATTGCACACCCCGGCCACCAGCACCCCACTTTCCCTGCACGGCTGCTTGTGCTGTACAAGGTTGTTTCCTGTGGCCCTCCCCACGCAGGTACTGCTTGCAAGCAGGTCCTCAACTCCCTTTGCAGACTCACCTACCGGCCACTTAGTCCCAGGCAACCTAACCTGGCAAACTTCTTTGCGATCCAGTAGACTGTAACCGTACCTTCTCCAACAAGGTCCAGATCCTAGCTTTGGGGAAGAGCCCTCCTTCAGGTTTGTTTTTTTCCTTCTGGTACTCTCTCACTTCTTGGGTATTCTGTAGAGCAGCGGTCCCCAACCTTTTTGGCACCAGGGACTGGTTTCGTGGAAGAGAGTTTTTCCACGGATGGGGGTGGGGAGGGGTGATTCAAGCACATTACATTTATTGTGCACTTTATTTCTGTTATTATTACATTGTAGTATATAATGAAATAATTATACAGGTCACCATAATGCAGAATCAGTGGGAGCCCTGAGCTTGTTTTCACTTGCCTCTCACTGATAGGGTTTTGATATGAGTCTGCAAGCAATTGATTTATTATGGTCTCTGTGCAGTCAAACCTCTCTGCTAATGATGATCTGTATTTGCAGCCACTCCCCAGCGCTAGCATCACCGCCTCAGCTCCACCTCAGATCATCAGGCATTAGATTCTCATAAAGAGAGTGCAAACTAGATCCCTCGCATGTGCAGTTCACGGTAGGGTCCGAGCTCCTATGAGAATCTAATGCTGCCACTGATCTGACAGGAGACAGAGCTCCGGAGGTAGTGCAAGCGATGGGGAGAGGCTGTAAATACAGATGAAGCTTCGCTCACCCGCCCGCCGCTCACCTCCTGCTGTGCGGACGGTACCGGTCTGTGGCCTGGGGGTTGGTGACCCCTGCTTTAGAGTGCTCTTTACCTGTTTATATGTGTTACTCCCCTGTTAAAATTAATAATTCTTTATGTGAAACTTTCCCTGTTCAAATTACTGTGTGGTTCCCAGTTTTTTGGTTTGACCCTATCTGATGCAGTGGGCTAAAATGAGATAAAGTACATACTGAGCGTAAAAACTGTATGTAGATTAGTATCAATACTTTCTGCCTTATACACATTGCCTATTTGGTTCACCTGCTAGTCCATGGAAACTAGCTTTGGTATTTAAAAAAATACCATGGTTGTAAATTCAGGTTTTCATTCTAGTGGGATTATAATTATGTAGTAGTGGTCCTTAAAAATCATTGGTCCCAAAAATTGTTGAGGTAAGGGAATGGAGTGATTGTGTTTCATAGTTAAATATCTCTCATACTTTAAACAGTCAGGAAACATCAAGTGAAAACTTTTCTATCCTATTAAGTTGTTGGCATATTTATTGCTCAAAAAATTTCCACCTGGTCTTTTTTTTTTTGGTAAATTAGCAAATGACAGGCATGAGTTATCTTTTAAA
Source organism: Eschrichtius robustus (assembly GCF_028021215.1). Classification (NCBI taxonomy): domain Eukaryota; kingdom Metazoa; phylum Chordata; class Mammalia; order Artiodactyla; family Eschrichtiidae; genus Eschrichtius; species Eschrichtius robustus. Next base: position 70,463,049 of record NC_090832.1, on the reverse strand, counting down.
AAAAAATTCCCCAAGTAGGAGGTTGGGTTAAAAGAAAAGCACACCCACACTCCCAGAGGACGTGGAGCTGTTGAGACAAGGAGACAAAGAAGTGCTATTTTGACTAATTTCTTCGTCGTGCTCACTTGTTAAATGGTTTATTTGTAGACATCTGAATTTGATTCTGTTTAATACTTTCATATTTGAGTTTTCTTGTGGATATTTAAAATCAGTAGCTTTGCTGATTTTAAGATTCCTCTCATGTCTTTCATAACATTTACCACGTCTGCAGCTATTGCTGTACAGTTGACTAAAGTGTTCTATTAATACTACATTCATTCCCAGGAAGTTTTCTCAGTTTTCCAGTTGCTGGATTTCTGACTTCCACTTTGGTTTTTGTGAGCCCTAGTTCTAGCTTTTTCTTTGAAGCAGTGATATGTACTTAAAATGGATGATGATAATGTTTCCAGAAGTTGAAGGAGAAAAGAATAAAAGTTAATGATCAGATTATTGATTCTATAGGAAATAATTTTGCTATATTCAGTAACCTTTACACTGGTATGGAAGTAATGAGTCTGCATAGTGTATTAAATAAATTACATTACTTTTTAAAAGTTAATAAAACAGTAGGACACCAGAATCCTATTTGAGGGGTTTCTTACTTCCTGGTCCTACTGCTTTAACGTCACTGTTTGTGACAGCTTTGAGTAGAGATATTATTGAAGATAAAACTGATGGCCCTGACTCTGTAGATGATGATTTTCCCAGTGGAACATTTATCCAGTTAGTATATTAAGTAAAGTTTTAAAAGCAAATCATATTTCCTGTAGAGGAGCCGATTTCTTAAAAAAATCTAGCTTATAATTACTATGTATACAGTGAGTGCTTTTGAAAAGAAAAAAATGTGCTTTTTAATAAAGTTACAAATAGGAGTTTTTTCCCCCTGCAGTGGAAAGAATGGTACTTTAAGTCTTTGACGTGACATTCAGTAAAGGTGTGACGTACTAGAGAAAGATTATAATTACAAAGAGGTGAGTCTCGTCATCTTAAAGGAAAATAGAATTCTTTGCAACAGTAAAAATAATAGGAAAAAAATTTATAATATATATTACTATCAAATACATTTTTTTTTCCGCTGGTAGGCGCCTGCAAGAAAATATAACATGAAATTGAAATATGTAGTATATGTTGTATCTTACTAAAATGAAATTCAAGTATATTGTATATATTGTAACTTACTGACAAGTTACTGTTTTTAAAAGCTCCCTTCAGGTGACAACAGTATGGCCATTTAATTAACACAGTAATTGTTTTAATTTTGTTGGTGTACCCTTGGTATTCTTTTAGAACTTTAAGCATACTTTTCTGTGTTGTTAGTGGAGGTAAATTCCCAGCTAATCAAAAAAGTCTTTTTATTCACAGAGTATGCTTTAATGTTATTTTGTACTCTAGGAACAGGATGCCATGGAGGAAAGAAGGGTTTCCTATTATTTTTCTGAGTAGTAGGCAAGCTTGCTGTCCAATTTAGAAATAATAGTTGTGAGCAGTTTTTTTGGGGGGAGGGTGGGAGGAGGGCTCCTTAACACTTCATTTTCATTCCTTCTCCCTTCCCTGCCCTCTTTCCCAAGTAGCCACTGTTCTCATATTTCTGTGAGCCCCACTTTGCATCCTCACTCAAACCCCCTATTTCTTCAGTGTGGGAAAATGCAACTACCTGTTAAGGAACATCTAGACTAATATGTGATAATGTGTGGGTATATCTTAAGAAGATAAGATTTTGAGTAGATAAATAAAAATGGGGAAATATGGGTAATTTGGGGAAGGATAATTTGGAAAAGAAGGGTCTTCAAAGAGACAGACCACACTGTTGCTGTTATCTGAGTTCAGTCTTTTTTGTTTTGTTTTTTTTTAAGAGCTGTTTCTGTACTCCTGAACTCATAGTTGCTCTGAAAATTTGAACTCAAAAAACTTTTTCCTAACTACTTTTACATTACAGCAAAGGTTCATGGGGTAGATGAATAGGGTAAGATGGGAGCCTTTGGTATGTATGGTTTTGTAAATTCAAGATTCCAGTTGTGTCATCAGACACTCTAATCTTTTCCAGTTATTATGCGAGCAAATAAATTACTTTTTTTTTCTAATCCTAATACGAGTAATAGTCCAAATTTTAAGGGAAAAGTTAACTACAAAAATGTAGCAGGGCTTCCCTGGTGGCGCAGTGGTTGAGAGTCTGCCTGCCAATGCAGGGGACACCGGTTCGAGCCCTGGTCTGGGACGATCCCACATGCCGTGGAGCAACTAGGCCCCGTGAGCCACAATTACTGAGCCTGCGCGTCTGGAGCCTGTGCTCCGCAACAAGAGAGGCCGCGATAGTGAGAGGCCCACGCACCGCGATGAAGAGTGGCCCCCACTTGCCACAACTAGAGAAAGCCCTCGCACAGAAACGAAGACCCAACACAGCCATAAATAAATAAATTAATTAATTAAATAAAACCCAAAAGTTAAAAAAAAAAAAAAAAGTCAGCTGAAATATTTAAAAAAAAAAATGTAGCAAGTTGTCAGTCTTCTCTGACTTAAATACATAAAATATACAGATAATTATGGGTCCAGATAAATCATGATAAATACCAGTGAAATTTAAGGAAAAAATCATCTTGTCCAATAACTCTCTTGACTACATCTCTGGATTCCGAGGCGTGGCCACTTAGTACTGGAAAATATACATGTCCGTAGCCAGATCTTCAGCTGAAGGGCTGTTGGATGAACCTATTTTGTGGACAAATGTTTGATATTTACTGATGACCTAATGTAGTTTGGTGCTCCTGCGTTAAAAACTGCTTTCACTACTTAACTGTTTGTCTATGCTAGCAGTGACAACACTAGATGCCTATAAACCCCAGGAATGTCAAATAAATGAAGCACTTGGGTAGGGAAGGAGCAGTGAAGAACCAGAGAGCTCCTCCCTGATTTCCCAGTTGCTACCTTCCTGCTTATCACTGCTACGTGGGATTCTTGACCCAGTATTACTAGATCTTCTGAGTCTTCCAAGAAGAACTAGAAATCCAGATTTTTATGTGCATTGTCCCAATTTTGAAATATTGGCATCTAATTCAAAATGTCAGGGGAGGGAGGTGGGGAAACCCGAAAAACATTGTGTGAGCCAAGCAAAACATGTCCAGGGAATTTAAATTTATTCCTGGATATTTTGAGCGGTCTGTAGCTTGCCAGAAACAGTACATGGAAAAACTCCTACCCCAGATTGAGATTTGGTTATGATTCCATCACTGTCCATGTGTTTTCCTTCTTCATTTGCATCTCTGGAAACTAGTCTCCTGAATGCATCTGGAAAGAGGTATGTACAGATGGCTAATACGGTAAGAGGAGGGAAACAACTCAGGTTACTTTCGCACCTTCTTTAGAATAGAGAGCTCTCTGAGGTAAAGATTCCTATTGGCAGATACCTAAGAAATCTCTTACCATCCTCCTGGTCTTGTATTTCTGCTATAGGACTCTATGCATTGTTTAATTTATCCTGAGGCCCGACAGATTTTTAACCAGTATTCTAAGTTTCCAGAACTGTTTAAACATTGTATATATCCAAGGGTGGTTATATCAGTGTATCAGTGGAAAGACAGAGGAGAACAAATCAGATAATACTAGCTTGCAACCGTGTTAATTTGAAACTTGAGTGATTAAAGAGTTAAAAATATACTTATGTTAAATTAGGTTTTAGAATGTCAGTATTCTTGGGCTTCCCTGGTGGTGCAGTTTTTGAGAATCTGCCTGCCAATGCAGGGGACACGAGTTCGAGCCCTGGTCTGGGAAGATCCCACATGCCACGGAGCGACTAGGCCCGTGAGCCACAATTGCTGAGCCTGTGCGTCTGGAGCCTGTGCTCCGCAACAAGAGAGGCCGCGATAGTGAGAGGTCCGCGCACCGCGATGAAGAGTGGCCCCCGCTTGCCGCAACTAGAGAAAGCCCTCGCACAGAAATGAAGACCCAACACAGCCATAAATAAATAAATAAATTAAATTAAATTAAAAAAAAAAACACAGATCACATTATAAAAAAAAAGGTCAGTTTCTTGTTTAATTTTTTGCATTATCTAAGAAAAATTCTGAAGTTTAGATTAATACATGGCCAGCTGTATTATCTTTTATTTTAGAAAGTTCACTTGTTAAAAATAGCCAAATATCAAGTTTGAAAATTAACATATTAATGAAAGATTTTAACAAATAAAAATGTTTTTTAGAACAAATTTCTTATTAGAATAGTTTTAGATTTACAGAAACATTGTGAAGACAGTACAGTGAATTCCCATGTACCCCAGGGCCAGTTTCCCACATTAGTCACATCTTGCGTTCGTGTGGTACATTTGTCACAGTTAATTGAACCTATATTGATATAGTATCATTAAAGTCCATACTGTATTCACATTTTCTCAGTTTTTTTATCTTAGTGTTTTTCCTGTTCCAGAATCCTATCCAGAATACCACATTACACTTAGTTGTCATATCTGCTTAGGCTCCTTTGTGCTGTAATGATTTCTCAGACTTTTCTTGTTTTTGGTGACCTTAAGTTTTGAGAAGTACTGGTCAGGTATTGTGAAAATGCCTCAATTGGAATTTGTCTAATGATTTTTTCTTGATTAGACTGGGGCTAAGGTTTTTTGGCAGGAAGACCTCACAGGTAAAGTGCTGTTGTCATCACAGTCACATTAAGGGTACCTGTTAACAGTGTGACCGAACACTGCTGATGTTGACCTTGATCACCTGGCTCAGTAGTGTTTGTAGGTTTCTCCACTGTAAAGTTACTCTTTGTTCACCCTTTCCATGATGTACTCTTTGGAAGGAAGTCACTACACTTAAGAGGTGGGAAGTTATGCTCTATCTCCTTGAGCGTGGTGTCTAGATAAATTATTCATGATTCTTTTACATGGGAAGTTTGTCTCTTTTCCCACATTTATTTATTCAGTCATTTATTTACATCAGTTTGGACTCATGTGGACACATTACTTTGTGTTATAATTTAACACTACTGTATTTTGTTGCCCAAATTATTCCTGTTTTGGCTGTTGGGAGCTCTTGCAGTTGACGGACTCCTTTGGATTACTGCCCCCCCCATTTCTGTGTGTGTGTGTGTGTGTGTGTGTTTGTGTGTTAGCACAGTAAGTCTTTCTATCTAGAAGAAAAATTTTTAAATAGAGGTTAAGTTTTTTTTTTTCATTTATTTATTTTTGGCTGTGTTGAGTCTTCGTTGCTGCGTGCGGGCCCTCTCTAGTTGCGGCGAGCGGGGGACACTCTCCGCTGTGGTGCGCGGGCTTCTCACTGCGGTGGCCTCTCCTGTTGCGGAGCACGGGCTCCAGGCGCGCAGGCCCAGCAGCTGTGGCACACGGGCTTTGTTGCTCCACAGCATGTGGGACCCTCCTGGACCAGGGCTCAAACCCGTGTCCCCTGCATTGGCAGGCGGACCCTCAACCACTGCGCCACCGGGGAAGCCCTAGGTTAAGTTTTATATACAGATAATCTTTCCATTTTTACTCTCTTGCTAACCCTAAAACTCCATAACTAACAAAATTCCACTATTATGGTTATGCCCTACTCTCAGCATTTCTTTATTCAGGTACTTTCAGAGGCATTGGTGAACATTATCTTGGAAGTAAACATTGTCAAGATAGAAGATCCTAGAAGATTTTGAAGTTCTTGAAGCAGTGAAAAATGCCTATGCTTGCTACAGGAAAATTTACCAGAAAATGGAGGTCTCTTAGGCCAGTGGATATATATTTTTAAGAAGACTGCAGAAAAATTCCTTCAAAGGAATATTTAAATAGCTAATAAACATCTTTGAAACATGTTTATTTTATTTTTGATCAACTTTAATATTTTTTGGTGATATAAAACTCATTTCTAGAAATTGGACTCTAATATATAATCTCTCTGTAGAGTTTGATTTACTAGGAGCCAGTGAAGTCATTGTTTGGGGTGGGGTCACTGGTGTTAATTATCCATACAAATATAATCGTCCTTAGCATACCCTGAAAGTCAGTTCTAATACAGTTTTCTATGTAGTAGGAACATTCTTTAAGTCAGATAGATAAAACACTTCTATGTGATTAGTTTTTTTTAACTCTCCAGAACATAGTATTAATAGTCTCTTTCCATTTTTTAACTACTTCCTTTTTTAAGTTATAAAAATGGCATTCTTTTTATTTAAAAATACAAGCAATACAAAGGTGTCATCCTCCCTATCCTGTTCTACTCTTCACTGCAGAGGTGTAACTAGTTACAAAAATTGAGTATCTTTCTAGACATTTTCCTGTGCATTCACATAAATGTAATTCATTTATATGTTCAAATTTAAATAGCAGAATCATGTAATACGTATTGTTTTGTGCTGTACATTTTTTTTCACCTGATAATATATCCTGATCATCATTCCATGTCGGTAAATTCAGAACTACTTCATTCTTATTTTTTTATTCAAAAAAATTTTTTTTAATTTTATTTATCTGTTTATTTTTGGCCGCATTGGGTCTTCGTTGCTGCGTGCAGGCTTTCTTTAGTTGCAGCGAGCGGGGGCTACTCTTTGTTGTGGTGCGCGGGCTTCTCATTGCAGTAGCTTCTCTTGTTGCGGAGCACAGGTTCTAGGCGTGCAGGCTTCAGTAGGTGTGGCACTTGGGCTCGGTATTTGTGGCTCGCCAGCTCTAGAGCGCAGGCTCAGTAGTTGTGGCGCGTGGGCTTTTTTGCTCCACAGCATGTGGGATCTTCCTGGACCAGGGCTTGAACCCGTGTCCTCTGCATCGGCAGGCGGATTCTTAACCACTGTGCCACCAGGGAAGCCCTACTTCATTCTTTTTAAATAAAACATTTTATAGTGTGCACATACCATAATTTATTAAACAATTTTCTACTAGTGACATTTGGGTTGTTTCCAATATTTTGGATTACAGAAAGTGTCAGAAAACCCTTGTATCAGTGTCTTTGCATGTGTGTGGCAGCATTTGGTTAGGATTGTTTTGTGGAACCAGGATCTTTAGTTTAGTGGTATACCCATGTAAAATGTTTGTATTGCCAAATTGACCTCCAAAAGACTGTACTAAACATTCTACAACACTGGTTGTTTTTAAGGTTTTGGAATTTCTGCCATCTTGCAGAGTGAATTGGCGGCTCCTTGCTGCCTTTAATCTTATATTCCTGACAGCTGGGGAGGTTTGAAAATTCCTTTTTCATAGACTATGCTTTGCCTTGGAAAAGGCTTTCAGAAGGTTTGTTTTCCATCTCTGATTCTGGGTTATTAGGGTACTACAGTTAAAGTGGTTTTCAGATAGTTTCTATTTTAGAAGCATTTTTTAAACCTTTATATCAGGTATCTCTGAATTGTAGCTAATATTTTCTGGAAAAAGTAACATGATTTTGAGCCATTAATGTTTTAAGCAATGTTTAATATATATTGATCGGTATTTTCTTTTTCATTAGTTTCAAATTGATTCTGTGAATTTGATGGGTTAAATCAGAGGAAATTCGGACAGCTAGAGATCTATGTCTTAAATGACACTAATTTGCTTAAAATTTAAATTCTAAAATAAGTCACTGTTACATAGTACACATTAACTGTGTGCTTCATGTTCAGTCATTTAGAAAATATTAAAACAAGAATAATTTGTAGTTGGGAAATGGATGTTGCTTAATATAGGTTATTATAAGGTATAAAATACTTGAATGTATTAGGAGGGCTTGGGAAAGTTATTAATTCTCTGTGAATTCCACAGTCCTTATGTGAAACCATTGAAGCCAGATGTGATTCAGAATTCAGAATTTTATGGCTTTCTGAAAAGCTATATGGTGCATATACTGTATTTTACACAATACCTTCAGAGGGGCTTTGGGTTGCATCCCATAAACACATAGCAAGATATATGAGTATTCTCACTAAGTGGAGTAAAAGCTATGAAGTATTTCATTCCTTTTTATTATTTTTATTGGATTATATTCAACCATATGGATATAATACATTTTATTTATCCATCCACTCCATTTAATGGACATTCGGCTTGTTGCCAGTTAGTGTTACTATGAACATTCCTATACATTTATTTTTGTCAACATGTTTATATTTGTTGGGGTGCTTTGCTAGTAGAATTGGATAGTGAATTTATGTTTAACTTTTTATGAAACTGCCAGATTATTTTTCGAAAGTGACTGTGTGTGCCATTTTACATTCTGTATGTACTATTTTGCATTCTTCCCAGCAATGCATGAGGGTTCTAGTTTCTCTATATTCTCACCAAACTTGGTATTGTCTGTCTTTTTAATTACAGCCATTCTAGTGGATGTGTAGTGGTATCTTGTGGTTTAATTTGCATTTCCCTAATGACTAATGATATTGAGCATCTTTTCATGTGCTTTTTAAGCCATTTGTTATGTTTGCTGAACTGTCCATATAAAACTTTAGTCCATTTTTGGGAGAAGGTCATTACTTGTGTTTTTATTATAGAGTTGTAATAGTTTTTTATGTATTCTGGATACAAGTCCTGTATCAGATATATTATTTCCAAACATTTTCTCCTAGCCTAAGCCTTGTCTTTTCATTTTCTTTTTTCTTTCTTTTTTTTAATGAATGCTTAATTTTTTCCACATCTACTGAGAATTGATAAATAAAATTATATATCAGGTGTGCAAGATGACGATTTTATATACATATACATTATGAAATGACTACAATCAAGTTGATTTAACATATCCATCACCTCACATATTTACCGTGTGTGTGTGTGTGAGAGTACATGTATTGAGAACACTTAGGATTTACTCTCTTAGTAAATTAGAAATATACAATACAGTATTAATTCTAGTCACCATACTGTACATTAGATCCCTAGAACCTATTTATCTTATAACCGAATGTTTGTATCCTTTGACCAACAGTTCTCTGTTTCCCCCACCCCCCAGTCCCTGGCAACCACCGTTCTACTCTCTGCTTCTATGATTTTGACTTTTTATTTTTTTTAAAGATTCTACGTACGAGTGAGATCATAGTGTTTTTCTCTGTCTGGCTTATTTCACTTAGCGTAATGTCCTCCAGGTTCATCCAAGTTGCAGCAAAGAACAGGATTTTTTTCTTTGTTATGGCTGAATAATATTCTGTTGTGTATATACACAACATTTTCATTATCCATTCATTTGTTAATAGTCAGGCTGTTTCCGTATTTTGGCTGTTGTGAAAAATGCTGCATGAACATGGGAGTCCAGATATCTTTTCAAGATACTGATTTCATTTCCTTTGGGTATATGTGCAAGAAGTAGAGTTGCTGAATCATACATTCCATTTTTAATTTTTTGAGGCTCCTCCATACTGTTTTCCATAATGGCTGTACACTTTACAATCTTACTAACAGCGCACAAAGGTTCCCTTTTCTCCCCACCCTCACCAACACTTGGTCTCTTTGATAATAGCTATCCTAAGAGGTCTGAGGTGATACATTGTTATGGTTTTGATTTGTATTTCCCTGATGATTAGTGATGGTGAGCACCTTTTCATGTACCTGTTGGCCACTTGTATGTTGTCTTTGGAAATATATCTATCCAGGTTCTTTGCCCATTTAAAAATTTTTTTTTTCCCATCGACTTGTTTTATGTTCCTTATATATTTCAGATATTAACCCCTCAATCAGATAGATGGTTTGCAAATGTGTTCTCCCATTTTATAGGCTGCCTTTTAATTTTGTTAATTATTTCCTTTGCTGTATAGAAGCTTTTCAGGTTGATGTAGTCCTCCTTGTCTATTTTTACTTTTCTTGTCCGTGCTTTTGGTATTATAGCCAAAAAATCATTGCCAAGACCAGTGTCAAGGAGGTTTTTTTCCTATTTTTCCTATGTTTTCATCTAGGAGATTTACAGTTTCAAGTCTTCCTTACATTTAAGTCTTCAATCTGCTTTGAGTTAATTTTTATGTGTGGTTTAAGATAGGAGTTTAGTTTCATTCTTCTGTGTGTGGATATTCAGTTTTCCCAACACCATTTACTGAAGAGACCATCTTTCCCCATTGTGTATTCTTGGCACCCTTGTTAGAGATTAGTCGACTATATATGCATGGGTTTATTTCTGGGTTCTCTGTTGTGTTCTGTTAGTCTATATGTCAGTTTTTATGTTAGTACTATACTGTTTTGATTACTGTAGCTTTGTAATATAGTTTGAAATCAGGAATCCAGCTTTGCTTTTTCTCAAGATTACTTTGGCTACTGGGGTCTTTTGTGGTTTTGTACAAATTTTTGTTTCAATTTCTGTGAAAAACCTCATTGGAATTTTGATAGGGATTGCATTGAATCTGTAAATCGCTTTGGGTAGTTATGGACATTTTAACAATAATAATTTTTCTGATCCATGAACATGAAATATCTTTCCATTTATTTGTGATTTCTGCAGTTTCTTTCAATATTGTAGTTTTCAGTGTACAGTTCTCCACATCCTTGGTTAAATTTACTCCAGTGTTTTTTGTTTGTTTGTTTTTACGGTTTTTGAAGCTTTTCTTAAAAGCTGGAACTGTTTCCTTAATTCCTGTTACAGCTTGTTCTTTTGTAGACACATAGTTTGTTCTCTCATAGTTTCTAAATTTCTCTTATAGTTTGTTCTCTTATAGTTTGTTGTTAGTGTATAAAAATGCAACTGATTTTCCTATGTTGATTTTGTATCTTCCAACTTTACTGAATTTGTATTTTTTTTATTTTCTAAATGAGGTCTTATGAAGTGCAAAAGTTTTAAATTTTGACGAAGTCCAATTTCTTTTTATAGATCATACTTGTAGTGTTGTATCTAAGAACTTTTTCCCTAATCCAGTGTCACTAAAATTTCTTCCTGTGTTTTTTTTTTTTGTAGAAGTTTTACAGGTTTAGCACTTTATTTAAATATGGTCTATTTTGAGTTACTTTTTGCATGTGATATAAGGTAAATGTCTTATTTCATTTTTATGTGTGTGGATATCCAGTTATCCCAGTACCATTTGTTATGTTGAGAATGGATCACATCCCCTCATAGTTCAGCTTGTATTAACATTTTTCCTAGGAAAAGAAGTAATTTTTTTCATTTGCTTTTAATCAAAGTTTTTGTGGATCAGTGGATATAAGTGACCAAGGAAAAACTAGTTTCTTTTGAATTTTATTACCATCCAAGATAGTTGTAAATTATAGAACTGAAGGGAATTGATCACCTTTTAAGCTGGGCTTCCTGCTGTCATATTTCACGTCTAAAGTAGATGTATTTGTTCGTTTGAGCTGCTATAACATAAATAACATAAACTGTATGGCTTATAAACAATAGAAATTCATTTCTCACAGTTCTGGAGGTTGGCGAGTCCAAGATCAAGGCACTAGCAGAATCTGGTCTGTTGAGAGCCCACTTTCTGGTTCATAGACAGCACCTTTTCACCATGTCTCACATGATGGAAGAGGCAAGGGAGCTTTCTTGGACCTCTTCTGTAAGGGCACTAATTCCATTTATGAGGACTCTGCCCTCATGACCTAATCACTTCTCAAAGGCTCCACCTTCTAATACCATCACCTGGGGGTTATTATTTCAACATATGAATTTTGAGGGGCACACACATATTTAGTCCATATCAGTAGGAATGTTGTATTTGTGGCAGTTGGCCCATGATAGAGAGACATACCCAGTAGACTATGGTACCCTTTTCTGCTGAACCCTAGCAAGTTGAGATTGAGACTCATGCTGTTATTCTTTCTGGGATTTTGACTATGCTTATTTGAGTATGATTATGTATATATACTGTGCGTGTGGGTCCCTGGAGATATTAAGGTTACAGTCTTTGTGGAGGTTTTCCTCTCTAGGATTTTGGACCTCCCATGTGATATTCAGCTGTATGTTGGAATAAAATTATCACTCTAGACTTGAACCACGTGTTTACCTTCACTATGACTGCTTCACTCTTGGAGTCACAATATAAAGGTACAGGTCATCCAGACACATGCTGTCATGGTTTTTAGAGTATACGTACAAAGTTAGAAATATTGTGGAGACTAAACTGAAGTCAAAATTGTCATTTTTGGGGGGCTTCCTTGGTGGCGCAGTGTTTGAGGGTCTGCCTGCCAATGCAGGGAACACGGGTTCGAGCCCTGGTCTGGGCAGATCCCACATGCCGCGGAGCAACTGGGCCCGTGAGCCGCAACTACTGAGCCTGCGCGTCTGGAGCCTGTGCTCCGCAGTAAGAGAGGCCGCGATAGTGAGAGGCCCGAGCACCGCGATGAAGAGTGACCCCCGCTTGCCGCAACTAGAGAAAGCCCTCGCACAGAAACGAAGACCCAACACAGCCAAAAATAAATAAATAAATAAATATTTTTTTAAAAAAAATTGTCATTTTTAGGGTGTCCTGTATGCAGAAACAGTTATATAGTGTTATGAGAATTAGTTCAATGGATGGGATCTAAAAACACTTCCTCTCTAGGTTACAATGTACTAGACATTGTTACTTTTTATCTCTATTACATCAGGTTTCTTAGGAAATTAGAATCACCTGTGGGCATTGTGAACAGGTTAGTGTCAAACATGTTCATATTAGTCCAAGATTGAGACCCTCTACACGAGCGGTTCCCAACCTTTTTGGCACCAGGGACCGGTTTCGTGGAAGACAGTTTTTCTATGGATGGGGGGGGGGGGCGTTGGGGGGGCGGTGGTTGGGTGGTGGTTCAGGCGGTAATGCGAGCGATGGGGAGCGGCAGATGAACCTTCGCTCGCTCACCTGCCACTCACCTCCTGCTGTGTGGCCCAGTTCCTAACAGGCCACGGAACTGTACCAGGGGTACCCGGGGGTTGGGGACCCCTGCTCTACACTAAGGAACTCATTTGGTTGCTTCTGTAAAACTTGTTTATAGCAAAGGATATATTATAAGAACTAGAGAAATTAATGGGCCACACCACGTCAAGGTAGGGAAGAGAAAATGTTGGGGTCATGATATTCATGCCACCAAAATGCTGCAAAGAAAGTAGGCCTTGGATTCTGAGAAATTCTGGAGAATTATAGCATCCATATCGGAGATTATTTAGGATTTTAAGCTATCAGAAGCTCAGTTTCTGAATGATTACTTCACATCCTAGAATGAGTGTATGAGAGTGCAAATTATGTCAAATTCATAATTGATTTTCTTTGAAAATGCTGAAGTGCCACTGAAATAACTACAACAGTGGGCCATTTGCCAAGGACAAAAGACTAAGGTATGGGGAAACAAAGTATCTGGAATAATGTGGAAGTAAGATTATGAAATAATATTGGATTTCATCACAAGTGAGAGAGACTTATTGAATTCTCACTGTTCGGGAGAAAGATGATACAAAAGCAGCAGCCCCAGAAGAAAGTACAGTAAGGGACAAGCTCAAACCTGAGATGCTGAGGCAGACTTGGGAGGTGCAAGTGATGCAGATGAACATCAGTTCTTTGAAGTCAGGCTTCTGACTAGCTTGGTAGTTGGGAGTAACCTCCTTCACCAATTCTAGTCAGAGGAAACTTTTATTATGGACACGTTAATATGTATTCCTGGGAATATGGGTTGCAAATACTTCTTCCCAGTTTGTAGCTTTTCATTTGGTTTTATGTGGGGTTTTGGTGAACCAGATATTAAGTTCTAATGTAGCTTTGGTTGTCAGTGTCTTCCTTTATGGTTGTGTGTTTTAAGAAATCCTTTATTGTCCCTTGAAATATTCTCAAGATCTTGAGATCTTCTCCTCCTGTGTTCTTAAAGTTTTAAAGTATTGCTTTTCACATTTAGATATTTAGATATTTAATCCATATGGAATATGATTTTGTTGTATGCTGGGAATAGTTGTAGTTTTTTTCTCCTGAAGAGCTGGTTGTTTAAGCATTATTTATGAAATGGTCTGTACTTTTCTCACTAGTTACTAACGGCACATCTGTTATATACCCAGGTTCCCATATATACTTAGCTTTGTTTTAAAGCTCTCTCTAATTCTTTTCTGTCATCTATGCCTGTACCAATATCATGCTCTTTTAATTTCCGTCTCTTTAAGTCTTGCTATCTGATTAGGGTATGTACTCCCACCTGGCTCTTTCAAAATTGGTTTGGCTTTTTGTGTGAATTTTAGAGTCAACTTGTCAGGTTATATGAAAAATCCTTATGGGGAATTTCTTTGGCATTGCTTTGACTTTATATATCAAATTTGGGTCATATTGCCATTTTAAAAATTTGTCTTCTAACATCCATGAATGCAGTATCTCCATTAATACAGGCCTTCTTTTATGTCTTTAAGTGAAGTTTCATAATTTTTTTCTGAAGATTTTATATATATTTCGTTAGATTTACTCTTAGGTACCTCATGGGTTTAGTTATTGTGAGTGGTATCTTTTTAACAGTTATATTTTCTACTTGCTTGTGAATAGAATTGATTTATATCCTGATTATATCTTGCAGCTAATTTGAATTCTCTTGGACTTATGTATGCATTTTCTGCAGTAATGACATTTTTATTTTTCCTTTGCAGCCTTTATTGTGTTCATTTCTTTTTCTCATTGTGCTGATTAGGCCTACAGTGTTGAGTAGAAGCAGTGATAGCAGATGTTTTTGTTTTGTTTCTGACTTTAAAGGGAAATGCTTTTAACTTTTCACCATTAAGTATGAGGTTTGCCGTGGGTTTTACTGAATATGTTTCATCAAGTTAAGGAGCTTTCCTTCTATTCATTGTTGCAAAAAGGTTTTGTTTTGGGCTTCCCTGGTGGCACAGTGGTTGAGAGTCTGCCTGCCAACGCAGGGGACACGGGTTCGAGCCCTGGTCTGGGAAGATCCCACATGCCGCGGAGCGACTAGGCCCGTGAGCCACAGCTACTGAGCCTCTGCGTCTGGAGCCTGTGCTCCGCAACGGGAGAGGCCCGCGCACCACGATGAAGAGTGGCCCCCGCTCGCCACAACTGGAGAAAGCCCTCGCACAGAAACGAAGACCCAACACAGCCAAAAATAAATAAAAATAAATAAATAAATAAATTTTTAAAAAGGTTTTGTTTTTTTTCTTTACGTTGAATGGGTTTTTATTTTGATCATGTCCTTTTTTTGGTAATTATTGAGGTAATCATATAGCTTCCCCTTTAAATCTGTTACTATGATAAATTAGTTTAAAATTAGAGAAATCTTTTTACTGTCTTCATATTGCCAAGATAAATCCTTCTGGGTCCAAAATACATTTAAAAAAATACATTGCAGCCCTTCCTCTTCCCTTCCTGAATAATTCCGTCCTTGATTCCTTATGTAGAGGGGACAAAGTAGGTGTCTATGGTGGGAGCAGGAGTGTTGCATAGGCCCAGAGTGAGGGTCAAAGCCCAGGTTGGATGAGTAGCAGCTCTGTGGTGCAGGAGTCAGAGCTCAATTAGGGTGAGGAGGGCTCCATAGGGAGTTGGCAGGGGTGGCTGCATGTGGGGATTTAGAGCCCAAGTGAGATGAGTAGGTTGCCCATGGGGTGGGGGAGGGGAGAGTAGCCTGGTGTGGGGCTTCAGAAGGGGGGCATTTCCACAGAGGGGCAGCCTGGCAGAGGATGTCAGCGCCTAAGCAGAGGGAGAAGGGGGAACTACCTGGAGAGACAGCCAGTTCCAGCATGCTGAGCCCAAGCGGAGTGAGGAGGGCAGGCCCTGACTTAATCAGATGATCAAAATGAACATCCATAATGGGACAAATTGAAATCATGTACTGCTTGATAGCATACAGTGAGCAGAAATCATCATTGCTTCTGTGGTATTCCTGCCAAAATGCATAACATGGGTATAATTATGAGAAAACACCAAACCTAAATTGAGGGTTATTCTACAAAATAACTGGCCTGTAATCTTTGATATTGTAAGGGTCCTAAATGAGTCTTTAAAGTTTCACTTAGGACTTGGAGACCGAAGGGACATGACAACTAAATGCAAGGCATGGTTCTGAACTGTATCCTTTTTTGTGAAAGACATCTTTGGGATAATTGGCACACTTGAGTGGTGTCTGAGGATTAAATGGTAGTAGCGTATGTACCAGTATTTTTTTCTTGATTCTCGTGGTCATACTCTCTGATCATGTAGGAGGTCTTTGTTTGTAGGAAATACACATTAAAATATTTGAAGGCAGTAGAGCACCAGGTTGGCAACTAACTCCCAAATGGTTCAGCAAAAAATTTTCTCTATACTGTATTTCCAACTTTCTGTAACTTTGTGATTGTTTCAAAATATTTAAAATTTTTTTTAAAGTTTATTGCCGTATTTGGTTTGGTAATATTGGGGATTTTAAAATCTGTTTATTAAGAGAGACTGGCCTGTGATTTTCCCTTTCTCATATCACATTTACCCAGTTTTTAAGTTTATAGTAGCCTCAAACAATGAATTGGGGGAAGTTTTCCTCCCTCCCTTTTTCCCTTCCTTTCTTCCAGAAGTTTCTATAATAGACAGTCTGTTTCCTCAAAGATCGTTTAATGGATTTTCCTGTAGAAAACCAACTTGATTCTCTTTTTTTTTTAAATTGGTTTCAGTTTCTTTAGTGGGTAAAGGACTTTTTCTGTTCTTGAGATAGTTTTAGTAACAATTTCTACCCATTTCATTCAGATTTTTAAGCTGTTTCATTAAAAAACAAGTAAACAGTTAAAAAAAGATTTTAAAGCTATTTCAAATAAGGAATAAGGTTATTCAATGTATTATCTTAAGATTTTTAAAAAATCTGTATTCTGTAGTTTTGGTCCCTTTCTCATTCCTAATTCTATTTATTTGTGCCTTCTCTTTTTTTTTGATTATTTTTGCCAAAGGTTTTTGGGTTTTTTTTTTAGGTCTTTCAAATGACCAGTGTTTGGTTTTGTTGATCCTCTCTGTTGTATCTTCATTTTCTATTTCATATATAAATATATCTGCTCTTGTTTTTACTACTTTAAAATTTTTAAACTCTCTTTGAATTTATTCTCTTTGTCTAACTTAAGTTAGCTACTTAACTCAGCTGTTTTCACAAAATTCTGTGTAACAACCACAAAACCCTAGTGACATCTAATAGCAAGTATGTATTGCTCATTCATCTGAAGTCAGGGCATGGTTGGCTAGGCAATCTGCTGGTGTTGGCTGCAGTCATACACAGGTTTAAGGTTGGCTGGATGTTGCCTGGTATAGGCTGGCCTCAACTAGAGCAACAGGGATGGCATCTTCTCATCTTCCTGGGAACAGCAGGCTAATCTGGATATATCTTCTCCTTTTGATGGTAGAAGCATACGAAGGAGCAAGATTCTTAAACTCATAGATGACCTACCATCACTTCTGACACATTCTTTTGGTCAAAACAAGTCACATGGGGTAGGAAAATATTCTCTACCACTATGAGAAGTATTCCAAAGTCATGTGAAAAACGGCGTGGATACAAGGAGGAGTGAGGAATTCAGTCTACCACACTTGCCATCCCCAATATTTTGCTCTTCCAAACTTTTTATTATAGAAAAAGTACAAGAATAGTACACTGAATACTCATGTACCTTTTACAAGATTCACCGGTGTTAACATTTTGCTATATTTGCTTTGTCTCATGCTTTAATGCTCTTTTTCTCCGTGAATCCTTTAGAGCTAGGCATCATGACATTGCCTCAGTCCAAAAATTGGACTTGTATTTATCACTTAAGTCCAAAAATACAGGCATCACACTCAGGAAATTTTAACATTGACACAATAATATTATCTAATTACAATATATGTTCAGATTTCTCTGTTTGTCCCAGTAATATTCTCTATGACTTTTTCATTTTGTCTTTTTCTAATGCAGCCAGTTTTGCTTTATCACAGCATAAGTATCCCTAGCAAAAAACCTTGCTATGCAAAATTGCACAACAAAAATCACAAGGCTTATGGGGAAAATGGGGTTAGAGGCACAACACTCGAAAACTTCATCAGTGTCACACACAGAACCTTATAAAAACTGTAGTACAATTTTATACCCCTTTAGTGGTTAAGACGTACATAACTATTAAAATAAATGTGGTGCTTTACCTTGGAAAAGACTTGTACTTTCTTTGTAGGAGTGGGTGCCAGAAGGGATGCAGTTTGTGAGTTATTGTGAGGTGGTGGAAGGAGAGTTCTCTGAAATTGGACAGAAGGTTGTAAAACCACGTGTGGATGGGTGTGGCTCATCACACACCTGGTGAACTGATGTAGCTGATAACATGTTTTTGAGGTGTGTGCATTTTGTATTTTCCTGCACGTTTAGTTCAGCTGGGTATAGTTTTCTGCTTTCACCTAATGTTTCTCACCAAAAAAATCACACATAGGCAAATGGGAAATTAATGTTTTGCTCATACTGTGTTGGAACAAATTTGCATGTTTTTTTCAAAGCTATAGCATAACAGTATAAACATTTGCATCTATAAATTTTCCTCTTAAGATTGTTCTAGCTGTGTCCTACAAATTTTGATGTGCTTTTGCAATAGTTCAAGTCTAAGTATTCCCCGATTTCTATTATGATTTCTTCCACCCGTGATTTAGAAATAGACTTAAGGGGGGAGAGGGATAGATTGGGAGTTTGGGATTGACATGTACACACTACTGTGTGTATGTATTAATTAATTAATTAATTAATTAATTAATTAATTTACTTTTGGCTGCGTTGGGTCTTCGTTGCTGCACGCGTGCTTTCTCTAGTTGTAGCAAGTGGGGACTACTCTTCGTTTTGGTGCGTGGGCTTGTCATTGCAGTGGCTTGTCTTTGTTGCGGAGCACGGGCTCTAGGCACACAGGCTTCAGTAGTTGTGGCACGCAAGCTCAGTAGTTGTGGCACACGGGCTTAGTTGCTCTGCGGCATGTGGGATCTTCCCAGACCAGGGATCAAACCCGTGTCCCCTGCGTTGGCAGGCGGATTCTTTTTTTTTTTTTAAAGTTTTTTTCTTTTTTTAATTATTATTTATTTATTTATTTATTTATTTTTGGCTGTGTTGGGTCTTCGTTTCTGTGCGAGGGCTTCCTCTAGCTGTGGCAAGCGGGGGCCACTCTTCATCGCGGTGCGCGGGCCTCACTATCGTGGCCTTTCGTTGCGGAGCACAGGCTCCAGACGCGCAGGCTCAGTAGTTGTGGCTCACGGGCCTAGTTGCTCCGCGGCATGTGGGATCTTCCCAGACCAGGGCTCGAACCCGCGTCCCCTGCATTAGCAGGCGGACTCTCAACCACTGTGCCACCAGGGAAGCCCGGCAGGCGGATTCTTAACCACTGTGCCACCAGGGGAGTCCCACACTACTATATATATATATATATATATATATATATATATATATTTATTTTAAACATCTTTATTGGAGTATAATTGCTTTACAATGGTGTGTTAGTTTCTGCTTTATAACAAAGTGAATCAGTTATACATATACATATGTTCCCATATCTCTTCCCTCTTGCGTCTCCCTCCCTCCCACCCTCCCTATCCCACCCCTCTAGGTGGTCACAAAGCACCGAGCTGATCTCCCTGTGCTATGCGGCTGCTTCCCACTAGCTAGCTATTTTACGTTTGGTAGTGTATATATGTCCATGCCACTCTCTCACTTTGTCACAGCTTACCCTTCCCCCTCCCCATATCAGCAAGTCCATCCTCTAGTAGGTCTGTGTCTTTATTCCCGTCTTGCCCCTAGGTTCTTCATGACCTTTTTTTTTTTTTTTTCTTAGATTCCATATATATGTGTTAGCATACTCTATTTGTTTTTCTCTTTCTGACTTACTTCACTCTGTATGACAGACTCTAGGTCCATCCACCTCACTACAAATAACTCAGTTTTATTTCTTTCTATGGCTAAGTAATATTCCATTGTATATATGTGCCACATCTTCTTTATCCATTCATCTGTTGATGGACACTTAGGTTGCTTCCATGTCCTGGCTATTGTAAGTAAAGCTGCATTGAACATTTTGGTACATGACTCTTTTTGAATTATGGTTTTCTCAGGGTATATGCCCAGTAGTGGGATTGCTGGGTCGTGTGGTAGTTCTATTTTTAGTTTTTTAAGGAACTTCCATACTGTTCTCCATAGTGGCTGTATCAATTTACATTCCCACCAACAGTGCAAGAGGGTTCCCTTTCCTCCACACCCTCTCCAGCATTTATTGTTTCTAGATTTTTTTGATGATGGCCATTCTGACCGGTGTGAGATGATATCTCATTGTAGTTTTGATTTGCATTTCTCTAATGATTAATGATGTTGAGCATATTTTCATGTGTTTGTTGGCAATCTGTAAATCTTCTTTGGAGAAATGTCTATTTAGGTCTTCTGCCCATTTTTGGATTGGGTTGTTTGTTTTTTTGATATTGAGCTGCATAAGGTGCTTGTAAATTTTGGAGATTAATCCTTTGTCAGTTGCTTCATTTGCAAGTATTTTCTCCTATTCTGAGGGTTGTCTTTTGGTCTTATTTATGGTTTCCTTTGCTGTGCAAAAGCTTTTGCGTTTCATTAGGTCCCATTTGTTTATTTTTGTTTTTATTTCCATTTCTCTAGGAGGTAGGTCAAAAAGGATCTTGCTATGATTTATGTCATAGAGTGTTCTGCCTATGTTTTCCTCTAAGAGTTTGATAGTGTCTGGCCTTACATTTAGGTCTTTAATCCATTTTGAGTTTATTTTTGTGTATGGTGTTAGGGAGTGTTCTAATTTCCTTCTTTTACATGTAGCTGTCCAGTTTTCCCAGCACCACTTATTGAAGAGGCTGTCTTTTCTCCACTGTATATTATTGCCTCCTTTATCAAAGATAAGGTGACCATATGCACGTGAGTTTATCTCTGGGCTTTCTATCCTGTTCCATTGATCTATATTTCTGTTTTTGTGCCAGTACCATACTGTCTTGATTACTGTAGCTTTGTGGTATAGTCTGAAGTCAGGGAGCCTGATTCCTCCAGCTCCATTTTTTGTTCTCAAGATTGCTTTGGCTATTCGGGGTCTTTTGTGTTTCCATACAAATCTACACTACTATATTTAAAATAGATAACCAACAAGGACCTACTGTATGGCACAGGGAACTCTGCTCAATATTCTGTAATAACCTAAATGGGAAAAGAATTTGAAAAAGAACAGGTACATGTATATGTATAACTGAATCACTTTGCTCTACACCTGAAACTAACACAACATTGTTAATCAACTATACTCCAATATAAAATAAAAATTTTTTAAAAATACGCTTAAAAATTTTTAAATTTGTAGTTTTCTTTGTAAGGGTATTTTGTTAATAGTTTCTGACTTTATTGCATCATGTTCAAAGAATGTGAAATGTATGATATTAATTCTTTGTTATTTTTTGTGACTATGTGACCTAGTTTATGGTCAGTTTTTGTGTTTTGTGTTTTTAAAGAATGTGCATTCTTTAATTGCTGAGTGCAGGTTAATGTACTTAAATTATCTTATTTCCTTAGCTGAATATTCTATGTATATATCACTAATTCAATCCAAACTCTCCCTCAGTTGTATAAATCTCCTCTCAGCTTATTCAGGCACATTAGGTAGTCTTGTCAATTTCATCTTGAATAAATTTGTCCTAGAGCCATCTGATATGCTGTAGTTATTTTTCAGGCCCATTGCACAGCTGTCTTCTTGGAATCTTTCTTCATTTCCTGTCTCTTGTGTTAGATTCCCTTTTTCCTAGATATCATTTTCACTCCTTCCCTGGTTTATTCCCTCATTTTGGTGAAATTCCCTCTTCAGTAGCATCCTGAAAAAATATGCCTAAAAGTTGAAATTTTCGAGAACTTGCATGTCTGAAAATGACTTTTCTGTCTTAATACTTACGATAGTTGGATGGAAATAATCGCCCCTCAGTTTTTAATGCAGTGCTTCATTTTCCTTTGGCTCCAGTGTTGCTGTTGAGAAGTCTGCTCCCTGGTCCCCCCCAAGCTTGTTTTGATCCTCTCTTTGTCCTTGAGCTCTGAAATTTTATGAAATAGTACCTTGGTATAGGTCTAGTTTGAGTAATTGTGTTGGGCACTTAGTGGGTCTTTCAATTCTAAAATTCGTGTCCTTAGATTCTAGGAAATTAACTTGAATTAGTTCTTTGATTTGTTCCCCTCCATTTCTCTAACTTCCTGGAATTCATCTTGTTGATTTTGAGACCTCTAGCACTATTCTCCAAAGTTTCTTATCTTTTCTTTCCTTCCCTTTTACTCTACTTTCTGGGGAAATTTCCTCAGTTTATCTTTCACCTCTTTAACTGAGGTTTTCATTTCTGCTATTATATTTTTAATTTGAATCTTTTTAAAATAAATATTCTTTTATGATATGGTATTTTTTTTCATAGGTCTAATAGACTCTCTCTCACACACACACCCCCTCTAGAATATTAATGATAGTTTCTTGGAATTTTGTCTTCTCCCTGTATAGTCTCTGCTTGCTCCAAGTTTCTTTCTTTCTTTTTTTTTTTTTTTTTGTAACTAATTTGTTTCAACCTTGTGGTCCTTGAGTGGTCCTTGGCTGTCCATATTTAAAGGTATACCACTGAAAAACTGATTGAGAGCTCCAAGCTCATGAGTGGGATTTGTTGTGGTCTTCACTATAGGGGCACCTAGCTGTTTTCTTTTCATGGGGGAAGGCCTGGTGTCAGAATCTTTGGGTCTTTTCTCTTGAATTTCCTGAGAAGGACTCAGCTAAGGAGGTTCTGGCAATTTTGGAGGGAAAAGGACATGAGAAAGGAAGCTGTCTCTATAGTCAGTATGTAAAGTTGACTTAATGCTCCCCTTATCTCTGTGCAGACACCTTTTTTTCTATACTTCTCTCCAGAATAAACTGCTGGGGAAAGAGAGGAGTAGTGCCCAGCTTTGGTCACCTAGCTGTGGAGAGGGATGCAGAAATAAGAGAGGCCAACTGCTTAAATAGACTTTCAGCCAATCCTCTCATTCTCAGTCTCACCTTTGCCCCCATTTCCAGAGGCACCTGGTGCTCCCAGTTCTTGAGCCCTTCCGTGATTCTTCAGAATTAGGTCTTTACCTAAAGCCTACTTTGGAGTCATTTTCCATAGAGTGCCAATCAATCTTCCATATGCTTTCCAGTGTTTAAAATTTTGTTTCTCTTTCCTCTGTTCCTATTTTCTTAGTCCTTGTGGGTTTATGCCAGTTTAAAAAAAAAAAATAACTGTTGGTTTAGTGAGGTTTGGAGAGAACAAGGTGCAAAATGTATGTGTCCAATCCACCATTTTCACGCAAAACCTTAAAATAAATTTTAGTAACTTTGAAATTATAAAAGAGTATCACTCACCAAAGGCTCAGTGGGTACAAAAAAGTCAAAACTCTGTTATTCGCCTTCTTTCATTCCTGTACAGTGGAGTTTTTCTGGAGGTTACATGATCTGTGATGTTGCAGCAGATTAAATGCAGGGATATGAGAATCCTGCTCTTTTCTATTAAGCCAAACATTGAAGAGATTTGAAAAATGTAAAAAACGCCACTCTTCTCACTAATTTTTTTGAAAACAATTTTTTTCATTAAAAATACCCTGTTTATAGTAACATGTGATGGGTTTGTTGTTATTTTAAATTCATTTATAAGTATATAATTAAACATCTCAGTTTTCATTTCTAATTCTCGCATGGTGAAAATCAATAGTTATAATCCCCATAAACAAACGCTTTGGGATTCTCAGTAATTTTTAAGAAAGGGTCATGAGATCAAAACTTTTGAGAACTTCTAGTCTAGAGAATCATAGCTATAAATTGGAATTGGACCATGAGTGTAACAGTATAAACATATCAAACACTCCAGTCTTACCTTTATGTAGGACAATAATGTCATTTAATCCTCATGCTTATTAAATTTAACACCCCTGTGGTTTTATTCCCCTTTTATTCTTCTTTCGTTTTCTCTCCTAATAATCCTTAGAGGAACTAAAGGAAGCTTCTGGAAGTTAATCTATACTGTCTTCCTCCCTAGAGTATATATGTCCTAGTCTCTGCTGATTTAGATAATGAGAAATCAGCTTAACAGCCAGAATATTAAACGTGCATTTTTGTTCCCAAGGGGGTGAAAATTGGTTCTTAAGGAGCAAAAAGAATCTTGGATATTACAATAGCTTGTGACCCATAAACAGATAGACAGTACATCTGTGGTATTAAAATTTCATTGGGGGTGGGGGACAGTTAGGGAAAAAAGTCAGAAGTTTCCTGAGGAGCGGATGAAAATGAAAAAGAGGTTGAGAAACACTGTTGTAGAGATCCTGCTGGAATATGATCTTTTAACCTTTCTTTTGCTTGTATTTCTTTCTCTGATCGTAATACACACTATAGGAAAGGTGGTGATGACAGATAACTCGCAGGAATACAATAGGCCCCTTAAAGAGGGAGGCAGCTAGGTAAGGCTTCCCACACACAGAGAGCCCATGCCTCAGCTCCCGCCAGTTATTTCAGTGCCGGAATACGGACCCAAGGTTTCCAAATTTAAAAAAAAAAAGTCAGAAATACAAGTTCTGTGTAAACTTATGATTTTTAAGTGTTAGAAACTAATTAAAATAATTTTTAACAATATGCCCACCAATCAAAACCTCTCTGAGCCACCCCAACTAGCGTAGTCTCTTCTGGTGGGATGGAATGTGTCTCCCAAATATGACTGCTTTACTGCATTCTGAACTCAGAGCCATTTTGCGCCTGCTTGAGTAACTTCAGTGATGGAGGCCAACCTGTTCAATTTTTGGTTAACTGTAATTGCTTGATGCAGTCTCATAGGAAGCAGAAATGTATCTCCTTAAAACTTTAACTTAGTGGTGCTGGTTTGTCCTGTGAGAGCACACAGAGTAAGACTAACTCTTGTTTTATGTGACAAGTCTTCAGATTTGTTAATTTGGCTGTGAATCAAAGTTTTATTTCTCTAGAAATGTAGAGCATAGTATTTAAGAACTCAGGCTCTGAAGTCAGACTATTAAGGTTTGAATCTCCTCTCTGCCTCTAGTTCTGTGCTCTTGGGGCTTATTTGTTACTTTAACTATTTTATGCCTTTGTCCATTTTAATATAAGCATATTACTGTAATTTATCTAATTGCTAATAGGTATTGTAAAGCTTGCAGAACAGTGCCTAGCATATAGTAAATATTCAGTAAATGTTATTTATTGTCCAGATTAAGCACCCCGTCCTTAGTTCCATTAATCATTCTTTATAGAACACAGTTTTAACTTTTCTTACTATACTTAGTTTACAGTTTACTCATTAATGGAAGCAATCTGGTGCCTCATAGGAAGACTTATAGGTTTCTTTTCCTATATCTTATCCTCTATACCATCCCCTCGCATATCCCTCTCCAAACCAGATCACAACGACTTTTATTTTTGTTCATTTGTGTATGTGTATTTAAATATAAAAACACCCCCCCACACACACACATTAACTTACTCATTCTTGAACACATGTGGGAGTAAAAACCATTGAAGAGGCAACCAAAGTGTGAGGCTTAGGCCCCTCCCCCACCTTCCTAATAGAACCCTGATTTTATTCACACATTTTCGTTCTTCAGCATGGCTTTGTGCTTCGGAGAAACCTTGGAGAGTGGGCAACCATGGAGTTCCTTTATGGCTGTGTGATTTTTGACATAGGTGTCTGATGAAATTCTGGCCGTTGGGACCTGAGGAGAAATTTACTGATAGAAATTGGGTTTATGGTTTCTGGGAAGGGTTTCTTTGTTGCTTGAAAAGATGTACATGAAGTGGTAGTCTCATCTTTTCTCTGGTTATTGCTGAGACCTAGGGACTGGGTGGGGCACCACCTGAGGACGGCAGAGTGAAGGCAGAGGTGGTCCTTGAGGACGTGGTTGAGCCGCTAAACTAACCAATCCCAGAACTTGCTCTTCCTCTTAATCTCTTATTATGTGGGAAACCTTTCTTACTGTTTCTGCTGCTTTGAGTTGGATTTTCTTACTTTCAGCTGAAATAAGCTTAACCAATAAAGAGGTCAAGTTATTTAATTCTACTATGGCTGGCAAACTAGATAAATAGTACATAACCTCATAGAGTTATGAGGAATAATTGAAGTAATAAAGTAATCTACAGATTTATAGTTGTGACATTACCACAAACAGTATTTGTAGTGGACAGAATGTTTCACAGAGAGTGAGGAGGCTGCCTGGCTTTGCTGATTAACAATTCAGTTAATATTCGAATTGCAGGTCACTGGACTTCGTAAAACAGAATTAAGTGATCTTTAAGGTCTGTTCTGATTCTGTGTAAAAAATATGAGTCTGATTGTTCTGGAATTCCTGCCTGAAAGCCTTTGTATAGATTAAGGTAGTAGATATAAATAAGTAGCTTTTTTAGTTGAAGAAAGCATAATTTATTAACTAGTCATGTTAGGAATGCTTCCAGTTTCACAATGGTTCTACTAATCTTAGTGTCTTGAGAAACAAGGGAAGCTCTACTATCAATACACTTACTGGTTATGAATATCAACTCATACCTTTATAAAAATAGATACTTAACCCAACTTTTAAGCTTATTCTCCTATATGTAGTCAGTATGAGCATGTCATTAGTTTTCTTTTTCTACCATCTCTTATAATCTGCTGTGATCCCTTTCTTCTACCCTTTCCCTAGTTACATTATTCCCAGACCGTTAAAAAGCCACCTAAAAGGTGTGCTTTTCACTAGAATCTGCTTTCTCCTCCTCTTTCCTCATCTATAAAATGAGGTGAAAGTATATCATTTTTAAGGTGCTTTATGGTTCTCACATTCTGCGACTTGTCAATTATTTTTCTCATCAATTCAGACTCTGTTATACCCAAAAGAAATCATCTTTGATTATAATTAAAGGTAAGTTTAAAAACATTTTCGGACTTCCCTGGTGGCGCAGTGGTTAAGAATCCACCTGCCAGTGCAGGGGATACGGGTTCGAGCCCTGGTCCAGGAAGATCCCACATGCCGCGGAGCAACTAAGCCCGCGAGCCACAACTACTGAGCCCTCGCACCACAACTACTGAAGCCCGCATGCCTAGAGCCCATGCTTCACAAGAAGAGAAGCCACCTCAATTAGAAGCCCGCACACCACAACAAAGAGTAGCCCCTGCTCACTATAACTAGAGAAAGCCTGTGTGCAGCAACGAAGACCCAACGCAGCCAAAATTAAATAAATAAATAAATTTAGTAGAAAAAACAAAAAAACTTTTTCACCTGAGGACAGTAGAACTTAATTATATAAAGGAAAGAAGTAATGTATAAGTACCCTTTGCAGAGCTAGACATATCAAGAAATGTAGAGCTTGGGTAAAATGTAGATATATGTACATACATGTAGATATATGTGATTTTTTTTTCATGTAATATTATTTTAATAAGAAATCCAATCACAATGAGCAGGAATGAGGGAATAGGGGAATAAAGCAAAGCAGGAATATGTCAGCCAATATGACAATGCATCATCAAGCTGGCCACCTGTTAAATCTATCAGACTGAACCTCTTAGAAGCTATATGAACTGCATTTCAGGATCACCCCTAGGGTTCGGGGGTGGGAGGCTGGGAAAGGAAGAGGAAGAATTTATCTACTGGTTCTCATCTTGGATTGATCAGAGTCTTTCCCCAAAGGGCACTAACTCCCCTACACTTGCGTTTAACTCCTCTATTCTTCCCGGTTGCAAATGTGTGGGTCTGGGCACTGAGTGGACCCCAGAGCAGTGGTCACATGGAAGCCCTGCAGCAGGTAGCAAAGGGCTTGCAGAATGACAGGAGATGAAGCTGCTAGGTTATGCCTGCATGAGGGTTTGCATAGAGGTGAAATGAGACAAGTGAGTCCTAGAGGATCTGCAATAGTATATAAGAGGTATCTAAAACATTTAGGGTTTTTTTTGGGGGGTGTTGGGAGCCAAGAAAGGAAGAAGCTTCTAATTTCAAAGCTTTTTGGAAATCACTACAATACATTTTCTTTTTCAGGAAAAATTAAAACTATTATGGGAAATTGATTCATTATTGCAAGAGTACTAATAGGGGAAACCTAAGCTTTCAGTCGAACCCACGTGAAATTGGGTACATTGGCCAAGCATGAAATTCCCCAGACACCTAAACTTCTTTTTCCAGAAAAAGGAAAATAATATTTAATGATTTTATGTAGAAAGACAGGTGCTAGCTAAAGTAAGAATTGTATGCATAGTTGGTGTTAATTCCAAAAACCTTGAAGATGTGAGTGAGGTCATCCTCCATCATATCACCAGTTTTATTCCTAGAAGTAGAGGGATAATCCCAAAACAATTCCAGAATGCAGATTTTTCCCTTCAGTTGGTAGGTTTTGTTTAGATTTTTCTTTAAGTCCTGTTGAGAGATATTTGTACTGCTGACACCAAACACATGGTGTTTTTTCCAGGACCACTTCTCAAACTCTCCAACACCAAATAGGTGTCCCACAGTTCAGTTAGCTCAGACTCCACAGGTTAAAGGGCTCAGTCCCACAAGACTGCCCTTACTTCAGATGCCAGTTGGAAGTACTGGGCCTTCAGTCCAACTTGGAGAGAGTCAGGGTTTGTGAATATATGACTACTCAGAGAGTAAGTTGTTACTATGTTGCTCTTTAATTTACCAGATTACCTTTTCTATCCTTCTTTTCTTCCATATTCTCTTTGATCACTTACTACTTCTAGTAGTTAGAGGGTTGTAGAGAGAAGAAGGTAATAAGTGTTTTCTTTTGAGTGTCTGATAGTAGAATATAATTCCTTCATTCCTACCTTCCTACCTTCCTCCCTTCCTACTTTCCTACCTGCACATTTGTAGAAAGCTGCTTCTGTATACCAGAGGATACAAGCAAGGCCTTATGGAGTTTTCCTTCAGGATACCTCTTTTCTAGGAAATAACACCTGAATTTGCCACATGTTGATGAGTCTTAAACCTTGAAGAGTGAGAAAGACTAATTGTGGCAGTCTTCTTTATTCTGAAAACATTTAATTAGAGTTCTACTTCATTTAGCATAATAGTAGAACCTTTTAGATAGTTTTTAGTAACTCACAATGTTAGTAGTTGTAGAACGCATAGGTGTCTAACTACTGTTGCCAGTTTCTTCTATCTCTTCATTCTGTAGGATAAACAGCATTTTGTTTTTCTTGATGAAGAGTTTTTTATTGTAAAAAACAAGCACTTTAGGGGCTTCCCTGGTGGTGCAGTGGTTAAGAATCCGCCTGCCAATGCAGGGGACACGGGTTCCAGGCCTGGTCTGGGAAGATCCCACATGTCGCGGAGCAGCTAAGCCTGTGCGCCACAACTACTGAGCCTGTGCTCTAGAGCCCGCGAGCCACAACTGCTGAGCCCACGAGCCACAACTACTGAAGCCCGTGCGCCACAGCTACTGAAGCCCACACACCTAGAGCCCGTGCTCGGCAACAAGAGAAGCCACCGCAGTGGGAAGCCCGCGCACAGCAACAAAGAGTAGCCCCCGCTCGCCACAACTAGAGAAAGCCCGCGCGCAGCAACGAAGACCCAACGCAGCCAAAAATGAAAATAAATAAAATAAACAAATTTTTAAAAACCCAAAAAAACAAACACTTTATTACAAAAATTTCTTGACCTTATAATCATTCTTTAATAGTGATTTTATGTGTGTTGAACATCTTTAGATGATATTTTTAATGATAAAGCTCGTCATAAAAACCAGTAATATACTATGTAGTATTATTTTTTATTAACTGAAAAAATTACATGTCTTTTCTGACCGTATGTGGTTAATTTATTGTTAAGTGTTGAATTTTATGTTCCTTGCATGAAAAATAGAACACATAAATATATGAAATTCTTCACTGCATGCCTGGTCAAGTATTACTTGCCCAGGTGTCTTCTTTTTAAAATAACTTTTAAATCTTAGAAATTTGTGGGTGAAAGGGTGG
Organism: Eschrichtius robustus; assembly: GCF_028021215.1. Classification (NCBI taxonomy): domain Eukaryota; kingdom Metazoa; phylum Chordata; class Mammalia; order Artiodactyla; family Eschrichtiidae; genus Eschrichtius; species Eschrichtius robustus. Next base: position 70,433,286 of record NC_090832.1, on the reverse strand, counting down.
ATTTTGACTTGGAAAGAGAGGAGATAATGCTTTCACTATTTAAAACCAGACTTCATGAAAAGATGCTATTGTTGGATGAATTAACACTAACCTTGTCTCCTACAAAGAGCTGCTGGAAATAAGATTACGGCTTTATTACTTTCAATATTTTAATCAGTATAAACTACTTTTTGTTTTTATAAATAAAAGTTATTTTTCAAAATTTCTTAGGGAGGAAAGAAAAACAGTTGATTAATCAATATATATTTTTATTTACTTCCAAACAGACACTCCTTGAATATGCAGAGAAATGGAAAACTTCAGAAGATCCTTTACCTTTATTGGAGGTATACACAGTGGCTATCCAAAGTTATGTTAAAGCCCGACCTTATCTTACCTCTGAATGTGAAAATGTAGCATTGGTTCTGGAACGCTTGGCATTGTGAGTAGACCTTTGAGTAAATAAAAAATTAGATTTAGCTTTTTTGTTTTTAACTCTGTATCTCAGATCTTATGATAGTTTAATTTTAAATAGTTTAGTTATGGACAGTATACTGATGATATTAGAATTATTCATCTTATTTTACTTTGAATTTTAGTAATTAATTGTATCCTTACCAACATTTTGTTTTTTAGAAGCTGTGTTGAACTTTTACTGTGTCTGCCTGTTGAGTTATCTGATAAACAGTGGGAACAATTTCAGACACTGGTGCAGGTGAGAATATTTACCTACTAGATTTAATATAGGTATATTTTATGGTGATTTTCTTTATTCTTAATAAATTATTTGGTTAAACTTTAAATGATTTAAGTAATGACAAACATTAATTGCTGTTCTTGTTAACATTAATGTCTTGCATATAGTCAGTGCTCAATAGATGTTTGCTAAATGAATATGTACATTTAAGTAGATTGGTTGAATATTGCACTGTTCTTTAAGATCAGATAATTAGAACTTTGCCAGAGCAGTAAGGGAACACAAAAGAAAATGCCCTCATTTGTATTTAGAAACAGTTTAACTAATTGTTGAAAATTGCAATATGCTTTATAAGAATTTAACATATCTCATTTAATCCTTATGAAAACTTTGTGGGGGTAGGTATATTTTTCCCATTTTAAAGGTGAGGAAACTGAGGCTCAACTCTAAAATACTTATCTGCCCAAACTTGTATAGCTAATATCAGAGTAGTTATTTGAACCAAGATTCTTTGCCCCATAGGCCATACTTTTTCTCCTATATCTGAAAACACATGCTTTATCTCTGTTACTTAGGGCTGTTATTCTACTTATAAAAGTACTACATAGTTTAGCACTTAGTTGTTTTGGAGTATTTCAAGAATGTTAAATTTTGTTAAGCACTAGATTGTGCTGGATATTTTATAGCTTCAAGTAAATTTTGATTAATTGGTTAGTTAAAAAGAATGTTCCTGCCAGCTAGTCTCAAAAAGTATAGTTGTCTCTCTATTCCTCTAGCCAGAGTTCTTAAAATATCTTTTGGCCTTATGTTCTTCCATAGAAGAGATAGTAAAAGAGGATTAGTTTCAAATTTTAGAAGCATGTGAAATAAACTATAGTTAGGCAGAGAAATCAACTTTCCTATTTTAATATTAAATATTAAAATTACATCAAGTGCAAAATTCTTGAAGATAGGATTCATATCTTTATTCCAAAAGATTCAACATAGAGTTTTACACATAGTAGATACTTAATAACTGTTGAAAGTGTCTTGTCCTGTTTGTCACATTGCAGCTTACTTTTTTGATCATGCAATTTGTACTTCAGCATATCAGTAACGTGTCTCAGGATTTTTTTCCAGCAAGTGATTATTTTTAGGTAAATGATTATCTCCGAACTTTTTTTCATTGTTTGGCACTCAGATACACTCTACCACAGAATTAGTTATATAAATAGTTTATATACAAATATAATACTGAATTCCTCATATTAATTTTGTTTGTCAACATAAGGTAAACTGTTCAACTTTCTTTTTTGAAACAATAGCACTACTTGATGCTTTTTCATATGGTTTAATGAGGAGGAAATAACTCTTTAAATCCCAGTATGGAGCTCTCAGCAGTTGCTCAGAGAAAATTTCTTAAAGCACTTGAACTTGTTCAGTGAGATTTTTATGGTTTTGAGGAATAGACTTTTTATACAAACACAGCGTGCAGCTTTAAGAGTTTCCATGACACTTTGCTTTCATTTCAGAGCTTCCTCAGGCTTATTTTTTACCTGCTTAACAGCATTTGTTTTATTTTGCCTGTGTTTTAACTGTTTTTAAGCATCTCTTTACCCCACTAGAGGACAAGCCCCATAAACGCAGGGACTAGTTGCTCTCTTCCTTGATACTTTGCCCATAGAAATTCTCAATAAACATTTTCTGAATTGAGTTAAAACTGTTGGTCTTTTGTGACCTGAAGAATATGCTAATTGCATGAACACTTGGAAACAACAAGTAAGCAAGGTTCAGTGTCAGCTTTAATAGGATGTTGTAAGGCTATATCATGAATAAATGAAAAATCATACATTTAGTTGTTTTCTTTTCATAAGTCCCTTTTATTGAAATATGTGTATACAAGTTGTCACTTAGGCCTTGATGCAGATTTGTCATTTGTTAATGATAGAAGTTTTTTTGGAAAATTTTTTACTAACACAGAGGATATAAAACGTGTAAGGTCTTTCATGCTATGGATACTCTAATAGCTTCCTTGAGAAATAACTTTGCTCTTGGTTTAGATTTTGGGGAGAAAATAATATGAACTTATTTCTAGAAATACATTTTATTTATTTAAAATTTATAATTAATGTAATTCTTATCCTTGAGATTCATCTTTAAAAATCAGAAGTAAAGGATTCAGCACTTTGTAATGTGACATGAAAATTTTAAGATAAAAGTCTTATTTTTCAAAAGTTTAGTATTATATTTAAAGCCTGATAAGCTTGCTTTTGAAAATCTGTTGTAATTCTTTGGATGTTTATTTAATATTTATAGGTAGCTCATGAAAAGCTGATGGAGAATGGCAGCTGTGAATTGCATTTTTTAGCTACTCTAGCTCAAGAGACTGGGGTGTGGAAAAACCCGGTACTGTGCACTATTCTTTCCCAGGAACCATTGGATAAGGATAAAGGTAAATTTTCTAGAGAGCAGAGAGAAAAAAAAAGAATCATTAGACTAGAAATAAGTACTTAAAACTGTTTTGATATAATTCATCTCAAGATATTCCAAGAAGGACCATTTAATTAAATTTTATGTGAGGTGCTTAAGGCCCTTCACCTTTTTTTTATTGGGGGAAGATGTGTTTATAGGATTATATAATCTTAGAGTAACAGTTTTTTTCTCAACATTATTTTATCAGAGGAATTCCCTCTGCAACATCCTGACAGGTGGCAATCCAGCTTATATTTGATAACTAACTTATTTGACAGATGGAGAAGCAGAAACAGGGTAGTGAAATGATTTTCCTCAGAATAAGAAATTAATGCGGGAACTCTCCAGTCTTCTGTCTCTGAGATTAGTAGTCTTTCTCAAACAGCTTTTTTCTCAGACTTACTTTATCCTGCTTTGTTATTATTGTATGAGCTTAGGCAACAAAGATCCCAGTCAAACTCAAAACTGGCAGGTAGCCTATCAGAATTAGATGGCTAAATCACTAATATGTATAACACTTAATGTTCAGAATTCAAAAATTGTATGTGCTACGAAGAAGAGCACAATTATTGTCTTTGGTACTTTTCTTGAGATTATTTAGGAAAGTGCCCAGATTTCACCCCAAGTTTTCCCAAGGTATTTAACTAGAGAAGTAAATAAGCTTCTTCCATTGTTTATTGATGTTTTCTTGTTGATTGATGGCAAACTCTAGGTATTTTGCTGTATGATAGCAATTTCTGAAGGCTCTGAGAAAGGAGTGTAGGTTCATTGTTTGTTAACTCTTCTGGTACTTTGATATTTACCAAAAGGCTTCTCAGCTAATCTCGAAACTTCTCTTCAAGCTGGTTGTTCCTACCTGACTCCCCTCTTAACATTTCTCCGCATTTCTGGATAGTTTTAGCAGTGTTATCTGTTTCTTAGTTTTCACCGAAAGTTTATTTTTATTACCTCCCTTCCTTTGTGTATATCCACAGATTAGCTACATTGTTCTCAGACCCTCATTATTTAAAATAAGAAGAACAACAACGACATTTAAAAGTTGAGAATCTTAGAGGTTGTTTTGCCTTTGGCATATTAGTTTTTTATCTACAATATATTACCACCACCATGTTTTTATTCTTTTAACCAAATTATACTTTTTAGTCTTCCCAGCTTTGGAAATATTGGACGTATAATATATTAATAATAATATCAAATTACATTGTATAGTTCCTTACAGTTTGAAATGTGCTTTTATGTGCATGGTTTCATTTAGCCTTCACACTGATCCTGGGGAAAAAGTGGGATCTTTACTGTCCCTGTTTTACAGGTGAGAAAATGGAGGCTCAGAAAGATTAGTTGTCATTTCTACATCACATTGTCAGTGATGTGAGGTAGAGCCAGAAAGATTAGTTGTCATTTCTACATCACATTGTCAGTGATGTGAGGTAGAGCCAGGAATTGAAGTGAGGTCCCCAGCTTCTCTCCTTTTTATATTATGCCACGTTGCACCCAGCCTAATAAAATAAAATTGCACCTAGCTTAAATAATTAAATCCTTTTTTCTGTTGTCGGTTTCTGAAGACTGTCTTTGCCAAACTCACACATTATGCTAACGCAGGAAAATGGAACCTTTACCTTAGCAGAGATTTAAAATTTACCTTAAAAGAATATGTGCTCAGTTTCCTTATTTGTTTAAATGTGCCTAACATTGTTTCTGTTAACAAATGTCTTTGCCTATCTCTGTGCTGCTTTATTCCATGGTCTTCACATGGCATAGCTACTGGAATAATTTGGACTGTGCAGGCAAAAGGAGTTTCTACAATAACAGATGGATTGTAGGTAGCCAGCTTTCAATACAACTCGTGAAGCAACCAGAGAGATGTTACATGACTGAGAGACTCTGCAGCCATAATCTTTACTTGGTCCTCCATTATTTAGAATACTTCTTTGATGGGAGTTAGTCTGTGGGTAATCACATAGACTAGAAGTGTATGTTTATTTCCTCCTTTGAAAAACTTGAAGGGAATTAACATTTTACACATACATGCTAATTGATTTATATTTTCAAATTGGATGCTTCTACAGCATGTGGAACTTTTAGCTTTTTATATGATATATCCAGCCCCTTGGTTTAACCTACACTAGGCTATAGCAAGTTTGATGAGAAGAGCTAGAGCTCAGACAGTAATCAGTACACCGTAATAAGCTGTGCTCATTAGTTTGTTTATAGCAAAGCCTTTGAAGTTTTGATGTACTATTTGAACAGTAGATGATCCACTTAATCTTGATTTGTTTTAAATAATTAATTTTTATTGACTAATTTTAGAACTACTAAAGCCCAGATAAACCAGGAAATGCTCTTTGATTTAGGGACTGACGGTGTGTGGGACTAAATTAAAAATGCTGGTTTCACCTTAAGGTTTTAGTATCCTAGAATAAGATAACTCTAGTAACTAAATCAGCATAATTCAAGTAGATGTCCATTGAATATCACAGGATCTTTAGGCTTACATATTACTTTTGCTTTTCTTTAGTTATCTCAGAATTGGAAAGGCACTGAATGCACATTTACTTTTTACCCAATTTTAACTCCCTTCTAAAACATCACTGATAAATAAATGGGCCTTTGCTTGAAGACTTCTAGAGAATGGTAACTATGTAATTCAGTCCATTCATAGCCTGCTATTAGATAATCTTCACTGTGTAAATTGTGAAAAACTACATTCTTAGAGTTGCCATCCTTTGGATCTAGTGCTACCCCTAAAGCCATACCTAACAAAGTACAAATCCCTCTTTCGTGCCATAGCAATTGAGATGCTTAAGGATCGTCATCCTGTCTACACTTAGTCTTCTTTTATTCTAAAGACTAAAAGCCGTCCTGGTGTGGCATGATTTTAAATCTACAGTCATGATTCCTGACCTTTTAGTGCATTTTGTTTGTTGTTCTCACTCATGTGTAGTTCTCAAAACTTATGTGTACCCCAAATGCTATCTGGCAGGCTCTGAAGTCATTGGTACTCTCATCCCCTTCATCTTAGTGTGACTTAAGATGACGTTACCTTTTTGGGTGGCCTTACTCTCACAACTCAATGAGGTTACTAAAATCACAAAAATTTAAAAAAAAAAAACTGCTCTTAAATTATTTACATTTTTATATGTTGTGTTTTGGCACACAAAGTAGTCTTTTTTTTTCTTCTTAATTTCACTGTCTTAGATCCATTCTGCCTCTGCAACTTGTCAATATCATTTAAAATCTTGGTTTTATTAATTCAAGATTTTTGTCCTTCCCTGTTTAAGCAGATCTTATTAGCATACACTCTGTTTGCATCCAAGGTCTTTTTTTTTTTTTTAATTCATTTTATTTATTTTTATTTTTGGCTGCGTTGGGTCTTCGTTGCTGTGTGTGGGCTTTCTCTGGTTGCGGCGAGCGGGGTCTACTCTTCGTTGTGGTGCACAGGCTTCTCGTTGCGGTGGCTTCTCTCATTGCGGAGCGCGGGCTTCAGTAGTTGTGGCACGCGGGCTCTAGTGCTCAGGCTCAGTAGTTGTGACGCACGAGCATAGTGGCTCCGCGGCATGTGGGATCTTCCTGGGCCAGGGCTCGAACCCGTGTCCCCTGCATTGGCAGGCGGATTCTTAACCACTGTGCCACCAGGGAAGCCTGGCATCCAGGTTCTTGATAATAACCATTAAAAAGGTCATATCCAAAAACCTACCCTATGGGGTACTTATAGAAATCTTCTTGCTTGCCTTCAGTCTTTTAGCCAGTGCCCTTTGATTATGGTTGTTTCATCAAATAAACCTATTTCCTTATGTCTGGTCCATGGCTCTCCTTTTTGTCTATCAGGATTTGGTGAAAGACCACAAGAGGTATTTGGCTAGAGTTGTATTAAAGTAAGATTGTTTAATATTGAGGTTAGTCTGACCTAATTAATTTTTAAATTAACTTTTTATTTTAGAATAGTTTTAGATTTACAGAAAAATTGTGAAGAGTTTCCAAATAATCCACAACCATTTTTCCCAACTGTTAATATCTTACATTAGCATGATACATTTGTCACAATTAATAAACCAATATCAATACTTTGTTACTGACTAAAGTCCATACCTTACTCACATTTCCTTAGTTTTTACCTAATGTCCTTCTTCTGTTCCAGGATCCCACCCAGGATACCATATTACATTTAGTTGACATATCTCCTTAGGCTCCTCTTGGCTGTGACAGTTTTTCAGACTTTCCTTGTTTTTGATGACCTTGACAGTTTTGAGGAGTACTGGTCAGGTATTTTGTATCCCCTCAATTGGGATGTGTCTGATGCTGCTCTCATGATTAGAACTGGGCTTATGGGTCTAGGGGAGAAAGACCACAGAGGTAAAGTGCCATTGTCATCACATCATACCAAAGGTACATATAATCAACATGATTTCTCACTGTTGGTGTTCACCTTGGTCACCTGGCTGAGGCAGTGTGTTTGTCAGGTTTCTCCACTGTGAAATTACTTTTTTCCCCCCCTTTCCATGCTGTACTCTTGGGAAAGAACTTACCTTGTACAGCCCACACTTAAGAGGTGGAGAGTTAAGCTCCACCTCCTCGAGGAGGCAGTATCTACACAGATTATTTGGAGTTCTCCACAGGAGATTTGTCTTTTCTTCCTTATCTGTCTATCTATCTGTTTAGTCAATATGGACTCATGAATATTTATTTTATACTTTGGTGATAATCCAGTACTACTTTATTTTGTTGCTCAAATAGTTCAGCTTTGGCCCCCAAGAACTCTTTGAGTTAACTTCTGTGACCCTTTGACATATCCCCATCATTGTGAGTTATGTTTTTTGTTTGAGTACTTCCTTGTTTTCTGGCACTAGAAGATGCTCCAGGCTTATCGTGCATATTTCCTGCCCTAATCCTAGAATCAGCTATTTCTCCAAGGAACCCTAGTTCCTTTTATTGGAGAATAGTATTGATATTAGAAACCAAGACCTGGCAATTGGGTGTGCTCATTGCTGCTGAGATGTCATTGCCTCTAGGACCTCTCGGCAGACGAAGTAAGAAAATATATGTAAGTATAACTAATCTGTGTATGTACACATATCTATAAATGTTTCTATATGTAACCAGCTGTATCTATATTAAACTAAATGTGAGAGTTTATACTGATGTCTCCAACTCTAATCTATATCACATGTATCATTCTAGCCTTCTCTTCTTGCTTACCTGTAACCTCTCACTTCAATAGAATGTCATATAATTGGAATCATACAGTATGTAGCCTTTTCAGACTTACTTCTCTTACCATTGGCCATCCATATACTTAATCAATCCTAGTATACATGTATAGTGGTTTCAGAATTGATAACCTCTACCCCTGTGGGTACGGTTCCTCTTTCCATTATTCTTGCTGACTCCACTCATCCAAAGTTAGGTGAGCACCCCATTTTCTCACCTCTTTCAGTGAAGTTCTTTCATTACATTTGTAAGACAGATTCTTTTGCCATATTCTACGTTCTATCCTGGGCTTCCCAACCTCCTAAATATTTTTTTTAATTTGCATACCTTGAGTCCTTCTTCATGCTGTAAAGTTCTATGGGTTTTGACCAATGCATAGTATCATGTATCCACCATTACCGTATCATACAGAATAGTTTCACTGCCCTAAAAAAAATTAACTGTGCTTCACCGACTCAGCCCTCTCCAGAACACCTGACAACTACTGATCCACTTACTATCTCTATAGTATTGCTCTTTCGAGATTGTCATATAATTACAGACTTTTCAGTCTAGCTTCTTTCACTTAGCAATATGCATGTAACATTCATCTATGTCTTTGTGTGGCTTAATAGCTCGTTCCTTTTTATTGCTGAATAGTATTCCATTGTGTGAATGTACCATAGTTTGTTTATCCATTCACCTATTAAAGGACATCTTGTTTGCTGCCAGTTTGGGGCATTTATGAATAAAACTGCTATAAGTTTGGGGCATTTATGAATAAAACTGCTATAAACATTGGCATGCAAGTTCTTGTGTGAACATAAGCTTTCACATCAGTTGGGTAAATACCTAGGAGTAAGATTGCTAGGTCATATGGTAGGACTATGTTTTGCTTTGTAAGAAACTGCCAAACTACCATTCTGCATGTTGCTCTACATTCTCACTGGCAATTGGTGTTGTCTATTTTGGGAATTTTAGCCATTCTAATGGGTGTGTAGTGATATCCCATTGTTGTTTTAATTTGTGTTCCTGTACTGGCAAGTGATACTGCACATCTTTTCACATGAGTATTTGCCATCTGTATATCTTCTTGGGAGAGGCATCCATTTATCTTCTGCCTGCTTTTTAATTGTGTTGTATTCTTATTTTTTAAAAATTTTTATTGGAGTATAGTTGATTTACAATGTTGTGTTAGTTTCTGCTGTACAGCAAAGTGAATCAGTTATACATATACATGTATCCACTCTTTTTTAGATTCTTTTCCCATATAGGTCATTACAGAGTACTGAGTACAGTTCCCTGTGCTATACAGTAGGTTCTTATTAGTTATCTGTTTTATATATAGTAGTGTGTACATGTCAATCCCAATCTCCCAATTTATCCCTGCTCTCCCTTTCCCCCTTGGTAACCATAAGTTTGTTTTCTACATCTGTGACTCTGTTTCTGTCTTGTAAATAGGTTCATTTGTACCATTTTTTTAGATTCCACGTATAAGCGTATCCATACGATATTTGTCTTTCTCCATACGATATTTGACTTACTTCACTCAGTATGACAATCTCTAGGTCCATCCATTGTTTTCTTATTGTTGAGTCACAGTTCTTTGTTATATTTTGATACAAGTCCTTTAGCAGATAGGAGTTTTGCAGATATATTCAGTTTACTCTGTGGCTTGTCCTTTTTCTTTACAGTGCCTTTCAGAGAGCAGAAGTTTTAAATTTTAATAAAGTCCAACTTATCATTTTTTTCTTTCATGGATTGTGCTTTTGGTGTTTTATCTAAAAATAATTACCAAACCCAAGGTCATATAGATTTTTCTCCTGTTTTCTCCCAGAAGTTTTATAGTTTTGCATTTTATATTTGGATCTGTGATACATTTTGAATTAACTTTTATAAAAGTGTAACCTAATTTATGTTTGATGAATCTGTCTTGGCTCTTAACAGTCATGCTTTTTTTCCTGACCACTCACAAGCCATGTTTTTAATATATTAATTTTGAGACTCTTAGGAATATATCTATTCCTCTAGTCTACAGTTTGCAAAATGTACCTTAAGCCCCATTTTGAAAATTACATCTTCCCATCTATTTCCATTTTCTCCATTGTTTGTTCTACCTTTTCAATTTAAAGCTTTTTATCAGAACCACCATAAGAATAAAGGAATCCTCTTTTTCTCTGTCATCATAAATAATACATAATCAAACCCAAGGAGCAGGCCCTTCTGAAGAAGTTACCCATCTCCACCAATTTGATCACATTCAACTTTTTTGGTGAGCTAGGGGTCATCTTGAGTTTTAGCTGTAATAACAGTTCGCATAGGTTAGTACCAGGTGCTGACACTCATGGTGCACGCATCCTTGGTCCTGAGCCTGCTGCTTTTCCTTCTTTTGTATATGTCATTATTGTAAAATCTAAGCTCTGAAAGAGCTCCCTATTAACAGTCACACTGAATTCCTTCAGCCCTTTCCCTTCCACTTCCATTGTGGAATAATTTGCAATTGCATAAATTGTATTTTTATCAGCTTGCCCGTTCTTTCTTGAATCCTAAGCCCTGTGGTTCTCTCTCTTTTTTTTTGAACCCCTTGGTTTTCAAAGGAAATTTCTAAAGCTTCAGCTTTTCCACAGTACTTATAAATCCTCCAGAGCTTTGTGAGAAAATGTCTTCTTTTCAGTAATAAACTTTGCATTTTAAAATGAGCAGGGAAAAAGTGCTGCTAGGTTTACCTGATATTAACATACGTAAAATGTAATAATATTTTAAAGGGAGAGGAGATGGGAGGAGAGAACAAATGATAACTAATAATTTCCAGGTAAATAGTGTGAGGCCAGATCTGATTCCATGCAGCTGAATTTGTTTTCTAATAGTAAATCTCCAGTTCTTTTGCTCATTGATACTTTTCCTATATTTTTCATGTGTGTGTTTATATCTTTACCTGTCTATGTAGAGAATACCAAAAGGGGTGATTCTGAGACCTAGACTTACATCTGTTGATGGTTTTTTTCTGTGTGTGTTAGGACATTTCTTATAGAAAGTCACTAAAAAGAACACCTTATCGACTATATACATTTAGTACTCTTAGAAATACAGTTTTCTTAACTTGTTTCTATTTGGTTGTCTTTTTTTTTTGCCTTGTCTCTCCCTTTTGCTCTTAACTGACCTTCTTATAAAAAATAAATCAGTGGAGCATTTTAGATTTTATTTTTAAAAATCACTGCTAAATTAGATTGCCTTGTGTTTAGGTTTTACTTGTGTATAACCCTTATTAGATCATTGAGGATCAGTGACTCTGGATAGAATTAAGCTGATAGAACTTAACTGCAGTAAAATTGTGAAAGTGTTCACTCTCCCATTTCAGGCTGATGCTTTATTTTGCATTTTGTTAACCTTAATAATATTCTACTATTACATAATGAGATATAATATAGTGACCACCAAGATTTTATTTTTACTAAAAATGATTTTAAAACATACACTAATTGGCTTTTCTAAACATCCTAGAAAAATTCATTATTTCTGTTCTAATGAGTGTATTTCATAATGATGTTACATGGATAAAGTTGTCAGAATTTAATCAAATGTAATAGTAATAATTCAATCTTATTTCACACAAATTTTAGGGTTACATATTTACTAGGTTCATCTATATTATGGAACTTTTTTTAATGTTTAAAAATTCTGATTTATATCAGTCATGTCAAAGAATCAGTTATGATCATAATGTTTCAGACTTAATGACAAAGCAAGCAACATGATTTAAGAAATTCTGAAATCTTCAAGTGAAAATTCTATTTCTTGTGTATGTAGCTTGTTCTTCCAGGAAAAGGTGAGAGGTCAGGTGAAGATTAAGACTGTCCCTAACTGGTAATTTGAACGCTGAAATATACTTACCTTAGAGCAGTGGTTCTTAATCCTGGCAGTGCTTAAATCGCCTGGAGAGTTTTTAGACATACCTGTGCTGGAGGCCTACCACAGACCAATTAAATTAGAGTCTCTGGCTTTGAGCCCCTGGTATTAGTACTTTTTAGAAGTCAAGATAATTGTACAGCCAGGGTTAAGAACCACTGATGTAGAGCTTAAAGTGTTATGTGTTTTTTTGTGTTTTTTTAAAGATGAAAGTTACTTTAATTTATTTTTATTTATTTATTTATTTTTGGCTGTGTTGGGTCTTCGTTTCTGTGCGAGGGCTTTCTCTAGTTGCGGCAAGTGGGGGCCACTCTTCATCGCGGTGTGCGGGCCTCTCACTATCGCGGCCTCTCCAGTTGCGGAGGCCAGGCTCCAGACGCGCAGGCTCAGCAGTTGTGGCTCACGGGCCTAGTTGCTCCGCGGCATGTGGGACTTTCCCAGACCAGGGCTCGAACCCGTGTCCCCTGCATTGGCAGGCAGAGTCCCAACCACTGCGCCACCAGGGAAGCCCCAAGTGTTATGTTTTTATTAAATTTCTGAATTTGGATTTTTTGTCTAACAATGCTGAATTGATTTTTAATGCATTTTTTTCTTGTGGTAAAAAAACAACATAAAATGTACCATTTAATCATTTCGAAGTGTACAGTTCAGTAGTGTTAAGTATGTTCATAATGTTTTGAAACAGATCTCCAGAACTTTTTCATCTTGCAAAATTAAGCCCTGTTTTAAACAACAACTGCCCCCTTTCCCCATCCTTCACTCCCAGCCCCTGGTTAATCAACATTCTACTTTTTGTTTCTATGACTTTGACTACTTTAGATACGTCACAGAAGTGGAATCATACTGTATTTACCTTTTTGTGAGTGGCTTATTTCACTTAGCATAATGTCCTCGAGATTCAACTGTGTTGTAGCATGTGACAGGATTTCCTTCTTTTTTAAAGGTGAATAATACTGCATCATATGTATATACCACATTTGTTTATCCATTTATCTGTTGATGGACATTGGATTGCTTCTGCCTCTTGGCCCTTGTGAGTAGTGCTGCTATGAACATGGGAGTGCAGATATCTCTCTGAGACCCTCCTTTCACTTCTTTTGTGTACATAACCAGAAGTGGGATAGCTGTACCACATGGTAGTTCTATTTCTAATTTTCTGAGGAACTTCTATACTGTTTTCCTTAGAGGTTGCATCATTTTATAGTCCTGTCAATAGTGTACAAAGGTTCCAATTTCTCCACATCCTCACCAACACTTATTTTCTGTTTTTTTGTTTTGTTTTGCTTTGTTTTTGATAATAGCTATTCTTTTGGCTGTGAAGTGATATCTCATTGTAGCTTTGCTTTGTGTTTCTCTGGTGATTAGTGACGTTGAGCATTTTTTCATATGCTTGTTGGCCATTTGTATATAATCTTCAGAGAAATGTCTATTCAAATCCTTTGCCCATTTTCAATTGGATTATTCGATTTTTGTTGTCGTTGTTGAGTTGTAGGAGTTCTTATATATTCTGGACATTAACCCCTTATCAGATATATGATTTGCATATATTTTCTCCCATTCTGTAGGTTGCCTTTTCACTCTGTTGCTTCTGTCCTTTGATATGTAAAAGTTAACCTTGATGTAGTCTCATTTGTTTTTGTTGTTGTTGTTGTTGTTTATACCTTGTTATCATATCCAGTAAATCACTGCCAAATCCAGTATCTTGATGCTTTTCCCCATTGTTTTCTTCTAGGAATTTTATAGTTTTGGGTCTTATATTTAGGTCTTTAATTCATTTCAGGTTTGTTTTTTTATATGGTGTAAGATAAGGGTCCAGCTTCATTCCCTTGCATGTGGATATCCAGTTTTCCCAACACCATTTGTTGAAAAGACTATCATTTTCCTATTGAGTGGTCTTGGCACCTCATTGAAGATTATTTGATCATATAGTGAGGGTTTATTTCTGGGTTTTTTCTATTCTGTTGCATCGCCTACATGCCTATCTGTGTGCCAGTTTTGATTAGCTTTGTAGTATATTTGAAGTGAGGAAGTGTGAGACCTCCAACTTTGTTCTCTTTCAAAATTGTTTTGGCTATTTGGGGTCCCTTAAGATTCCGTATGAATTTTAGGATAAATTTTTCTATCTCTACAAAATAGCCATTGCAGTTTTGTTGGGATTACATAGAATCTGTAGATTGCTTTGGGTAGTTGGACATCTTAACAGTATTAAGTCTTCCAGTCCATGAACATGGGGATCTTTCCATTTACTTGTGTCGTCTTTAATTTCTTTCAGCAATGTTTTGTAGGTTTTAGTGTACGAGTCTTTCACTCTCTTGGTTAGGTGTATTCCTAAGTACTTTATTCTTTTTGTTGCTATTATAAATGGAATTGTTTTCTGAATTTCCTTTTCAGATTGTTCATTGTTAGTGAATAGAAATGCAACTTATTTTTGTGTTTTGATTTTTATATCCTACAACTTTGCTAAATTCGTTTATTAGTCCTAATAGTTTTTTGTTTTTTGGGTAGAATCTTTAGGGTTTTCTACCTATAAGATGATGCCATCTGCAATCAGATGATTTTATTTCTTCCTTTCCAGTTTGGATGCCTTTTATTTCTTGCCCAATCAATCTTGCTGAATAAATTTTAAAAGAAAATATAAATTGTATTTTTAAAAAGAAATAGGCGATGCAGATTCATGTAGGCCATGATGGTAATTTTGGAATTTACCCTTTGAAGGCAGAGGGATGCCACTTGGGGGTTTTAACTAGGAGAAGACAGTCGAGTGTGTGCTTTAGGAAAAAGAAAAGGCACCCTCAGTCCTAGTGGAGATGTGATGGAAAGAGGAAGAGTGGCTGCAGAAGACTAGTAGAGTGCAACAAAGTGGTCTGATAGATAAATGATTTGGGCTGGGAGGTGGGGGTCAGTGAGTGGTTGGCGTAGGGATGGAGAAAAATGAATAGGATTGAGTACTTAGGAGTTAGAAGTGACAGGATTATATGGTGGATTGTAGGTTAGGATGAGGAGGAGGCAGAAGAGAACAATTTTAATGCCAACTCTTAGTTCTGGGTTGAGATACCACATACTGTGGTATAGAGATTTTTGTATGCAGAGTTTGAGGTGCTTGTGAAACTGCTACCCGGAGATACTGCAAGGGGAATTGTGAG
Organism: Eschrichtius robustus; assembly: GCF_028021215.1. Lineage (NCBI taxonomy): Eukaryota > Metazoa > Chordata > Mammalia > Artiodactyla > Eschrichtiidae > Eschrichtius > Eschrichtius robustus. The sequence goes on along the minus strand of NC_090832.1, from coordinate 70,417,926 downwards.
CAAATCTTGAGTGTGGAGATATATACCCAGTAAACAGGTTGACTCCACTTTGGGGGGGGGAATCCAGGACCTAGTCCTAAGTTTTGGTGCATGGTACATGATCAGTTAATATTTGGATAAAGATTTATCACAAATATTCAACTTATATATTGTAATATATTTAAAATTATCTTCCATGTTTTTCTTTTTTACTATTATGTAAGTAGCATTTTATGGGAAGAAGGCCATTATTACTTTCTTAATTGAACTGGCTGGGTATCATTCATTTACATTGCCATTTTATGTCATCCAGCTCTCGATAGGCTTGAATGTAGTAAAACCTGCTTTTTTCCCCCAAGTACATAAATACAGACAAAATAGATAAAAAGGCTACACAAGTAAAATTCAAAGTATTTTTTCGTTTTCTGGGTTGGGGATGGGTAAAGCAGGGTAGGGAGTGAAATTTTATGTGACTAGGTACTCAAGGATAAAGATAACAAAACTTGTTTCATAAGTCTGGTAGTCTTTGATGTGCTATTATAACTCTGTAAGGAAAACATGTCCTGGAGTAGAGAGAAATAGAGAAAGATACAGAGGAATTGGGACAAGGAAAGCAGTAAAAGAAAAATGGAGAAAAGAGAGGGGGAGTGAGGGGAGTGAGTTTCCCTCCCCTGAGGGAGAAGTTCTGAATTGAGTGTTGTTGAATGTAATCTAATTTTGATCTGTTTGAAACATGAGCTTCAGAATACATTATTACTTTCCTCTAAAAGCTAATGCTACTTCACAGCTCTTTACTGCTGTGTAGTGCTGTTCTGATAACTAGTAGACACACTAGTTAAATAAGATTTTTTTTTTTTTTTCTCATCACACCAATGTGTTAAGGCGGAAGTTGCAAGACCCCATTATTCTGGTCCTCGTTCTGTCATTAACTGGCTTTATGACCCTAGAAGGTCACTTGCCTTCTGTGAGCCTCAGTTTACTCATCTGCCAAATGATGGAGCTGGACAAAATGATCTATCAAGTTCCTTCTGCTCTAATATTCTGTATTTCTTTGAAATCAATTTTGCCCTAAGTGTGGCAAAGGTTTCCCATTGTTTAAAAAAACACACACACAAGTATGTTTTTGGAATGTATAATAATAGCATATATTTTACTATACTTGTTAGTACAGAAATTATTTTGTATAATTTGTCGTTCTAACTATACATGCTGCTCTTTGAGATTTTAGGGACTATTTGAAATTCCTCCTATTAAGATTGTCATTAGTTTTGTTAAAAATCTTGCCACCTTTAAATAATGTCTTTGCCATGATCTTCAGAGTTTGTTGATTATGAGTTTTTGTGGGAGTATTTGAAATAATTCCCAGACTTTTTATTGCTAGAGTTTCCTGGAAACTCAAGCTGTATTTTAAAGTCTGTGACTTATAGCCGGAATAACTTTGTTTTAACTCTTCTTTCCTTAAAGTTGTCATTGAAAATCTTTACAGATTTTACTTTGGCCATTGAACTAAACTGTGAAAAGGTATTTGCCATATAACTGTCTTAACCAGGATCGTGTCATATTAAAAAAAGAAAAGTAATGCCCTGTATATGTCAGACATATCATCAGAGGCACCAGAGGGTTATGCAGATAGTGTTATTTATCTGTGTTCAGTCTTTATACTTTTTGGTTTAGTTTAATATGTAAAGAATAGAGAGTAGCAGATACAAAGGTCTAGACTTCAAGAAAAGGATGAAATTTGTGATCCTGTGTTAAATTGCTTACATGCTCATGGTTTTAATACTGAGGAGCCGTAATTATACTATTTTATAGAAGAGCATTTTCATAGTGGAGTACAGTTAGATCTAAATAATAAAGGTACTAGAGGGTAGCAAAGGATATTTAAAGAAGGGAAGAACATCTCTTATTTTCCATCTTCTAACCCACAACTTACTTACTAGGCATGTCTTCCAGTCTGTTCACAAGTGAGAAATTGTGTATTTTATAGTATTTATAGGGCATTTAAAATTTTATTACTGAAAGCCTTCCAAAGGTTTCCAGCTAGCCATCACCAAGTAAATCGTGTTTTTAAACACGATTTTCATCCTGGTAAAGAAAACTTAGGGAAAAGTTTAAATTTGCATTTGTTAAAATTTAAAATCTCCTTCACCAAAAAAAAAAAGTTAAATTTTTATTTGTAGTTGATCAAACAAGCACTAGGAGATTTAAGATTTCAACAGAATAGAATTTTATTATGCAAGTGTTGAGGTTTGTTGATTGGTATTTTAAAAACCCACAGAACTTTCAGCAGACTACCCCCACCCCCTTATTTATTTTTCTGTAGATATTTAAATTTGTTCTGAAACACTCATTAAGGCAAGATAGACTTCACCTTTGTAAAATGAAAAATACATCAACAGTATTGAACACAATATTAGCTGAATTTCATCTTCTTGAATATCCAAACATCCTTCTGTGGTTTCCCATGTAAGTGTGTAATGTCCTAACTCTGCAAATTTCTAGAAATGCTAACGCCTGGTATTCAAGAATAAATGCTGTGGGGAAAAGAATTTAGTACAATTTTAATAACACTGAGTTTCAGAATTCAATGCAAAATTATTTTTAAAATCAGGAATTTAACTCACCTCATTGTAAATGGTACTTTCAGGGGCAAAAATATTTAATGCAGCTCTAAAAAGTTAGCAGCATAACTCCTTCTGCTTATAAGGTCAAATATTTTGTGATAGCCTGAGACTAATAGGAAACTGCAACAACAACAAAAAAGAGTTTTAGTTTCTGTGCTTTAAAAAAATATTCCTTATAAGTATTTGTATTGCAAATGAACTATTACCAAATGTTAATAATCTATTATGTCTTGTTTTTTAAAGTGAATGAATTTTTAGCTTTTGAGGGTCCCATCTTGTTGGATATGAGAATTAAACATCTAATCAAAACAGATCAGTTAAGTCAAGCAACTGCTCTAGCAAAGCTGTGTTCTGACCATCCAGAGATTGGTACAAAAGGTAGTTTTAAGCAAACTTACCTTGTCTGTCTTTGTACATCATCACCAAATGAAAAGTTAATCGAAGAGGTGAGTATCTTTTTTTTTGTTAGTAATTATTTTTTAAAGTCAAGAAAATAATTTTTAATTAGATTAGAATGTCTTTGACTTCTCTTTCTCTTAGTGAAGAGCCGTTGTTGTCAGTCTTAAATCTGGGGTGTGCTCTTAGATAGTGATTCTAAGCAGCTTTCAGAGTTATAGGTAAACGTTTCATCTGGCTTCTATTTTAAATAATTTGGCTCTTTTAACTGCTTTGGCTAAATTATGGGAAAGATGGTGGTAGCTTAATTTAGTTAGGATGTTTATATTTATTAGTGTTTGGGCCTTAATTTCAGTTTTACCTGACTTCAGGGTACTTGCAGATTTTTTTCTAACTGGCTAATTTAAGTAACTTAAAAAATTTATATGACTTCCCGCTAGGAGTACTTTCTCTCTCTCTTTCTCTCTCTATATATATCTTTCTCTCTTTATCTATCTATATATATAAATATTTTATTTGCATACTTAATGTAAAACTTTTTCTTTGTAAGACAGGTGATTCTGGTTTTTTTTTTTACTTCTAGTTGGCATAAAGCATAGTATTCATGTATTTGTGTATCTTATACTACAGAATTCAAAAAGTAGAATCATGATCCAAATGGGAATTTTGCAATTGGAGGACTCATAATTCCAAAATGAAGTTGGAGACAGGGTAGGAGAATTGAAAGCTGTTGATCAAAAAACAGGGAATATGTATATAAAGAGTATAGATAAACTATAATACATTGGACAGTGTTGTGTGAACATTTAATGTACATGTGTCTTATATCTCTAATATAAGTATCTTTCGATTCCAGAGCAATAGAGAATGGAGAACAAAGGGATTGTGGGACAGATTTTAGGATATACAAAGGGAAAAGCTGAGATAAACAACAGAGAAGACAGTTAACAGAGCATGCATGATCCCCTGAGTAGTCAGAGAGAGATTGTAATCAGAGTCCAGAAGAAGGATAACCTCGGACAGAAAGCTAAATGCCCACATGAGGTTAGAGGTTGTAATTATAATGGTGATTGACTTTTCTTGAGAATAGAAAATAAAGAGGAAGATGATAGCCTTGGACTGAGATTAGAAATAAGCCTGTTGTGTATGTTGAGGATAATGAGGATACTGGGAGAGTGATGCCTGGTAATTTCTAGGCCAGGTAGAGTAGAGCCAAGGGCTCTAGCTTAGGGGAGATATCATTAGTTTAGACCTTAGCTGTTTTTTTCTTTAATATTTCTCTTTTGTCTCAGGTAATGGCTTTTTAATCGCTGTATAACAGGAGCTAAATAGAAGATTGAAATTTTCGTATTAGTTCAGGATAACTTTGTAGACAAGTTCATTGGCAGATGTATCAAATTTCTTGGGATAACAGCCTTTGAAATGTGTGTAACATTGTTTTTTAGTCTTTAAATAAATTAGTTATTGTGATGCTGCATCTTAGATATTTTTCAGCTCCACTAAAGTTTTCATTATCAGTTCAGTCCCAGCCCTTAAGTCAATCTGTCCATCCGTCCATCCTTCCTTCAGCAGATTTTATTAAGTAAGAGATTAGATGTGTGCTGTCTAAACACTGAGGGGATTTAAAAGTAAGGCATAGGTCCTACCCTAAAGAAGCATGCCTTCTAGTAGGAATCTATCTAAAGACAGGGTGGTTAGGTTAACTTTGAAAGTCCTGTTTGAAGTTGAAGACTATGAATTTGTAATCTCCAGGAAAAATCTTTATTTCTAGCTGTCTTGAATAATCAAAAAATCTTGCAATACTGAACCTAAATTCCCTTTTGGTCTAATTATCCAGAGTTAAGTAGCAGCAGCCCAGCTTGCTCTGGGAGAGCCTCAGAAAAATTCTCTCTGAGGACCCTGGGTATCTCTGATGTCATATGAAATTATTTTTTCCTTCTCTTGTTAAGCAGGTGGAATTAAGATATTTCATGTTCTTTAAGCAGAGTTCACTAAAGCCTCTTTCCCACCCCAGGAACAAAACTAGATCACATAGTGTAGAACGGGATGGGATATGTGTAAGTCTACACATTCCTTGTTAAAAATCCCTTTTTGCTTAGAGATTGTTTGATTACTCTTTTATGTTTCTATTACAAACATATAGAAACTGGTTCTTCATTGTTGCAAGTGGAGTAAGTTGTCTCGTTATTTCTGCCCCAAGGAAAGGTAATCACTTTGGAACAATTGCCCAGACATTGCCCCCTTCAGAAGAGGTGTGCTACATGACCCACTTCAAACATTCACTTTACCTGTCTGGTTCTTGTAAACATTTGAGGTTTTTACCCATTCCTTAGAGTAGTAGGCAGGAATAGATATTGGAAAGAGTCAACCATGGTCTGGATCTGTAGTCCTTTTGAGGAAATCCTTGTCCAAGTGAGCCAGTAGACAAGGGATTGACTATTTCTCAGGACCCTTTCAGTGTGATAGAGGTAGCAGAGGAATGGGACTGAGATGAATGTTTATCTGGCTTCTCTATAGAAGGAATGGACTTTGGCCTGGATTCTTGGTGTAGGTGTAAAAATGAAGTTAGCATTGTTTATTTTATATCCAGTATTTCTATTGGTTTTGTCGTCAAAATAAACACATAGATGTTAAAAAAGTAAAATCTTCTACCTTCTGTCTCTCTAACCATTATTTCCCCATTTAATACTCCTCTGACTAATCATTAAGTGTGAAATTTGATATTTCTGATATTTTTACATATACACACACACACTTTAAACATACTTACACATACCCTGGCTGCTGTTCACTTTTCCTCCTCTTAGTTTGGACATCTTTCCATATCATTTCTTATAGATCAACCTCATTCTTTCTCATGGCTGCATAATTTCATAGTATAGATTTGTAATAATATCTTAGCCAAACTAGGGGACATTTAAATTGTTGCCTTGTCCATACATCCTTTCATTCTTCTTGGGGGTATACTGGTAGGGTAAATTTCTGTAAGTGGAATTGCTGGATCAAAGAACCTACACATCTTAAATTAATAAATAGGGCCGTACTACCATCCAAAAAAAGATTATGCCAGTGTATACTCCCATAAACAGTATATGAAGTTTTTTTCTTTCCTAACGCTATAGATTATTCGTCTTTTAAATCTAGCCTAAGATTTTGCTACCCTGAGAGTATAAAAAAAAAAACATTAGCTAATTATTTTAATGTGACAGGTTTACCATTTAAGTCCTTTTCTAGACGGAAAGCAATTTCATTTTGATAAGCAAAAGACTATTCCTAAAATATGTTAAAGCTAATACATTTTAAAAGTACACTTGGTAAATGTATGTAAAATATTGATGAAGTGTTCTTTATTTTTTGAATATCTTGCAGAAAGAGCCATATTAAGACATGGAAGTCATTATTCACATTTTTGAAATGATTTTTATGCTTTACAAAGGGATTTAGCATAGTATATCTTTAACAAACAGATCATTTTAATTGGCTTTAAAAATTTTATTCATATTTCTAAATTTTCTGGTATTAGATTTTTACTCATTTTTCAAAGCAATACAAAATAGCTATCTATAATGTATAAATAGTTCTTATATAGGTAATATATTGGTAATCCTTACTTTATGCTGCCTTGGATTATAAAAAATAATTCTTGCTCACTGATGGCTAAATTTGACCTGTATTTCACTTGCACAATTTTAATTAAGCCATTTATTAGTTTAGGTTTCATTTTCGCTTTAGTGTCCTATTTTTTTCAAGTGGGCCATCTAGTGGCAAATCGGGAATGAAGGCTATCAAATAGCACATAGTAAAACTTGTTTCCTTAGTATACCTATAAAAAGTGAGGTTTTCTGTATTATTGAATATAGCAGATGTTTCAGTTGGTATGTTGTATATAAGTGGATAAATTTATAGAGGCTACCTTACATAGATACAAATATATATTTTTAACTATTAAGTATAAGCTAATGTAGGTAATATCATTGGGAAAATAAATTTCTTTCCTTATATATAATGTACACATTTTGCATTATATGAGAATTCAGTAAGAATGGCTTAGGTTTTAGAAGAACAACAAAAAAATATTTGATTCAAAATAAATCAGACTTACAAGATGTAAGAATTTTTGTTAAACCTGAACATGTAAAATCAATATCTAGCAAGAAAGACCCTCAATATGCTTGTGCATGTAGAATTCTAGAAAGAGCACAGACTTTGAAGCGAGACCTGGGTTGAAATCTTGACTCTGCTAATTAAGGATGTAACTTTGAGCAAGTAACTTAACCTCTCTGCGCCTTATCTCTAAAAAGAAATAGTATTTACCAGGCAAGCTATCATGTTGATTAACAGTGCTATTTCTGAAGAAGCTGACACAAATGAATAATAGTAGCTGCTGTTTACTGTGTTTATTGACATCTTATGTATAAAATGTTAATGATACCTACCTAGTAGAAAAGTTACGATTAAATAATAATTACATACATATATAAAATGTCTAACAATGCATTTAACTTATTGTAGATATTTGAAAATATTAATTGTATAAATATATATTGTTCAGCCCTTTTTGTGTTTGTTTACATAGGGTCACTTAGAGATAAAGATTTGTAAGAAAGAGGCAGACAGAGGAGTAGTGGAAAGAGTACCGTGCCAGGGAGTTCCAGGACTTAGGTTTCAGTCGTAACTCTGACACTAACTTCATACTTCCTTTAAGAAATCATTGTTGTTAAACACATAGACTCGGAGTTGGGTCTTTTCTTATCTTAGTGTTTTCTAGCTCAGTGTAATGTAAAAAATGGAACCTCTGAATCTATCCCCATGCAATCTTTATCCTCATTATCAAAGATCAACCTCAAGATTACCCTCATTCCCATTCAGACACTTGTTTAATCCTAAACACGTTACATTTTACACATACACACACTTTTCCTGTACTCAAAAAGTAATGAGAGGAGACATAGAAAGTCAACAAGGAGGTGTATAGTTACCTCTGTGGTACATGGGTGCTAGTGGCCTGTATTAATCTTCAATTCTTTTTGCCATTTGTCAGTTGTACCATGTTGGAATTAATCTTTCTAATTCTGTGGAACACCAGTGATTTGTGACTGTTTGCTGTTTGTCAAATCCTTATCTTACAGCAAATACTTGTAGAGATCATAGGTAAATTCTGTTTGTTTTATGTAGTAAATCATTGTAATGAGGTTATAAATTTTAATTTAAAAAAAAAGCATTAGATGTAAGTGCATAAGATGTAAGTTAAATGAAGCAAGTTGCCTTCATCTAGGTTATACTTATGCATGCATGACTGTTGACAAGCTTTGAGATGGAATGAATTTATATGAAAAGAAAAATAATGGAGATTTATAGAAAACTGAGGTGAGCTTCATTTAAAAGTGGTATAGCTACATAAAATGTTTCATATTATACTTTTTTCCCCTCCAATAAATAGACACTTTGTTTTTTTAGTCTATATCCAGTAGACATTTCTGTCTTTTTGCTGATTCTAATGCTTTTTTTTTTTTTTTTAATTATTAGCACCTTTAATTATTATTTATTTATTTTTTGGCTGTGTTGGGTCTTCGTTTCTGTGCGAGGGCTTCCTCTAGTTGCAGCAAGCAGGGACCACTCTTCATCGCGGTGCGCGGGCCTCTTCACTATCGCGGCCTCTCTTGTTGCGGAGCACAGGCTCCAAACGCACAGGCTCAGTATTTGTGGCTCACGGGCTTAGCTGCTCCGCGGCATGCGGGATCCTCCCAGACCAGGGCTCGAACCCGTGCCCCCTGCATTAGCAGGCAGATTCTCAACCACTGCGCCACCAGGGAAGCCCTCTAATGCTTTTTAAATTACTGGGTAAAGGGGAAGAAATACAAGTAGCAGCTTTTCTTTTTCAGTATTATAGACCTGATTTAATGGGTAGAGGTTGCTTATAATTAGCATTAGTTATTTACATGTAAATGAATGCTTATAAAGGTCTTGAAAATCGTTGGTTCTCTGACTTGAAGAAAGATTATTTCTTTAAACTGCAGCCTAGTCATGACAAACTGTGAATTGATAGTGTATGAGTTAATGAGGTTTTACTGATGAACATGATCTGTAAATATCTAATAAAAATTGTAAAGTATATTACTATATATTCTAACATAAAACCATTTTATGGCATATTTCTATATCCTTTCCCTGTAGATTTCAGAAGTTGATTGCAAAGATGCCCTAGAAATGATCTGTAACTTAGAATCTGAGGGTGATGAAAAAAATGCTCTTGTCTTATGCACTGCATTTTTATCACGTCAGCTTCAACAGGGAGATATGTACTGTGCTTGGTGAGTTGATTTTATTTTGAAGAGAGAAGTTTGTTCAATAAGATTACAGGATAGGTTGTGCAGATAGCTTAAGAACACATTTTTAAAAATCTTTTTAGTGTTACAAAGACAAAAAGCTTATTTTCAGATATTATATGCTGTGCAAACTGATTATCAAGTAGTTCATATTGTAACTTTAAAAACTTTATATTAAGGACCACACAACTCCTTAGCATACCAGCAATGATCATATAATGATCAATTATGATTAATTTTTAAATGTTGGAAGATGAAAGAAGGGCTTATGTCTAATGCCACAATAAAAATTTTTTCAGACATGTAAGCAACCTCTGATTTAATGTTTGTATTTTTCCTCTGCATATTGCAGACTTTTTTACTACATAACTAGCTGCTAGTCATTTATGTATAGAAATATAGTTCATTTCTGTGAGGTATCATTCTACTTCACTAACTTCATAGTACATTTCCTAGTGGGCAAACGTGTTATATATAATCCTTTGGGAGGACACAGCTAACGGAGATGATGACTTCAGTTAACTCAAAAAACTTAAGATCAACTGTCTTAAGTTAGTGTTAGCTAAAACTGACAATTTATGTGGTCAGTCGACAGCATTATTAGTCTTCAGTGTTGTGTTGGTATTGTGGAAAAACAAAAGAAAATTTAGTTTACAACGTTCTGATATTTAAGGATATTTACCAAGTGACACACGTCATATAAATCAATATAGAACAGGCAAGCTAAATAAATGGTTGTATAATCAAAAAGACTAAAGTTCATAATTATAAAGGTTTTCTGAACAGTTGAGCTCAGTTATGAAGGAAAAATTGTATATGCGATACAGAGAGGATTGAGATAAAAGGCAGGTAGAAGGATTCTGAAGGGAGAATAAATAACATGTATTTATTGAGGACAAGTAGGTTTTCTATATAACATAAATATTAATGATGACTAAGAAATTAATGTGTTATATCGGTTTACAAAAGGCATCAAAGTCTGGGTTTTATATGAAAAGCAAAAGCAGTCTATTAAAAGCCCTTAGTAGAAGGAGGGCAAAATAGAAGTTTATGTTCAAGAAACACTGTTTAAGACTAACAGTTGAGAATGGATTGGAGCCTGAACAGTGAGGGCCAGTTGGGGGTAGGAAGTGGCAGTACAGGTAATTGAGTTGAGATAGGAAAATCAACTAGAAAGCCAGTAAATAGTCCAGCTGGGAAGTTATGAAGGTTTCCTGTGGATGTGGGGTGGGGTGAGAGAAATGATGAAGATAACAGTCTTGAGGATAGTAAAAAGCAGAGGCTGATAGATAGGATCAGTGATAATGATGCATTAAATTAGAAGAACGGTGAGCTGGAGAGAATGTTAATCATCTTTTTCATATATTAAGTTTCAGGTTTCAGAAGAGATCAAAGTGGGGAAGTCTTATAAAGAACTAGAGAGGTGAAAGTGGCCAAGACTGGAGAGACAGATTTTGAAGTCCTCAGTATGAAGGTTAAAATCCAGTAAATGAGCAAGTTATTCAAGTTGATGGTGGAAAGGGCACAGTTTCTAGGAGTGGAACCTGAGGAATTAATAGGAAAGGCCTGTATGGAGGAGAATACTTGAGGGGGGAAGTTGAAGCAAGGAAGAAGATTTTGTGGAAGTTAACTATGGAGGACAGAAGAGAAATAGGACAATAGGTAAAAGGGAGGAAAGTTCATCAGTTCAGTAGGATTACTTTCTAAGAAAATATAGTGTAATTGCATTTGAAATAAATTTCAAAGTTTATTTTTCAAAGTTTCTTTTTTTTTCCACTGCTGTGGCACAGATTAGTTATTTTCTTCTGGGTTCTGTGTCATCCTTGATTCTTAACATTATCTAATAATTTAAATTTAAGTTAGAAGGTAAAAATTAAATGCTTTTTAAAAATCATTATGCCATTGAAGCTTTTTATATATACACACACATGTTGCACTTTCTTATTACTTTAAAGTTCAGATGTGGCCCAAAGTTACCATTTGTATAACTTGTTTAAATGTCAGGTGCTTTCCTAGTAAAAGGTAGTGAGTGCTTCTCTGAGATTCAGAAATCTTAATCAGTAAAATGATAAGTCATATCTTGATTTTTATTTAATAAGTCTTCAGAAATTTGAGATTTTTTTTTCTTTTAAACCTCATTCCACATATAGAATTGGAATCTATAACCAGTTTTAATTTCACATGTAATTACTAGCCTGACATGTTCGTGATTTTACATTATAGCTCCAGCTTACTTTTTTACTTTTTTTTTTTGTTTTTAAGGGAACTCACTCTCTTTTGGAGTAAATTACAGCAAAGAGTAGAACCATCTATACAGGTGTACCTAGAAAGATGTCGTCAACTTTCTTTGTTAACCAAGACGGTATATCACATTTTCTTCCTGATTAAAGTTATTAATTCGGAGGTAAGAATGATCAAGGTATCTTAATTTCAAATACATAAATTACCTTTAATAAAAGACTTTAACTTTATTATTTTGGCACCTCTTCCAGTGATTTTTGTTTATTTCATTTAGTGCTTTGAACATTGATTTTCTTATTAGTCCTGATGATACTTGATACAGAGAAACTTAAAAATGCAAATGAGAGCCAGGGGCTTGCTCTTAGCCTGAAGAAAAGCAATATACCTAATACTTGCATTTTATCATTCCACAATTTTTACTGCCAGGTGTTATACTATTTTGATAATTTGGCTCTATAGAAATTTAGAAAGTGTAAAGAGAAATATAGAGATAGCTTCCTTTGCTAGCAGGCTGGCAGATTACGGTATCTAAAAATCCTTCTACAAAAGACCCAAAAATACTTGATAAAATAAAACAAACATTGTTCTTAATGTATAGCAGCTGAGATTGCAAGAATATTGGGGAAATCCCTAGGCTCAAAAAGAAGAGAAACCTAAAAACTGGAGTAGAAATTTGAGCTGATGCTAGGATTCTCCTAACCTGGTGAGGATTGGGGTATGTTACTAAGGGGGTTGAGTTTTTATATCCACACAGGGATAAGGTAAGAGATGGGATCTTGGGCCCTTTCAAGTTGGGGAGTTAGAACTGAGTTCCGTGTTCCCCTTCTTCCCTCCACCAACTTTTGAAGTACTATAATTTCATTGAAAAGTGGACTAGAAAAATATTATACTGTGTAACACAGATGATGATAGGGAACCGTGTGCATGTCCGACTGGACTGTGGGTCAGAGGAGGAAAATGTTTTCCCTAATAAATTGTAACCATAGGTCTGCCCTCACACGATTTGGGGTCCACATTTACCCTTCCATATAACCAGGAATCCCCACACCAAGTGAGTGTCAGGGAGGAAGACCTTTTCCTCTCCCTTTTCTTCTTAGTTATGTTGGCTGGTCTAAGAATTAAACTGACACAGGACAGATTAACAAGAGAAGATCAGGCAAAAGTTTAATAACATGTATACATGGGAGAGACCCAGGAAAATTGAGTAACTCGTCAAAATGGCCGAAACTCTCACCTTAAATACCATCTTTAGCTAAAGACAAGAGGATGTTGGGGGTAGTGGTTTAGGACTTCAGAGGGGAGGAAGGCAATTCACATGAAGATGGAAAAGCAATGTTTGGTAAACCAGTGGTGTGCTGGGCCATGCAGAGACTACCGAACACAGTGGACTCTGATCTCTCGGCCCTGCAGAGTTTCTCCCCACCACCCCTAGTCCATATTCTTTGCAGAGATCTCTGGTGACAGCTCTATTCCAGGAACAGGCCCTCTGTCTAAATTCTTTTAGGCAGTAACGGATAGGGGTGGTGGGTAACAGGAAGAACTTCCTTAGTCTTCTGTTTCTTAAAAGTAATCAGCCTAACATAATCCTCACGTCAAAGAGATGCATTTGGTGGTGGCAGATTTTGCTCCCTTACGTAAGTGGTATTTAAGAAGGTAAGGATGGAGTCCTGGGCTGGTAATGCCTGGGATCCCTGGCAGAAGCAAATGAAGAACTGCTTTGGAGGGACATACCTTCAGTACAGGATTCTTAGATAAAACCCTTCTTAAGATGGGTTCACCATCAAGATTTACAAAACATAGAACAGTCTGCCATGAGGGAATTTTAACAGAGAGAACTAACAATAGGATTAAACATGCAAGGATAAAAACGATAAATTACATATATTTAAAGACATAAATAAGTTAACCTCAAGCTCTATTAAACATATGAAACAATCTGACATGAATGAATTTCAGTAGACAGAAAGAATGATAGAATTATTTGCCTAATACTTTAAATAATACAGTTATGGATAAATTATAAAACATATATTTAAAGATATAAAATAAGGAATTGAAGTATAAGAAAGAGAGGTCCTATAAAAATGACCAAGCAGATTTTTAAAAGAATCAAAAGAACTTTTAGAAATATAAAAACATAGTCATAGAAATGAAAACACTTAATAGATGGATTAAACAGTAGATTAGACACAATTCAAAAGGGAAGTGATGAGCAGAGATTGCGTGTTTCCATTTATCTATTAGCAAAAATTAGAATCCAACTTTTACAAAATTAATTTTTCTTATAGTAACCCTTGTAGGATGCACTTGGTTTCCCCTTTAAATGTACACGGAAGTCACTTTCCAAAGTTGCTAGCACTGCATGGAATGGTATGCCAGACAGGTCTTAGGAATCCTTGAATTTTGTTTTGAAAGTAGGAACCAAAAGACATTCTTATTCTTTTTAAAAAATGTCTTTTAAGATCTATAGCTGGTCAGAAAATATTATATGCATCTTTGCTTTTTTTCTCCTGAAATAATTTCTCTTCATTTTCAGGAGTAAAGAACAGGAATGAATCCTTCTGCTTTCCAGTTTTTCTTTATTGACCTTGTTAACTCATCCTGCTTTTTCATTTTATATGTCGTAGCGCTGCAGTTAAAAAATAAACTTAACAATAAGTTTCTTAGAAAATTACTATGTAATTTTAAAATATAGGTTGTGCCACTACTTTGTATCTAACTTAAAGAGCAGCATGGCAAAGTAGATGGAACTTGAAACTAGAAGCCGGACAAACTGGGTATAAATCTTGACTTGCTGTTGACCACCTGGTAACCTTAACCACTTTGGATTTCATTTCTTAATCAGTGGAATTGAGGAGGTTAGGTAAAAGGGACTCTCCTCCCTCAACCTTACACCCTGCTCACAAGGAGACCTTGTTGGAGAGGGGGGAAAAATCTTGGACAAGAGCTACACTGTTCATTATGGTAGCCATCAGACACTTATGGCTAGTTAATCTAAGTAAAATATAAAATTCCGTTCTTCAGCTACAGTAGCCACATTGTAGGTGCTCAGTAGCTCCATGTGACTAGTGGCTACCATATTGAACAGCACAGGTAAAGAACATGTCCATCACTGCAGACAGTTCTATTGAGTAGTGCTTTTCTAGAGAGACTTTGGGCTCAGAAGTAAAGCACATAAGAAAGCACTTAAAGCGTGAATAGCTTGGGAAAGTTGTCCAGGGGAGCAGGATCATGTGCAATGTGGTAATTGCTCTGCCCCAAAATCTTGGTTCCCGTTGCATGAAATGTCTCCCTTTGTTTTTATTTTCTGAAATCTGATCAAACAGAGGTTTTATCTTAAAAGTAGAATCATAGATGATTATTGTTTTAGGACTATGAAAGAGACCTTAAAGTTATGTTGTAGTGACTGCATTCTAGTGTAACTCCTCATTTTTTAACATGATGAAATTTAGCCTCAAGGTTGATGATTTGAGTTAACTGGTGCCCCCCCCCCCACTTTTCTCCCCAAAACTCCAGGAGTTGTTGAAAATTATTGCCTAGCTACTCACATATTACCTAAAATAATTGTTTCCTTCTTAAACTCTAATTGAGATCTGCAAAGGAAATGGAGCAGATAGCTTGGTTCATCATTTTATTTATGCTTTTTCCTAGACCCCTGAAGTCAGAGAGTTGAAAAATACAGCCCTGCCCTTAAGGATCTCATATTTATTGATGGAGACACACTAACAGTTGCTATGTAATATGGGTCTCTCAAATATAGTGGAATATCGAGACTCCTGAGAGGGAGAGCACATTGCTGAGCATAGTGCCTGGTATAAAGTAGGTGCTGATTGAATAAAAGAAGAGGGCCCTCTAACCCACTGGTCTGTTCAGACTCTCAAATAGTGATGGCCAAACAAAGCTGGAGAGGGAGAGTGTTCCTAGTAACAGAAAAAGAATGAAAGGTAGTGTAAAGAAAAAACTGTTTTCTCCTCTATTCACTACTCACTGAATACTTCCTGATCACCAAGTGTGTGGAGACTTTTTTCCGCACCAGGCAGTCCTCTGATTCTCCGAACACCAGCTGGGTGTCCTACAATTTAACTCAACTCTGACACTGTTCACCTAGAGATAGCATAGAATCCGCAGGTTAAGGGCTCAGTCTTACAAGACTGCCCTCCTCCCCCAACGTCAACTACCAGTCTTGAGTCCAGGGTGTCACCTGTGCTTCTGACCAACTGGCTATAAATTAGAGGTTTCCACAACTTTTGGTCAGATTTGATTAATTTACTAGAGTGGCTCACAGAACTCAGGAAGACAGCTTACCAGCTAGATTACTGGTTTATTTTAAAAGGATTCAACTCAGGAAAAGCCAGATGGTAGAGATGCACAGGGCAAGGTATGGGGGAGAGAGTGAGCTACTCTCCCCCACCTCTACTTGTTCACAAACCCAGAAGCTCCCTGAACCGAGTTCTTTATGGGTTTTTATAGAGACTTCTTTGGCCATTGGTAATAGATTCAGCCTCCATCCTCTCTCTCCTCCTTGGAGGGAGAGGAGGGGGACTGAAAGTTTCAACCCTCTGATCACAGGTTGGTTCCCCTGACAGCCAGCCCCCAGCCTGTGGTTATCTAGGGGCTTTCAGAAATCATCTCATTAATAAACTCCAGTGTGATCGAAAGGGCCTTATTATGAATAACCAAAAAACACTCATTTCACCTATTTCAAAAGCTGGGAACAAAAGATGCCCCTATAGCTATTATTACTTAGGAAATTACAAAGGTTTTAGGAGCTATGTGGGAACTGTGGGGGGGAAGACCAAAATATTTCTTAGCAGTATATTACAATATCACAAGTTGTATCAAGACGTGAGAGAATGGCGTAGTTGGGGAACTACAGTTCACATTGCCTGGAGTGTAGGCTATTTGGGTAGGGAAAAGATAAAAGATGAGGCTAGACCAGATGAGGCATAGGTCAGATTGTGAGGGCCCTTTTGTATTCATTCTGTGCTAAGAAGTTTATATTTAATTCTGAAAGACACGGGTAATAACCATTTAAGAATTTTAAAGCAGGGTAAGCCATGATGCTGTGGGTGGATAGGGAAGAGCTGAATGGGATGTTAATGGGGAAGGAATATCAGCATGTAAGCCTTGGGTAGCTTTGGGTCAAGGATATTAGGCAGCCCAGAGGAAAGGAATAGAAAAGGGGGGTACCAAAGATAAAACCTTGCATTTTTCAGAAGATTGCCTGCTGCTGTGCCTGTGCTAGAGAGGGGGATGAGTCTCTATTCCTTCTCTGAATGGATCTCACTTAGGTTTCTGCTCCAGTGACTCATAAATTCAAGCTGGTGCTATCAGTACTTTTATTAACTGATACTATTAAATAGGTTTTTATGGGCTAATTACTTGTTTAATCACATTGTACTTATGGGAAATTGTGAATTCAAACTCAACTCTTAAAAACAGTTGTTACATAACCAGTTTATGATCTGAATATTACCTATAAACTTAATTTTCAATCACACACACACAAAGATGAAAACTCAGAAGAATAAAAATTTTAACATAGTTTGTTTTGTTAGCCTTATTTCTTAAGGTTTCAAATGTATTTATAACATTAAGATGGCCAGTTCAGCATCTCAGCCTCTTTTACTCATTTTCCTTTTGGCCCACAAATCTAAGCTTCTGTTTTAGTAAAATATTTTATTTCCTTCTTAACCTGTAAAAATACAGATCCTCTCAGCTTTTTTGGACTTTTTTTGACTTTCTTGCCCTTTGATCTTATGTCACACATATTTCATTCCCATGAATGTGGCCACATCTTGTGACTGGCTTATTTTTCATATATTTGTTCTCTTTTAGCCTTTTAAAACCCATTTTTATTTCTTCATTACATGTATCTTTCAAATGAGTCTTACCTTTATTACTGCTATATTATAATAATAGTTCAAGATGCTAATTCAAAAGGAAAAAAGTTTATTGTGTCTCCTGCTACTACTAATTCTTAAGATGGTCCAGGGACTTCCCTGGTGGTCCA
Source organism: Eschrichtius robustus (assembly GCF_028021215.1). Lineage (NCBI taxonomy): Eukaryota > Metazoa > Chordata > Mammalia > Artiodactyla > Eschrichtiidae > Eschrichtius > Eschrichtius robustus. The sequence continues at coordinate 70,400,347 of NC_090832.1, read as the reverse complement.
GTGGTTAAGACTTCGCCTTCCAGTGCAGGGGGCGTGGGTTCGATCCCTGGTCAGGGAGCTAAGATCCCACATGCCTCGCAGCCAAAAAACCAAAACACAAAACAGAAGAAATATTGTAACAAATTCAATAAAGACTTTAAAAATGGTCCACATCAAAAAAAATCTTAAAAAAAAAAAAAGATGGTCCAGCCATGAGGTAGGTGATTTGGCATTCAAATTTATGATAGAACTAGAATTCCTAATATTAAGGAACAAATAACTTTATTCTCTTAAATGTGAAAATCTCCTTTCATTACTAATGAGTTAGGAATTATGGGGACATTCTCAGTTTTGTAATTGGACTAAGGGTTTTGTTTCAGAAGGATTGTAAATATAAACTTAGGAAATGAAATTTGTGATAAAGTTAATGATATTTATTGATCACTTACTGTGTGCCAGACATGATACTAAACTATACCAACTACTTTAGATACACGATATCTATTAATGCTCACAGCAGTTTCATGAAGTTTGTGTTGTTTTGATCTCTATTTTATATTGTGATATGAAAGGTCAGAGAAGTTAAATAATGTCCAAGTTTGCCTAGCCGTTAGATGATTTTATACTCATGTCTTAACTTAGCTCCCGAAGTTTATGCTTTTTCTGCTATTCTCTACAGTTCATTACACACATAGACACACACACACACACACACACACAAAGCTACAATGCTTTGGAAGGGGTATCTGCATATATTGGCTATTGCAAAATTTGAGAAAAGCAAACCTCAGTTTTAAAATTACTAAATTCTCAAATCTGTGTTGATGAGTGTAAATTAAGATAACATTTCTCACTTGCTTTTTCACAGACTGAAGGGGCTGGACTTGCCACTTGTATAGAACTATGTGTAAAAGCTCTTCGCCTGGAATCTACAGAAAATACTGAAGTGAAAATATCTATTTGCAAGACCATTTCGTGCTTGTTGCCTGATGATCTGGAAGTTAAACGTGCTTGTCAACTGAGTGAATTTCTTATTGAGCCTACAGTAGATGCATATTATGCTGTGGAAATGTTGTATAACCAACCAGACCAGAAATATGATGAAGAGAATCTTCCAATACCAAATTCTCTACGCTGTGAGCTCTTACTTGTATTGAAAACTCAGTGGCCCTTTGATCCAGAATTCTGGGATTGGAAAACCTTAAAACGACAGTGTCTTGCATTAATGGGAGAAGAAGCATCCATTGTGTCTTCAATAGATGAACTAAATGACAGTGAGGTTTATGAGAAAGTAGCGGACTATCAGGAAGAGAGTAAAGAAACTTCCATGAATGGTGGAATTGGTGCTAATTCTGGCCTTCTTAGAGACATTTGTGATGAAAAGCAGAAAAAGAGAGAGATAAAACAACTAAGAGAGAGGGGATTTATATCTGCTAGGTTCAGGAACTGGCAAGCCTACATGCAGTATTGTGTGCTGTGTGACAAAGAATTCCTTGGTCATCGAATAGTACGACATGCTCAAAAACATTACAAAGATGGGATTTACAGTTGCCCCATATGTGCAAAGAACTTTAATTCTAAAGAAACTTTTGTCCCTCACGTCACATTGCATGTTAAACAATCTAGTAAAGAGAGACTAGCAGCTATGAAACCATTAAGGAGGTTGGGAAGGCCTCCTAAGATCACAACTACCAACGAGAATCAGAAGACTAATGCTGTGGCCAAGCAGGAACAGCGGCCTATCAAGAAGAATAGTCTCTATTCAACAGACTTCATAGTGTTTAATGATAATGATGGTTCAGATGATGAAACTGATGACAAAGACAAATCTTATGAGCCAGAGGTGATCCCAGTCCAGAAACCAGTACCTGTTAATGAATTCAATTGCCCTGTAACTTTTTGTAAAAAGGGCTTTAAGTACTTTAAAAATTTAATTGCTCATGTAAAGGGACATAAGGATAATGAAGATGCCAAGCGCTTTCTTGAAATGCAAAGCAAAAAAGTTATTTGCCAGTACTGTAGACGGCATTTTGTAAGTGTTACTCATCTCAATGATCACTTACAAATGCACTGTGGCAGTAAACCATATATCTGTATACAAATGAAATGTAAGGCCGGTTTTAATAGTTACGCAGAGCTCTTAACCCACCGAAAGGAACATCAAGTCTTTAGAGCAAAGTGCATGTTTCCTAAATGTGGCAGAATTTTTTCAGAAGCTTATTTACTATATGATCATGAAGCGCAACATTATAATACCTATACTTGTAAGTTCACAGGTTGTGGTAAAGTTTATCGTTCTCAGAGTGAACTAGAAAAGCATCTGGATGATCACAGTACTCCTGAAAAAGTGCTGCCTCCTGAAGACCAACTTAATTCATCTGGAGATTCTGTTCAGCCTTCCAGAGTGAATCAGAACGCAGAAGGGAACACTGAGAAAGGAGGATCTGTGCTTCCTTCAGAAAATAACATTGAAAACACCTTCCCAGCAGATAGAAGTGATGCTTGGGATAAAAGCAAGGCAGAATCACCTGTGACCAGACAAGACCGGATTTCTGCTTCAGAGCTCAGGCAAGCTGATGGACCATTGCCAGATGGTTTGGAAAACCCTGCTCCTGCTCCTCTGCTTCAGGCCAATGAGGTCGCTGTGTCCATTAAGGTATCCCTCAATCAGGGGATCGAGGATAACTTTGGAAAGCAAGAAAACTCAGCTGTGCAAGGCACTGGTGAATCACTGGTCACAAACTTACATACACCAGTTGAAGATCCTTGTAATGATTTGTGTCATACAGGTTTCCAAGAGAGAAAAGAACAGGATTGTTTTAATGAAGCCCAGATTACTCAGAATTCTTTAGTAGATTCGGAAGCCCTCAAAATAGATGACCTTACTCCACAAAACTTAGAAAGACAAGTGAACAACCTGATGACCTTTTCTGTGCAAAATCAGGCAGGATTTCAAAACAATTTACCAACTGCCAAGTTTGAATGTGGAGGTAATGTTAAAACATCGTCCAATCTTTATAATTTACCTCTGAAGACATTAGAAAGTATCACATTTGTTCCACCACAGCCCAACCTCAGTAATTCTTTAGGAACTCCATCAGTGCCTCCAAAAGCACCAGTTCAGAAATTCAGTTGCCAGGTTGAGGGATGTACTCGAACCTATAACTCTTCACAGAGTATTGGGAAACACATGAAGACAGCACACCCCGACCAGTATGCAGCATTCAAAATGCAGCGCAAAAGCAAAAGGGGTCAGAAAGCTAACAACTTAAGTACACCAAATAATGGAAAGTTTGTTTATTTTTTGCCATCACAGGTGAGCAGCTCTAATAATGCATTTTTTACACCACAGACCAAAGCCAATGGGAATCCTACTTGTTCTAATCAGTTGCAGCACGTCTCACCTTCCATTTTCCCAGCTCATTTAGCAAATGTGTCAGCTCCACTGTTGCCCTCAGTGGAAAGTGTCATAAATCCAAATATACCTTCTCAGGATAAAAATGAACAAGGTGGTATGTTATGTTCCCAAATGGAAAATTTATCTAGTACTACCTTGCCAGCACAAATGGAAGATCTAACCAAAACAGTTTTGCCTTTGAATATCGACAGTGGCTCAGATCCTTTCCTTCCGTTACCTGCAGAAAGTAGTTCAATGTCTCTCTTCCCTTCACCAGCAGATAGTGGGACTAATTCTGTTTTTTCCCAGCTGGAAAATAATACAAATCATTTTTCCTCACAGATTGAAGGAAACACTAATTCCCCTTTTCTAAAGGGAGGTAATGGTGAGAATGCAGTTTTTCCTTCACAAGTCAATGTTGCAGATGCCTTCAGTGGCACCAGTGCCCAACAGTCTGCACTGGAAAAAGTGAAAAAAGACCGTGGGCAGGGCCCAAATGGGAAGGAAAGAAAACCCAAGCACAACAAAAGGGCTAAGTGGCCGGCAATTATCAGAGACGGGAAATTTATTTGCAGCAGGTGTTACAGGGCTTTTACTAACCCCAGATCTCTGGGTGGACACTTGTCTAAGCGATCTTACTGTAAACCACTGGATGGGGCAGAAATTGCTCAAGAACTTCTGCAGAGTAACGGGCAGCCTTCTCTTCTTGCCAGCATGATTCTCTCCACAAATGCAGTAAACTCACAGCAGCCGCAGCAGTCTGCCTTCGGTCCAGGAGCATGTTTTAAAGATCCATCATTCCTGCAACTTCTTGCTGCTGAAAATCGCTCCTCAGCATTTTTACCAAATACATTTCCTCGGAGTGGTGTGACTAACTTTAATACAAGTGTTAGTCAAGAGGGAAGTGAAATTATTAAACAGGCTTTGGAAACTGCCGGCATTCCCAGTACATTTGAGGGTGCTGATGTGCTCTCTCATGTCCCCCCAGGTTGTGTTTCAGACCCAGCACCAGTAAATGCAACGGTGATGCCAAATCCACCTGTGCCATCCCTGCTGCAGACTGTATGCCACGCAAACCCCCTGCTGACAGACCAGAATAGGACACGAAACTCCAAAACTTCCTCCATTGAGGAATGCAACAGTTTGCCTGTTTTTCCAGCAAATGACTTACTACTGAAGACTGTTGAAAATGGTCTGTGCTCTAGTTCATTCCCTAATTCTAGTGGGCCATCACAAAATTTTATCAGTAACAGTTCACGAGTTTCCGTTATAAGTGGTCCTCAGAACACAAGGTCTAGTCATTTAAATAAAAAGGGAAACAGTGCTTCTAAGAGAAGAAAGAAAGTTGCTCCTCCACTAATTGCCCCTAATGCTCCCCAAAACTTGGTAACAAGTGACTTAACGGCAATGGGACTTATAGCAAAGAGGATTGAGATACCAACTACTAACCTTCATTCAACTGTAATTCCCAGTTGTGAACCTCAGGGTTTGGTGGAAAATCTAACACAGAAATTAAATAATGTTGACAATCAGTTGTTTATAACTGATGTGAAAGAAAACTTTAAAACCAGTCTTGAGTCCCATACAGTGTTAGCTCCCTTAACATTAAAAACTGAAAATGGTGATTCCCAAATGATGGCTTTGAATTCATGCACACCTTCAATAACTTCTGATTTGCAGATTTCTGAAGACAATGTTATACAAAACTTTGAAAAGACTCTTGAAATTATTAAAAGTGCTATGAATTCTCAAATACTTGAGGTAAAAAGTGGATCTCAGGGTATTGGTGAAACATCACAGAATGCTCAAATAAATTATAACATTCAGCTTCCTTCAGTAAACACTGTACAAAATAACAAATTATCTGATTCTTCTCAGTTTTCCTCCTTCATAGGTGTCATGCCGACAAAAAGTAACATTCCTCAGTCTGAAATATTACATAAGGAGGATCAAGTACAGGAGATTTTAGAAGGCTTACAGAAATTAAAATTAGAAAACGACCTGTCCTCTCCAGCACCCCAGTGTGTACTGATAAATACATCAGTGACACTGACTCCCACTCCTGTTAAATCAATTCCAAATGTCACACTTGTTCAGCCAGTTTCTGAAATGATAAGCAACATTCAGTTTAATGACAGAGTTAATAAACCCTTTGTGTGTCAAAACCAAGGCTGTAATTACAGTGCTATGACAAAAGATGCACTATTTAAGCACTATGGTAAAATTCATCAATACACTCCAGAGATGATTCTTGAAATTAAGAAGAATCAGTTGAAATTTGCTCCATTTAGATGTGTAGTACCTACATGTACAAAGACATTTACAAGAAATTCGAATCTCCGGGCACACTGTCAGTTGGTACATCATTTTACAACAGAAGAAATGGTAAAGTTAAAAATAAAAAGGCCTTATGGAAGAAAATCTCAGAGTGAAAATTCGTCAGCCCCACGAATTACACAAGTAAAAAGACAGCTAGCTACGACAGAGGAAAATAAAAGGGAATTCCAGCCTGCTTTAGAATTGGGAGCAATGAAAGAAAATACCCTCAGTAATATAGCAGTGATCCCAGAAAAACAACTTTTAGAAAAAAAAAATCCTGAAAAAACAGAAAGTTCTTCACAAGTGATTACAGTTACTTCAGAACAATGTAATACAAATTCTCTCACAAATGTACAAACCAAAGTACGGAAAGTTAGGAGACATAAAAAAGAAAAGGAGGAGAGAAAACGCAAGAAGCCAGTTTCTCAATCTCTTGAGTTTCCCACAAGATACAGTCCCTACAGACCTTATCGATGTGTTCATCAGGGTTGCTTTGCCGCCTTTACAATACAGCAAAACTTAATTCTGCATTACCAGGCTGTGCACAAATCAGATCTACCTGCATTTTCTGCAGAGGTTGAAGAGGAAAGCGAAGCTGGTAAAGAAAGTGAAGAAATTGAAACTAAACAAACTGTGAAAGAATTTCGATGTCAGGTGAGTGACTGCTCTCGAATTTTCCAAGCAATTACTGGCCTAATACAACACTACATGAAACTTCACGAGATGTCTCCTGAGGAAATTGAAAGTATGACTGCTTCGGTGGATGTTGGGAAATTTCCATGTGATCAGTCAGAGTGTAAATCTTCATTTACCACATATTTGAACTATGTTGTTCATCTTGAGGCAGATCATGGAATTGGGGCAAGGGTAAGTAAAACTGAAGAAGATGGCATATACAAGTGTGATTGTGAAGGCTGTGACCGAATATATGCAACCCGGTCTAATCTCCTCCGACACATTTTTAATAAGCATAATGACAAACATAAAGCTCATCTGATTCGGCCAAGAAGATTAACACCTGGTCAGGAAAATATATCAAGCAAGGCAAACCAAGAAAAGACAAAGTCTAAACATCGCGGGACAAAGTACAGATCTGGAAGGGAAGGAACCAAAATGCCTAAGACCAAACGAAAGAAAAAAAATAATTTGGAAAACAAGACTGCAAAGATTGTGCAGATTGAAGAAAATAAGCCTTATTCTCTGAAACGTGGAAAGCATGTATATTCTATAAAGGCTAGAAATGATGCCTTATCTGAGTGTACGAGCAGATTTGTCACCCAGTATCCATGTATGATAAAGGGGTGTACATCAGTTGTTACAAGCGAAAGCAATATAATTAGACATTATAAATGCCATAAATTATCTAAGGCATTTACATCACAACACCGCAATCTTCTCATTGTCTTCAAACGGTGTTGTAACTCACAATTAAAGGAAACTTCTGAGCAAGAAGTTGAAAAGGGTGATGTGAAAGATTCTGACACAGGTATATCAGAGAGCAATGATAACTCAAGAACAACTGTAGTTCCACAGAAGGAAGTTGAAAAAAATGAAAAAGATGAAGTGGATGAGCTAACAGAATTATTTATTACCAAATTAATAAATGAAGACAACACAAGTGTGGAGACCCAAGCTCAGACCTCTTCAAATGTTAGTAAAGATTTTCAGGAAGATAACCCCTGCCAGTCAGAAAAACAAAAAGCAAGTAATTTGAAGAGAGTTAATAAAGAAAAAAATGTCTCCCAAAATAAAAAGAGGAAAGTTGAAAAAGCTGAACCAGCACTGGCAGTTGAGTTGAGTAGTATGCACAAGGAAGAAGAAACCGCTGTTGCAATACAAACCACTGAGGAGCATCCTGCATCTTTTGACTGGAGCTCATTTAAACCAATGGGATTCGAAGTATCATTTCTGAAGTTTCTTGAGGAGTCTGCAGTGAAGCAGAAGAAAAATACTGACAAAGACCATCCAAATAGTGGGAATAAAAAAGGATCCCATTCAAATGCAAGAAAAAATGTTGACAAGACTGCTGTGACTAGTGGAAATCATATATGTTCTTGTAAAGAAAGTGAAACCTTTGTACAGTTTGCCAATCCATCACAGCTTCAGTGCAGTGATAATGTAAAAATTGTTTTAGACAAGACTCTTAAAGATTGCACTGAGCTTGTCTTAAAGCAACTTCAGGAAATGAAACCTACCGTCAGTCTGAAAAAACTTGAAGTGCATTCAAATGATCCAGATGTGTCTGTTATGAAAGAAATCAGTATGGGCAAAGCCACGGGGAGAGGGCAGAACTGATAACTCATGTGCTATTAATACATTATTTACAGTTTTATTTTAAATAGGAAGCCATCAAGCATGCTAGAATTGTGTAACTTTTTTGTTTTTCTTTTGTTGTTGCTGACATGAATTAACCTGGCCAAAAAAGAAAAAAAGAAAAGGAAAAAAAATCAACATGACATTTGTCATGTAAAACTTTTTTTTATCCCTATGGGACTTGAGGAACAGAATCAGTATTTCAGTTACTGTAAATAGTTGAGCTAAACCTCAAATTTCTATCAGCCAGTTGCCCTTTCCATGAACTAAACTGAATTGTCTGTGTGATTGATATGTTTCACCGGGTCACTGCTCATGTGTAACAGTACTCTGTTTGTAGATACCTTTTTTGTATATATTTATTATTGTAAATCATTTGCTGCCACCAGCAGTGGGTAAGTCTAAACTATTAAATGACACATTTATATTTGGAATTTTAATTTTTAACTAAGTGATCAAGTTTTTAAAACTGTTCTTTTATTGTTTTAAATTAAGAATTTTTTTAACTAAAACTAGAAACTCTGCCATAGTTCATTGATTTTTACATAAAACATTTATTTACAAGACTATCTCAAAAAATTACTTTTCACGAAGTAGGCACATTATATCAACACCTTGCTCTGCTTTGTAAATTTACCCTCCAGGATTTTTTGGGTGGTACTCATGTGAAATTAAAGCAGATTCTTTAGCAATTTCCTATAGCTGCAGTTTTCTTTCCAGTGCTTCTAATTGGATATAGTTACTATGATTCCATGAAATATAATGGAAATGTGAATAAAGAATTTACTACATCAAAGATTTTAAACATTTGGTATTTAAAAAAAAATCCTTTGTGAATGTGATAGAAACTAGTAGTGTGGAGCAGTGTAAATATTTGAGGTGGTGATTTGTGAAGTAGCCCAGTATTGCCTTAAATAAAATCACATTTCATTTCTTGTTTTATACATGTGATCTTATAAAGGTTTTTGGGTTTTATTTGTTTTTTTTCCCCCCATTTTCTGAGATTTATAGATTGGTGTATAGCTTTAAACTGTATAAACTTTTGTGGAAAGATTTTTTTAAACATTTTTATAAATCTTAAAATTGGTATCATCAAAGTGAGCCCATCTTGTGTTTATAAAATGCAAGAGTCCTTAAACATTTATAATTACATAGATGAAACACTTTCTATAAGGAAGTTGGATGTTTTGATTTTACTGTTTATAGATGTTAGATTGTACAGATTTGTCTGTATTTTCCCACCATATCTAATGATACTTTTTTCATTAGATTGGTCTTCCAGAGCAGTATTAGTTGTTATAATTGATTATTTTGGTTATTCAGTATATAGTTAGCTCTTATAGATTAGCTTTATTCACCATATTTATACTGTGGATTTACGGCCAGAGATAGAGGTTATTTCAGGAGAGTTTATGACCTTCCTTTGAATTCCAATTAAAATCAGTACTGGAAACAAAAGAAAACATCCTTTCAAATTTACTTTTGTTTCTGTTTGCCATAAATAGTAGCATTGATTTTTGACTTTGTTATAAACCAGTTGCATTCACAATATTATTAGCCTGAGATATTGTGATATGAAAATGTGTATATTCTCTGTGCAACATCAGACTTGCAGGAAAAATGAAGCACTTAACATTAACTGAAATTGCTGGTACTCTGAATAAATAAGCATGGTCAAGGAGTGAATTATTTTCTTTTGGAAAATATTTTTTTAAGTTTTATTATTAAAGTATTATAGTTTTATTTTTAGGGCCGAATGGGTTATATTGAATAGTTGGTTTCACCTCCTTAAGGTTTATTACCAATATGCATAAAACTTGACACATTAAAATCCCTGTCCTTTGGTAAGCCCACTGTTATTTATTAAAATAAAAGTTGTTCTTATGGGTGATTAATACATGTTTTTTTCTAAATTAATAATAACTTAACTTTGAGTCATTTTAATATTAAATTTTTGTTAACAACTGAATGTTTCCGTACAGTTTTCTTAGAAGTTGACCTAGATCTTAAAGGTAGGCATTTGGCAAACTGCCCTGTGTAGTACAGCAGTAAGTAGGTTTATTTCTGATGAATGTCGTGAAGAGCCTGTTAAAGGAAAATGCCAGTGTACTGGGGCTTTTCTTTTGCTCATAGCTTAAGAAAATTAACCACTAGAACTTCTGTAATTGTTCTCCTACATGTCGTGGGGGGGGGGGGCAGTTTGCCAACATTGAGTTAATTTTTTTATATTCCAGGTACTGTATGCTAAAAGTAATTATGGAATAGTGGGCTTTTTAGCATGGAACAGAAAAATCAAATTATGGTATAAAATAAATAATGAATTTATAGAACAACAGCATGTTGGTAAAATTTGATACAGAATGTAATGCCTAAGTATTAAAAAAGTATCAAAAAGTATGTATTTTTCATGGTATAATTTTCCGCAATCTCTTGTCTTTGAGATATTTTCTTCCTACAGTGTAAATTTGCCTAAGTTTTCATCATTTGAAACGTGGATTTTTTTCCCTCTTCTAAATGCAGAGAATTTGAATCTTACAGATCAGAACATGTTATTCAGAATACATCATTAAGTGAAATATAACAGTTTGAGAAATTTTCAGCAATGTTAAATTCAGCATAATTAATTATTTTAAATGGCTGGACAGAGTTTTACAAAGGCAAATTTTGATCATCAGGTAAGCAAACAGTTGCTATAGTTATTAAGACAAAAGTACATGGAAGCTAGAGACATCAAGGAGAGAATGCTCTGTTTTTCAGGGAAAAAGAGATAGGTGGTTATGAGTGTTTCTAGAAAGATGGGTCTTGAAAGATCAATGAGTGGTCGGCGGCTGCTCAGAGGGGAAAGGGGAATTCTAGGCAGGAGGTAGGAAGCGGCATAGTGCGTTTGCAGTATTGCAGGTGCTCTGTGTGGAAGGATAGGGAGTTGGAGAAGCTGAAGCTGAGGAGGCTGATGGGCCAGGTCGTGAAGGTTCTTGTTTGCCACATTTAGTCTTTATCATGTTTTGTTTTTTAAGTGGTTACTGAATGCGTTTCAGTTGAACAGTTTGATCAGGTACCGATTTTAGAAAGATAATTGGCACTGTATAGAGGATAGGTTGGATAAGTTGGAGGTTAAAAGCAGGGAGACTTGAAATAGCCCGTGCAAAAATTGATGGGTGCCAGAAAAAAGAATGTTACTGGAGTTGAGAAAGAGATTAATGAATGTGAGAGGTGTTAAGAAGTGGAGGAGTAAGGCAGCCTTTTTCAAAATGTTTAGTGTAGTGTGATATCAGTGGGTGGGAAGGTGATGGCAGTGATGAAAGACGTTTTCTAAACTGCATGCTGTAGCTCCCCTTAAAGAATCCAGTGCACATCAGCATATTGAAGACTGAGAGGTTCTGCTGTACAGAAAAGATGTTAACTGTTAAAGTGGGAATTTTTCAGACTTAAATGACCGTGAACATTAAAAAAATTTTTTTAATGTTAATACTTAGGTATATCCCACTAAGTTAGTGATCTAAGGAACATGCTTTGGGAAACAGCCATCTAAAATGTCATTCATTCAGCCAGAGCTGATCAGCAGGTGTGCACCAGTGCACCTGTACCAGCTGTTTACACGTGGTGATTATATTCTGATTGGTCAGTTTATCCATTCCAATTGGATTGATTCCCCTGCTGTATTGGTTGTTAATGTTTCATCACCCTACATCCAAATAATATTTATTGAACATTAAGTGCACTTTGATTAAAATCCAGTCTCCTTACTCAAAGTCCCTGCCAACCTCTCCAGACATTCTTATGCTACTTCCCATTTTCCAGATGCTTCCATCTCCTGGAGCACATACTAAGCTTCCCCACCACCACCACCACCACCACTTCAAGGCCTTTACACATATTTACTCCTCTGTCTGGAATGCTTATTCCTCTATTTGTATAGTAAAGCTTAAATGTCACCTCATCAGAGAGCCACCCGGATCACTCTGTAATGAAGTGTCACATGTTCATTCTCCATACCAGTGTTTTTAATTTTTATATTTGTCACTATCTATGCCGCCCATCACTACCACTCAGTGAACAAAATTTGTTTTATTTCCTGATGACCTTGCTCATTAGAGGTACCTCTCATTTCAGTGATCGCTCCATAAATGGGAGCCCTACGCTTTGACATAATCGAAACCTGTATCACTTCCAAATCTGGAATTCAGATTCCCTTTCTCCAACCACAATCTTTCTCCAGCTCATCTGCTCGAGATACCTCCATTAAAAGGTATTTCTACCTCATCACGACTAACAGTTAATGCTACCACTTGCTCACTATTCATCAGTTCACTCCCTGTCCTCAACTTGTCTGGCTTAGAGACTAGATCCCACTTTGCAAATATCCTCAGACCATACCCCTGCACCTCCCTTTATGTCATGATCTGGAAAAATCGCAGTTTTCTGTCTACTCTTGAGCAGTTGAATGGGAGAAAATTGTTACAACAGGCAGGTTTATAATCTCAAAACTTCAATAGGCTCAAAACTGGCAATTTTTCTGCAGTTTTATTGTAACAACGTGTTTCCACAAACTTAAATGATTTATGTACTTTTTTTTCTGCTGAGAAAATACAAAAATTTGACAGGAACTTTCTCAAATTTCATCACTAAATTTACAAACCCATCTATATCTGCACTTTCTTCTACTTGTTGGAAGCCAATCCCTCCTCACCTTCTCAAAAACTTGGAATTAACTACTCTTGTTTCATCAGTCTTTTACTAGATCCTTTCCAACAGCTCATAATATGTCCCTAATAGCTACTGTTCTTGAAAGAAAGGGGTGGGGAGAGTGGTCATTTGATCCCATCCAACTATAACCCCTTTAATTTAGTTCCCATCATAACTAATCTGAATTGCCTCCATTTTTCATTTACTACCACTTTGTGTGTCCCTACAACTTTGCTGAAATTGCTTTCATCAGGATCACCAGTCTCTTCCATGCTGTCATACCTGTAGGTTCTTTTTCTGCCCTCACTTACTGCCTCAGGAGCATTCAGTAGGGTTGATGACTTCCTCTTTGAAGTATTTTCTCTTGGTTTTCTTGGCATTGTCTCTTGGCTTTCTCCTTATCCTTACCGTTTCTGGCTGCTCCATCACTGACTCCAATCCTAGTTGCTCTTCCAGGACCTGGACCTTTGGCTCCTTGTGTGACTCTACAGTCTCTTTGGATGGTCTCCATTCTGTGGAGCTTAGTTTTATCAGTGTACCTGTCATACCTGAACACGTAACCCTAGGACCAAACTTTTTATAGTTCCAGGCTTTCATGTTCAGCTGCCTACCTCATAGTTAGGCATATCATGTCATATCAAAGTCATTTTCCCCACCCCGCCTTCAACCTATTCCTTTCCCAGTACTCTGTCTGAAGTCACTACCTAGGCTTCTCAAGTTAGGTTCTCTAGCCCCATGGCCAGTTACTCCATTACAGCACTCAACTTCCTTGATAACATTCATCTTGAGTTGTAATGGCTTTTTTTCTGCTGTGTTTAAATCTCACGCCACCACCACCACTGCAGCAAAACCAACCTATAGGTTGCACAAGGGCAGAAATCTTTCTAGTTAGATCACCTACTGCTTTATGCCAAGCACCTAGTCCAGTACCTTAAACATAATAGGTACTTAGCAGTAGTAAAATTTTATTGAATGCTTAAATGGAAGTTGAAGAAAACTTGACTCAAACTCTCATGGAGCTCAGAAGTACACAATTACTATCATTACTAGTTCTAGGGGTACTGTAAGAATATATAATAGGGTGAGAATATGATACTGCATGGTCTGTAGTGAGGGGAAGCAGTTAATGAAGACTTCACTAAAGAAGGAGGTATTGGAGGAAGGAAGGCAGAGAAAGCTTCAGACTAAGGGGAAACTGAAGAACTGGTAGGAATAACTTTTGAGGAAATGGTAAAAAAAACAAAACAAAACTGATAGCGTTTGAAGTGAGCAAGGAAAGGTAAGCAAGGACCACATCACACTGTGTCTTAGAAAGACCTAATTGTATTGGACTTTATCCTGGGTTCACATTTGGGTTCCAAGCAAAAGAATAAGATTCTTACATCTGCAGTTTTGTGGGGTTTTTTAAATTTATTTTTGGGCAGAGGCTACTCTTCGTTGTGGTGCGCGGGCTTCTCATTGTGGTGGCTTCCCGTTGCAGAGCACGGGTTCTAGGCACGCAGGCTTCAGTAGTTGTGGCATGCGGGCTCAGTAGTTGTGGCGTGCGGGCTCAGTAGTTGTGGCATGCAGTCTCCAGAGCACAGGCTCAGTAGTTGTGGCACACGGGCTTAGTTGCTCCACGGCACGTGGGATCCTCCTGGACCAGGGATCGAACCCATGTCCCCTGCATTTGCAGGCGGTTTCTTAATCACTGTGCCACCAGGGAAGCCCCACATTTGCAGTTTTAAAAGTTCACTCTGGTGAGAGCATTCCAGTGGGGAATTCAAGTAGACCAGTTAAGGCTGTCCAAGTCATCCAGGGGAGAGAGGATACTGTCGGTGTGGAGTGGTGATGGCTGAAGGAGAAAGGTGGATGGACTGGAGAGACCAAAAGTATTTGACAGGACTTGATCATTATGAGTTATGGGAAAGGAAGAGGAGGGGAGAAGTAGAGAAGATTTCCAGGGTTTTGCCTTGAATAAGTAGTTGAAGAAATACCATTTGTTCAGGTAGGTGAGACTGGAAGAGGAGCAGTTTTGTGAATGGGTGATTGGCTAGGAAAAAGTGTATAGAAAAGGGCCCAGGGCTGAACTCCGAGGAACTCAGTATTTAAAAGTAGATTAAGAGATAGGAAAAATCATGAGACAAATAGGATGGAAAGCATCCTCTGGCTTTAGTGGTAAGAAAGTAATCAGTGACCTTGGCAATTACATAGTTTGAATGGAAGCCAATTTTGAGAGATGTAGAGAGCAAGTGGAAACACCTATTTTTGGAAAGTTGGTTGTGAAAGAGAAGGTAGAATGGTAGCTGGAGAGTGTTACGGATTCCAACTAGTTTTTACAAATGCAGCATATTTTAAGTGCCAGTGAGGAGGATTTGGTAGAGAGGGGTTCAGATGCGAGAAACAGATTATCATAAAATTCTTTAGTTTCTGGCTTGGGTAATTGTGAATGATGATGCTGTTTACCAAGATAATATACAGGCATACCTCAGAGATACTGTGGCTTAAGTTCCAGACCACCGCAATAAAGCAAATATCGCAATAAATCGAGTCACACAAACTTCTTGGTTTCCCAGTGCGTATGAAAGTTATGTTTACACTCTACTGTAGTCCGTTAAGTATGCAGTAGCATCACGTCTGAAAAACAGTGTGCACACTTTAAAAATACTTTGTTGCGGGAGCAGTGGGATGAATTGGGAGAATGACTTGACACACATACACTGCTGTGTATAAAATAGACAGCCAGTGAGAACCTGCCGTAGAGCACAGGGAACTCTACTCGGTGCTCTGTGGTGACCTAAACGGGAAGGGAGTCCAAAAAAGGGGATATGTGTATGCGTATAACTGATTCACTTTGCTGTACACAGCAGGAATTAACACAACATTGCTCAAAAACAGCTATACTCAAAAAAATTAATTTTAAAAAATGCTTTATTGTTAAAAAACGCTAACCATCATCTGAGCCTTCAGCTAGTTGTGATCTTTTGGCAGGAGTAACATCAAAGATCACTGACCACAGACCACCATAACAAACAGAATAGTAAGTTTGAAATATTGCAAGAATTACCAAAATGTGGCACAGACGTGAAGTGGGCAAATGCTGTTGGAAAAATGGCCCCGATAGACTTGCTGGACACAAGGTTGCCACAGACCTCCAGTTCGTAAAAAATGCAGTATTTGTGAAGTGCAGTAAAGCAAAGAGCAATAAAACAGGTATGTCTGTAGAAGGAACATAGCGTTGAAGGAAAGGTTAATACTGAGTTTGAGGTTCTTGTAGGTCATTAAGGCAGAGAGGTATAGTGATCAGTTCTTTATAGGGGTCTGAAACAACAGCTCTGTCCCTTGAGGACAAGCATCCTGTCTTTGTCTTCTATCTCCTGAGCATTTAGCCCATAATCTGAGGTATAGTAAGCACTTAATACATTTTGCTGGAATTGAAAGAAGCAGCAAGCACGTAGGAAAAAAATACGTCACCACGGAGAGAACCCTGAGGAACACCAATACTTAGTGGACACTCAGTGGGCAGAAGAAAAACTAGCAGAGAAGACTTGGGAAGGAAGGGTTAGGTGACAGCCAGGAAAGGAGGTAGGGTATGGAGCATTATGGAAGCCAGAAGAGAGAAAATGGGGAAGGAAACCAGTCAGGAGCTGACCTTATTTGAAGGCCTTTAAGGTAAAGTCGAATACTTGTGAATTCTGGGAGGTACCCATTAAAGAGGCAGAAGTTGACATAGAGTAGTAGATGGAACCTGGTCTCAAGAGCAGGTGGAGGTATTAGCATTACCGAATAGAAAGGACATCTCTTAGACTAAGTCTGTTTGTTAAGTAGGAATGTTGAGTTCCTAGGAAACAGAACATTCCTGCCCCACAGCAAGCCTTGGAAAAGTAGGAAATCAACATTTAAATGTTAAAGTTTGAAGTGAAGAATGAGAGAAGGGGCTAAATATAAAAGGATTACTGATCAGCATTCAAGGCCCAGCTGAGTTAGGAAAGCATAATCTTGTAGTAGCACTGTCTGCATGGTTATGTAATATTTCCAGTGGTGTTCCTCAGCTTGAATAGAGGAGGAAGAAGGAAGAGGTTGCATAGTCCCAGGAGGAGTATTACATCAATGAATTGAGCCTGGTTAGGGTAGGAAACGAAGCCAAGAGGACAGAAGAAGATGGAGTGGTCTGGCTTCCCTGGTGGCGCAGTGGTTAAGAATCCGCCTGCCAATGCAGGGAACAAGGGTTCGAGCCCTGGTCCGGGAAGATCCCACAGGCCGTGGAGCAACTAAGCCCGTGCACCACAACTACTGAGCCAGCGGTCTAGAGCCTGCGAGCCACAACTACTGAGCCCATGCGCCTAGAGCCCATGCTCCGCAACAAGAGAAGCCACCCAATGAGAAGCCTGCGCACCACAACGAAGAGTAGGCCCCGCTCTCCACAACTAGAGAAAAGCCTGTGCACAGCAACAAAGACCAAACGCAGCCAAAAATAATAATTTTTTTTTAAAAAGAAAATGGAGTGGTCAAGGGACTGGAGGTCTTCTTTATTTTTTTTTTTTGAGGGGGGCTTAGAAGATTCAATATACAATTTTTAAATTTTGGTGTATAGTTGATTACCAGTGTGTTTCAGGTGTACAGCAAAGTGATTCAGTTATACATGTATCTATTTTTCAAATTCATTTCCCATTTAGGTTATTACAGATTATTGAGCAGAGTTCCCTGTGCTGTACAGTAGGTCCTTGTTATCTATTTTAAATATAGCAGAGTGTACATGTCAATCCCAAACTCCCAATCTATCCCTTGCCCCTGGTAACCATAAATTCTCTAAGTCTGTGAGTCTGTTTTTGTTTTGTAAATAAATTCATTTGTATCATTTATTTTTAGATTCCGCAGGAGGTCTTAATGGTGCCAAAGAGAGGGTATAGTGGGCATTAAGGCCAAGAATTAGGTATGAAAGACTAGAGCATTGCAATTTAAGATTTTAGGAGTAATGTAACACAGTGTCTGGAAATGGCCAGAGAAGTAGATTTCTGAATTAGAATGTAGATGAAGGCTGACAGAGTTGAGAAATTGAAACAGCTTTTGGTCTAATTTATTGGATGGACTGTACACAGAAGATGCTGTTAGTAGGAAGTGGTGAAGAAGACTGAGTCCAGTGCTGAAGTCCTAAATTCAGAGATTCAGTGGAGAGCGTGCTTCCAGACTACATGGTACACGTAAGGAGTTTTGGAAAGTAGCTTCTTCATGGTATCTTCTTGGCCCAAAAGTCTTGGGAGATCCAGGTTAAGTTAAGATAAAGTTGCAGAATATAAAGATGAGCTTTGAATTCTTTCTTCAAGACCAAGAGTACAGACAACAGGAACCTGCTCTGTCTAGCTTTCCCAGACCTGAGTCCCGTGTGTCAGATCTGCTAGTAATAGTAAAACAGTTAATATTATTTGACTTTTACTATGTGCCAGGCACCATGCTAGGAACTTTCCTTGTACTTCCATTTATTCTTTCACCAACTCTAAGAGTTCGGTGCTCTTATCCTCATTTTAAGATGAGGACAGTCTAGGTGTCTTGCCTGAAGATTGCACAGCTAGTATGTGGCAGAGCTGAGAGCTGAAACCAAGCAGACTGACTCCAGAGTTTGTACATCCCTTGATAGGGAGAACACGGGCAGCTACAGGAGCTAACGGGTTGCTCAGTGTCTTTAGCTGGAATGATGTTGTGAAAATTGTCCTGGTAGCTGGAGGGAATTTTCCCCAAGTGATTAGGAAACAGTATTAGGAGATGATTTGTAAATGATACTCCTTTTTTAAGACCCACATTTATGAAATTTTGTCATCTGTAGTTTAATATTGATTCCAAAGGAGGGAAAACCACTTCTGGAAGCCAATCTAGAGCCGTGAAGGTAGGGAACATAGAGGAGCAAAGGGCCCCTACTGGCGATGTTCACTCAGAAACCAAAGGAGCTGAGAGAGAGAAGGAAATGAGAAGCAACTGTGGAGGGCTAGAGTGGATTCTGCCCAGCTCTCTACTCTAGTCAGTGTGTACAGGGAGCCCTATAATTGAGACTGTAGTCAGGGGTTTTGTTTGCTGCCCCCTTAGCTACCAGGTTCTCGTGCTCCCCAGGATAGCTGTGGGTGTGGCAAAAGAATGTTCATTCTGCAAGCTGCACTTGCACAGACTTTAGTGCTACCAGTCCTGGACCCCCTAAGTGCCCCTATCCCACAGGGGAGGTTAGAGAAGAGGAACCGGGGCATCGGGGTGGTAATAGTAGCCCTCATGTGCCAAGGTCCCTGTGAAGCAGTGAGGTGTTGAAGTCACAGGGCTTTTGAGGACACGGTGGGTTTCAAACTCTTCAGGAGCAGATCACACCAGGAAATTCTTAGAGATCAGGTACCTAGGAGTTATCCTCACCAGGGGACTGCCCCCCACCCTTGCCAAGTCAAAGTCCTCCCTTTTATACGGAGGCTCCACAGTGTTAAGCAACACCTAGACACTTAGGGATGGGAAGGGGGATGGGATTATACAGAGCATCAATCTCTTACATATTTCTACAACACTTCTGCAATCTATACAACCCAGATGTTCAAACAACTGAAACCTTTTGGTAATTCTTGCTTGTTACCTCCAACCCTACAAAACCACTTTGTTAGCTGGTAAACTCATAACATTTACTTATTTGAAAATTTCAAAAGCATCCTTAATGTATTTGCTAAACCTACTTACAGCTACTTAAAACTGGAGCATTACAAAGTTTTTTTCTCAAGTATATCTGTCCTCAAAGGAAATTTTCTAATCCATGATGGCAGTTGAGTGGTGTTCTAACCTGATTTATACAGTTTAAAGTGTAATTCTCAACCCCTGCTCCATGAGAAGAATAGGAAAATTAGCAACCCTGTTTTATTAAGACAGTGACATATAGGGAAATTAAATGACTTGTGACAGTAAACCTACAAAACAGGTCTCTTGACCCCTGGTTCAGAACACTTTCTCTCTGTCCTGCTGGTTGAAGGTGTTTCCATTTCAAAGCAGGAGGATGAAGGTGGAGAGTGGCAGGGTTATACAGGGAAAGTTCTCATTGGAAATATGGGAAGCAGTGCCATATACTTATTTTAGTAATAAGGCAAAATTATAAGTTGTCATATGTCATGGCATATGTTGGTGTCTTACACTTTAAAAATAGTTTTTCTAAAAAAAATGTAGTCTACATGTTACCAATATAAAACGAGAAACTGAAGCAACTCTAGTTTCTTCCAACAAAACTTTGATCCCACACCAGTTCCCCAGCCGAAGTAGATGAGCCAGAACTATGAAAGGCAACAGCACCTCTGCTGGAAGTGAAGCAACCAGAAACATCCAGAACGTTCTGTGTGATAATGGTGTGCACTTTCCAACACAAAATAGTGATTGCTTGTGTGTAATCATTGAGCTTTTAACTTGTATTATTGTGCTCCTGTGCTCGCCCGCACCCTCTCTCTCTCTTTCTCTCTCTCTCTCTCTCTCTCTGTCTCTCTCTGTCTCTACGCTTACAACCCTGACAATGAGAGAAAATCTACATTTCGATTTTAAAACTATAGGCTGGAAGCCAACATTCCTACAGCCTGGCTATGTTTTGTTTTCTTTTCACTAACCAAACTATAACGTGTAGGCAGCTTTTTTCAGAAGTACAACGGGGAAGCAAAGGGCAGACATGCTCCAGCAGAGCTTTCAAGTCTGATACATTGAATCAGGCGCTCAGTGGACCAGCAGTTTGAGCGCTGAGCTCAAAGATCCTGGAAGGGAGGCTTGGGAACCCAAGACTGAAGTCTGGCTCTATCTAGTAGGACAATGGGTAATATTTAATAATCGTGTCAGACACTGCTCCTGATATGTCCACTCATTTAATCACAACCATAGGAGGTAGCTGGCTGTCACCACCTGACTCATCTATTCCAGGAGACCCATGTGTTCTTACTGAGGTTACCAATCCTAGAATACTGCTTGCAGGGAAATTTATATAGTAGTTATAATAGTATATATGTACATGTACACACACATATGTACGTATACCTCCAGCAGAGAAAGCAGACATTGTAGTAGATTTTATAACCCTGTCAGAGTGGGAAGAGAGACCCTGCCACCATTTGGATTTGGTAAAATCTATATTTAAATCCTGTTATTACCTTGCTTTCCCATCTCTATTAGAGGCGATGTTCATATTGGCTTCACAGGAAAAGTTACATACACTCCTTTTCAGCCATCGTGTATGTGTGTCCTATTCCATAAATATTTAGATGGTTTTTGTGCACTTGTCTCTCAGTGCATGTTTTTTAATTCACTTCACTTGCAGCTGCCAGCATCTGTCTCTCTGACTTAAGGTTTGTAAGCCTTTGCTGGAATGAAGTTGGTCTGGAAGTGAAATTTGAGGTGCAGCTCATTTACCTGCATATAAAATAAGTTTAAAGTGGGTATGTGTGTGTAAACTCCTCCGTTCCAGAGGCTTTGCTGTATGTGCTGGTCAAATGCTGAGTTGCACAGGAGTAAGTGGCCACAAGGTGGCAAGCTAAGACTGGAAAGTGTGTGTGTAGCTAAGGTCCAGAAACTGAATCAGGAATTACGTTTTCATTGTTTTTTAAATTATCTCTATAAAGGGCATGGGCTAATATGTGGTGGTCATTTATATTTTTGACTACTTATGATAGTTTGAATAGATATTGGAACAGTTTTAAAAATTGGGAGATGACTATGATATATTAGCTGTTGATTCATTTTAGGATAAATAGGCCACCGTTTACAACGGAAACAGACTAGAGTCACGTTGCAAGGATTATACACATTTTTAACTTTTCCCAAAGCACCAGTCAAAAAATCTTGTTTTGATAAGAAGGTAGTCAGTGCCACCTCTACATGCAAAGGAGACTTGGAAATGTGCCTTTTAAGCTGGGCACGTTGCCACTCCCAACAAAATCAGAATCAGCAAAATCAGAATTAGTTGCCTAATAAAGTAAAACCAACAAACAAACAAAAACTGGGTGCAACACAGTTGGTCATTACATGGAATACGAATATTCCAGAGATCTTTGAAGCTATTTGTACAGGAAGCTTCTGGAAGGCTAGATTTGGAGTTTTAAAAAACCGAATTCTTGCTCTGTCATTCCCTCTAACGTTAGGCAAGTCACTTTATCATTCTGAGTTGTAGTCTTCTCATTTGTAAGTATTTTTAAGGTTTCTTCCAATTCCAGAATACTATGATTTTTTAGTTTATACAACATAGTTATGCTGTAAATTTCATGAATACATTAATTGCTGCCAGCAGCTAGTGTGGATTAAGCCCTTAAGGTATGATGATGAAGGCCTTGGCTCTTGCCTGCATTCAATATGCTCATATTTAGAGGGGGATTTAAAAAAAAACCAAGCAAATAATATAGGGAGAAGTGATATAATACAGCCATGTATTAATATCTAACATTTAAAAAAATAACCTCTATGTGCCAGTGCTTTACGTGCATCATCTCATTTAATTCGTTCAGCAACCCTATAAGATAGGTATTATTTATCCCCATTTTATATCAAAAATTTGCTCTCTGATAGAAATATTTGATCCAAGCTTTGAAATGAAATCAGAATTTCTCAAGCTGAAGAAAAGAAGAAATGAAAACATACAAAACATTGATTATCTTACATGTCACTATAATGCCATGATTTTAAAGAAGGTAAATCTTACAACCATTTCTATGGAACTGCCTAACTTGTTTGTTGTAATGAGGAGTCTTGTTATTGTATAATACATGAAATTTGTTTTTTTAAGGCAATTCTCTATTAATCAGAGGTCTTTCTGTGGTATCAGGTTTATATAGTGATATATCCAATATAAAGTCTCACTGCTTTATCAGGCAATCATTTAATTGTGATGCAGTTCAAATTAATAGAACATTTCTATATTAGGTAAAAATCTTTATCTCTTTGATGTTCACCCATTGGTCCTGGTTCTCAAATCTTGGAACAGGAAATAAGTTATTTGTTTTCCAAGCATTGGGAAAGTCATTCCCTATAGTCTGAACACGAACTTCTAGTACAACAGAATTAAGTGAACTTTCTTTCATTAGCGTCATATTACACTGTGTTCATGTTAAGGTGATGGACAGCTAAAACTCCAAGGACTTTACCTCATGAACCGATATCAATCCTGGTCTCATATTAAAATTTTAATCTTGATGCAGAATGATTACTTGTTGCATTTCACCTGACTTGTTCTTTTTTAAATATATTTTTAATTAATTAATTAACTACTTTATTTATTTATTTATTTTGGCTGCACCGCGTCTTAGTTGTGGCAGCGGGCTCTTCGTTGCAGCATGTGGACTTCTTAGTTTCGGCATGTACGTGGGATCTAGATCCCTGACCAGGGATCAAACCTGGGACACCTGCATTGGCAGTGCGGAGTCTTACCCACTGGACCACCAGGGAAGTTCCTCACCTGACTTGTTCTGAACAAAATTCTATTGAGATCTATAAACATGTCTCATTTCTGCCATTCAATATACTGGTCATTTCTTTTGTCTTCAGTAGATAGAAGCGTGCCTTCTGTGTCTTCATCCTAATCGGTAATATGAATGTAGTCAGGAACTGTTTTTGTCTGTAAGTAAAAGAGACTAACAAATCAATGACTTACATCAGGCGGGAGTTAAGTTCTCTTTCACATAGCAACAAAAACAAAAGCATGGAGACAGGCGGTGCAGAGCTAATGGCAATTCCATAATGGTGTCAATGTCCCAGGAGCTTTCTTTCTGCTCCTTCATCCATAAGGTCTTGCTTCCATCCTCAAAGTCACCTCATGGTAGAAGATGTTCACTGCAGCTCCAGCTATGATGTCTCAGTCAGGAAGAGACGGGGGGGAGCAAAAAGCATGCAAGGTAGATCGGCCCCACTTTTTAACTCTCCCCAAAGCATCAGTCACAAAATCTTGTTTTGACAAGAAGGTTGTCACACACTGCTAACTACATGCAAAGGAGACTTGGAAATGTGCTTTTTTTTTTTTTTAAAGCTGGGCACATTGCCACCCCCAACAAAATCAGAATTCTTTTAGGTGGAGAGGAATAAATATTGGATAGATGAAAGATGGAAGAGGCAAGAGGAACACAAACATTTTTTTCCCCAGAAACACTGTGCTGCTCAGTACCAGGGACCTAAGCTGTGGCAACACAAGGATGTGAAGAGGTGAATGAGACACAATTCTCGACCTTGGTCACAGTCAGTAGTTTTAATATCATCATTAAATTAATGTGATTAGGAGCAATCTTCTCTAAGAAGATTGGCTTATCAGGTTTGCTAATCTTCTACAGAAAGGTCTCAAGTTACTGTACTTACTCTCCTTTGAGATCAATGCTTTTTAATTGAAGGCACTTGGCTAACCTAGTGAGTCATACTTTTAGTAACAGGGGATTGATGATCATCAATTTAATTAATGACATTTTTATAACAAGAATGTGGAAATTGTACTGCTTAATATTCGTCTCCTCTGCCCCAGTCTTCTGCAGAGTTTTAACAGTGACCTTTCCCTGAGGGCTAGGACTCTGGAGTCCACTTCTTCAACTTCCTGTTGCTCTGCACAGACAAGCAGAGCCTGCCGCAGTTCTCTACCACAGCCATTCTGCCCATCTCCACTCTGACAGGAGACATTAATGTCTGAGAGAAATTTTAAGATAAAAATAAGTTCAAGATAAAAAAGCTAAAACAAGATTTAAAAAACTACATATATCACTTTTGTCTGGACAACATTTTTTCTTTTTTCTTTTAATAGAAAATTAAATCTCCATAGCTGGCGAAGGATCCGATACTTCACCTGTAAGTAGACGGGAATGGTGGCTTATTTGGGTAACATCCAGAACTCATTTCCCATTGCTTTCAGACAGAATTTATGGGTACAGTTACAGAATTTTAAAAGATCATCTTCATCTTCTCAGAATAGGAAGGCTGTTTGTTAAACTCTCTGGCACAGTGAAAACAAGATAGGTCTCTGGAAAATTCTCAGAACTCGCCACAATCACCAATGTCTTTTACAGCTGAAAGAAGATTTGCTTTGTGAGAAAAGACCCAATTTTATATTAAAGAAAGAGCTGCTGGCAGGTCTCTCCCAGAACACCTCCCTTGGGCTTTTGTCATTAAAATTCAATTGAACGCTGACATTTTTTACCTCCACGTGCCCCACCACTGCTTTCCTTCCTCACCAGTTTTTCACAGAGCTGCGAAATGCCCTCTCATTTGTGCTGTGTCATACTAAATACACAAACAAAATAAAATGTAAACTAGGAATACACTGGCATCAGTGTTTAAGGCAAGTGTTACATGCATGTGATGAGATGTGAGCTAGAAAGAGATGGAGCACTTTGGGGTTTTCAATTGCTTTACTTTATTTATTAAAAATTTAAGCACTTCCCTGGCGGTCCAGTGGTTAAGACTCCGCGCTTCCACTGCAGGGGGTGCGGGTTCGATCCCTGGCCGGGGAAGAACCCGCATGCCGTGCAACCAAAAAATAAAAAATGCTTAAGGCATCTTTGGGAAATAAAGGTAGAGATATTTTTTTAAAAAATTAAAAACAAAAGTACATGTGAAACAATGAAAAGATTTATAAAAAGTTCATCTCTCCTTCTCTTATTGTAACCAGTGTTGACATCCTTTCCCGTCTTTCCTCCTATTGACACAAACATTCTATACGTACACACGTGTAAAAGTTAGGATGCTTGAAGCCTAAGAAGGAAAGGCTAATACAGGAGAAGAGTCATACCTCTTTTTTCTATTATACAGGAAAGAAGTTAATGAAAAACATGATTTTTTTAGGACTCTTTTAGTTGCAAGACCCAGAAACCCAATTTAAACCAGTTTAAACAAAAATGGGGAATTTATCTTCGATGTAACTAAACTTTAGAAAGGGTAGGGGTGGAGCCAGTGTCAGGGATAGCAGGATCAAAGAATTCAAACATCCTCAGGTATTTGCCTTTTTTCCCCTCCCGTCTAGTCTTTGCAGTTTGTCTGTCTGAAGAAAGTTGGCTTAGTTTCCTTGGGAAGATTGGAACCATAGCCACTTGCATGCCTAGGCATTCTTCTATCCAAGTACTTGAAAAAAAAATTCCCTCCAGCTCCAATTAGAGGAAACCCTGTGGCCAGGGGCAAAGTCTGTAACCAGAAAGATTCTGGGGAAGAGTGCAAGGGAAACAAAATAATTGCAAGTCAGGAATGGCTTGAGTGAAATTAGAAAGACATCTGTTTAGTGATCTGGGAAGCCTGATGTGGTGAGCAGGTGGTTTAAGGCAGACCTATGGTGATTGTTAACTCTGCTTTTACTAGCTGTGTGTCCCTGAAAAGACTAACTGCCTTTGTGGGTCTCACTTTAGGGGGATCAAGTGAGGTGATGTAAATACAGGATACAGATGTGAGATACTCCACCCCATCTTCACCTCCACGCTCCTTAATGGAAGTGGAAATTTTCTGGAGGTGGGAATTACATCTAAAGATGCACAACACAGTGTCTTGCTTCTATTAATCATTGCTCAATAAATATTTATTGATAAGAGAAAGAATAAAGATGGCAAAATTTAACTGCCAATTTCTCTCAATCAAACGCTTTGGGTCTTCACTGACACCAAGACAGCCTCCAGAATGTTCATATAGGAAACTCATTTTGTAAATTAATTAAGCTTCAAAAAGAAAAAAATTATTCCCCTTCCTATCTAAACAACTTTATGCATGGCCTTTACCTCCATTACCTTTAAGTCTCCTCTGTACGCAAAGTGGAAAGGCAAGAATGTACATATGCATCCAATCCTTTTAGCTTGAGCAGAGCTTGTTCTCATAACTGAGGTGAAAAAGCTGAGGTCCCCAAAGGCGTTTCAGCAGCAAATTCATTCTCAGACTGAAAAATTCGCTGATGTCCATTCCAGTTCTGTGCACTAAAACCCTGTGTTCTAGATTCCATGCCATGATCAGGGCCTCCAAAACCTTAAACCTCTTTAACCACCTATTACTGTAGAAAAAAATATATGTTCCTTGAAGTCCTTCCTGGTTACCTGAATTTGTGAAGGCTAGCTTTTGTGAAAACACAAACATGTTTTCATGTCACAAGGTGAAGTACAATGGATGCAAGTACCTGAGTCCAGCAGTGACGTGTGGTGTAAACTGGAGGAGGGGGACCACAGAGTTCACATCCTCTCTGCTGTCCAGACAGTCTTTAAAACAGATTATGACTGCTGTTGGCAGCATGGTCTGGAGGCTACATAATGACACAAATAACCTTCGTTATGCATGAACTGTAGTGAGACATTTTATGTTAAAGAGGGCAGGCTGTGGAAGACATGACATGATTTGTTTTAGTTAAAGTTACATTTTTATGCACTTACTTTTTGTTTAAAAAATCCCAGCGGAGAAGAATGATTTCTGAGCTATCTTTACCAGGCAGGGTTGCAAATCCTATTCTAAAATTGTCAGAACAAGTTTTATTTCACAGAATAATCATGCCCAGTGCAGCCAAGTAACGATATCAATGACAGTCAAGTAACACCGCAAAACCACTTCATTTTTATTCTGGAGAAATGCACATATGTTAGAGTATTAAATCCAAGGAGAATATATCTGTGATTTTTTTTAAAATAGGAAAGTAAAAGAAAGCCATAGTTTTCAAATCAAGTGATAATAAACATGTCTTTTTCTTTTTTTTTACATTTTTTGAACCAATGTAACAGCATAGTACACATTTTACTATCTATTCTAGAAGGGGATGTACTAGCAAATCTTAGGCAAACTATGACATATTGTATAGTACATTGTGAATTCCTGATTGTAGAAATGTCCAACATATGGAAATTTACAAAGTATTTCATTGTTCTGTGGTTAAAGATAAGTGTTCGGTAACTATCAGGTAGGCATATTCTTTTTCTGGGTCCTCCCCTTGCTCCCTACCAATGTGCTTCTCTCTGTGAGACCTGCCTTCCCTCGTGACTCTAGAATGATCCTTGCAAATGTCTGCTAGTTCAGGCTTAAGTGGAATTATCTCCCAGTAACACTTGTATTTAAGTTGGAGACCAGTAAATGATGGCTTTCTTCCCTTTCCCCTAGTCCACTTATATCCAGGGACACCTAAACTGCAAAGCGTCCTGGGCTCTGTGGAGTTTTCCCCAGGCTGAACCCTCTCACTGAATGTGCTTCTGTGTGCCCCTGGTTAGCTGCTACCCCACCCTCATCATAGTCTTTCTCTACAAAGTTTGAGTAGGGCTGAGTGAGTGGAGCGTTGGCTGCCACTTGGAACGATTGCCAGTGCCTCAATAGTTGCTTGGAGGCCATCACATTTGAAAGAAGTGTCACTTTTTATATTTTCCAGTTGATAGATCTAAGCACTTAGAAGAATGCTGTTAGTTGGCTTTCTTCAGACTAAGTTGCAATTAACTATTCAAACACAACTCATGTAGGGTTCTTGTGGATGAACCCTACCACCAAACAATGAGTCCTCTGTCTAGTTTATACAACTGAGCACATATTGAAAATTTAAAAAATTCCTCCCAAGTGACATTAAGGCTGACACCCTTTGTTTTCCAAGGGAGCCTATGTCTACTTCAGAGGGATGCGGGTTTGCTTTAAGCCTCTTGTGTGCTACAGAGTACCTTTGTTTCCCCTTCCTGGGCTGTGCTCATGGCTGAGTCTAAACGGTGCTTCTGGAGCAAGGGAGGGGCCCCCATCTCACCATATTTAACATATCTGAGGTTGTGGCACTCACACACTGAGGACTTGAGTTTTTTAGAGTATTTTTGGAGACAGCACTTAATAAAACACTTGAGGACCAAAAAACTCAGTTCAGTGAAATTCAACACAATGCACAGGCATGAGGTAATGACCAAGAAGAGGATGAAAATCGTTTTCTCTGTGGGTTTGGAGACGAAGCAGTCCACAGTGTTGGGACAAGGCTTCAAATCACACTGCATAAAGTAGGGAACACTAAAGCCACCATAGAGCTTGTAAAATAAAACCAGGAAGCCAATTTCAAAACCAGTTTTAACAATGAGGCTGATAAGGTAAGTGTACCACAGGCCCCCATCCATGGTGCCTGGGCTGACATAGAGTTTCTTCCTGTGCCTTTTCTCTCTACCCTCGCGATAGGCTACATGTAGAACCACCAGAAGTGAAGGCGTGGAGACCATGATCAGTTGTAAGGCCCAAAGTCTGACCTGGGAGATGGGGAAGAAGTAGTCAAAACACACATTTTCACAACCAGGCTGTCTAACGTTGCACTCAAACTCTTTCTGCTCATCTTTCCACACATGCTCTGCCGCCACCATGTAGACCAGCAAACGGAAGATGAACATGACAGCCAGCCAGATCCACCCGATCCCAGGGGAGTATTTATTTACTCCACTCAGGAGGTCTCTGAGGAACATCCAACTCATGACTTAGGTTCAAAAGAAGGCAATATTCTGCAAAAGAAAACAGTTTCATCATGATTCATTTACTTCTATTCCATTGATCATTTCTACTGTCTTACTCGTAGATTATGGAATTATGGAAGATGAACTTGACTTTTTGCATTATTACAACCCTGGATGTTCAGGGCTCTCTAAGAATCCCTTAGGATATGCTCGCTTTCATACAAGGAGATGACACGGCTGGTCCACAGGACGTAAATGAGCCCATGCCCAGTTTAATTTGGAATTTGGTTTGTCATCCCACACACACTAGCCCATTCCCAAACAAATCCTTCTACTTTATTGCTTCTGTCTAAGGATGGTTGGGCTCTATGGCTGATCTAGAAAGAATTAGATATGAATCCCAAGGTGAACTTGGTACCTTGAGATATCCCTCACATGCCAGCTTCTCTTTTTTTCTTAATGTTCTTTTTTTATTGAAGTATAGTAGATTTACAATATTGTGTTAGTTTCAGGTGTACAGCAAAATGATTCCGATATATATTTATTTCAGGTTATTTTCCATTATAGGTTATTACAAGATACTGACTATAGTTCCCTGTGTTCTACAGTAAATCCTTGTTGCTAATCTATTTTATATATGGTTGTGTGTGTCTGTTAATCTCAAACCCCTAATTTATCCCTTCCCACCCTTTTCCTTTTTGGTAACCATAAGTTTGTTTTCTATGCCTGTGAGTCTATTTCTGTGTATTAATTTTTGGATTCCACACATTGAAGTTGTATCTCTACTCACCTTCTCTAATTTGTCAGTGCCCATCCCTAATCCTTAAAGGTTATTCCCTGTCCCTACCGCCTCCTGTGTTCAGTATCTCATCCCAGCTGCTTGCCTACAATTTGATAGTGAGAAGTGAGCCTCTCCACTATGAACTCCCTCAAACTCATGCTCCCTTATCCCTCCAGATCTACTTACATCGGTGCCCAACTTACCTTCTTTACCCAGTTTGGAGGGAGAGGGTTGGTCTCTTCTCACCTCAAAATGATCATTCCAGCTCTAATCCCATTCTTGATCTACCCATTTCCCCTGTTCTGAATTCTGTATCTTCACCCTCTACTGCCCCTTCCTCTCAGTGTATAAACGTGCTGAAGTGTTGTCCATTTTTAGTGGGGGATTCTTCATAGCTTCTCTTTCTGGCAACCGCTATCTTTATCCCTTATTTCTACTTCCTCAACTATTATTTACTCATCAACTCACTGAGTCTAGTTTTTCTTCTCAGCATTGCACTTAACTTCAACTACCTCTCAATTACCAAGTGTTCTGGACACTTCGAATCTCCTTTAATTTTCCTGTGATGTTTGATACTGTTGCCTGCACTTGTGTTTTTGAAACTCTTTCAGCCTTGATTTCCATACCATTCTCCCCACTCTTTCTGTTATTCTGATCCTCTTGATTGTACCATCTTAGCTGTCTTTGCTCAGCCCTGAACAGCTCTGTCCTCTGCTCTTTCTTCCCTCCATATGCTCTCCCTGCAAAACCTCATGCATTCCTACAGATGCAACTACTGCTTTCAGGTTCTTGTTTCCCAAATCTTAGGCTCCTCCCCAGACTTCCAGATCTCACTGCCTTCTGGCTATTATCTAAATATCCTACAGGCATCTCAAACTTGATATGTCTGTAGTTCAATGTATTATCTCCTCTGCCCTTTGATTTCCTTATGTGGTTAAACAGCATCACTAACGCCCAAGCACCCAGGTCAGAAATCTTATACTCATCCTAGATGCCTCTCTCACAACCGTTTTAAAATTGCTCATCAAGTTCTTCCGATTCCTCCTAAATATCTCTCAAATTCACTTCCAAGTCACTGCTGAGCTCTCTCTCACCCATACAGCCCTCCCACTGCTTTCTACATCCGGTCTCAGCATCTCCTCCATTCCCCTCCTAGTACACCCTCAATGCTGCTCAATTCTCTTGCGCCCCTCTCCGTCTCTTTTGCTCTTTACCCTACAAAAGCGGATAGGAAGCTAGGGAGCCTTCTTTTTCATCTCAGCGACATTGTCTTTCTCGCACTCTCGGCTTCCATTTTGTCATATAACTGAACTCCATGGGCTGGGCAGTGATTTTTTTTTGTTGAGCCTACAGTGTGCTCAGCCTTCTCTGTTTAGTGCTCTTTTGAGTTGGTCTGTCGCAACCAGCCTGGAAAGTGGGGTTTTTGTTGGTTTGTTTATGGTGGCGGTTGTATTGTTCTTTCAGATGAGAAAGCAGACTCTGAAAAATAAAGCCACTTCCCAAGGTCACAAAAATAAGAGGCAAAGCAGGGTTCAAATCCAATTTTCGTCACTCTAAAACAGAGTTTCTCAACAGCGGCACCATTGACATTTTGGGCTGGATAATTCTTTGTTCCAGCAGCTGTCCTGTGCATTGTAGGCAGTTTAACAGCATCCCTGGCTTCTCCCAGCTAGATGTCAGTAGCACCACCTCCCACCCTATTTGTGACAACCGGAAATGTCTCCGGACAATTCCAAATGTACACTGGGGAGATGTAGCAAAATCTCTCCAGTTGAAACCATTGCTCTTAACTCTCTAGTGCAATCAGAAGATGTAGACTGGAGCTCCAGGTCTGCCGCTAAGATACTTCATGATTTCTCAGGTGAAAACCTTGCCATTTCAGGCCCTATCTGCTATTACAAAGATGGATTACTTCTTGCCTTCTCTATAGACTCTGCCAAAGGAGCATCATGGAAATGATGATGTGAGGGGAACCAGGGGGTAAAGAAAATGGGGATATTGTGATAGTAGCATTCCTGCCAGAGCACATCACATGATCTCTTCCAGAGGGAACATTATGTAACAAACCCACATGCTAGAACCCTGAGGAGGTGCATGAAGGTTAAGAGGTATTTTCAGAGACAACAAAGACACATGTACACAATGCCCTATTCAGCAGGGAATAAATACCTCAGTGTCCTTGGTTTTCAGAACACAAACAAAATTGTATTAAATAAAAAGGATTCTCAAATCCACCTGAAAGGTAAACATCTCCATGAATTATTAAAACAAAGCCCCAAAGATTAAAAAGGGGACAAAAGGGTCTTATGTTTCTCTATGACATGTGTCACTGGGCATTTGTCTGTATTACTCAGGAGGATGTTTATGTAATGTTGCAAAATATTTAAAAGTACCCTGTTGGACATTTCAGAGAACGGATAAAGGTAAGAGATTTTCTTTTTTTTCAAAAAGAAAAGTAGTAAGAAAGTGACTGGTGTTTGAATAGGATCAGAAGACTGACGCCATCAAATGTGTCAGGACTATGAATTTCATCTGACTAATGTCCATCCTATTTTGAAGTTCTCTACTGATGGAAAGGCAATGGCTTTTCTCAGGAGGGAGGGGTGTTCTAATATGAGTTCACTTTTAACAGGGGTGGTTTACCGTAGCGGATAAGAGCCTGAACGCAGTGTTGGACTCCTTGGGTTCAAGTCCAAGTTCATCTGTGATAATAATAGTACCTACCTCATGGGGCTCAAAACAGAGACTGACACACGGTAGGTGCTCAGTAAGCATTATCATTATAATTTTTAGTTTTTCCATTAAAAACCTTTTCTTGGTGTCAAAGTGAAGTCTTTCCAATTGCAAGGTAAGTATATATATATATATATATATATATATATATATATATATATATATATACATATGTATATATATATATATATATTTTTTTTTTTTCTCTAGCTCTGTTCCTATGAAGGATAATAGTTAGGAATCTCCCAGTAATAGCCCTTTAAGCATTTGAAAGCAGTGAAATCATCAGCTCAACATTTTTATCTCTTAATAATGTAGATTGTCTCCTTATTTTTAAAAAGGGTCTTTAATTTATCCCTTTTATTAAATTACTAAAGATTACTCTCAATTTTTAAAGAGTTTCCGTTTACCATGTCTAATGTACAAATTATCCTATGACTCTCTCCTTTCTCTTAAGAAGCAGCAGTTAACTGCATAGGAATTTAGTTTGGAAAACATAAATATTTTCAGAAAGTAAAATATTCAATATTCCAATATCAGGAATAATTTTGGAAATTGGAAATTTCCCCCAAACATTTGATCTAAATTAATTTTGTCTGTTATGTATTACAGACAAAATAAGTTGAACAGAGTTCTGTGGAATATAAGTGAAGTGTGTATTGGGAAATAATGTGCATGTGTACGTTTCTCTAGGGGGAGTGGATTTAAAGAGGCTGGGAAGGAAGGTTGGAACTTATATTCTGGAGGGCTTTGAACACATTTTTATTTTTAACATCTTTATTGGAGTATAATTGCTTTACAATGGGGTGTTAGTTTCTGCTTTATAACAAAGTGAATCAGCTATACATGTACATATATCCCCATATCTCCTCCCTCTTGCGTCTCCCTCCCACCCTCCCTATCCCACCCCTCTAAGTGGTCACAAAGCACCGAGCTGATCTCCCTGTGCTATGCAGCTGCTTCCCACTAGCTATCTATTTTACATTTGGTAGTGTATATCTGTCCATGCTACTCTCTCACTTTGTCCCAGCTTACCCTTCCCACTCCCCGTGTCCTCAAGTCCATTCTCTACGTCTGCGTCTTTATTCCTGTCCTGCCCCTGGTTCATCAGAACCATTTTTTTTTTAGATTCCATATATATGTGTTAGTGTACGGTATTTGTTTTTCTCTTTGTGACTTACTTCACTCTGTATGACAGACTCTAGGTCCATCCACCTCACTACAAATAGTTCAAATTCATTTCTTTTTATGGCTGAGTAATATTCCATTGTATATATGTGCCACATCTTCTTTATCCATTCATCTGTCAATGGACACTTAGGTTGCTTCCATGTCCTGGCCATTGTAAACAGAGCTGCAATGAACATTTTGGTACATGACTCTTTTTGAATTATAGTTTTCTCAGGGTATATGCCCAGTAGAGGGATTGCTGGGTCGTATGGTAGTTCTATTTTTAGTTTTTTAAGGAACCTCCATACTGTTCTCCATAGTGGCTGTATCAATTTACATTCCCACCAACAGTGCAAGAGGGTTCCCTTTTCTCCACACCCTCTCCAGCCTTTATTGTTTGTAGATTTTTTGATGATGGCCATTCTGACTGGTGTGAGGTGATACCTCATTGTAGCCCTGATTTGCATTTCTCTAATTATTAGTGATATTGAACACATTTTAAAGAAGTTTATTCTTTGTTCTGTGAAAAAAAAATGGGAGTGAGAAGAAGGTGCTGGGACAATCAGATTTCCACATGCAAGAGAATGAAGTTGGATCCCTGCCTCACACCATTAAAAAAATTTAACTCAAAATGGATCAATGACAAAAATATAAGAGCAAAACCCATAAAACTCAAAATCCTCCACCAGCTATTCTAAGGTTCTACTAACTGATTAAGAGAAATTAAGAATAGTATCACAGGCCTCCATAAAACATAACGTCCTGGAGTGAGAGCACTGTCAGGCTAAATTAAGTAACTCAGAATTTGGAGACAAATACCTCCTTTGAGTGTGAAATGAGTAAAAAACATCATGGGATGTTATTTATAGAAGAAACCCACCCCAGAGAGATCATCTGTCCTGTATTCCTGGGATAACATGGAAAAATACTAGAAAGTTGGTAGATATGTAGATTTAAGGGTGTAAGATTATGCAAGACTTCGAACATCAAGAAGAGAATTGGAGGGCTTCCCTGGTGGCGCAGTGGTTAAGAATCCACCTGACAATGCAAGGGACACGGGTTCGAGGCCTGGTCCGGGAAGATCCCACATGCTGCAGAGCAACTAAGCCCGTGCGCCACAACTACTGAGCCTGTGCTCTAGAGCCCGTGAGCCACAACTACTGAGCCCACATGTCACAACTACTGAAGCCCGCGGGCCTAGAGCCCGTGCTCCACAACAAAGACAAGCCACCGCACTGAGAAGCCCGCACGCTGCAATGAAGAGTAGCTCCCGCTTGCTGCAACTAGAGAAAGCCCGTGCACAGCATCGAAGACCTAATGCAGCCAAAAATAAATAAATTAAAAAAAAAAAAAGGAAGAGAATTGGAAACTTTTTTCCAATCATAGCAACCAGAAGGTACCTGAGTAAAGTGGGTAGTAAATGAAGAAACAGAGAGAAGATAACCAACCATGTGGTCCTGTGAGTGGCATCAAGACATGGCAGCAAAGGTTCACAAAAAAGTAGAGGTCTGCATGAAAGATAGGTGAACAGAAACGACCTAAAATGACATGGACCTGCTAAGAGTCTACACAGTTCTCTGGGTAGGGAGAACACAGTAATGTGCAGACACCACTCTCTCTTCTGCAACTGAGGATCCTGGGTTTTCTGGGACAACCCCTACTGCAAACATGCTGAGCTATTGTCAGAGCTAGTGAGAACATGCACAAGTCTTAGGTTTAAAAAAATGAGTCCCAGTAACCATCTGGTAGGACAAGGATAGCTAATGCATCTGGCTCCTATACATCCTGGATTAAATGTCCATTACAATCATTTGATTCTCATTACTCCAAGTGACCAAGCAACCTTCTGAGGAATTGTTTTCTTGCTGAGATTCCTTAAGCTGTGCAATGAAGTTCTCCTGAGATTAGATGCAAGACTTCCAGTCCCTGGAGAGGTGCTTTATAAATCAGGCTTCCTGGGGCTTGGTTAACATGGATGAGTCCCTTAGGGATGACTCCACTCGGGGTGAACTAACTATACACCTGAGCTTCCGAGCCTTTGGGCCTGAGCACCAGCCCGCCCGTTCTTCTCTTATTGCAGGATGAGCCTTTGCCATGCCAGCAACTTCTAGCCACACAGGAGGCTTCACTTCTTGTGTGGTTCAGGCATCAGGAAGCAAGTGCCCTCTCTGGGCTCTGAATGGGCACAAACACTGTCCAAGAAACCCTGGCACTGCCAGGAGCCGGGGACCTGCTCTGTCGTTACCAAGGAGTGCTGTTTTGAAACTTGCATTAGAGGGGGACCAGATATCGAATGCCACACGCACCATTGGTGACAAGCCCTGAAAAAGCCATCAGCCTCCATACCCAGCTTCTTTTGCTTCTCAGTAATAATAATACCTTGGATATTATTATCCCTGGATAGTGCTTGACCGTTTCCAAAACATCTCACAGCCTCTCATCTGACCCCCACCCCATCTTCTGTAGTAGGCAGTGTGTGGTAGGACCCTTAATGCACTGACGAAGAAACCAAAACTCAGGGAAGTGGCTTGTCCACAACGCGCAATAGTCAGTAGAAAATCCAGCAGCAGAAGCCAGGTCCTGCAGGATGGGTCTCCAGCTCCCCCTGGAGCTGATTTCTGTCCAACCTTGCACACAAATCATTTAACCCCCAAAGAAAACAGTTTCCTCTCAAGGACCTCTTTCCATCTCTGAGGCCCATAGAACGTGCTGACACGTGTGAACGCTTTAACCCCATGTTCGATTATAAGGCATTTTCATTTTTAGAGATGGCCTATTTGGGAAATGCCAAAAGCAGAAAGTTTCTCAACCCAGGACCTGTGGCCCCTGAAGGGCTGTTGTTAGATTCTCAAGGGTCTATGAGAAGAGTTTGTGTGTGTGCTTTCGGTCTAGGATCTTCAAACAGGCAAACAAAAGCACCGCTGAATGACCAGCTCATAACAAGGGCTGCCCCAGGATTTCAGCGCTCACATTTACGTGTTTGGCAAACTACACAGCCTTCAGGCCAAATCCAGCCCACCACCTGTTTTGTAAATAAAGTTTTTTGGGACACAGCCATGCCCATTCATTTACTATTGTCTTTGGGCGGCTTTTATGCCAAAACAGCAGAGTTGAGTAGTTGCAATAGAGATAAAACTGCTCTCAAAGCCTAAAATATTAACTATCAGGCCTTCTGCAGAAAACATTTACTGACCTCTGATATATATAAATTATGTTTAAAAGCATCTTGGAACCAAGTTGCAGAATTTTAATCACCTAGGCCTGTGAGCAGCAGCACAGAATGGGTTGTGCTCAGGAAAAAGCTACATGAAGCCACAGGGAGAGCCGCGGGAACCAAGGTGCTGGTGGCTGGAACGGGGACCGGTGGTGGAAGAAGCAGCCAGGACCAGCCCGACGCGTCAAGCAGGCCCATCACAAGGGCTCTGCCGTCAGAATCTCATCCTCGCCGTGAGTAGCGATTTCATTTCAGCAAAACGACATCTTTTGTCTGCTAAACTTTAATTAGTTTAAATTTAATTTATTGGTTTCGCAACGTTTGGTTTTTCTTTTGTAAATATATCCCCATAAAAGCCGTAAGTCTAAAGATTAGCCTGTAGATGTAAAATTATTTTACGCCTGATTTTATGTTTTACACATATCAATAACAGTATAGTAAAACTTGAATTGTCAATACTGAGGGTCCACAAGCAGTGCTGAGTAGAACAGTACCCACCCAGGCTGACACGTGTCCATATGCACCACGTGCCTGGGATTTCATTTTCCTGTGTGAATAAAGGCGTTGCCATTTTCAGAGGACCCCCCTCTTAGGAACAGTGCAAAGGTTGTCCTCAGGCCACACAGAAAAGACCACTGAAAGGTCCTGGGCTGTGCCTCTGTGCTCCCATCACCTCACTTATATCAGTCCACACCCTGTGCTCAGGCCAGGCTTCTGCCCTGGTCACAGGCTCCCGAAGCCCTTGTCACCCACACGTTCCAAATGGGCAACTTTACTTAGCGGCAGCACATCCAGAAAGGGCATCTGTGATGCGGCACAAAACTGAAGAGCGGTATGTCTAGGTTTGTCATAATTAGGATCCCTTCCCTGAGGGAAACTTTTGGGAAAGAGGTAACGACTACCCAATTACAAGAAATGGCATTTTCCCAGTAAATAAACAAATCCTACCATAAGAGAAATAAGCTTAACTTACCTCTTGACACAGATGTGAAGATTAAAAAGAAATCCAGTCCACTGCTCATTCCATTTAAAAAACCATGAGTTGATTATATCATTTCCCTGAGAGGGAACTGGTGTTTTAAGCTGAGGAAAATGGAGTCCAGTGGTTTCCAAGGTAGCGTAAGCAGAACAGGTGTAACCTGATCATTTGTTTTGGCTCATAACTTCGATGCGCATTCTTATGTCTCTGCTGTTTAAAATATATGTTAAAAGAGAACTGAAACTGAAAAACCAATTCAAAGCCACTGACGTACACACAGTTCATTGAACATGCCTTTTTATAAAACCTTGTCATTATCTAAGCAAAGAAGCTGGGACAATGAGGGAGGGTGTTTCATCTTTTTAAATGATTTCCCAAGGTTATTTATCAAAAGCCATCTACGGGGGGAAAAATAGGCAAAAGAACAATTTAAGTCAATCTATCTTTAATGAGCTTATTTTAACTTCACTTCATGGGTCATAATCTTAGAAATCCAGAAAGTAAAAAGCATAGTAAACATCACTTTTCTAAACCCAGGAAGCATTGATAACAGACATTTTCTATGTATATCACAAACAGAAAGAAAAAGTACTTTATCTTTTTATGGAGCCATTTCTAGGCATGAGTTTAGCTAAAATTAAAGACGTGCAGAAATGAAAATGAAACCCTTTTTCTCTTGGAACAAGAATAACTTAGAAACAGAATTTTACAGTTGGAAATGATATTAGATGTCATGAGATTGAATGCCTTCATTTTAGAGATGAGAAAACAGAACCACTGAGAGCAGCCTGTTGCAGGTCCCAGAGCCAGTATATGAAGTGTAGAAAAGAGCTGGGCAGGAAACCCAAGCCCCAGACTTTTGCACTGTCATAGACACCTCCACAGACCAGGTGGATTTCAGTTCTCCCTTACTGCTCTTAACATTCGTGACCTTTAAAATTATTCCATATATTCATATATTTAATCCAAAATTCAAAGAGGACTGCAGTTTATTTTGAAAAAACATTGATCTACATTATTAATTATCCTACTGGATAATTACTGGATAAACCTCTTCCATACCCAATAAAGCAAATCTTGTTTGATTTGGTTTTGTTTTAACAGAGAGATCCCAGGATCCTAGAATACTGACCCAGTTTCCAAAGAGTTGATATCACGATAAGATCCCAAAGCCTTATCTCTGGAATTGATCATCCCTTTTAGTTTCCATTCCTTTGTTTAGCACTTATCAAACTTCATCTGTGACCTTAAAACGTTACCTGATTGTACTGAGACAACTTCTGCCAGGAATAGTTGGACTGAGGTGGTTTGTTGTTAGGGCAACCTTCAGAGTGGCCTTACTGAATCCCCAAGCACTAATGATTCAGAAGATCCCAGCCTTCCAATAAGGTTAGCACTAACCCAAACAAAGGTAGCATTCGATGACCCAGTATGGCAGAGGTGTAGTTTTCTAGACGAAGGTCCCTGTCCTCAAGGATCATGTAGCATCTTGCACACAAGCTAGGGGAGGGAGAAATTGCTGGGCCTAGGGGGCTATCAGGAGAGGTTCTATAGAAGAAGAGGATGTGGGTTGTATCTTTGTGGAGCAAGAGGCAAGAACATGGGTGTGTCCTGGACACAGTGCCTCTGATGAACCTGACACCTTATCAGTTATGCTCACGATGCTTTCAGTGTTTTTGACAAAGAGATTTCATTCTCCCCCCTCCATTTTTTGTTTGGAAGAAGTAAACATAATAAGGACTGCAAAAGGAGTGATGTGTCGTAGCAGAAATAACACCATCTTGAAGTCAGAAAGCTAAGGGTGGGGAGAGGTAAGAGAAGCCAGAGCTGGAAAGAGAATGGAATGAATGCTGTTTGTTCACCTTGTTCTCCTCTGCTTTCTCTTCACTGTGAGAATGTGTCCCTGCAGGACGTCAGCATGAGCAGAGCCCAGAACACGGAGGCAGTATAAGTCAGAGCCTTCAAATGTCCAGCGTGGCCCCCTGGATGAACCACACAGGGGTGGAGGCTGCAGGAAAACCTGCTTGAGGATCGCTGTGTTAACAAAGACAACAGAGGTGTGTCGAATGCAGAGCCATATGAGAAGAACACGACCAAGGTCTAAGCGTTAACATCACAGCTGGCAGCAGTGATGGACGTATAAGCACTCCTGTGCATTGGGAACACTCACGCACAGAGTACTGTGCTCTGAACTTGACCTTTATTGTTTCTTAGCATAATGTCTCTTCCAAGGGAGGTCAGGAGTCTTTTCTCCTCACTTTAGACAGAGCTGGAGCACTGCGTTTTTTTCTGGCCTCCGTAAGACCTTTGACAAGCTCAAGTAGGTCTACAAGACAGTGACCAGGGTGGAGAGGGTGTCTCTAAACAAGTCTTGAAAATATGGATTGGAGGTATTTAGCCTGGAGAGGCAAGGTTCAAGGGAGTTACTTATCAGAATTTGTGTCAATTCTCTATTAAAATGTTTTTTTGCAACAGTACAGATCCCATAGACTGGAGTTCAGACAAACCAGGGTTGGAATCCCGGACCTGTTTTTTTTTTTTTTTTTAATTAATTAATTAATTAATTAATTAATTTTTGGCTGTGTTGGGTCTTCGTTTCTGTGCGAGGGCTTTCTCTAGTTGTGGCAAGTGGGGGCCACTCTTCATCGCGGTGCGCGGGCCTCTCACTATCGCGGCCTCTCTTGTTGCGGAGCACAGGCTCCAGGTGCGCAGGCTCAGTAGTTGTGGCTCACGGGCCTAGTTGCTCTACGGCATGTGGGATCTTCCCAGACCAGGGCTCGAACCCGTGTCCCCTGCATTGGCAGGCAGATTCTCAACCACTGCGCCACCAGGGAAGCCTCCGGACCTGTTTTTTACTTAACTTCATGAACTTGCTCAAGATGCTTGAGTTTTCTGAGCCTCAATTTCCTTGTCTGCAAAATGGGAAAGGCATTCCCTTCTTTGGTTTTCTTATAACACTTAAATGAAATAATAACTGCTCAATAAATAGTAGCAGTTGTTATCTTTGTCCACTGAGAGCAACGCTGACTTTGGGTTGTGAGATTTTCTGTAAAAACAAAATGGAACCAGAAATGAGAGAAGTATGCATAGACTCGAAAAACAAAAAAAATTACCTTTTGCACTGGGCAGCAAAGCACATATGGGGAGAACTTGCCTCTGCATCTCAGAACAATTGCTTTCCAGTACAATTTGTGAACACAAGATACTTACATGAAGAAGTAGTACCCATCCCTTTCTTTTTCTTTTTTAAAATTTTTATTGGAGTGTAGTTGACTTACAATGTTGCATTAGTTTCTGCTGTACAGCAAAGTGAATCAGTTATACATATACATATATCCACTCTTTTTTAGATTCTTTTCCCATATAGGTCATTATGAAGTAATGAGTAGAGTTCCTTGTGCTATACAGTAGGTCTTTATTAGTTATCTACTTTATATATAATAGTGTGTATATGTCAATCCCAATTTCCAATTTATGCCTCTCCTCTTCCCCCACTGTTAACCATAAGATTGTTTTCTACATCTGTAACTCTATTTCTGTTTTGTAAATAAGTTCATTTGTACCATTTTTTTTAGATTCCACATATAAGCAATACCATACGATATTTGTCCTTCTCTGACTTACTTCACTCAGTATGACAATATCTAGGTCCATCCATGTTGCTGCAAATGGCATTATTTTGTTCTTTTTCATGGCTAATATCCCATTGTATATAGGTACCATATCTTCTTTATCCATTCCTCTGCTGATGGACATTTGGGTTGCTTCCATGTCCTGGCTATTGTAAATAGTGCTGCAATGAACACTGTGGTACATGTGTCGTTTTGAATTATGGTTTTCTCAGGGTATATGCCCAGTAGTGGGATTGCTGGGTCATATGGTAGTTCTATTTTTAGTTTTGTAAGGAACCTCCATACTGTTCTCCATAGTGGCTGTATCAATTTACATTGCCACCAACAATGCAAGAGGGTTCCCTTTTCTGCACACCCTCTCCAGCATTTATTGTTTGTAGATTTTTTGATGATGCCCGTTCTGACTGGTGTGAGGTGATACCTCATTGTAGTTTTGATTTGCATTTCTCTAATCATTAGTAATATTGAGCATCTTTTCATATGCTTTTTGGCCATTTGTATTTCTTCTTTGGAGAAATGTTTATTTAGATCTTCTGCCCATTTTTTGATTGGGTTGTTTGTTTTTTTGTTATTGAGCTGCATGAGCTGTTTGTAGTTTAGAAATTAATCCCTTGTCAGTCATTTTGTTTGCAAACATTTTCTCCCATTCTGTCTGTTGTCTTTTCATTTTGTTTATGGTTTCCTTTGCTGGGTAAAAGCATTTGAGTTTAAGTAGGTCCCATTTGTTTATTTTTGTTTCTATTTTCATTACTTTAGGAGGTGGGTCAAAAAAGATATTGCTGCGATTTATGTCAGAGAGTGTTCTGCCTATGTTTTCCTCTAAGAGTTTTATAGTATCTGGCCTTACATTTAGGTCTTTAATCCACTTTGAGTTTATTTTTGTGTATGGTGTTAGGCAGTGTTCTAATTTCGTTCTTTTTTTTTT
Source organism: Eschrichtius robustus (assembly GCF_028021215.1). NCBI lineage: Eukaryota > Metazoa > Chordata > Mammalia > Artiodactyla > Eschrichtiidae > Eschrichtius > Eschrichtius robustus. The sequence continues at coordinate 70,357,879 of NC_090832.1, read as the reverse complement.
CTTTCTTTTTTTAAATCAAGTGCTTATTAGGAGGAAAAGGGGTACATGTAGAGAGACACACGGGCCGACTCAGGGAGAGAGTCACCTCTAATTTCATTCTTATAATGTGGGATGTTAGTTCCCTGACCAGGGATTGAACCTGCGCCCCCTGCAGTGGAAGCGCAGAGTCTTAACCACTGGACCGCCAGGGAAGTCCCTACTCATCTCTTTCTAACATGGCAACTCTCAGTTATACCAGGAGCTCATGGGAGTTTTTAGCATCTAGAACAACTCCAGGAGCACAATAAATATTTCTTATGTATTTATTTATTGGAGTATAGTTGATTTACAATATTGTGTTAGTTTCAGGTGTACAGCACACTGATTCAGTTATACATACATATTTTTTTCAGATTCTTTTCCCTTATAGATTATTACAAAATATTGAGTATAGCTCCCTGTGCTCTACAGTAGGTCCTTGTTGCTTATCTGTTTTACATATAGTAGTGTGTATATGTTAATCCCATACTCCTAATTTATCTGTCCCCTCCCTAAATATTTCTCAGTAATGGTTGATGGGAGCACTATCAAGTGCTTCTGAGGTTTCACATTCTGGTGAGAATGAGCTGAAGGGCTCTGTGTCTTCAGTTGCTGCCTCTTGCCCTGGTGCCATCCGTGATTCATCTAACTTCTGACTGATGTAGGGGAGGATCGAGGAAAAATGCTTCGTGGGTACAGAATAGCTGAGGCGTCAGAAAGGTCACATTTCTATACCTAAAATGAGTTTTCAACATTTTTCAAAGGAACATGTGAGCATCATTTCCTGATTGTAACCACTCCTAAATCAGCCCTTTCTGGACCCAGTGGCACAATGGGCTTGTCCCACACCAGGCGGCCATCAGCAGAGACACAGCTCCCGGCCCCATCTAGGCACCGCATCTCCCCCCAGGTCACTGAAAGCACTCGCATTTTCAATATTTGCACTGAAAGCATCAAATATTTTCTAAGCATTTTCCATGTCCAGGAAATGTTTGAGATCTTGTTTTTCCTAAGGAAAAGAAAGTCACATATTCTCTGGCATCAGTCTAGCCACCAGGCTTTCAAAGCTTTCAGGGTTTGAGGGGGCTCTAAGTTAATCAAGACATGTCCTCCAAACAAATATTACACTTGTATGCCAGATAAGCCTAGGTTTTCATCTCTCTTCCCTTATTATTTGAATTTTCTTTAAGAAAAACAATAATATGAATGGCTTTGTGTGCATGTAAACGTTAATGCAGATGTTGGAGAATAAACAACAAATGTGTATCTTCTCCACCAATTTTTGCCAAACAAATAGTTCCTAATTTAATCACTTGCATGCCTCCCCACCCTTCTGAAAAATAATATTATTTTAATAGTTAAATTCTAGATGGGAGACACAAATATAGGTAACAAAATCCCATTGTGTATAGAAAATCTATAGAAATCTGTAAATGTACCCTAGAGATTAATAATATGAAATAGAAATAAATACATACATGAGTAAGGATCTCCCACTCCACGGTGGCTGGAATACTCATTGCAACTATAACTTCATTATGTGCTTGGAATTGTTAGCTCGATTATCTCGCAGCAGTGTGCAGGTATTGGGTAACAGTGTCTGACATGTAATAGGCATTTGATAAGTGTTAGTTAAATTTAGGGTTGAAAAGGCAAGTAATGAATAATAGTTGATGAAACATTTGAGATTCCCGCATGAAAGGGGATCTCAGTAGGTTAAAAGTAGGAGCTGTTGGTTATTTCAATTGAATAGATGGGTAAAAATATTAAGACATACATACATAACTATAGAAGATGAAATAATTAGGTCAAATACTTCCTCCAGTGCTTGACTAAACTTAAAAAAAAAATCACAACAAAACCCAACGCAGATAAAAAAGTACCTTGGACATATTTTTTTGTGGTTCAGAGAAGTACACACTTTAAATTCCATTCAGGGCTTAAGGTCTGTGGATTGACCGCTCTGTGTGTTGCCATAACATCTCAGCAGATGGTGTTGTGTAAAGTAAACATGGACATAAGACAGACAACCGTTCTAAGTTTTGATGCCTACGTATGCTTACCTTGTGCTCCTTGCAGTATAATAAACACAGTTAATTTTACACACAGCCTGCATATGGTTGTACATAGAATTAAGACTATGGCACCCAGAGCCAATGCTTCACAGCCACAGCCTAAACCCCAGGGACTGTTCAGCATCTCTAGCCTATCGGAAAATCTGAAAAGGAAACCCAGCATGTGTAATGACCTCTGTCAGGCATTTGAGAGCAAGAAGAAAGATTGTTGGGGGAGTACCACTACACACCCACCAGAATGACTAAAATTAAAAAGACAGAGTTTTGGTAGGAATGTGCATATACTGCTGGTGAGAGTATAAATTGGTGCAATCACTTTGGAAACTGTTAAATGTAATAAAATTGAACATACACCCACTGATGACTCAGCAATTCCAATCCCAAGTGTATACATATGTGCATCAAAATACGCTAATATTCATAACAGCATTATTCATAATAGTCTCAAACTGGAAACACCCAAATGCCCACCAACATAAGAATGGGTACATAAATTGTGATGTATTCATATTGTCAACCTCCTCACAAAGACTGCTAGGGAAAACTGTTGATCAGGCACAGCTTACAGTCTTGGTAGTGTCTCTAAGTGGGGAAATTAGGGAAGAGTATTTGTAGGGTTTGAGATTCTGGGCTCACAAGGTTTATGCCAGGTCTTTCAAGGTAGAAAACTGGCTGGGACTAGGTCAAGTTCATGACACTATATTTTAGGATTGGTGGTCATAGCAAAGCAACATTCTGCAGATGAGTTTTATGAAGAGAAAACAATTGTCCTGATAAGTGAGTTGTTTACCCAGATTGGAAAACTGTTTGCTTATAGAAATTGGTTGGCAAAAACTTCCTGAGGCAAACAGTAAATTTCTTTATTGATCTGCTACTGTATCTTCCCAGTTATATTGACACTGGCTAATCTCAGCTATCAGTCCCGTCAGTTAAGTTCATGCTGAGGCAGGAAATCTCACTTCTCAGGACAATGCAATACTATATAGCAATGGAAATGAACCACAGACTGATAAATGCATCAATATGAATGAATTTTAAAACATAACAGTTAAAAAAATTAATATATGGTGATAGAAGTAGAAATGGCGGTTACCAGGGAAGGGGTTGGATAGTGACTGAAAGGAGGTGTGATGTGGTTCTGGGATGCTCTTCCCTATTCTGGGTGGTGGTCACTTGAGTGTGGACACTTTGTGAGTATCCATCAAGCTGTTTACTTAGAATTTGTATACTTTCCTTCAATTAAACAAATGCTTCAACTGAACAAAAAGATTACTTAAAAAATAGAGGTGAGTAAAGGAAAGGCTTAAATTCTAGCACCAGTTTATATTAAATCATTGGTACTGAAAATAAGTACAGCAACAATATTAAAGAAAATCTGAACAAAAGAAAATAATTCCTCATAATTACACAATCCTGTTACCCTGTTTGTCTTGATTCACCCGCTTTGTTATTCTGTGCCTGTGTCACTTTGCTTTACTCCATCAGGCCTCCAGGGGCTAATGGCAGAGCATACTTTCCCTGCCTGCCCCTCCAATTGTATTGATCAAAGCTCTACACCCTTTCTGCAAACAAACAAACAAACAAACATTGTACAATATGATGTTCATGATGTTCTGCTAGACTCTGGGGTCTCTCCCTAAATGTTTGTAAGTTTTATAATAGGCTTCATTTTACATCTGCATGGCTGGAAGAGAGACAGACACTCTTGGTTGCTTGGAGTGAGAGGTGGAGGCTGACTGATCTAAAAGAGAAATAGAGCGAGCCTCTGGCTCAGATTAGAAAACCCTGACGCCTGTTCACACGGAGGCTGTCCTCTTCTGGAGATTTGCCTTTTCACTGTGGATTTTTACAACTGTTCTCATTAATCTGGAAAAGCACTTAACTTGTCACCAGGTAACCTTAATTTAGCACATTCACAGCTTTCCTGAGAATAAAAACACTTACTGTGGGCTTCCCTGGTGGCGTAGTGGTTGAGAATCTGCCTGCCAATGCAAGGGACACGGGTTCGAGCCCTGGTCTGGGAAGATCCCACATGCCACGGGGCAACTGGGCCCGTGAGCCACAATTACTGAGCCTGCGCGTCTGGAGCCTGTGCTCCGCAACGAGAGGCCGCGATAATGAGAGGCCCACGCACCGCAATGAAGAGTGGCCCCCACTTGCCGCAACTTGAGAAAGCCCGCGCACAGAAACAAAGACCCAACACAGCCATAAATAAATAAATAAATAAATAAAAAATTAAAAAAAAAAAAACCCACTTACTGTAATCCACAAACAACCTGCCCTGTGTGTCATCTGCTGTATAACAATTTACACATGACCTGAGGAAAAGTTCCAAGTATTTTCAAACTAAAGAAAGAACAGGAGAAGAAAAAAGAAAGAAATTAAAGAAAATAGAAGACAAGGGAATCTTTCTTACTTGAACTTAAAGAGACTTTTCATTTTTATTTAAGCCATGACACGACATCCTATTAGGACCATTACAATAAAGGACTTTATTACATTTTATGCATCTAAGTAACTCAGTTATTTGTTTTATGCCCTAAAAGGAAGGCATTAAAAACAATTAGAATAGAGTTTCTAATCTTCCTAAAAATCTCTATTTATTTATTTATATTGGATTATAGTTGATTTACAACGTTGTGTTAGTTTCAGGTGTACAGCAAAGTGATTCAGTTACGCATACATATCTATTTTTTTCCAGATTCATTTCCCTTATAGGTTATTACAAAATATTGAGTATAGTTCCCTGTACTATGCCATAGGTCCAAATCTTCGCATTTTTTTGAAACTTAGGAAGCACCTTCTCAGGATAAATGTCATTGCCTCCAAATAAAATTGTCCCACTCACTTGATTAGATTTGCCCTGATCCCAATCCACGCAGACCTATGATCAACACTAACTGTATTTAAGTCTCCACCGTCTGAAATGATTGTTTTCGTCTGATTTGCTGGAGGCTTCGTTGGGTCGGACATTTAAATCTTCAGAGGAATTCCTTAAGATGAGTTAAAGTGCGACACATCTCTCTCCCCAGGGTAGAAACTATATAATAAAAAGCAGTTATGTCTTATCTGGCAAATGAAGAAGGGAATCATGAATGTCAGTGGTTCTCAAGGTGAGGTCCAAGAAACAGCGGTGGCAGCACCTGGGAACTTGCAATGGAATTTCTCAGGCCCCACCCCAGACCTACTTTCTGAAATACGCTGGAGATGGGGTCCTGTAACTGGTGTTTTAACAAGGGTGAGTCTGACGCATGCTCAAGTTTGCCAACCCTCGATGTAGGATAATGCTGAGGGTATGTGAATGTCAGACCAACTGGCAAGACTTCAGAAACACTAAGCCATCTTGTGAGTTCATCTGTTAGTCTCCGGGACTTCTCTCTAAACGTCTGTACATTTTGTGATACGCTGCATTTTACCTCGACATTAAAATGGTTTCATTTCAAAGGTATGTACAGTGAACAGCAGTTTCTGTTCAATCGTACAACCCCAGTATCCCCAACTTTCTCTAGCAACTGGATAAAAATAAGGTCACTTGAACATTGATACTGACATTTCACTGACTTATTTGCCTACAGGCAAACCTCAGGGCCTATGCCCTCCACACCCAAGGGCGTGGCTATTGACAGCGGGCTGGCCACAAAGCCTTGCTTGGGCCCCCTCTACCTCAGAGGGCTCCCCTCCTCTCTGGAAATTGGGTTTGGGCAAAGGTGGAAGAGTAAGAAGAAGGGTGGGCTTGGGGGTTTGTTTGTGTTTTGATCCAATGAGGGGAGCAAGTTGATAAAGGAATAAAAGATCTGTGCCTCAGTTGAGAGTAGTTGTTTCTGCAGCCCTGGGTGCCGTCAGAGGCAGTTACAGAATTGATGTCCAACGATAATCAGTATCAAGGCTGCAAAGAACAAAGAGCTTTTTGGGGGGGGGGGTCTTAAAAAATTGCAATTTGGGAGACACAGAATCAGGTAAAACTAAAAGCCTGTTCCGGGGAAGAGAAAGAGTCAGGAGCTTATAAAAGCAAAAGCCACAGGACTGTTCAAGAATTATGGCTGACTCTGATGCAGGAAAAGAAATATTTGTCCTTAAGGGATAGGCTGTCACCGGTTATTTTAGGGTAAGCGTCCAACAAATATCTTCAGTTTCTGGAGCATTGGGCAGATGTTCTGGATGCCTGCTTTAGACAGTAAGCGATCAAAGGTCAGGTTCCATCCAGGCTGAGACATGCGTAAGTCACACTTTCTTGATGGCCTCCGGGCTCCATGTGAGAGAGCTCTCTTAGCAATACCAACTCCATTCTGATTTTCCTTTCACAACTGGGGCCTGCAGGCCCATGGTGGCAGCTCTACCCTCCTCCACTAGGACCCCTTTCACAATATCTCACTTTCACCCCGTTCTGGGAAAGTGTCTCTCATGGTCCAGAGAGGCCCATGCGTTGGTTGGCTGCTCTTCATCATGGTACCTCCTCCTTAGAATCTCACTAGTCCACTTCACATCCCTTCTATGCATATTTCTGGAGTTCTTCATGTGTCTGGAAATATAGCTACGAGCAAAACATAGAGGCTTCATGCAGCTTACATGACGCTCCATGGAGCTTTCATGGCATAGTCATGCCTTCATGGAACTTACATGCTAATGGAGAAGAAAGACAATAAATAAATAAATTATATGATGGCAGGTAACGACACTATTTTTTCAAGTCCCTCAGGAGTCTCTCCTGTGCACTCAGCGCCAGGCCCACCCATTTCCTCCACTCTGGCCACCTCATGTAGTCACCCACCGTGAGTAGAAGGCATCCCTTCACCACCATGTGAGCACGAGGCAGCAGCACCCCTCGGTGGAAAAGCTCTATTCTGTGGTCCCTGCCGGCTGCTGCTTTTCAGGAGTTCTGTGTAACTTCTCAGGAAGCAGGTCTACCTGTGGGGTGGATGTCTGCTTGTTTTGTCTTCCTAGCACCTCTACCCCATTCCCAACCCCCAGAGAATGTCTCCTCCACAACTGGGATAACATGACCTTGACCCAGGCTGGGCCAGCCCTGCTATCCCTTCCTCCTGTCCACAACAATTTGTCCTGAAAAAGGGTACACGACCCAAAGGTCATGAAAGCCAATCACAATTCTTTCACGGGATTTGATATATGGATGATTAGAAAAGCTCCCTTTCCACTTGGATGTACCTTAACGTGGTAGGAGGCTGGAACTGCCAGCAGGGAGGTACCCAAGACATGCAGTAAGTGTACCTGAGAAGCGCATAGAGAAGTGAGACAAGGGAGCCCTGTTGGCATCTATGGATGTCCCATATCTCACTGTTCCCCAAACCAGTCCCCTGCCTGTACTTAATTACATGAGATAATACAGATCCTTTTGCACTCAAGTTACTTTCAGTTATTTGCAGCTGAAATAACAGTTGTATGCTGAGCCCACATTAATTATATCACCTACTTTGACTTGGCATGATGCTAGGGAAAAGAATCCAGCATTCATTTTATAAAAATTACTGCAACAACGTGGTGAAGAATCCGCCTGCCAATGCAGGGGACACAGGTCGAGCCCTGGTCTAGGAAGATCCCACATGCCGCGGAGCAACTAATCTCGTGTGCCACGACTACTGAAGCCCGCATGCCTAGAGCCCGTGCAAAGATTAATTCTATTAATTCTTGCCTGAAAGAAAAGTACCCTTCCCTTGAGAAGGCTCACAGACCACCAGTATTGTCCCTAGAACAGACTTTGGGAACTTCTGATTAAAATAGTTGTCTTTCATAAATCTGAATGCATTTTCACACAGATGAAACTTTTTTTTATGCAGCCAATCCCATCAAATAGAAAAGCTCCTAATCCTAGCAAATACCAGATGTCCTGTTAAATATTATTAAATATTGATGGTGCTATCTTATTATTTTAAAAAATTAATTAATTAATTATTTTTAATCTTTGGCTGTGTTGGTCTTCGTTGCTGCACGTGGGCTTTCTCTAGTTGTGGTGAGCAGGGGCTACTCTTTAAGGCCATGCGTGGGCTTCTCATTGCGGTGGCTTCTCTTGTTGTGGAGCACAGGCTCTAGGCATGCGGGCTTCAGTAGCTGTGGCTTGCGGGCTCTAGAGCGCAAGCTCAGTAGTTGTGGCGCACAGGCTCAGTTGCTCCACGGCATGTGGGATCTTCCCGGACCAGGGCTCAAACCCGTGTCCCCTGCACTGGCAGGTGGACTCTTAACCACTGTACCACCGGGGAAGTCCCTCCTGTCTTTCTGATGATAGCCCTTCTAACAGGTGTGAGGCGATATCTCACTGTGGTTTTGCATTTCCCTAATGATTAGTGATGTTGAGCACCTTTTCATGTTACAAACAGCTTTTTAATTAAAATTTAACTTATTTGTCAGAAGATTGCCTACTAATACCAGATGTCAATGAACTTTAAAAAATTAAACCTCAAATTAAAGTCAATTTGGCTTGAGAGAACAAGTTTTAAATTCAAAATCCATTTGCCAAAACTTTACATAAATCCATGCCAAAATCTGGGCACCTGATAGTCTATTTTGTTTGTTTTAACACAACTTTTATTCCAACAAACTTCAACATCAGCAAAGTACGTGCAAACCGGTATCCATATCTATTCTTATCACAACCATAGCCACACGTATCTTGCATCTTAGACTCTCAAGGCACTAACAGAATGTCAGAGGATTAACCGTACATTTAAATGACTGTGTCCCTGAAATGGGGCTAGGAGGAGACCAGATCCGAGCCTTCTTTCCCAAATCAGAAAGCTTTCCCCTTCCGTTAATAAATTTATGTAATTCTAGGTGATGTCTCCTTTTATTTATACAAAACACACACGCGAAACTGGAAAGTTATTTGAACCCAGTAGGCTGAAAACTTAAGGTAAAAAAGGAAGAAACCAAAAACGCCCTTTGCAAACTCCATCCCGCGGGCGGGCTGCAGGGCTTGGGAGGTGGAGGAGAGGCGCTAGACTGGTACTCCTCCGCTCCCGCGCCCCTGCGCCGCAGCCTCCGGGCTGTAGGGGCCGCTGCGGCGCCGAGCTTGCCGAGCGCGCTGGGCCGCTCTCTCCTGCAGGGGGAGACGAGGCGCAGAAGGAGAGGCGGAGCGCAGCGGGCGCGGAGAGCAGGTGACCTCGCGGCAGGTGAGCGGCGGCGGGGCCGGGGTGGCTGGGAGGCGGGCCGGCGGGCCGGCGGGTGGGGATAGGGCGGCCGCCCTATAGCGCACTCGACCCTGGCCTTGGAGGGCCCGGCCGCCCTGCGGACCTCGCTCCCAGGTGCGTGGACTCGGCGGCGTTCTCTCAGGCCCCCCGAATCCTCGCCTCTCGGTGAGCGCCCTGAGTCGGGTCTGGGAGATCTCTGACCCCACCGGGCGCGTGTCCCGCCCCATCCGTGGACACTTCCACCGCCAGAACCCTCCCATTTCCTGGACAGTTTCTTGGTATCCTAGCTCACCAAACTTTCTAATTAGGGGAAAGTGGTTTTGTAACTGTTTTCACGTGAGGTGCCTCTTTCCTTTTTAACTGTGTTTAGTCATGTGTTCCCCCTGCAACACAATGTCTGGAACTTAACTGAGTGCAGTTGTTTTGTTTTGTTTTTTTCTGGAGCCTTCAAAGGTATCTGTCTTTGAGTAATAGCCAGATGTAGTGTGGGTACCACACTATGGGGAGGGCAGCGGACCCAGATAGTACTTTACACCTCTCAGATTGTAGGCAACAACCGTTGTCAAAATCTTTCCCCTTCGGGGCTTCCCTGGTGGCGCAGTGGTTGAGAATCTGTCTGCTAATGCAGGGCACAAGGGTTCGAGCCCTGGTCTGGGAAGATCCCACGTGCCGCGGAGCAGCTAGGCCCGTGAGCCACAACTACTGAGCCTGCGCGTCTGGAGCCTGTGCTCCGCAACAAGAGAGGCCGCGATAGTGAGAGGCCCGCGCACCGCGATGAGGAGTGGCCCCCGCTTGCCACAACTAGAGAAAGCCCTCGCACAGAAACGAAGACCCAACACAGCCAAAAATAAATAAATTAAAAAAAAAAAAAAAAAAAAAGAACCCTTGATAGAAAATATCTGTGTGGAGACTCGGGGCCTAGAACATAGAGGAGCTCAGTATATTTAAAAAAAAATAAAATAAAATCTTTCTCCTTTTTCTAGGTACGGTAAATTTCAAGAGATGGAAAGAGATTTTTTAATGGCGTTTTTTACCTTAAAAACAGCAAATACAGAATTTATCTTTAAAATTTAAGTGATTATAATTTTATGTTTCTTAAATCTTGTAATAACTTACAAATGCAGAGTCTTATCAATTTAGGAGTAAGGTGGGGTGAAGTGGTGGTCTAGGGGTGGGCTGGAAATTGAGAGACCTGGATTATCTCACCCTCCTTTGGGCAAAGGCAATCTCTGTGGGTTTAGATTTCTTTGTTTAAAAAAAGGGTATTGGATTCGATGGTGAAGGTCACAGTAGCTACCAGTTATTGAACATCTGTTTTGTCCTTTAAAAAATGTTACTTCATTTAATCCACATAGTAATTCTATGCATTAGATAATACTATCCCTTTTATAAAGGTGCAGACTGAGGCTTAGAGAGGTTGTCACTCAAAAACATACACCTAATCCGTAGCAAAGTTGGCATTTGAGGCTATGCTACACTCCCTCAAGACAAGTCCTCTGATTCTGTCCCAAACTTGCTTATTCTAATTCAAATTATTTTTAAGGTGTCCTGCCCCAGACTTCAAGTGATTTTCTTAAATATTAAAATAGTGTGGTATGTGGAACTAAAATAACAAGTATATTTATATCTCATTAAAGTATTTTGTCCATTTTGTAATTCCCTAAGTCTTAAAAACAAGGCTTTGATTATTGCTGACATGCCTTCTCTCTAATGTTCTATGATTCTGATAATTTTCTAAATTTATCTTCTACTGAGATGCTTATTTCAAAAATGAATATCTGAAGATTGAGGTTTTCCCCCAAAGTAACTCAGATTCTTTATATCTTGGTCTAATTTTTATGTCATGCCAATTTTATTTCACTGAATTGTTTAATGTCAGTTGCCAAATATATTCTGGATCATCCTGCAGAGGAAGAGTTTTACTAAAGGAGAGAAAATCATTCAAAAATGACTGTTTCTGACTCAGCTTAGGAACATCTTTGTATAGCCTCGCACAGTGTGCATTATTCATTCCAGGGGAGCACCATTCTCACTCACACTTTAGGATGTGAATGACCCTTGTGGCATTGGTGCAAAGAGTCAGTCCTTTACCTTTGTTGCTTCCTTTTCCTATCACATATTGCCTTCACCAGAGGGTGGGCAGAAGAAAAAGGTAAAGAACTTTTTACCAGGAGGGACATATGAAGTAAATGCAGTTTAGTTTAGATCTTTTTTTTAAATTTTTATTTTATATTGGAGTATAGTTGATTTACAATGTTGTGTTAGTTTCAGGTGTACAGCAAAGTCATTTGGTTATACAAATACATATATCCATTCTTTTTCAGATTCTTTTCCCTTATAGGTTATTACAGAATATTGAGTAGAGTTCCCTGTGCTATACAGTAGGTCCTGGTTGATTATCTATTTTATATATAGTATTGTGTGTATCTTAATCCCAAACTCCTAATTTATCCACACTCCCACCTTTCCCCTTTGGTAACCCTAAGTTTGTTTTCTGTGTCTGTGAGTCTGTTTCTGTTTTGTAAATAAGTTGATTTGTATCATTTTTTTAGATTCCACATATGGTATTTGTCTTTCTCTTTCTGACTTACTTCGCTTAGTATGATAGCTCTAGGTCCATCCATGTTACTGCAATTGACATTATTTCTTTCTTTTTTATGACTGAGTAATATTCCATTGTGTATATATACCACATCATCTTTATCCATTCACCTGTTGATGGACATTTAGGTTGCTTCCGTGTCTTGGCTATTGTAAATAGTGCTGCAATGAACATTGGGGTGCATGTATCTTTTCAAATTATTGTTTTCCTCCAGATATATGCCCAGGAGTGGGATTGCTGGATCATATGGTAGCTCTATTTTTAGTTTTTTAAGGAAACTCCATACCGTTCTCCATAGTGGCTGTACCAATTTACATTCCCACCAGCAATGTAGGAAGGTTTCCTTTTCTCCACACCCTCTCCAGTATTTATTGTTTGTAGACTTTTTGATGATGGCCATTCTGACCAGCGTGAGGTGATACCTCATTGTAGCTTTGATTTGCATTTCTCTCATGATTAGCTATGTTGAACATCTTTTCATGTGCCTATGGGCCATGTGTATGTCTTTTTTGGAGAAATGTCTATTTAGGTCTTCCACCCATTTTTTGATTGGGTTGTTTGTTTTTTTGATATTGAGCTGCGTAAGCTGTTTGTATATTTTGGAGATTAATCCCTTGTCAGTCGCATCGTTTGCAAATATTTTCTCCCATTCTGTAGGTTGTCTTTTCGTTTTGTTTATGGTTTCCTTTGCTGTGCAAAAGCTAAGTTTAATTAGGTCCCATTTGTTTATTTTTGTTTTTATTTTCATTACTCTAGGAGGTTGATCCTTTTGGATTCAAAAAGATATTGCTGTGATTTATGTCAAAGAGTGTTTTGCCTGTGTTGTCCTCTCAGAGTTTTATAGTACCCAGCCTTACATTTAGGTCTTTAATCCATTTTGAGTTTATTTTTGTGTATGTTGTTAGAGAATGTTCTGATTTCATTCTTTTACATGTAGCTGTCCAGTTTTCCCAGCACTACTTATTGAAGAGACTGTCTTTTCTCCAGGAGGGACATATGAAGTAAATACAGTTTAGTTTAGATCTTTTTTACAGGCAAGTATGAAAAATTCTACTCTCTTCTATTTAAAAAAAATTATATACAGTTTCTTTTCATGAATTGATAAGGGAACAACAAATGGGTGATGGAAAAATGAAGAAGAAATAAGAATGTGGGCACCTGGACAGATTGCACAGCCAGGTGGTGGCCCTGGGATACCTGATTGTGTTTTACAGGTGGGCCCACACAGAAACTAATCACCAAATTACTTTGCCAGGAGCAGTTCAGTGCCAGGTTCCCATCATCCTTGCTAGGGGGGGGGGGGGGGGGGGGGGGGGGTGTGTGTGTGTGTGTGTGTGTGTGTGTGTGTGTGTGTGTGTGTGTGTGTGTGTGTGTGTGTGTGTGTGTGTGTGTGTGTGTGTGTGTGTGTGTGTGTGTGTGTGTGTTTAATATTTATTTATTTGGCTGCGCTGGGTCTTACTTGTGGCATGCGGAATCTAGTTCCCTGACCAGGAGCAGTTCAGTGCCAGGTTCCCATCATCCTTGCTAGGGTGTGTGTGTGTGTGTGTGTGTGTGTGTGTGTGTGTGTGTGTGTGTGTGTGTGTGTGTGTGTGTGTGTTTAATATTTATTTATTTGGCTGCGCTGGGTCTTACTTGTGGCATGCGGAATCTAGTTCCCTGACCAGGAGCAGTTCAGTGCCAGGTTCCCATCATCCTTGCTAGGGTGTGTGTGTGTGTGTGTGTGTGTGTGTGTGTGTGTGTGTGTGTGTGTGTGTGTGTTTAATATTTATTTATTTGGCTGCGCTGGGTCTTACTTGTGGCATGCGGAATCTAGTTCCCTGACCAGGAGCAGTTCAGTGCCAGGTTCCCATCATCCTTGCTAGGGTGTGTGTGTGTGTGTGTGTGTGTGTGTGTGTGTGTGTGTGTGTGTGTGTGTGTGTGTGTGTGTGTTTAATATTTATTTATTTGGCTGCGCTGGGTCTTACTTGTGGCATGCGGAATCTAGTTCCCTGACCAGGAGCAGTTCAGTGCCAGGTTCCCATCATCCTTGCTAGGGTGTGTGTGTGTGTGTGTGTGTGTGTGTGTGTGTGTGTGTGTGTGTGTGTGTTTAATATTTATTTATTTGGCTGCGCTGGGTCTTACTTGTGGCATGCGGAATCTAGTTCCCTGACCAGGAGCAGTTCAGTGCCAGGTTCCCATCATCCTTGCTAGGGTGTGTGTGTGTGTGTGTGTGTGTGTGTGTGTGTGTGTGTGTGTGTGTTTAATATTTATTTATTTGGCTGCGCTGGGTCTTACTTGTGGCATGCGGAATCTAGTTCCCTGACCAGGAGCAGTTCAGTGCCAGGTTCCCATCATCCTTGCTAGGGTGTGTGTGTGTGTGTGTGTGTGTGTGTGTGTGTGTGTGTGTGTGTGTGTGTGTGTGTGTGTGTGTGTGTGTGTGTGTTTAATATTTATTTATTTGGCTGCGCTGGGTCTTACTTGTGGCATGCGGAATCTAGTTCCCTGACCAGGGATCGAACCCAGGCCCCCTGCATTGGAAGCGCGGAGTCTTAACTGCTGGACCACCAGGGAAGTCCGGAGATTCCCCTTTTAATGCAATAAATGAGGGTCCTCGCTTACAAATAAACATATCTTGAAAGCAAGTATATCTAGAGATTGATCAGTATCATATACAAATAAGAAAGTGCTAGTTACCTGCAGTGGGAAAAAAAGAGTAAGGGAAGAAGTGGGAGAAAGTGATGGGGAGACTTAGGAAGTTCTGATGGATGTGTGCTAGATGTTAACTGTTGTCTTAGGTACTGCTGATTCGACTGGTAATGTTGGAATAGGTTGTTGCTGTGCTTTGAACTTACGGTGCTGCAGCTTTTTTTTTTTTTTTTTTTTTTAATTTATTTATTTATTTATTTATTTTTGGGTGTGTTGGGTCTTCGTTTCTGTGCAAGGGCTTTCTCTAGTTGCGGCGAGCGGGGGCCACTCCTAATCGCGGTGCGCGGGCCTCTCACCGTCGCGGCCTCTCCCGCTGCGGAGCACAGGCTCCAGACGCGCAGGCTCAGCAGTTGTGGCTCACGGGCCCAGTCACTCCGCGGCATGTGGGATCCTCCCAGACCAGGGCTCGAACCCATGTCCCCTGCATTGGCAGGCAGGCTCCCAACCACTGCGCCACCAGGGAAGCCCAGTGCTGCAGCTTTTTAAAATGGAATTATATTAGCTCTGCACTTGAAAGTAGCTGGTCAGCTTTTACTGCTAGATTAAAAGTTTGCTTTTGAAATAGAGACTTGTTTTCCCAAAAAGCACTGACAGTTGACACATCTGTGAAGAAACAGCTAAGGTTTTGCATCTTACAGACTTTATTTATTCAACCACCACATCTTGAATTTCTGCCCCAGTCATATTCCTACAGCTCTGTGTGCCGGGCATGTGAGGAGATGCAGAAGAACCTTCTCTTACATGAAAAAAATGTTCTGCTTTGTTCTGTTTTGTTTTTTTTTTTTTAATAGTAAACATCACACTTTAGGTGGGCAGGAGTTAGAGTTTTTTAAATTTATTTATTTATTTATTATTTATGGCTGTGTTGGGTCTTCGTTTCTGTGCGAGAGCTTTCTCTAGTTGCGGCAAGTGGGGGCCACTCTTCATCGCGGTGCGCGGGCCTCTCATTATTGCGGCCTCTCTTGTTGCGGAGCACAGGCTCCAGACGCACAGGCTCAGTGATTGTGGCTCACGGGCCTAGTTGCTCCGCGGCATGTGGGATCTTCCCAGACCAGGGCTTGAACCCGTGTTCCCTGCACTGGCAGGCAGATTCTCAACCACTGCGCCATCAGGGAAGCCCTGTTCTGTTCTTATGTATCACAAATTCTTACCTACTAAGGCCCTTTTTGGCCTCAGTAATCTGTTTCTTTTTACTTAGAAGGTTGTTAAAATTCTTTACTTGTTTGATCAGTGGCATAAACAAGTTCATGCAGTTTGGGGAGAACTGTTGTAACATCTTCACTGACTGTGGCTCATTAAAGGAGAAGCAGCAATGGAACTGAGCTGTCTTATTCCAGGCCTAGTAAAAGAATGACGTATAATGGAAAATATTATTTTCATACATTCCCCAAAGTATCACAAACAATGGAAATTGTGGCATATTAAATC
Source organism: Eschrichtius robustus (assembly GCF_028021215.1). NCBI lineage: Eukaryota > Metazoa > Chordata > Mammalia > Artiodactyla > Eschrichtiidae > Eschrichtius > Eschrichtius robustus. The sequence continues at coordinate 70,341,932 of NC_090832.1, read as the reverse complement.
TTTTTAAATATAGTGTAGTAGGTAACTTTAAATTGTAAAAGGCCCTTTCAGTAAACATTTGCAGTGGTTTCTAGCCCAGGTGTTCTTTAATTGTCATTTCTGGCAAAGAGTTTAACATAAACAGTTTAACATAAACAGAATGTGGATGTCTAGAGGTTGCAGTATAATAAATACTACCTTGATTGCTTATTTGTTTGATTCGTCACAAAGCAAATGTAGGTTCGGCTAAGGAAAGAGGAGACCAAAGAATCTTGCATGTGTATATATATAAATATTAATATATCTGAGAGGCTTGAGAGGCTGTCTTCCAGGCTATAGTCCTCAGTAAGGTCCCCAAATAAAACTTAACTCGCAACTTTTAGTTTGCGCATTTTTCTTCAGTCGACAGTTTCAAGAAGTTCACGTAAGAGACGGGCATATGAGTGGACCCCTGGTTCTAAAGAAAACGTTGGATTTTTTTGCCAGCCTTGGGCATGATGAGTTTCAAACAAATGTGTGCTGGCTGAACAAATTTCAGGCATGTTATGGAATTGATTCAGAAGTTGTCTGTAGTGAAAAAAACACTGTTCAGTAGAGAAAACTAGTAACTTGAATGCAGTTGAAATTTTAAAAAAATTGCTTGTTACAGCTTGAATGATGTTTTAAATGCTGATGAAATAAGTGTTTTACGAGTTGTTACCTCATATACTTCGTGTCCAAGGTAGACTTCGCAGAAGAGGTAAACAGAGGTTGATGATTGCTCTATTCTGCTGTAATGCATCGTGGTCGGAAGAGATGAGACCACTTGTCACTGGCAAGTCAGCTAACCCCCAGGGCTTCAGAAATGTTTATTTGCTCCCCAGTGATTATGAAGCCAATACACATGCCCAAAGTATGGGAGGTTTATTTAATGAATGGCTGAGAATGGTTAGCAAGGGGATGGAAGGAGTGAAATGCAAGATCATCTTGCTGATGGACACCTGCTGTGCCCATAGCACACTCCTGTGTTTGGATCACACATGTGTTGAGCTTTCCCATTGAATAATCAGTATGTTTTGAAAAAACTGAACTCCTAACTTTCTCCATAAGTAATAAAGTTGCAAAAATATTGCTTTTATAAAGACTATAAAATGGAAGACTTAAAGAATACTTGAATAAACAAAGCCCCAATGATTGTTTAAATGTGAGTGTTTGACTCTCATTTCATAACATTTACTATATGATAGCGTTCAACATTTCCCCCGAAGAATTTTATTATATTGTCATCAAGTTCAGCCTTTCTTTGGAAGGTGTCTTTTCCTACCTCCTCCCTTGCAACTCTGCCCCCCGCCCAAGCATTCGGTGGCAGGAATGGTAGGAATAAGCTTTTGCATAATAGTATCTAGAAGAGAAAAATATTCACAAAATGATGACATTCCAGCTGGGAGAACCAGAAGCCAAAAGACATACTCGGATCTAATAGGATAAATTCTGAGTAATTAAGAGAAAAAAGGGTATTCAGATTAAGGAGGTAGCATAGTGGTTGTTTCCAGAGAGTGGCTGATAGGCAGAGAGGGAGTGGGGACTGACAGCTGCTCACCCTTCCTGTCTGGTGCTGGTGCTGGGGTGGCCGGTGGAGGAAGGCAGAGGGGGTGGGAGAAGTGGAGCAATGGAATGCTCCTGTCCTGAAAGGGCTATTGGAAGGTGAGGAAGAGTGAAAATGGAAGGAAATTAAGAAGGTGTGGATAACCCACCGGCCACTTCCACCCTTAGCACCCCCTTCATATAACAAGATACAGTGTGACTCAGACCAACAAACAAATTATCTAGCCTCCTGGAAAAGTAGGAAGACAATTTTTGCATACCTCACTAGTTTGGTCTAAGAGATGAAAAACAAAATAGCCATTTTACCAAGCAAAACCTGAAGTTCCATTTACAAAGTATGTGTTATACAAAGGAAGAAAATAATGGACCGTCACTTTTGGTGGAAAAGTGGACTGGAATTCAAAAAAGAATGAAAACAAAATCAGTTTCTTAAAGAGCATTATCAAAAGAACACAGTCTGGAAGGGAAAAAACATCTCTCATTTTATTTTTAGGTACTAAATCATCATTAGTCAAGATGTCTTCAGCACCTGAGCCTCCAGCCATTAAAAAGGAGCCACCCAAGGAAAAAGACCTGGGAAACCCAGGGCTCAGAGGGGTCCGCACCACAACCTTATTTCGAGCTGTGAATCCAGAGCTCTTCATTAAACCTGTAAGAAATGCATCCAGGATAAGACTTTTTTTTTTTTTTAATATGTATTTATTTATTTGGCTGCGCTGGGTCCCAGTTGCAGCATGTGGGACCTTTAGTTGCTGCATGTGGGATTCAGCTCCCCGACCAGGGATCGAACCAGGCCCCCTGCACTGGGAGCACGGAGTTCCAGCCACTAGACCACCAGGGAAGTTCCCAGGATAAGACTTTATGTTCAGTTTAACTAGGCTGTCAGAAATAGAAAGTTCTTATTATTTGATTTTATCATGGAAGACTTCTCTGTGAATAAAAAGCAGGTGGAAGGAAAATCTTAAATGCTGTTTCACTTAATACATATATAAAACTAATTATTTTGAGCACATTTGGAGAATTTTAATGGAAAATGGTTGGATTTTAATGGATTGACTGTTCAAATTCCCGTTTAAAATTTTATTTTAATATCTGTGTTAATTTTAAGGAAATTTTTATTGTTTGATCAAGTATTATTAAGTAAATAAGATCTTCCATTGAAACAAAGAAAACAGACTGAAAATCTGATCATTCTTACAGTCTACAATTCCAGGCTTTATTAATATTTTAACCTAGGGGGATACTGCAAACATATCTTGAAAAATTTCAAAACATGCATTTCTACACTGTTAGGGAGTTAGCTAATCATTCATATTTTTGTACCAAGTTATGGAATATATTTGATATGATAAATTTTACTTTTTTAAAAACTCAAATCAAATCATACAATGTACTTAAATGTATTGAATGTGATTAGAATTTTAATAACATAGTTGCCAGTATAAGCTGTTTGAAAGTTAAATAGGTCAGTTTAACAATCAAATAATTAAATCAAGGTAAAATGTTTTAAAAACGTTGAACTAATGTATTCTTTTTTATATATATATAAATTTATTTATTTATTTACTTATTTATTGGCTGCGTTGGGTCTTCGTTGCTGCACGTGGGCTTTCTCTAGTTGCGGCGAGCGGGGGCTACTCTTTGTTGCGGTTCATGGGCTACTCTTCATTGCCGTGCCTGGGCTTCTCATTGCGGTGGCTTGTCTTGTTCTGGAGCACAGGCTCTAGGTGCACGGGCTTCAGTAGTTGTGGCACGCAGGCTCAGTAGTTGTGGCTTGCGGGCTCTAGAGCGCAGGCTCAGTAGTTGTGGCTCGCGGGCTCTAGAGCGCAGGCTCAGTAGTTGTGGCTCGCGGGCTCCAGAGCGCAGGTTCAGTGGTTGTGGTGCACGGGCTCAGTTGCTCCGCAGCATGTGGGATCTTCCCGGACCAGGGCTCGAACCCATGTCCCCTGTATTGGCAGGTGGATTCTTAACCACTGTGCCACCAGGGAAGTCCCTAATGTATTCTTTTAATTGCCAAATACATTTCAAGAATTGTAAATTTAGGGCTTCCCTGGTGGTGCAGTGGTTAAGAATTCGCCTGCCAGGGCAGGGAACACGGGTTCAAGCCCTGGTCCGGGAAGATCCCACATGCCACGGAGCAACTGAGCCTGTGCACCACAACTACTGAGCCTGTGCTCTAGAGCCCGTGAGCCACAACTGCTGAGCCCGTGTGCCACAGCTACTGAAGCCCATGTGCCTGGAGCCCATGCTCCACAACAAGAGAAGCCACCGCAATGAGAAGCCCACACACCACAACGAAGAGTAGCCCTTGCTGCAACTAGAGAAAGCCCGTGCGCAGCAACAAAGACCCAGCGCAGCCATAAATAAATGAATGAATGAATGGATAAATAAATAAAATAAGAAATATTTTAAAAAAGAATTGTAAATTTAAACTGCTCTGAGGTTTGACCTTTATTTTTTTGATTATTAAGATTTGAAATTATAGTAATATAACAGGTATGGTGACAGAAGCAGAAAATACAAATTTAAAAAGCTTTTAAAAAAAAATATTCAGAGCTGCATCACTTTGCCTCTTAGGGTCTTGGATTTTACAGCAGCAAATCAAGGTTATTATAGTAGCATTTCTCTTCCAATCACTAAATTTCTTGAGGTAATAGAATAAGTTCCCAGAGAAGAACGTGTATATTTTGCTGTACCTGGTATATGACATGAAAGGGTTTCTGCCAGTTATCCATGAACTCAGGTGAGAAGAATAGCATGTATACTTCCTTCCTCACTTCCTAATAAAATTAACTAATTTAAGGTTTGCAAGTGGGAAGCTTGGGCCCAGAGAAGTTAAGCAACTTTTCTGCATCACACAGATAACACTGAAAACTCTGAGCACTGGACCAGTTTTCATGCCTCTCGTTTCCCCCGCACCTCTTCCAGCCTCACCTTCCTAAAGGTGAAGGTCAGAGATGTCCCAGCTGTGGAGAGAAGAAGCAAGAGTCTTCTATAGTCTCTAAATTATCAGGAGTTGAGTTAATTGAATAAAGAACTGGGTAAATTTTTATAAATGAAATTAATACCGTAGGAATGCTGGTGTGGTACTAAAGCCTTGGCATGTCAGGAGGAAAGTGCAAGAGATACTTGAGTCTCCTCAAATGATGAGTCTTAATGAGGTCTTATAATTTTTTTTCTTTGACAGAACAAACCTGTAATGGCTTTCGGATTGATAACCCTTTCACTTTGTGTGGCTTATATCGGTTATCTACATGCGACACAGGAGAATAAGAAGGACCTCTATGAAGCTATTGATAGTGAGGGACACAGTTATATGAGGAGGAAAACATCTAAGTGGGATTAACAGTGCTGGTTACTGCAGATGGAGCTTTACTGGGGACTCTGAAATCTTCAGGTGAAGATGAGCGCCACACAGTGTCTTGTTTCTTGTTCTAGAAGACGCTACTGAGGAAGAAGGATGGTGGCTGCAGCCAGGCCACTATCGTGAGTGTTGTCCTTTCAAAACTGTAGCCATTATCGCATTCTTTTTCCACAGAAAGAGCTGCTCAAGATTTTTCCTTGACTAAATCCTCTTGTAAAAGTGCCATGAGAATGGAAGTCACTTTTGTGAATTAAGTTCTATATAATAAAAAGTGCTGATGCTCTTAAATTTACATGGTATTTTTAACATTTTAAGGGGAATTGTGCATTTACAACTGTTGTGAGTGTTTAGTTTGTTTTACTGTTTGCAGGGACAGTGTTCATTTTCTACCTGGCATAGAACCTATATTTATGAAGAAAAAAATAATTGTAAATTATCGTAAAGCCTGCAGTTAAAAACAAATAGTTTTTACAGAGTCACAGATGGGTCTTATATTTCGATTTTCCATTTCAGCTAATTTTGGTCCAGAATTTTATTTTAATTGAAAAGATAGTCCCATTCAACTACTAAAATAAAGATTAAATGAGAGAATAACCCAAAGTAATTGGAGTTTTTCTTTTTTTAAAAAGAAAGTATGTTATACTGAGTATGATGTTTTTATTTGACTACAACCATTATCTGTTTTGGTTTTTGTAAATTAATGTTACAGTGATATTATAAATGTAGACCAAATGTTCTTACAGTTATTTAAAAACTAGAACTACTCAATAGATAAGAAAAGAAGGTCTGGTTTTAAAATAACCATAAGAACATGGGTTTACCTTATATATATATACCTTTCTGATGAGTGTTCTAGACCTGTTTCATTTCTAGATATTTACCGCATTCTCCAAATCATTGGAATTGGAGCTCAGTAATAAATCTCATCTCTGAAATTTTGTTTCATTTATTATTAACAAGTAAAATAATTGCACAGGCAGAGTTTATCATCATAATGTAATATTTAATTTCCAGTGCTTTATTGTGGTTTTGCAAGATGCATGAAAATGTAATTATGTCTGATTTGTAAATATTAAAGAGCTTAGCTAATTATCTACATGCACCTAAATTAAATCTTTATTACTGAGCCCTAAATATTTCTTTGCTAGGTGTCTCTGTATAGTACACTTCAAATAGTTTAAAATGCACTTAGGAGGTATAAGATGCCTTTTAATTTAAAGTGTTATCTTTTGCTGTTGGTTATTATCAATTTATTTATTTATTTATTTATGGCTGTGTTGGGTCTTCGTTTCTGCGCAAGGGCTTTCTCCAGTTGCGGCGATCGGGGGCCACTCTTCATCGCGGTGCGCGGGCCTCTCACTGTCGCGGCCTCTCCCGTTGCGGAGCACAGGCTCCAGAAGCACAGGCTCAGTAGTTGTGGCTCACGGGCTTAGTTGCTCCGCAGCATGTGGGATCTTCCCAGACCAGGGCTCGAACCCGTGTTCCCTGCATTGGCAGGCAGACTCTTAACCACTGTGCCACCAGGGAAGCCCCTTTGCTGTTGGTTATTAAAGAACTAGAGTTCTTCTGTTTTCAACTTACGCATTTAATGTCACATCATTGTCTTTAGAGTTCTTCTAGTAGTCAACAAAATAAGTTGCTATTTGGTGAGGGAGGTATTAGTTAGGTGAGCTATCAGGAGATTATTGCAGCAAAGAAGGGCAGCAGGAACTGGACAGAGGGCAGCCTTAAGCCATGTGACGTGTGTGAATGAACCAGGGTAGCAGTAGATTCCGCAAGGCACACAGCTGTGAAAAGTAGTGCAAGGGAAGAATCCCACTGAATTTTAGGAGCAAGTAACCTAACTGTGCTACTATTTACAGGGTGGTTACAAGTTCTGTAGCACAGTCTTTCTGTGTGCAGTGTCAAAGGCTGCCTGGCTGTGTGCTGATGTTTTCATTCCTTCTCTAAAGGAAAATGCCACTTTGACAGAGTCAGTTGTCTAAGGAGGGGATGCTCAGGGCAAGATAATTACAGCCTTTTGTAGTCTGGGTTCAGGTGGTAGGAGGAATGTTTTCCAATGCAGGAATCTGGTTGAGATTGGGCAAACTCAGTAACATAAGAGATTCAGTCTTGAAGCAAGTCTTGGTAAGTGAACCATTGATAAGGTGTAAGCGACCTCTTTGCCCAGGGAAGCAATCTCTTCTGATAGAAGAGCTATTTGCCCAGAGGAGCAAGCAGTTCAATTGACAAGTTGATAAGAATTTCCTGACGTAAACAGTGAAGTTACTTATTATTTTATACCCTTATAGGGTGACCAATCTGTCCCAGTTTGCCAGGCACCGAGGGGGTTCTTGAGATGTAGGACTTTCCATTTTAAAACAAGGACAACAAATTAGTTAACTCTGATTTTTAAAACCAAGCTTAGTAATTTTGAGTGCTTGCTTAATGAAAGTAAATTTTCCTTTAAGATACTTGTGATATTTCCCAGTTTTATTGTCATGGCACAAAAACATATTTATAGATAACCTGAAAAAAATTAAACTCCCTCCTTTTCTGTCCTAAAAAATCAATTCTTTAAAACAAACCATTTAACAGAAAGTATAGCAGGCTGAATAATACTCCTTTTCCCCCAACCACCCCAGAGATGTTTGGATCCTAATCCCTAGAACCTGTGAATATGTTCCATTATATGGCAGAAGGGTCTTGACTGATGTGATTAAGTTCGGGATTTTGAGATGGGGAAATTATCCTTTATTATCTGGGTGGGCTTGATATGATCACAGAAGTCCTTATAAGAGGGAGGCAGATGATCAGAGGAAGAAACAATGTCACCCTGCAAACAGGAAGAGAAAAGGCTATATTGATGTGAGCCCATGGGCCAAGGAATGTGGGTGGCCTCTGGAAGCTGGAAAAGGCAAGGAAACAGATTCTCCCCTAAAGCCTCCAGAAGGGCCAGTGCTGCTAACATCTTAATTTTAGCCCCTTAAGACTCATTTTAGACTTCTGACCTCCGGAAGTGCAAGAGAATGAATTTGTGTTGTTTTAAGCTACTAAATATGTGGTAATTTGTTACATCCCCAGAAGGAAACTAATACAGAAAGTATCTGGGAAATGAACAGCTGTACTATGCTCCCTTTAGTCATTATTTCTAGTTGCTTTTATGAGCAAAGCTTGTCTTACCTAGCAACAGTTGCTAAGTAAGTTAACAATTTAATCTAGAGTCTAGGAGGGAGCAACTGCTTAAATCTTCCCAAATCCAGTGCCCAGACCTTATATGGCAGAGGCTTTCAGTACTGTTCTTTACCATTAGGCACATAACCACTACCTAATCATGGCAAATCATTTAATCCTTGCAAGCCTCTAGCATTGTCTTCAAACCTTGAACCTCTTCCAGCTTTCTCAAACGTCTAGCTTTTCTTAAAATTACTTTTTCTGATCCTAAGAGTGTTTGTACATAGTAAAAGACATCTTAAATTTAATTATGATCAGAAATCCGAATTACACAAACTTTGTTTGCTGTGCTGTATGTAATAAAATAATTCCACCAGCCCCCTTTGGGGAAACCTTCAAATGGATCCATGAGTACAAGCCATTTAAGACACGCTTTTACACTCACAAAGATATACTGGGTAAGTGACTTTGCTGTTTTCCTTTGTTCTAATGTTTCATAGCATTATATGACATTCTTCCTGATGTGTAGACTTTGATCAGCTCTTCTGATCAAAGTTGCTTGTCCTGCAGGGGTGTCTGTTTGGCATGAGAAGAATGTGGGTTGAAATCCAGTTCTCCACTTCCTAGCTGTGTGCCTTGACAGTGTGCTTAGCCTGTCAGTCTGTCTCCTTATATGTAAATAGGTATGTTAATACTTATCTTGCAGATTTGTCTGGAGGCTTTAATGAAATATTTGTACCTATTCTAAAGCCTGGCACATAATAGTAACTGAGAGTTCTTTTTGCCCTTCCTCATACTTGGGCACCTTCCATACACATAGGAGAGGAAATATCTCTAAGTAATACCTTAATACATGGGTGAAAGAAACTATATTCTTTTTTTTAATACATCTTTATTGGAGTATAATGCTTCACAATGGTGTGTTAGTTTCTGCTGTATAACAAAGTGAATCAGCTATACGTATACTTATATCCCCATATCCCCTCCCTCTTGCGTCTCCCTCCCACCCTCCCTATCCCACCCCTCTAGGTCGTCGCAAAGCACCGAGATGATCTCCCTGTGCTATGCAGCTGCTTCCCACTAGCTAGCTATTTTACATTTGGTAGCGTATATATGTCCATGCCACTCTCTCACCTCGTCCCAGCTTACCCTTCCGCCTCCCCGCCCCCGCCCTCAAGTCCATTCTCTATGTCTGCGTCTTCATTCCTGTCCTGCCACTAGGTTCATCAGTACCATTTTTTTTTAGATTCCATATATATGCGTTAACATATGGTAAAACTATATTCTTTATTAGTAGCTGGTGACATAAAAGTAGGTAGATCTGGGTAACATGAGTATATGTACTATATATACACTTCTTATTTTTCCTCTTTTAAATCCTTTTGTTTTTTTAAAAAATTTTTATTGAAATATAGTTGATTTACCATGTTTCAGGTATATAGCAAAGTGATTCATTTTATATATATATATATAAATATAAAAATTTATATAAATATTTTAAAATTTTATATAAATATATTTTATATAAATATATATAATATATTTATATAAAATATATATTCTTTTATATAAAATGTTTTTTTCAGATTGTTTTCCATCATAGATTATTACAAGATATTGAGTATAATTCCTTGTGCTGTACAGTAGGTCCTTGTTGTTTATCTATTTTATATATAGTAGTGTGTATCTGTTAATCCCAAATTCCCAATTTATCCCTCCCCCCCATATATACACTTCTAGTAAGCAAATCAAGTTGTAATTACAGGTTTCCTTCTCTCCTCATCTCTGTCAGATTTTTCAGTCTGACTTTAAGCCTTAAAAGTGTTTTCCTAAGAACTCTCAAAATACTTCTCATATCCTCTCTTCCTTAATATCTTAAATTAGTGGTGATTAAATTTCACTCCTGATCTTTGAAAATGTAAGAAGCTAGAGAATGGAGGGTGTTTTGAAAAAGCTAAAATGTAGCGGGAGATCAAATTGGGATCATCCTCTAAAAATATCAATACCAAAACTGATAACTGATTTTAACTTTTAGTAACTGTTTAGTATGACTTATTAATTATTATCTCTATAATGATTTGACCTTTTACACCCAGAACAGTAGATATCTATTCTTAATATGCTTTTATTGGTTGATTCCTTATGCCTCCTAGGATATCTGAATCCAAACATTAAGTGAATAAATTAAAGCATGTTGAAATGTCTGTATAAACGCTAATGAGTATTGCATAGGGTAGTTCTCAACCCTGGCAGTGTCCTACAGAACTTTTAAATCCAAACACAGACTCATTGGATTTAATACTGTTACCGAGCTCTTGGGCAGCTCTGGCCCGGGGGAGAGGTCTCATGTGTCACTTCATCTGGCGGTAGTGGCGGGCGCGGAGATGGCGGAGACTGTGCGACCACCCGGGTTTTGAAGTGGCTGCTGACATTTCTGAATCCGGTGGGCATGATTGCAAAGGAGACCCGAGGAGCAATACCAAGTTAGATGCAGATTACCCACTTCGAGTCCTTTACCGCGGAGTCTATTCATTACCAACAGAGTACTGTGAATATATGCCTGATGTTGCTAAATGTCGGCAATGGTTAGAGAAGAATTTTCCAAATGAGTTTGCAAAACTTACTGTAGAAAATTCACCCGAACAAGAAGCTGGAATTAGTGAGGGTCAAGGAACAGCAGGGGAAGAGGAAGAGAAGAAAAAACAAAAGAGAGGTGGAAGGGGTCAAACAAAACAAAAAAAGAAGACTGTACCACAAAAGGTTACGATAGCCAAAATTCCCAGAGCAAAGAAGAAATATGTAACAAGAGTGTGTGGCCTTGCAACTTTTGAAATCGATCTTGAAGAAGCACAAAGGTTTTTTGCTCAGAAATTCTCCTGCGTGCCTCAGTAATAGGGGAGGATGAAATCATCATTCAGGCAGACTTTACAGATGACATAAGGGATGTCATTCAGGAAAAATGGCCAGAAGTGGATGATGATAGCATTGAAGATCTTGGAGAAGTGAAGAAGCGATTTTGAAAATTTGTCTGTACTTAATGATCTGAACTGATTGTTGATATGGCCAAAGGGAGAGAGGCCTTTTAAAATATATACATATATTTATCCCACAGTAAAACTGTAGCCTACCCTCACCCCTGGCATTTTCACTGTTCTGTACAAGGCTGCTTGTTTGTTTGTTTTTTTATTGCCAAAGTCAAATAAACAGGAGAGGGTGTCATGCTTATGCATGAAATAGAATTTAGTCAAATAAAAAATTTTGGTCATTTGGTACTGACTTTTTAACTTTTTATTTTTGGAAAAACTAGACTTTTTGTGGAAAGCTTTTCTGTTGATTATTTTTAAATAATCATGATTTAATCAAATCATGATTTTTTTTTTTGTTGTTGTTAAGCTGAGTGATATTTTGAAGAATTTGAATTTGGCTTCATCACCAGTAATAACTGTCTCCTTGCTTCTTTGGTATGATAGTTTTGAGATGCTTGAGCATCTCTTGGATCTGTAGTTGAATTTGCTTCACTGTCACCAGCCAAGTTCACTTTGTGGGCCTATTAACATATTGTTGGTAATAGTTGTTCAAGCTGTTCTGGAGATTATTTGGTAAAGTATATTAAAAGCCTTAAAACCATCTGCACTGTTTGACCCACTTCTTGACATTATCCTAAAGATATAATGTCTGGCTTAAAACTATGGTTGAGGGTGTTCTTCAAAGTGCTACTCATGATATAAAAAAATTACAAATGATAAAGATGAACAATTGGGAAATGGTTAAAGAAATGATGGTTTGTCATATGGTAGAATATTTGCATATATTTTAAAATATTTTCTAGGAATACTTGGAAAGGTGTTTGATAATGTTAACTAGGAGGTCAGACCCTCAAATCCATTTTATACATTATTTTCATCATTGTTTTGAGTGGATAGGCATTCAGAGAGGCTGAGTTCTTTTTCTGGCTATAAATTTATGTGAGTAAAATTCTGCTAACCGTTTGAAAGTAATATACACCATTACTCAATATAGTCTGGGAAATAGCAATTGAAATTTGTTTTCCTGACAAGAGAAACAGTGACAATGAATCTTAATGAGTACATTAAATGAATTTAAAATCTGTTTTTATAAAGGTCTTAAGTCAGGTGCTACAAACTGAAAAGAAGACTCATGGTATTTTAAATTGCTATAGACACCTTTAAGAAAATTAGAACCCATTGTTTATTGCCATGCAAATTGCAATATTAAATGAATTAGTGGGTTTTCAAATAATTGAAATCTTAGAATGTATAATAAAGATGTAAATTAAGAAAATGAAATTCTGCATTAACTGTGAATTTAGCTAAATAAAATTATCTGATAAAGCAAATTTACCCATTAAAAAAAAAAGTACTGTTACTGAGTCCAAACCTGTTCTGCTCACCATACAACAGGCCAGTAAATCAGAAGACAGGTTGTCAGGGCAAGGAATAACGACTTTATTTGGAAAGCCAGCAGACCCAGAAGATGGAAGACTAATGTCCTAGAGAACCATGGTACCCCATTCAGAAATCAGGCTTCTTTTATATTAAAAGGGGCGGGGGGTGGTGGCTGGTTGTTGCAGACTTCTTGGTGCAGGAATCCTTTGTTCTTGCAGCTGTTTGGGTAGGTCAGGTCATGATGTTACTGTAACCTCCAACAAGACAAATGTTATTCTCTGTTCTGCAACTTTTTATCTCTATATGGATGGGGAAGTGTTAACACCTTTAAAGGTTAGAACCTTGAGAATGGGCTATCCTGTAAATTTCAGGCTATAGGCAACATTCTTAACTCTAAGCAAAAGCAATAGAATACAAAGGTTAAAGTAAAAGAAACAGATCTAATATGGAGTCAGATTTGTTCTTTCCTATTACAATACTAATCCAACACAGACCCAGTAAATTAGAACCCTCAGAATCGGCCCTCAACTTGTGGGGTTTTTTTTAAGTTTTAAAATATTTTTTACATATTTTAATAGTTTTTTATTTGGAAATAGTTGAAGACTGGCAAGTTTTAAAAATAGAACAGAGAGTTCCCATCCAGCTTCTCTCATTGATGCCTTACATAATGCTGCTACACTGTCAAAACCAGGAAATTGGTGTTGGATCGATACTGTTATTCAGGTGCAGACCTTACATGCACTTTTTTTCTTTGGTGTGTAGTTTTATTGAATTTATCACATGACGGTTATCATGTAACCATCACCACAATTAGAACATAGAAATGTTTCTTCACCACAAAGAAACTCCCTCATGTTACCTCTTTTTTTAAAAAATTTACTTGTTGAAATTGGCTTCTTTTTTTAAAAAATATTTATTTATTTGGTTGCGCCAGGTCTTAGTTGTGGCAGTCGGGCTCCTTAGTTGCGGCTCACCGGCTCCTTAGTTGCGGAATGCGAACTCTTAGTTGCTGCATGCGCGTGGGATCTAGTTCCCTGACCAGGGATCGAATCCGGGCCCCCTGCATTGGGAGCACAGAGTCTAAACCACTGCGCCACCAGGGAAGTCCCCCTCATGTTACCTCTTAATGCCTCCTAATCACCAAACACCTCCAGTTTAAAAACCTTAGAGGAAAAAGAGCTCTGTTCTCCTTACAGCTTTATATAAAATCCTGGAGAAGAATGTGGTTGGCCAGACTTGAACATGTGCCCAATCCCGGGCCCATTAGTGGGGCCAGTTAATGGGGATCATCTGATGGGCCAAGCAGGTTGGCTGCTGTGATTGGCAGTCCCAGAACAGGTGAGAGGGGGAAGTTCTTGAGCAAAATGGGTCCTGTTACCAGAGGGAGAAAAGAGATGTTGGTCAGACAAAACATATGTCCCCAATGTCTTATCTGTGTTTATGGCCAGCGAGGCCCCACGAGAGATACACTGCAGTTTGAGATGTGCTTTGTAATTTTAGGGAGCTGATCATCAAGACCTAATCACCAGAATGGTTAATAATTTGACATATCTAAGATGTGAGCAATAAATGGAATAAATAAGTACTGTAATAGTTTGAATTGGAGAGAAAGATCACTCTGTGTGTGTGTGTGTGTGTGTGTGTGTGTGTGTGTGGTTTCAGCATCCTCATGCAGGCTGTGAGCCACCTCTGACAACCCACTCTGGCAGAAGATGGAGAAATCCCTGGGCCCAGCTCAGTGCACTCAGAGCTCTGTCCCCAGCTCTCTGATATTGTGTGGTCTTCGAACCTCTTTAGGTTTTTATTTTCTTGTCTGGGTGGAGAGGGAAGTATTATGGGAATATTGTTATTTGGAAATAAGATCATTGACAGAGAAGTGCTAAACTCCTACCCACAACTAAAGCAGCTAAACCCATGAAGACCTACACATTAGAAGGGCATATAGCGTATTAAAGAAAGCATTCTGCTCCCACTTTCCTGGTGGAGGTAACTAGCACCAGCACCCAGAGAGGAACTGGACAGTGTGCTAATGTCTCTTGGATATTCACTCACCGTTCAACTCGGGGGTTCAGAATGTGTTCCTCCTGCTATTTTACTTCCCCAGTTGCCTCCCTGTGGACTGGGTCTGATGCAGGTGCTGTGAGTTCCCCCTTAATCAGTTAGGGAAGAGCTTACCCCTTTCATGGGTATCTTTAAAGACTGACATTTCCTGAAAGGATATATTTCTTAGATAACTCTAATAAATAACTCGATAACAGTGAAAAGGAAAGCCAAGAAACAGTCTATGGATATTTGTGATTTTTTTTTTTCTCTTCAAACACACAGATATTGGGGCAGATATTCTGAATAAGGAAGAGCAGTTGCAAGAAGCTGTACTCAAAGAACGTATTGCAAAAGCAGAAGCTGACGTATGGGCTAAGGTAAAAGAAGTTGGAAATCAACCTGAATGCATCTTTGCGGTTCTTTCGTGTTTTGGATTTGTATGAAAGAGTGGAGTCAGGCAGAACTGACTTTGAATGCTGGCGTCTGTGGGACCAGGGGAGCAAGTTCTTCAACTCCGTAGTCTTGGCGTCTTCAAATGTAAAAGAGGAACAGTAATACTCACTCTGTAGGACTGTTGAGAGAGTTCAATGAAATAACGTGCCAGGCACACAGTAGGTGCTAAGTAAGAAGCAGAAATCATCAGGAGCTTCCTTCTGTCTAAATTGCCCCTATGTGTGGATGACTCCTGCTCCCTTTATTCTCATGGGATTAAAACCTTTTTAGAAAGACATTCTTGTTGTAGTTGTTTATTATTGCTTAATATTTAGTATATAGTAGACCATTCGTTTGTGCAGCGTGTAATGCCCCTAAGTGCCTGTTTTTTCCAAATGCTGCGTCATAGCTGACTCTCCTTTTCACCCCCTCTCCCAGCTCCCCTTCGCTCCAAAGTCTTTGACACCTTGTCCATGCAACTGCCGAGGGCCGTGGAGGCCATTTGAGGGTCTTGGGGCTCACGGTCAGATCCCAGACACTTCAGTGAAGCAGAATCTCAATCCTCCAGCTCCCACTTCTTCCAGTTAGAGAGAAAATGCCATACGTGACTTCCTAAAGAAAATTAGCGCTCCTTGAGAGCAGGACAACCCACAGTGCTAGAACATTATTTCTTGGTCTCTCTATAAAGTAAACATCATAGCAAAGAGTGTTGGAATTGCCCAGCGTTAGTCCCAGCAAAAGCTTGGTATTAAAGTACTTCGAAAGTACAAAATGCTCCAGTGCAAAGGGTAATAGATATAAAAATCTTACTAGACATGTATCCTTATCAATAATAATAAAATTTAAATTGATTGTGAGCCATTAATTATATACCCTAACACAAGAGAATGCTTTTGTGAATAATGTACAATTTAAATATAACAATATACAATTTAAATATAACAAATGTTCTGGGCATTCTCTTGAAATAAAATCATGAAACCTCTTCCTGAAGACCCTGATGCAGGGGATCTGGGATGGTACTCAGCCTCCCTTCTCAGCAATTTCAGGCTTTGTGCATTTTTCCACTTCTCTGTATTCTCCAGATTTTCTGCGATGAGCATACATTACTTTGATAGTCAATCAAGCAAGAAATAAAGTGCCAAAGAAAAAAGACAACCCAGCAGCCTGCAGTAAAGCTCTCCTTAGCAATTCCTGAAACAGTGATTTTAGCCACGGTTTGGGCCGTGTTAGGGCATCTCTGGCTGAGGCCTAGTTTGCTATGGGAGGTTTGAGACCGGAACAGAGCCAGTAGTCAGGGGCCCCAGGGTGGTTGCTAGTTTTCATTAAACATGAAAACCTGATATATATTAATAAATAAATGAACTCTTTCAAAGGCTGATGAACGCCAAAGAGAAGCAGTGAAGAAAGCCCTTGAAGAAGCAAATGACATGCACAAAATGAAAATCCAGATTCTGAAAGAGGAACATCAAAAAGATTTACAGGTTTTTATAGTGGCTTGTTTGTTGTCTTTTTAGCGGTACTTTAGTAAAAAGCTCTGGCGTGTTCCATGGTGGTTGGTTGGGAGGCTCAGGATTTTCACAGAAGATATGCTGGACTCCATGGCAACAGTGATGCATGGGTGCAAGAGAATCCCTTTGACATAACGAAGCATAATGAAGGGCCTTTGATATAATGAACCCAAACCTTTATGGGGTTAAGGTATGAAGGAGGCACCCCTGCCTGCCGGACCCCACATCCCTTGCCACTGGCTCTCTTTCCTCCTCTCAGTGCCCTTCTTCTGGACCCTCAAACCTGTATGCCCCACACTCTTTCCCACCTTGGGGACTTTGCCAGAATGTTCTTCCTGCACTTCATCAGACATCAGACATCACTGGTCAAGGGAGGCCTTACCTGATCAGCTCTGTCCTGCTACCCATACACTGTCCTTGTCACCCCGCCCTCTTTAACAGCATCACCACCTAGCGCTGGTGTAAGTAAATAGATTGGAGGATTGATTACTTGTTGAATACCTGATCGCCACCTGCCTGCAGCCTCCATAAGGGTGTGTCTGTCTCGCTACCACCCTCGTCCCGGTGCCAGCACGGTGCCTTGACTGTGTAACTGGGAAAACGGGCTGAACAGAGGAAGCAGGCGCTTCTCTCCCTTCTCCTGAGCTCTCTGATTGCATCCTTTGTCCTAAGTTTGCATTTACTGCGATGCCAAGAGGGACCTCTGTTTCTCAGGTATTTCCTGCAGGACCAGAGATCACACAATGAGGGGAACTCTTTCCAGCCTGTATCTTGTTCCAGTACACGACTCTGGGTAGTTAGTAAACTGTCCAGGCAGAGACCCCGGGGTTCCTTACACAGTTCAGTCCCAAACTCTGCTCAAAGGAAAAAACATACAGAACTATTTTCACACGTGGGTCACGGGAGGGACAGGACAGGGCACGATGCAGGTGTGATGATTCCTGGGCAGAGGCTGGAGGGAAAGTGGCAGAAGTGTGGACCCAGGGTTGGCCTAATTCAATAAGAACATAACGAATAAACAGTTCAGGGACCATGGGCCCTTTTGTCTCTCGTTTCGGCCGTGAGCACCTGCCATGTATCAGCTCTGTACCAGGTGAGATTAAATAGACTGTCCTCAGAAAACTTTCTGGCAGGAAAGGGAGCTCCACCCCAGGGCTCCTAAGGGATGGTTGACCCTCCCTGCTTGGCTCCAGTGGCCATGGCACCTGAGGGGCAGGCTGAGGTGGTCCACTGCCCATCCCTGATTTCACTTCAAAGCGTGAGGAGCATTTATAGCATGTCCAGATAGGCCTGCTGCTCAGCTAGCTGGGACCAGAACGGCCACACTGGTTCTTGAATAGTGAAATACTTCTCTAGCAATTGATAAATCACCACTCCCCGGGCCCCTAACACCTTCACCACCCTGGACCTCCCACAGCCCAGCAATTTGAAGGGGCAACCGTTTCCATGTGTGCGGGCCTCTAGGACCCTGCCCTGTGCTGCAGCCAGAGGATACACATTTTAAATATCACTCCTGGCATTAGGTTGTGATGATGCAAGGGTAACTTAGATGTGATGCCTGTTTCAAGGAGCTTGCATCCTAGTCTTGCTCTAGGTAATTTGATGGTACCCCATATATATAGTCTTTGGGTTGAGTTGATGCACTTAGTGTTAAAATAGAAGAAGTCCTAAGAAATTTTAAAGAGGGAGGTTGACCTTTCCAAATTATTCTAAAAAAGTCTCAGGGACTTTTTTTTTTTTATTATTATTATGATGAATGAGTGATTTGTCTAAGAGAGGTGTGGAGGGTTGTTTCAGCTGTAGGGTCCCCAGACATAAACACCACTATTGCTCCTCAGGGTGTGTCTCTGAACCACCTCCTCAGAGTCTACTTACCTGCAGATTCCTGGGCCCCGCCTGACCTACAGAGTCATTGGTAGCGTATTTAACCAGCAGCCCATGTGATTCTCACATATATTAAAGTTTAATATAAACACATATAAAGTCACCCATATTCTCTCATGTTAAAGTTTGAGATTACCTGTATAGAGAGCAGAAAACCAAGTTCTTCTAGAACCAAACAGCATTACATTCTGAGACGTAGAAATCACCAGGTATTGCTCTTTTGTGATGTTAAGAATCTGGGTGTCAGATGCTTGCTGTTAAATAAAATTTCCAGGTCTTGTCCAATGGACAGATAGGATTTTGAAAAGGTGCTAATATTATCTTATTCAAATACAATAATATTAAAAAGTAAATAATAAAATGGAAGCTAAGGGAAAATGAGAGTAGGAAATATAATGAAGTCAGGTGTGAATCCAAAACTTAGAAATGTCTGTATGCCACGAGGTCCTGTGCAGTTATCATAGCTGGCCCTTGAGCTTTCTGACAGTCAATGCACAGAGGAAAGTGCTATGAATCACCATGTCCATGAGGTAAAAACAAATCCGGGACTCAGGTGGCCCAGATCTTCCTCCATGTGATACCTGAGAGAAACTTCTCATGAGGGAGGCATTGTGTAATAAAGGAAGGTCTGTCAAACACCTGCACAGTAAAGAGGATGGATTTCATGAGGCTGTCTCTTATCTCCAGATAGAGGCTGATTCACTCAAAATGCATTTCAGTAAAAGTAATTTAACTGGAAGGCTTTCCATTGAGTAAGAACACTGCCAAACAGTAGGTCATTGAATTATTTTTTCGTAGCTTTAAATAGGTATTGGACATGCTGTATGAGGCAGTAAAATGATTTTGGTTTTACTAAACCATTACATAAAAGAGGGACAGGGTTTAATTCTCTGAATCCTAGTTCAGAACCCAGTCAAACTAAAGGGCTGGTGTGTCATTTTTAAATTCTATGATTCAAATAGAAATGTATTATGATAATACTTCATCTATCTAAGGCTCAACCATTCAGCAATCTCAGTTACTGGAAATGTACTTGAAAACCCAGAAATAATCCCTAAGAAGTTAAAATATCCCCTAAGACGTTAAATAACAGCCTCTGACTACAAGATAGAGACTCAGGCTTATTACCTGTAGCAGAACCTTCCATTCCCTGCTCACTGATTGTCTCTGAGAGACAGGGAGGAGGAGGGAGGGAGGAACCTCACTGTCTTATAAGCCTGGACGGCGATTCTGGAAGGAAAACAAACTGATGAATCTCTGGAAAGACCCCAGCATCACAGCCAGCAATGAAGCGGGAAGCTGGTGGGCGAGAATCCTGCTTTTGTTTCTAGTTCTTCCACTGACTCACTCTGTGAAATAACTTAGTTTCTTTTGCTTTGTTTTTATTATTTTTAAAAAAAAATTTTGTTTAATATTGGAGCAGAGTTGATTTACAATGTTGTATTAGTTTCAGGTGTACAACAAAGTGATTCAGTTATACATATACATGTTTCTGTACTTTATCAAATCCTTTTCCCATTTAGGTTATCACAGAATATTGAGCACCTTTGTTTCTTTATGTTCTCTCTTATCCCTGAAACAGATACAAACTGACCTTTAAATGAAAGTTTTGAAACTCCTGGATGGAATTAATTGCCCCTCCTTTCTGGCGTGTATTTCTGTTAAACCACTGGTTGCAGGATGGGGTCTGGGTCTCCTCTGCTAGGCAGCGGGTCCCGAGGAGGATTCCAGCCTCCTTCTGTCTGTAACATTGGGCCTAGCACTGTGCCTGTCACACTGTGCTGTCAGTGGACATTTCCAGGGATACAGGGTTTTCCTTGGGAGCCTGTTTCCCTCAGGTCCTGGTTTGGCAAGTGCCTCCTCTTTTTACTCGGCTGAAGGCTCCACAGGTCCTTCTACCCTGGCACAGTGGAGCCCTTGCTCCCGTCCCCTTTGTGAACAAGGAAGAGCCCCTCAACGCGAATGAGCTGGAATGCTCCAGAACGACATTGGGACTGGCAGGCAGCTTCCTGTGACTGCGGTCGTGTGCGGTGCTTGCTGCCCGGGCCTCAGGTCTCCTCCTACCCGGGAGACTTTCATAGTCATTATTTCTGCCATTTTCCAGGACTGACTTCCTAAGGCAGTATCGTACTCTGTATTTCTAATCATGAATAAAGATAATAGGACACTATAGAATATTTGGACAATCAAGAAAAAATACCTGTGACCCAATTACTTTTCTTTTTGCAATTCCTTTCCAATATTATCTATATACGTATTTTATGCTAAATAGTTTGTGCATTTCTGATTTTACTTAACATCATTATAAATGAAACTTTTCCATATAGTATACACTCTTCTTTATTTTTTCCTTTTAATAGCCATGTAATATTCCATGGTAAGGCTATACCATTCCAGTTTTTTTCTTTTTCCATTTTTTTCTGTAAAAAAATATATTTTTTTATTGAATGAAAGATTCTTTAAATTCTATGGTGCTTTACAATTTTCAGAAGTTTCACACATATGATTTCATACAACCCCATAATCCCCTTTTTTTCCCCACCCCCTGTATTGCCCCTCCCCCTTCCCTCTCCCCACTGGTAAACATTAGTTAGATCTCTATATCTGTGAGTCTGCTTCTTTTTAAAATACACTCTTCTTTTAAATCATTAGGTTTAACTGGTGTACATTCCATCGGGCAGATGAATTATGATTTGAATAACATTTTTAAACATCAAAGCTGTAACACCTAAACCTAGTTTTTCTGTTGCTTAAGGAAATGGCATCTAAGACCAAGATCGAGTTGCATCAAAACATGGAGGAAGAACTGCAGCGAGAACACCTGGCTGCCGAGCAACGCATGGTCCACAGGATCCAGAGGATCATGATGGAGTGCCACCGGGAGAAGGTCCAGGCCGTGGAGGAAGCCCGGGCCCAGGAGAGGCACATAGCCCAGGAGGAGATCCAGGCCCAGAGAAGGTACTCCAGGGGGTACCCCTGCAAATCAGTGTCTTACTCTGTCAGAATCAACTTGGAGAAAGGGATAAGGTTGAAGCACATAGGTGGATATTTCCCAGGTTTGGATTTTTACATTTTTTTAAAATTTACTTATTTTTTATTTTTATTTTTGGCTGCATTGGGTCTTTGTTGCTGCACATGGGCTTTCTCTAGTTGTGGTGAGCGGGGGCTATTCTTCATTGCGGTACGCGGTCTTCTCATTGCAGTGGCTTCTCTTGTGCAGCACGGGCTCTAGGTGCACGGGCTTCAGTAGTTGTGGCTCGTGGGTGTAGAGTGCAAGCTCAGTTGTTGTGGCGCACGGGCTTAGTTGCTCCGCGGCATGTGGGATCTTCCCGGGCCAGGGATCGAACCCATGTCCCCTGCATTGGCAGGCAGATTCTTAACCACTGCACCACCAGGGAAGCCCTGTTTTTACATTTTTATTATGGAATATATCAAACATAGAGAACAATATATAGTATATTGTAGAATGTGTGTGTGTGTGTGTGTGTGTGTGTGTGTGTGTGTGTGGTTTAAAGAAAAATAACACAAATACTCAAGGGCCTACCAGCCATCTGAAGGGACTGAAAAGTCCCATGTTCTTCCTCAACCACATTTCCTTCCTTTCCCCCCTCTCGCGAGATAACTACTGTTCTAAAAATTGTGTTTTTCATTCTATATCTCCAGTTTTAGGGTAGAAGAGGAATCAAGAAATACTTTTCCACAGGCACATATAAGTCAGTCTTCACATTCTCTAGCCCATACCATACACTACTGTGGATGGGTTACTTTTGGGCTTTTTCTTATTACACAAGTCATAATGCTGTAAACGAAGTTGACCTTATGGAAATATAGAGAGCAAAAATTGCTAAGTCACTGCTTCCTACCCCGTCCCTGTCTCCCAGAGACAATCATTTTAAAGAACGGGGTCTGTATCCTGCTGTGCCCTTTTGATGTATTTACAGCCTTATATATGTTCATAATCTGAAATAATTTTTACATAAATTGGATCACATATATATGTGTGAAAAATACCAAAGGAACCATTTTATATATGTAATGAACATTTGATGGAATTGGCCAGTTTTAACAGGACAGCAGTCAGGAGCCCTAGTGGCCAAGAGAGAACTTCGGTTTCCGGGTGTTCAGCGACCTGACCAAGTTCATGTAGCTGAAGCAGCAGGACCAAAACTGAAACCTTTGTATTCCACCTCCTGGACTAGGGCTTGTCTCTTGCTTTGCTGCTTGAGTTAACAAATCTATTTGTATATAATTAATGGGTAAAATCGTCCTTGTTAGAACTGTTTAGAATAGGGCCAAAGGTAAAATTCTGTAGGGGGTGCAGATAAATAGGAATGAAGGCTGCAGCCGCGGCTATTTTGGTGGTCCCCCCTTCTTGCACAGGCTGTAAGTCACTGTGAGGCAGAGGAGGAAGAGGCGAGAGGATTTCAGGAGAAAGAGAAGGTGGTAACTCCTGAGTGAGCTGTGGTCCAAAGCAGTGGAAGATGGTTCTCCTCTCCCTCTGCTTCCCACCCTCCATCTGCAGGAGCTCTGTCTATCCTGAAGGAGCCTCTGGGTCCTCTCTTCACGCACACCGGCAGCCTCCTGCTCCCTCCTTCACTCTTTCGCTTTTGTCCCCCTTTGGCCCTTTCCTCTGTGAGGTTCAACAGCCACCTTTCATTAAGCCAGTTGACTAAGATTAGGGAACTGCCATGCCTGTTATTTAAGTATATCCATCTAGAATGTCCATTTTGTTATTGATGTGTCCCAAGTGCCTGGCGGAGAACCTCACGCATGGTGGGTGTCCTTTAAATAGTTATCAAAGGTTCAAGTTTGTTCCAATCAGCTGAACCCACTCTGCAGCACACCAGGTCTTATTTCGAGACATTGCTAGATTCCAGCATTCTTTAGAGCATTTGCAGAAATTAATATATGGAGAAGGGCCACTGTTGAGGATTCCACTGTGGATCTCTTACTTGGCTCTAAACTTTCACTCAAGACTTCAGGATTCAGAATACTTACATATTGTGACAAGTTTGTTAAATGCTCAGAAAACTTTCTTTGTGGGTTGAGGTGATTGAGTTCTAAACAGATTATCTAGGAGACACTGTACTCTTTCTCTTAAAGGTAAAAAAAAGAAAAAAGAAAGAAACATCTTGCTCGGAAAGGTTCTAAGTATTTTCTCACCCAAGGCAAAGGCATGACTGAAGTGACTGCTCAGGGATGTGTGTGGTCATGGCTGTAATTCCTGGTGACAGCTGCCCTTTATTCCACACTAGACCATGCAAGGCCCTTTGTATGCTTCTCATTGAATCCTCATATCCCTTCCTGGGGGATTGAGTCGTCTTTCATATCTTCAGATGAACATGCTGAGTCTTAGAGAGAGACTAAGCAACTGCCCAAGGTCACCTGGAAAGATACAAACCCTGGTGTGTATGATACCGAAGCTTGTGACCTTCCCTTACGCCACCCTGCTCACTTCACCAGGGGTCATCAAGTGCCTTCTGGGGATGTGGTTCTGAGCTCGGGCACTGAGGGGTAAGACTCTTGCCTCAACATTATGTGACGTAACTAAAGCATAGCTGTCCCCTTTGAGCAAGGCTAGAGGGACTTGTGCAAAGAACACATGGGTGCTGGAGGAGTTCTCTGTCCTGGAAAGATCAAGCGAAGAGTGTGTGGGCTGTGTGGTGAGGTGGGTTTCTTGGAGGAAGTTAGTCTTGGTTTGGGCCTTAGAGAGAAGGGAGGAGGTCCCATTTGTGAAGGACTGAAAAGAGTGGGGACAGCATGAGCAAACACATGGAGTTGGGAGTTTAATGAGGCAGAGCCAAGGGGAGTTGGGAGCATTAATACCCCAGAGATATAAACGCGCTGCTGAAGGTTGGACTCTGGAGATGCCTCCTCTCCTCCCCGCCCTGTCTGCTGTCTACCGCCCCAGCTTGGGTATCACTAATCGTCCTGCAGACCAGGTGCAATAGGTTCCCAGCGTCTCAGGTAGAACATCAGAATATATTTTCCTTATAAACCCACTGGTTATAGCTAATTAAAATAGTGCTAAGAGCCCTGTAGTTCAAGTGAAATAGCTCATTGTGGGCTCACCTGGCAAATGATCTGCCATGTTCAGTGTTTCTCCAAACATTGGATGCACAAATGAGTTTTGGAAACAGATCCCTGCATAACTTAGGAATTGCCTATGGAGAAATGAAGTGTTGGTTTTTACTGTACCAACACTGGGAAAATAACTGGCAAAAGTTGGAAAGGATATTTAAAAAAATATCAGATCCTTTTAAGCGAGAACAGATTTTGGTAGTAAGGAGTTTAAAGGGGGCTGTCATGGAGGGTGGGAGCTGGTGTCATCTAAGGTACATTTTGAGCAGATGTACCTGAGATCAGCTCTGGTGGAGCTTTTTAGTCAGCCCCTTAGATGGACACCTCCTCTGTGTGGGTCCAGAGAAAGCCAGGCCGACCTAGTAGGAAACTCCCACCTGCTTGTGATGGAGCCGTGGTTCTGGAGAAGGGGTGTAACTTCCTCCTTGGGGATTTGGGGCTGGCTCAAGGAAATGCCTTCCAGTTCCTTCTGATCTAAGCACCACGGGCTCTGATCATCATCTCCACAATCTCACCAACATCCTAAAGATTTTATAAATCATCAGCCTGAATCCTAAGGTTGTGTGTAGATGCACCTTCTGAACACTATCTATGCCTCTATTGTCCTGTGACCTGGGCTGAGAATCAGGAAGTTGGTTTTGATTCCTCTTCTTTCTGTAGCCCCTAAATCCTAGCAATAACGAATTCTGGCACTTGTGACTTTGTAATATTCCTTGGATTTCCCCCTTTCTCTCCCTCTTCCTATCCCTTTCTCTTTCATCATTAATTTAGATCATTGTACACTCAGAATGTTACAAAATAGTACGAATTGGTCTCTCTACTTCACCCAACTCGGATTCAGTTTACCTGATATTATCAGAATAACAATTCTATAATTATTTATTTATTTATTTATTTTTGGCTGTGTTGGGTCTTCGTTTCTGTGCGAGGGCTTTCTCCAGTTGCAGCAAGCGGGGGCCACTCTTCATCGTGGTGCGTGGGCCTCTCACTATCACAGCCTCTCTTGTTGTGGAGCACAGGCTCCAGACGTGCAGGCTCAGTAGTTGTGGCTCACGGGCCTAGTTGCTCCGTGGCATGTGGGATCTTCCCAGACCAGGGCTCGAACCCATGTCCCCTGCATTGGCAGGCAGATTCTCAACCACTGCGCCACGAGGGAAGCCCCAGAATAACAATTCTAAAATGTTATTTTCAGTGTGTTGCCCTCCTGATAAGAAATGTATAGTGATCTCTTATGCTATTGAAGCAGGCAATGTTTTCTACTGAAGGGCAGGAACTCTCCGATTTGCCCCATTGTGTGACATTGAACAATAACTGTCTCCCCAAGCCTCACTTTCCTCACCTGTTATGTGGGAATAATAAGAGGTAATAAATACAAATAGAACCGGCTTCAGTGGGTGAAAATTAAATGAGATATAGTGCATGTAAATTGCTTAGCACAGTCCCTGGGACACAGTAAGTACTCAATAAATGGTGACCCTTGTTATTAATAACGGATATAGCCTAGTTGGTGGGAGAGGGAATGAGAAAAATAGCATAGCAGCTGGAGAGGCTCAGGACAAATGATGTTTACCTCCAGACTGGGAAAATCTGTCAGGTTTGAAAGTCAAGTTGAAAGAATCAGAGACTGAGAGAACTGCATCTTGGAGGGTAGGAGCTGGGGTAAGTCTTGGAAGGACTGTATTAGACTAGGAGGCAGAGAGGGGAGGGTTTTTATTAACAACCATAAATACTCGAATTCAACATTTGTAGGTTTTTTAATCCTCAAATCTTTAGAGGTTCTATTCCAACTAGGTATCAGGAGATATCCACCAGAAGTGTATCTCAATGGCTAAGAGATTTGTCCTGAACCCAGACTGTCTGGGTTGTAGCACTTGTTTTGCCACTTTATCTAATTAAGTGAAATTGAGCAAGTTGCTTGACCTCTCTGAGCCACAGTTCCTCATCTATAAAATAGGCCTCATAGACTGAACTGCCTCATAGACTTGTTTGAGTAATCATTGAGTTAATATATTAATCATTGAGTTACTATTGAGTTTATAGTTGGCTGCTATAAATTCTATATAATTATATACATTATAACCAGAGGCCTATGAATTCATTCAGCAATGGTTCTCAAAGTATGGTCCCAGACCCTTTCAGCAGGTCCCCAAGGTCAAAGCTATTTTCTTAATAATACTAAGATGTGATTTGCCTTTTCACTCTATCTCATGAATATGTAGTGGTGTTTTCCAGGGTTTTATGATGTGTGATATCTCAACAGATTGAAACAAAACGAAAATCTAGCGCCTTTTTCTATTAAGCCAGACAGTAAAGAGTTTTGCCACAAATGTAAAATGATGCCACTTTTCTCACCAAAAGTTTTTTGATTTAGAAAAAATATTTTTCCTACGAGGTGTTTTATGTTAATGTTTAATGGATTTATCGATACTTCACATGAATTTATAAATGTTGGTTAAATGTCTGACTTTTAACTTTTAAAACTGTTAGGGTCACTAGATATAACCCATATGAACAAAAGTCCTTTGGGTTTCTTGGTCATTTTAAGAGCGAAAAGTGATCTTGAGACCAAAAAGTTTGAGGCTGCTGTCTTAGAGTATTGCTCAGATAGAATCAAGAGTAGGGCTAAACTCACCCTGTGAGACAGTTTCCTCCCCTCTGGCTAAAGGTGAGTAGCTGGGTTGAAATACAGAAATGCTTTCTTTAAGGGTTTGGAAATCTGAGCCTATTTCTTCATTTTTTTAGAACTCTGCATTCATATTTTTCTGACCACAGTGGACTCGAGTCCTTAAAGTTAGCATCAGACACTAGACTAGTGGCCTCACCCTAGCCCACAGTGGGGAAATCAATGTGCTCCTTCCCTGCTCTAAAAAATATTTTTTTATTGTTAACATCTAATCAAAGCTCATCTCTACCAGCCTGTCTCAGACTGGTGGCTCATGTAAACCATGAAATCATTTCTCCTACATCTGCGGTGAAAGACAAAATCTTTTTTTTTTTTTGGTGGCTCATCCATCTAACTATTAATATTCAACCCTTATTCCTTTCTGTAGAAAGGCCATGGAGGAACTTTTGAAAGCTGGTGTCACAGTTATGAAGGATCAAAAGAAGAGTGTGAGCCATCTGATAAAGGAAAAAGAACATGCAATGAACGTCTACTATTGCGTGGCTCAGAGACAGAAGCAAGAAGAGGTTCAGGAAGTGCTTCAAGAAGCAGAGAAAACACATCAGGCCACGCTTGGAAATGTGATGGACAAACTGCTTAACACGCAGGGGGAGCTGCTGTCCATGGCGAAGCAACTGGGAATCATGACAAATTGGAAAGATTTCCTGGAGGAAGAGTTACAGGAAACCAGGGTAGCGTTTCAAAACTACATCAATTATACGTTTCCGAAGCTCTCACCGGGACATGCAGATTTTATTCTGCCAGAAAGAAAGAAAACGCCTTCCAGTCTTATTACTCAGGAGAACCAAGCAACTCTTGATTAGAAGTCTTCATCTGAAATGGCACTACAAAAGACATTGTTCTAAAGACTAAATAAATTCACTCAAAAACCATTTATTGATCCCCGGTTATGTGCAGGGGACTAGTGAGCTGTGAGCATTTTGATGGAAAACCAAAATAGTCAAAAGCACATTCCAGGCTACAATGAGGTTCTAAGTCTAATGGAGGAGAGGTAACAGTGAGGGGGGTCAAAACTGACTAGGAGGGAAAAAGATTTCTTGGAAGAAGTCTAAACATACTTCTGTATCTGGCTTTACTCACGTTTACATCAGACATTTAACTATTTTAGTATTTGTTGCAGTTAAAAAACAGTAAAGGGACATGTTCTTAGATGGTTTCCGTTGTGGAGAGGTGTGTCTAGTAATCCAGTATGTCTAGTAATCTAGTCTAAAGATTATTATTTGGTGAACTGCAATAGCTTTGTAGGAAAAAAAGCAAAGTTTCTCAGATTCAATAGGATAAAACTTAAATTCTGGGAAGCCTATATAAAATAATTCAGAAAGGACTCTCTTATATTTGCCATTTGTGAAAGAAAAATATGTCTTTAGAGGTCAGATTCCTTGCCTCAGGGATGGGGAGTCCCCTTATGTTTATACCCAAGCCCAGGAGTGCTTGGAGCTCATCTCCTTTAGGTAAAAATGCAGAAAATCATTCTGTACCACAATGCTCAGGACCAACAAATGTCAACATCTACTGAATTAAAATGGAAGAAAACCCAAGCCATAAAGACTGCTCCAAAAAAATCTATCCACTTTAATGTAGCATCCTTAAATTATTAATCACCAACTTATATTGGTGGCTTTAAAATTAAATACCTGGAAAGCCATTTTCAGTAAATTAAAAAGTGCTATTGTCAAGCAGGTCTTAGGTGGATTTGTTTATATTGACCGGTCTGGGATTTCCTAATGATAAAAGTAGTGATTTGTTTACAACTGCATAATGGACTGCACTCTCCTAGTGTTTAGCTTCCTGATTCTGCAGGACTACTGCGGTCCATACTAATCGATTGCCTAGGGGCTGGAAGTCAGAACATTTATACAGTACTTTACACTGCTTTTTCCAGCACGTTCTTCTCATAGCACTCAATGGGATAGGCAGGACAGGGGTGGTTGTTATCCCATTTTGACAAATGATAACATGAAAACTACTATGTATGTATTTACATGTGTGAAGCACTTTTTTTTAAGTTGAAGTATAGTTGATTTACAATATTGTGTTAGTTTCAGGTATACGGCAAAGTGATTCAGTTATATATATATATATATATTTTCAGATTATTTTCCATTATAGGTTATTACAAGATATTGAATATAGTTCCCTGAGCTATATGGTAAATCCTTATTGTTTATTTTATATATAGTAGTGTGTGTATGTTAATCCCATACTCCTAATTTATCCCTCCCCTACCTCTTTCCCTTTGGTAACCATAAGTTTGTTTTCTATGTGAGTCTGTTTCTGTTTTGTATATAGCTTCATTTGTATTATTTTTTAGGTTCCACATATAAGTGATATCATATAATATTTGTCTTTCTCTGTCTGACTTACTTCACTCAGTATGATATTCTCTAGGTCCATCCATGTTGCTGCAAATGGCAATATTTCATTCTTTTTATGGCTGAGTAATATTCCATTGTGTATATACCACATCTTCTTAAACCAGTTGTCTGTTGATGGGCACTTGGGTTGTTTCCATGTCTTGGCTAGTGTAAATAGTGCTGCAGTGAACATTGGGATACATGTATCTTTTCAAATTAGGCTTTTCATCTTTTCCGGTTATAAGCCCAGGAGTGGAATTGCTGGATCATATGGTGATTCTATTTTTGGTTTTTTAAGGAACTTCCGTAGTGTTTCCATAGTGGCTGCATCAATTTACATTCTCAACAGTGTAGGAGGGTTCCCTTTTCTCTACATGTGAAGCACTTTAAAAACCTTAATATTTAATCCTCACAATGACTTTTGAAAGTAATTATAACTGCCCCCAATTTATAGAGAGGGAAACCGAGGCTCAGGGAGATTCAGTAACTTTCTCCAGGGCACACAGCTAGTGACAGAGAGGGAATTCAAAATATCACAAGGCACAGGCAGATGGTTACATGAGAGAGACCTGGGTTTTGCAGACTTGAATAGATAAGAACAGCAGCTGACACTGGGGAGTGCTAGCATGCGCCAACTGTGCATACACAAGTGGACTCATTCATGTTCACAGCAGGCTGTGAAAGGTAGGAACCATTAACACAGGCACAGACAGGTCAAGTCACTTTCTCAATGTCATACAGCGAGGAAGGGTCAGAGCCGGTTTCAAATCCACAGAGTCAGTCTTCAGCCCACGCCTTCCATCATTATTTTTGTTCAGATGTAAAGGCCTTGGTGCCTGGTTGGTTGACTCTGCAGGTGCGTGTCTTCGTGGCTTCTCTGATGAGGACCAGAAGGACGTGGTCTGTCCTCTACGGCATGCATCATTTTTGTCCCTTCTAGAAGTGAAAGGAAGTTGTACCTAGGATTGTGTGTCTGAGTTATTGGAGTCATTCACCAGATTCGCAGCTGAGCACAAGGAAGGAAAGCAGAAGGAATGCATCTTCTGAAGACGTTCACTTCATGGCCACAGTGAAGGTATGTCTTTTGGTATCAGTGATACAGTGCGTAACATAAAAAGAAAGCAGGCGACTTATTTTTGGTTTGGAAAAAGGAATCTAGCTTCTCAGGCTTCAACCAGATTGGAATAAATTATCTGTGTTTTTAGTATTTTCCTTGTTTATATTGATACTTCACCCTCAGCTCCCACCCCAATCCCAACCGTTAGCTCCCTTAGGGTTTTTAAAGTAATGTGGATGCTTCCAATAAGGGCAGAGTTAGAGATCTTGTTACTGTCCTGATCCCAACTTGACCTGCCCACCAGAGGACTCCTCGCCCCGCTTCCCCACAGTGCTAATCAGCCCCCCTGTTGTAGGGGTGATCACAGGGGGTTCTGTCAGGACAGACTGACCTGATCCCAGAGCCCCACTTGCTTTTCCCCTTAGAGCCTGGAGTCAGCACGAACCACGGAGGGGAGGGGACCTCTTCAGTCCTCTGTTCTCATTCTGCTCTGCCTGTCCCAAGGCCAAAGTGAAGAAACAGTATCTTTACTCTTACCCAAATCCTTCACTTTGATCATTTCAAACCACAGTTCTTTCTAGCTTGAATGTCTCCAAGATATACCCCTGAGAATTAAAGTTCAAAGTGGATGGATAATCTGCTCTAAAGGGCAGAAAAAGCTGATAGTAAACTAAAAATGAGACCTCCCTCGTATTTCCATAATCCCATCTACGGAACTTCTCAGCAGTCTCTCTTATTTTTTATTTTTTTAATACATTTATTTATTTATTTATTTTTGGCTGCACTGGGTCTTCGTTACTGTGCGCGGGCTTTCTCTAGTTGCGGTGAGTGGGGGCTACTCTACGTTGCGGTGCGCAGGCTTCTCACTGCAGTCGTTTCACTTGTTGCGGAGCATGGGCTCTAGGTGCGCGGGCTTCAGTAGTTGTGGCTCGTGGGCTTAAGTAGTTGTGGCACATGGGCTTCAGTAGTTGTGGCTCGCGGGCTCTAGAGCTCAGGCTCAGTAGCTGTGGCGCACGGGCTTAGTTGCTCCGCGGCATGTGGGATCTTCCCAGACCAGGGCTCAAACCCGTGTCCCCTGCACTGGCAGGCGGATTCTTAACCACTGCGCCACCAGGGAAGCCCTCAGCAGTCTCTTGTTTCCATGATACTGATAAGGATGATCCTTGTGGATAAAAAAAGGAAACAATGGAAAATACAGCAACGACCACTGACTGAGCATCTGCTATGTATCATCTGTTGCACTAAATTCCTTACTAAACCTTGTCTTACTGAAATCTCACAGCAACCCCGTAAGATGCCTCCTATTACCCCCATTTTGAAAATTCGGAAACTTAGACTCAGAGAAGGAAAGTTGCTTGTTGAAAAATGACAAATTGTTTGACTGCAGAGCCATGTGTTTTCCACAGCTACAGCACAGAGCCTAATTTAGTGCCTGTGTAAACACTGAGTAGGCGTCAGGGGTGCACTGCTTTCAAAACACATTGGAATTGTAGCGAGCAAGTCTGAATTACTGTGCAGAACCCTTGCTCTTCCAGTGGGCATGGGCTGGGAGCCAAGAATTGATCAGCCTTCCCTGAATGTGCTTGAGGAACCCTCCTGATGCGGAGCCCGGGGAAGAATTTATGGAGGGGCATAACCCAGAGCTTCCCCTCACCACGCAGGTGTCGAGAAGGGCAGAGTCCCTGGCGGGTTCTGGAGACAGATCAATTGCCTGAAGCTCAAAGGTGAGAATTACAATGTCAAGTGAAAAACTGAAAGTGAGGTATGTCTTTGAAATCTCAGTGGGATACTTACTCAAATTTTCTAACAAAATCTGATTGAGACTAAGGCTATTTTCAGAAAGAAAGATTCCCTGAGTGAACCAATTTTTAGTATAACTTGTCTTGAGAACACTTAGTAACTCTCCTGGTACCAATTACTTTGAGTACAATACCTAGAAAAGCCACTCTGGATCTTAGATACTAAGCCCCATGCAAGTTATTAAAATTGTAACCATTTTGGAAAGTTACTTTAAAAAGAGCTTAGGGAATTCCCTGGTGGTCCAGTGGTTAGAACTTGGCATTTTCACTGCTGGGGCCTGGGTTCCTTCCCTGGTCAGGGATCTAAGATCCCGTAAGCTGAGAGGCGCAGCCAAAAACAAACAGACAAAAGAGCTTAAAGTGCATTTTTCTTAGTTGTCTTAGAGGCTCGCTGTACAGTAGGAGTCTTTGCAGCTCCCATGGTTTCTGATATTTAGGAAGCTATGTTAATTCCTGGAGGCCATCTGGGAACTTAATTTGAGGACCCTAAGAAACTACTGTACTTAAATTGTATAGAAGTCATTCCACCAAGAAACGAACCTTGTTTTCAGAGACAGTAGACCTGTAGGCTGGGAAACAGGTGCCTAGCATCCCTAGGAGAGATGGAGAAGCTACCTCACCCCCATAGCAGTCACAAAGCACAGGAGTTGGGCTATTTAGTAATCACTGGACCTTTATGTGACAAAGAAGTCATTCTGGTATTGTCTTTCTCCAACTTTGATTCCATTTGACCTATTTATAGCCTGCATATTCTAGCTTTGGGGGCCTTTTTTGCACTGACATCATGTAGACACTATTTGACAAAATAGGTTTGTTTACAGAACAGAGAGTTTTGACATTCTGCTGCCTCTAATAAGCTCTCCTTTCTGCTTGGCTGAGATCACTCAGAAGAGGAAAGAAGAAACCGTTGCCTTTTGCTGTCCAGTTATTGGAAGCCAGGGCATGCGTGAGTGCTTCACCTGCGTTATTCAGCTCCTGCCTCATGGCAACCAGCTAAAGAAATTCAAGCACATCGAGGCTGGGTATTCCGCATCAAGTCACTCCATTTGAAAAGTGCAGATGCATTCAACGCAATACCATCTGATTCCAACTAGCAGGATTGAAAACCAATGGTTTTACTCTAGTTAGTTCTAAATAGAAACACTTTAATATTGAATTGAATGAAGTTCAAATTATCCTTTTCTACATAGCAACTGCATGTTAGGTCTTAAAATTAGCAAGGATCCAAGTTTATCGATCTGCCTTTCCTTGCTTTTAACCATATGTGATATTTCCTATTTCTCATAGCACTCTTTCCATCTGACCTGCTTTGGGTGTCTGTTTCCTACCACTGGACTTTAAGATCCACTGGACTCTCTCTGCTGAGGACCCACAACAAACTCCAGGACCAGGTAGTATCCTTGACATATCACTCTGTGCATAAGTATTTCCCATCCCCTCTCCCCTGACTCAGTATTCCCAAGGAAAGCTATTTCTATTACTGGTCCATTTGAAGGATTATCATTTAATTACATAATAGAATGTATCCCTAGAGTTATGCATTTCAGCTAGAAATCTACATATCTCTAGAAGCTCTACAATCTGTTCTAAAGAATCTACATCTCTAGAAATCATAGAGGTGTATGGGATGTTAATTATTGATTTTGTTTATTCAACATGCAGTAGGAAGCAACCTACTGTATACCAGGTGCCGTGTTAGATGCTCGGGTTCTTGGTACACTAAATAGTTGGTGGTCCTTACTCTTAGAGAAGTCAGCTAAGTGGGTAGAAGGATAGTGAGTACATGCATTATAACACTGTCGAGGGCTGGAGAAGTAGCAATAATGGGCTCACAGCTCATTTTCTAACTCATGTCATGTTGTACTGCCAAGGCGGTAATATCTACCATCAGTAGCCTGCTAGCCAAACTGGTACTCTTGCTTTGTGCTTAGTCCTGTCCACATTTGTGAAGGAATGGCTTGATTTAAATTTTGTTTTCAGCAAAGTGGATTCTACAATCTCAAAGATAAATTTTCCTAGTTCTCATATGGTTTTGTTCTTCTTGAGGTTGTTAGGTGGCCACTAGTAGATGGTTGTTTCCCCTGTCGGTTCAGGGGCCAACAGCTTCCTACTTGACAAAATACCATCTCTGGGTTTTCTGGAATACAAGGAAATTCCAGCCTCTTTGTCAGAGGCCTCAGGAAGACACAAAAGACAATGCTACAACTGCTGTCACCCATTCCAGGGAGTCCAGAGTCATGGTCTGGCTTCATACTCTCTGGTCTCAGAGATACACTCAGTGGACTTCGGCCGGGGAGCATCCGCCAAGTAATGGGAGCATCGTGGGAATAAACCCCACTGTTCTATTGCTGAGGAATTGAGGCAAGCTGCTCAGGGAGAACGACACTCTAGAAGGGTGTGACCAAGTCACTCCTTGGGTCTCATCTCCAGGCCTTTTCTTTGCCTCTTTCAGTCATCAACATGAGACTGATTGCCTGAAAAGACTCCTTGACAAACAAGTAGTATTTGGTAACTGTTAGTTATTATTATTTTTCATCCCTACAGAAATGAGATCACAAGTCATATATGGCTCTGCATTTTTCATGCAGATCCTATAGCCACTGATTCTAATTTTTAGAATGTACCGATTTTATTAATTTTTATTTCTTCAGTATTTTATGGATATATATATATATATACATGGATGTGAATTATAGTCTATCTACTGCTTGTAGATTTTAAAGTATATTTAGTCAATGGTGAGTAGAACTTTATTTTAGCTTTAAAAATTTAATCTTATGAGATGCCTGCTGACATTTATTTTAAAATTGTTTTATTCAGTTCCTTTTTTTCTCTTGCACCCTGTGGAGTATGTTTATTGACTACAGATGTTAAGCACTTTGCTAAGGAACAGAAAGCTGCAAGACAGAATATGTACTTCACCGGAGTGGGTGCATAGAAGCCGGCTGTGTGTCTGAATCTTTAAGAACTCAAGTGGAAGGTATGCTTACAAGTTTAAAGGTCAGAATCACAACACACAGACTTGAATTGGAATGACTGCAAGATAGTTTCAGGATTATAAGACTTCTATGTAAAAGAAGTTAATAAAAGGCATATTAAGGTAAGTCCCTTATAATTATGATTTTGAACAAACTGCTTTAAATTATGCTATAGCATGAAAAAAACAAATGAAGGGATATGAGGATCGTGGGGCTCAGAGCCCAGAACAACAGCCCAGGGCAGTCATAAAGATGAAACTATGCTTGCTCCTGCAACCAGAAGTCCAGCAAGAATTAGCTCAGAGACAAAATAGGAAAAGACTTTGTTTTTCAATGATTTCAGTACAGTAACGGTAATAGCTAGGATTGGAACTGGAGAGTGTGAATGTAATCGGAACCCACCGAAATACTTCAGGGTTGCTGTTGTTACTGTTGTTTTTGATCTTGGTCTTGGCATTGTTTGAGAGGTAATAGACAAGCTGATTCTAAATTTTAGGTGGAGGGATATATGTATACCTATAGCTGATTTACTTTGTTGTACAGCAGAAACTAACAACATTGTAAAGCAATTATACTCCAATAAAGATATTTAAAAAAATAAATTTCAGGTGGAAAAATAAGCAGCAAGAATTTTTAGGGATATTCTGACAATAAATGCAATGATGGGGCACTAGCCTTTTCACTCTATGCCATTAGAAACTGAAAAAGTAGTCCTGGGGCATGAACAGACACGAGAATCAATGGCACAGAATAGAATTTAAGAATAAAATGTAAAGGTATAGGGAAAACTTAGGGGTGTTGTTCCAAAATATGGAACATTCCATTTCAAATCTCTTTAACGTCACTTATTAATTTAACATAAGACAAAAATGGCATCTTGAAATAGTAAAGAAAAGATGCCTTATTTAAATAATGGTTTGGAGGTAACTAGATAGTCATTGAGGGCAGAGATGATTGAATCCTATCTTACAATTCATCAAAATATATTCTAGGTGGACCAAAGGTTTAAAAGTAAAAGCAAAACTGCAAAAATATTAGAAGTCACTTGAGAATGTTTAAATAAATCAGATTGAGGATAACCTTTTATGTTTGTCATAAAGCCCAGAAGAAAAAAGTATTAATAAAAATGATAAATTCAACTTCGTTAAAAACTTTTTAAAAATCTGCTAGGCCAGAAATCATAAGGTCAAAAGACAAACCACAAACAAGAGAAAAATATTTCCATTTCCTATGTAGGCAAAGGGCTAATTTCTCTACTATATAGATAACTTCTAGGAATCAATAAGGAATGGATCAGCAATCCAATAGAAAAATAGATGAAAAGTATAACTAGAAAATAGGAAAAGAATCAAACATCATTTAAACTTATGAAGAAATGTTCCAATCACTCAAAATAAGAGGAATGCAAATTAAAACTTCATTAAAAATTCATTTTCTACCTATCAGGCTAGCAAAGATAAGAAACTATAAAACTGTGCTGGTAAAAGTGTGAGAAAACAAACACTGTCATACATGGCTGGAGGGAACATAAATTAGTACAAGTTCTATGGAATTCAATTTGGCAATACCTATTATAATTAAAAAACATATACCCAGGAATTTATCCTACAGATATTCTTATACATGTAAAATAATATATGGACCAGATTGTCATTACAGTATTATCTGTAAAAACAAAAGACTAGAAACAATAGAACTGGTTATGTAAATTATGGTACATCTTTCTTTCTTTTTTTTTTTTAAAGTATTTATTTATTTATTTATGGCTGTGTTGGGTCTTCGTTTCTGTGCGAGGGCTTTCTCTAGTTGTGGCAAGCGGGGTCCACTCTTCATCGCGGTGCGCGGGCCTCTCACTATTGCGGCCTCTCTTGTTGTGGAGCACAGGCTCCAGACGCGCAGGCTCAGTAATTGTGGCTCACGGGCCCAGTTGCTCCCCGGCATGTGGGATCTTCCCAGACCAGGGCTCGAACCTGTGTGCCCTGCATTAGCAGGCAGATTCTCAACCACTGCGCCACCAGGGAAACCCGGTACATCTAATGCTGCAATTCCAATGAAATAATAAGCTTCCATAAAAAAGGAGAAAAAAATGTATGTGCTGATAAAAAAACTTCCTAGACTTCCAAGATACATTTGTCAAATGAGTGAATATGTCATTAAGTGAAAAGTCAAGGTTCTAATGATATGCATAGTATAAATCTGTGTATACCTTCACCTATTCAACAAATATCTTTGAGCATCTGCTATGTGTCAGGCATCACACTCCACACTTGGAATGTGTCCATAGCAAAACAGACAAAGATCTCAACTGTAGTGGAGCTTACATTCTGTTAAAGGGGACCATCAGTAAACAACAAATGTGAACATAATATAGTATATCCGAAACTGGTAAGTTCTATGGGTAAAAATAGAGCAGAGCGTGGGAGATCGGGGGGCTGGGGGAGGGGAAGAAGATAACGTGCATTGTTACAAACAGCGTGGTCAAGTTGGGCCTTAGAAGGCAAAATTTGAAGAGACTTGAAGGAGGTGAGGGGGTTTATGGAGAGGATCTGTGAGAAGAGAGTGAGGAAAAGGCCCTAAGGCAGGACTGTGTCTGCTGTGCGCTGGGAGCCGCAGAGAGGCTGGGCAGAGTGAGCTGGAAAGAAGAGGAGTAGGAGAAGGTTCGGAAGATGATGGGAGGCTGGTCCATGCAGGGCCTTGTAAGGAGGCTGACTTTTATTCTGCATGAACAGGGAACCATGCAGGGTTTGGAGGTACAGTGTGGCATTTTAGGGCTTACAGTGTAAAAGGATTCCTCTTGTGCTCTGTGGAGACTAGGCCATGGGAGAGCTGGATGGAAGCAGCAAGAGCATCGGGAGCCGTGGAGGGCAGTGATCTTGCTGAGAGGGGCCGTTGGCTGCCACCTGGGAGACAGCAGAGGAGCTGGTGGGAAGAGACCAGATTCTGGAAACATTTTCAAAGTAGTGAGTAGGCTTTCCTGACAGACTGGATGTGGCGTGTGAAAGAAAGAGAGGGATCAGGGACAACTGAGCAGCCCGAAGGCTGGGGTCGTGATGGACTGGATGGGAACGCTGCAGGGGAAGCTTTCTGGGGGGAAAAGAGCAGGAATTCAGTTTGAACATGTTGAATTTGAAACATCTATTAGACATCCAAATGACTGTTTAATCGATATCATCTCCAGATGGTACATAGAGCCATGAGTACGGATATGTTATTATGTGTTTGCTTGTATATGTATAAAATATCTCTTTTCTAGACATATACAAAAATCTGGTCATTCTGGTTGCCTGTTTAGGAGAGAATTGAGTGGCTGGGGATCAAGTGTTGAATGGAGCCTTAGCTTTCATTGTACATCAGTTTAAACCTTTTAATTTTGAACCATATGAATATATTATAGTAACAATTAATATAATGTTTAAAAATAATAAAAATTACAAGCCATATTATAAAACTCCTACATAATGTTGCCTAAAGGTTTTTTTCTCCTTGTTAAAAAAAATTTTTTTTTAAATGCTGAGAAAAGGATAGGTTAGTTTTACTGATTCCAAAGACATTTATTGAACATCTATTATATATGATACTGAAATTTTTTTTATTTTTAAATTTTATTTATTTATTTTTGGCTGTGTTGGGTCTTCGTTGATGCACGCGGGCTTTCTCTAGTTGCGACTAGCAGGGGCTACTCTTCCTTGCGGTGCACAAGCTTCTCATTGTGGTGGCTTCTCTTGTTGTGGAGCATGGGCTCTAGGCGCTCGGGCTTCAGTAGTTGTGGCACTTGGGCTCAGTAGTTGTGGCGCACGGGCTTAGTTGCTCTGCGGCATGTGGGATCTTCCCAGACCAGGGCTCAAACCCGTGTCTCCTGCATTGGCAGGCGTATTCTTAACCACTGCACCACCAGGGAAGTCCTAAGATACTGAAATTTTAAAAAAATTAACAAGATATGGTCTCTTTTTAAACACAATAATGTGTTAAATTTGAATGTAAATCTGCCTGTCTGTTGGAACTAATTAGTAGCAAAAGCTACAATTTATTAGGATTAGCAAACAGCTGATTTATAAAACACAGCTGCTGGGGGGTTTTTTGAATACAATAGAGTAAGTAGGTATCACATGGTTATTCTGACCCTCAGAAAGGATTCAGAATTATTTTATGATCCAAAACTAAATTAAATAGCTAAAGATACGAGTTGGTCATAGATTTTCTAGAAAAATAATACTTGATCTACCTCTTTTAATTCTTGCTCAGTACTTTCTGATTTGTGTGTGTGTTTGGTTTGTTTTGTTTTGATACCGAAAAGTACAGAGAATCATATAAGAAACACCTATATGGTCCACTATCCAGAATTAACAAATACCAACATTTGGTCATTGTTTTAATCAGCTCAAGGTGCTATAACAAATTTTCATAGTCTGGGTGGCTTAAACAACAAACATTTATTTCTCATAGTTCTGGAGGCTGGGAAGTCCAAGATCAAGGTACCAGCAGATCTGGTGTCTGATGAAAGCCTACTTCCTGGCTT
Source organism: Eschrichtius robustus (assembly GCF_028021215.1). Classification (NCBI taxonomy): domain Eukaryota; kingdom Metazoa; phylum Chordata; class Mammalia; order Artiodactyla; family Eschrichtiidae; genus Eschrichtius; species Eschrichtius robustus. The sequence continues at coordinate 70,302,108 of NC_090832.1, read as the reverse complement.
GTAGATGGCTGTCTTCTCATTGTATCCTCACATGGCGGAGAGCAGAGAGAGGAAGCAAACTCTTATGTCTCTCTATTATAAAGGCACTAATTTTATTCATGAGGGCTCCATCCTTTTGACCTAATTAACGGTCAAAGGCCCCACCTCCTAACACCATCACCTTGGGGATTAGGATTTCAACATGTGAATTTGGGGGAGCACATTCAATCCATAGTTTGCTTTATATGCCACATTCATGCCGCAGTCATGTTTGCCTTATATATTTAATAGCACATATAAAATATTACAAATAAAATCTGGGTCTTCTTTGTTCTTCTTTCAATCCCATTCGCTTTCTTCCTTAGAAATAACCACTCTCTTAAATGAGTGTGCGTCCTTCCGGTCCTCATTTTACTACACATTTGTGTTCATAAATAAGATGTAAACTTTAGATAGATACTACTATTTTGTATACATTATTCTGCAACTTGCCTATTTTCACCTAACATTATGTTTTTGAGATCTATCCATGTTGATACATGTCACTGTCTTATTATCTAGAGAGAAGTGAAATCATGGCAATTTTTATTTGGTTATTTTTCATAAGGAAACCATACATGAACTGGAATTGGGTTAATTGCTAAATGCCCTAGAACATTAAGACTGTATTCCCAAACTGTATGCCAACTTGCCCCAGGTGCCGTAGCAAACTCACGGGGGTGAAGCAGGATATTTTTAAATTTCAAGGAAAACACGGTGACATTTGTCAGATATCACACAAACTACTACTATTAGTTGTTTAGACCTATTAGGTACTTGATTTAGCCTAGGTCCAGATAGTTAGGCACTTCTTTTGGCCTAGGGAATGCCATGAAGAATTATTGAGACGCTAAGTTCATTAGGAACTGAGAAAGTTCTAGAATCTGTACATTAAGAATAAGAAACCCATGAACCTGTGTTCTGTATCTGGCCCCACTACCTGGTGTAAAACTACAACAATTACAGGCAGAGTGCCTCTGAGAAACTGACCAGCCCAGCCTTGCAAACCTCAGTCTACTTCATTAATAAAAACAGTAAGTGATTGTATGGAGCACCTAGGAGGAATAGTTTAGTGTTTTAAATCGTTGGCAAACTGCCTAAGATGAGTATCTAAATTACTTCAAATATATGGTTTTCACCAAAAATGCCCCTCAGACTATGATAAACCTTAAATGTGCATTTAGCTATTTTCTTGTGCTAGGACTGGGGCAAGCACTGAGGAGGGTCAGGGAGGGGTACGGGTGTTGAAGAGGAGAAGACTTTGGGCATGGTTTTTAGAGAATAACAAATCAGCCAGCTTTTACTCATAAGCCTATTTCTGAAGATTTAACCCATGAGTCATTCCTTCTGAGAGACCAGGAACTCAGCTTGAGGAATATTATTGAATACTACTTAACCCCCAGTTCATCTCAAAGGGCGGCAATTAAGGACGCTGATTTAAGAATGCTTGCATTCCTACTTAGTACCACTAGGGGCGCTGTCAGGGGCACTCAGGTTTTCTGCAGAGGGAGAAGGTGATTGAGAAGACAGGAAAGGTGACAATGTCCTTGTCCTCCACCATGGACACATCACATCCTCCGTAATCCTAGGACCAAGGCCACCTACCTTGCTTCACGTCTCTCTATTTTCTATAAGCTCAATGTAGTATTTCTGCCATCATGTACATTTATTTCTATTTAAATATAAAGAGCCTGTAAGAGAAAGAAAGGATTGTTTATAAAAGGTCATAAGGATACGTTATAACAGTCTTCAAAAGGAAACATGAAAAAGGCTGGGTTTGAAAGGAAATAGCTGAATTTGAAAAGAGAAAAAAAAAGCAGTAGATTTTTGAGAGGATGACTTTTGATTTTAACAAAATTAATTTCTTATGTTGCTAAGACATCTGAGCTAAAAATATACTGCCTTTTCTTCCTGAGTAAATGATATCTGTCTCCCAAAGGACCATCTGTGGTCATTATGATGTCACCTTCTCAGAAACCTGAGGACATTAGTGGATCAGGTGTCTTGAGTCTTAATAAAGCACCGATAACATTTAAAAATAAATGATTGTATAACCTATTCTTACTTTCTTTGTAGAGAGGGGCACTTCCAAGAAATATCATCAACCATATTCTCTTTCAATTATAAACAGATTCAAATGTAATTTTTTCCAGGATGTTAACATCACATTTTAAGACCCATTACCGAGAAATAAATAATTCAGAGTGTTTTCTGGGTTACTGGAATCTAAAAGTAAAGCCAGCTTTGAGGTCATGTAATAGTTTTACCAAACCTAAAGCCATCCTAAAGGTCAGCATCAGATTCATAGTCATGTTTGCCCAGTCCTTCTGTGATTACAGGCACTTGAATAAGTGCCTATGGCAGATATTTTTATTTTTCTCAGAGCTAGGATTTTAGGTAGAGAAACACCTGGCAGTGGCATATCAAACATCATGTCAGAAATGCTAAGATACAAGCTGGTATTAAATAAGGATTTGACTCCTAAATGGAATGGAAATATAAAGGAAAAAAATTTTTAATCAAAATTTTTTCAGATCTTAGATAGGAAATCTAGGCTGGAGGTGGTAGGTTTGGTCATTCATTAAGCACTCATGGAAAACCTGTTGTGTAAGTTCATAGGGACTACAGAGATATATCGGACAGTAGTGGGAGAGGATGGGTTCATAAACAATGATAAGAACAACACAATTCCAAATCTGGGGAGTGCCCCAATGGAGGCATTAACAAAGGGGTGCAGGAGTTCAGAGAAGTGTAATGGCTAGTTTTGATCTGGGCCTTGAAGGACCAGTCCAATCTCAGTTGGCAGATTTGGTGAGAAGTTGGGTAATCCAAACAGAGAGGAGTTTAGGAGGAAAGGCAGAGTCAGGGAAATCATCTAATATGGTCCATAAAGTGTGGGTTGTGAGAAATAAGGCTGGAGAGAGGTCAGGGTTAACCGCGGAGGCTCTCGAACACCATGCTAGAGAACTAGAATTTATTTGCTAGGCGATAGCATGATTATTAACATCTTCAAAATGGATCAGAGAAAGATGTCCCCAGTAAAAATAAAGAGCTAAAGCAACCAAGTGATCCTCCAAGTTCACAATGCAGGAAACTCTTTTGTTGTCAAGAGACACTTTCCTATTCAGAAAAAAAAAGAGTGAAAGCTTTTGCTATCATTTTTCACTTTTGTAACTCGGAACACTGCTTTCTAATGGGGTTTTGAGAAGACCCAAGGATTAACAAAATGACACATTTGCAAACAGTAAAGTCCTATTTATTTAATTTTTTATTCTCAAGTAATAAGAACAACAATTTACATGAGTGGGAGAATAATATAACATTAAGAACATGGAATAGAAGCGTTTTATCCTATAAGAACTAATGACAAACAACATTCTCCAGACAAAGTGAGAAAGAAGGAGAGGCAGGATGGAGTGGGGGAAAAGAGATAGAAGAAACAAACAGGGAAGACAGGAGGAGAAAGAAAGATGAGGAAGAAGGAAGGCAGATTGATGGAGGTAAAGAGGGTCCTTAGGAGAGAGACACATGGTGAGTGGGTGAGTAATGCTTAGGTACGTAGATGGCAGGAAGCTTCAGGAGATCCCTGATCTGTTCACTTCCCTCTGCTGACCATTTTCTCTCTTCTTCCATCACTGACACCCTCTCCAAAGTTCTGAGCTGGGTACTGCTTGCTCCTCTCCGAATCAAGGAATAAAGAGAACCTAAGCATTATATTTAGGTCATAGATCACAAGATGACAAGCCTCCTGATGGCCAATGATGGCCAATGAATGGATAATGATCTTAGGAATTGTCTACTTTTGCAAAAGACTTCATAGATGTATAATTTTACTGCAAAGACATTTCACTTTTCAAAGCGCCTTCATGTCTCTTATCTGCTTTGAGCTTTCAGTTATGTAGAACAAGCATTCTCCTCCTTTTACAGATCGGAAGAGGTAAAATGGTTGTAGATCTTCCTCAGTAAGTGCTATTCATCTCCCCAAAGACCATCTGTGGCCACTATGATGTCACCTTGGTAGAAACTTGAGGATATGAGTGGATCAGATGTCTGGGGAGTGAGTGGAAACTATCTCAAGTCTCGATAAAACACCAGAAACATTTTAAAACCAGTGATTATATAACCTATTCTTGTTTTTCTTTTTTTTTTTTTTTTTTTTTGATGGGAGTACAGTTTATGGTAGTGAAAAAAGTACTAGGCTGAATCAGAAGATCTGAGTTTTAATAGTAATAATGATATTATGAGCTAATAAAAATAGCTGTTTAGTGTTTAGTAAGCACTTATGGCAGACGCTGTGCTAAACCCCATATATGCATTATTCCCTTCTACCTCCACCACCGCTGTATGAGGTCAATGCTGTTTTTTGATAAGTGATGCAACTAAGGTTTAGAGAGCTTAAACAATCTGGCCAAATGTTTTAGTTCAGGCTCTGCATCATTCTGTTAATAACCTTTTTGGGCCTCTCATTTCTTCATCTGTAAAATAAGGCCACTGAGATGATCTGAAAAAGAATGAAGATGTAGTTTATGCATCAAAGTAAGAGTGCCTGTTACACTACGTCAGGAACTGCTAAACTTTTTCTGTTAAGGATCAAATATGAAATATTTAGGCTTTGCAGGTCCTACCATCTCTGTTGCAACTACTCAACTCCGTTGTTGTGGAGCGAAAGCAGCCTTAGACAATGCTTAGGATCAGCATGGCCGTGTCCCAATCAAACTTTACTACGGACACTGACACTTGAATTTCACAGAATTTCACATCACAAAATGTTATTGTTCTGTGTTTTTTCAACGGTTTAAGAAAGTATAAAAATCCTTCTTAGCTTGCAAGCAATACATAAACAGGTAGGGGGATGGAGTTGGCCTGCGAGCTGTCATTTGCGGACCTTTATGTGAAGATCTCACAGATATCTGTGTCTACAGAAGCTTTTCTTAGAAAACAGTTGCATCTAAAAAATAGACATGACCGATAACATAATTTCTACATGATCAGGAAGGAAATGCTTTTCAAGTAGAAGAAACTGTTCCATCTGTTCTCGTCAGTAACCACTGACTCTGTAGAGCCTTGTACTTTTGGTGTGCACCATATTAGAAGGAATTGCTGGACCACGGTGAGCGTCTATCTATCTATCTGTCTATCTATCTATCTATCTATCTATCTGTCTGTCTGTCTGTCTATCTATTCTGACCTAGATGTGGTGGATTGTAGAGGCAAATAACCAAATTTATTCCGGAGGAAAGATCCAGAGAAGAATCTTCTAGGTAAAGCATTGTTGCCAGATTCAGAAATAATTGGTTTTAAAAAAAATAAGGGCTTCCCTGGTGGCACAGTGGTTAAGAATCCACCTGCCAATGCAGGGGACACAGGTTCGAGCCCTGGTCCAGGAAGATCCCACATGCCGTGGAGCAACTAAGCCCGTGCACCACAACTACTGAGCCCGTGCCCTAGAGCCCATGAGCCACAACTACTGAAGCCCGCGTGCCACAACTACTGAAGCCCACGTGCCTAGAGCCTGTGCTCCACAACAAGAGAAGCCACCACAATGAGAAGCCCGCTCACTGCAACGAAGAGTAGCCCCCGCTCACCGCAACTAGAGAAAGCCCACGTGCAGCAACGAAGACCCAATGTAGCCAAAAATAAATAAGTAAAATAAATTTATTAAAAAAAATAAAATAAAAGCATTACATAGGCAGTTGGTGAAAGTAACGAATAGCTTTTTGAGCATCTACAGTTATGGGTCTGGTTCTCCTCAAGGTAGCCAGGCTCCTGGCAGGTTTGGAGGCAGCATTAGCAGGAGTGATCACGAGTGTACTGTCCTCGGTTTTGTCTCCACACGCAATCTTCCTGGTGGTTATTAGCACCCCAAATTACAGTATCTGGAAACAAAATGTGCATCCCTGCCCCCTAGTCCGTGCTCGGGGGCGCATTTGCACATGCACACTGGCTCATCCGGCTGTGTTCCTTCCAGACTCCATTCATTTTGCTGGCTTCTCTAATCTCTCAGGCATGCTGGTGTGAGGATTCCTTTAATCTCTTGATACCCTGACCAAAGGAGTTAGTGTGTGACCATCTACTACCGTGTCAGTAAATATCTTATACAGACATTCAATTTGGGATGTTGTCCCGTGGAGGCTTAAGAACAGGTCTCATTCCTGGAGGAGTGGCTGAAGGGAAGGCATCTCCCCTTCATCTCCCATGTCCATCATCTGTGGAAAAGGCAGGCCCTCATAAAGGAAACAGGAATTCTGCATTCTGTCTCACCCCACGGGAAAGTCCCACATCCTTCCTCCTGGACCCAGCCCTCTAAGGGCCTGACTTTGAAGAGGAAAGGTGCCAGCTGAGTGCTTTTGAGTGGTAGACACAAGGATGGACAGCAGGAAGGAAAGTCAAGTCTCCACTTTGTTCAAAACTTGGAGAGCGGGCCACACCTTGTAACCAGATTATGGTACTTTTTGTTATGATTTCTTTATTTGTGTTATTACCCTGGACTTTGGTAAATTCTGGTTTAAATGTTCCAGCCTTGCTTCAAGATTGCCGCAGTTTTAAAAGCAAGCGTGTAAAAGATGAGGTGTTAAAAGCGGAGCAGTGCCCCCCTGAGGCCAGCTCAGTGCTGGCAGCAGTAACCAGCGGGATCCCCGAGGGCCTGTGCAGTCCTACTGGGAGATTACAAGATTAGGAGTCCATGTTCTGTAAGGAAGGCCATCTTCATCACTGTGTGTTCGCCACAATTTCTAAATCCCTTTGCAGATAAACATCCTTTTACAGCAAGTGTGAGACGATAGCATATAGGTTAGGCTTAGGCTGGAGTCTGTGTGACCTCAAGTAAGTTGCTTCATCTCTCTGTGCTTCAGTTTCCTCATCCATAAAATATGTATAATAGTACCTCTCTGAAATGACTTATTAAAAGGATTCAATGTGTTAATATATAAAAATACTTAGCACAGTGCCAGGCTCATAGTACAGCCTCAGTATAAGTTCTCTGTTATTACTATAGTCTTTTGCCAGACTTGTTTTATATCAGGCTGATTAATGGGACCAAACAATCCTCTTCCTTGGGTCTTCTGATTTCCTGGAAGATTAGTAAACTGTAGTAAAACTATAAACATGCGCTCCTAGGATTCTAGCGCCAGGCTAAGCGCTATAAGAACTCAAAAGAATTTTGCAACTTAGTTCTTGTCCTCTGGGTGCTTACAAACAAGTTGGAAAGGCAGATGCATGGGTTTAATTATGGCTCCACTGCTTAATAACCTTGATGATATTGGACAAAGTCTTTTTTTAAGCTCTCTAGGCCTCAGTTTCCTCTTTTGCAAAATGCAGATTATGATAGTGACTACCTCATAGGGGTTAATATGAGAACTAAATAAATTCATAAAGGTAAAGTGCTTACAACAAAGTGCTGGCATATGGTAAATGTTAGTTTCCTAGTCTATATCACCATGAAGCAGTGCATGTGTGATGAAGTAGAGGTCCACACAGCTTCATGGACCTTCATGGAGGAGGTAAGAGTTGAGCTGAGGTTGCAAGTTGGGTAGCATTGGGACAGGCAAAGACAATTTCAGGGAAGGAATAGTATTCCCAAAAACACTAAGAAGGAAATTGACAGCGACATTTGTTATTGCAGACCGCTTCATTAATTCCTGTGTAACAGAAACTTCTTTGAGAATTGCAATGTGTAACAAATGGATATAAATGCTTAACAAATATTTTCTGACTTGCAAAAGAGACAGGGAGCGTACTGTGGGTTACTTCTCACTAAAAGTTATGTCGGCTTCTTAAATTCTATAAAATTCTTAGTCTAGATTATTGGAGCTAAGCATACGCAGTTACGTAGTTGGAAAAAAATGGAAGAAATTGTAGTCGTAGGATCCTATTTCGACAGCAGGTGGCTCCCTAGCATATAGGTAAGAAAAGTGGCCCTATGGTCTACATAGGGATCATTTAAGTCATTTGAGTAGTTGTCACATATTGTATATCATTGAGGCTGAATTTGGAAGCAGTTCTTTGCATTGATTTTTTTGCATTGATTTTTGTATGAAAGATGACATTCATGCAGCAGGAGGGAACTTCTTCCTTCTTGGGAGCTATGCTTACCTCTGAGGATCACAATCTGATTATTGTTCTTTCTGGGAATGAAAGTCAGATACTTGGCAGTATACATTCCCTCCATTCCATCATTGAAGGACTTTAATAGCACCTCACTTATACATGCTGGGAGCATCACAAATTTGGACTTCCCACCCTTCCAACATTAGACTACAATTTCTGTAACAGCACCGATGACCCACCACTCACCTTTCATCACTTCTTTTCTTTTTTAAATTAATTTTTATTGGAGTATAGTTGATTTACAATGTTGTGTTCGTTTCTGCTGTACAGCAGACTGAGTCAGTTATACATATACATATATCCACTCTTTTTTAGATTCTTTTCCCATATAGGTCATGACCGAGTACTGAGTAGAGTTCCTTGTGCTATACAGTAGGTCCTTGTTAGTTACCTATTTTATATAAAGTAGTGTGTGTATGTCAGTCCCGATCTCCCAATTTATCCCTCCCCTCCCCCATCACTTCTTGATATTTCGGCTCCACAGACCTCAGCTTCCTGTCACTAGATATCAGAAGTAACAGTCTTTCTGCCAAGTTGGCCTCCTGACACCCACAGGTATAAGTTCAGTTATATATACCCTGGTCAGCTCAACCCACTGTCCCCTATCATTTCTCCACCTCAGCTTGAGCTTTGCTACAGTTTTCTGTTCCAGGGTGCTGCTGGAGAAAGTCCACAAATGGAGCAAATCTAGGCCACTGTAGATTTAAAATAACAGAATTACAGGGCTGAGGGTTTACTTAGGGCTCCTCTGGTTCATACACCTCCTCTTACGGTTTTCTAAAATGAGGAAACCAGAGAGGTTACTTAGTCTGTCAATTCCACTTTTGCCTCTGTAGACCAGTCTTTTTAAATTTTTTAGTGTTTAAAAAAGTTTTTTTATTGAAGTATAGTTAATTTACAATGTTGTGTTAGTTTCAAGTGCACAGCAAAGTGATTCAGTTCTTTTTCAGATTCTTTTCCATTATAGGTTATTACAAGATACTGAGAGTAGTTCCCTGTGCTATACAGTAGGTCCTTGTTGTTTAACCTATTTTATACATAGTGGTGTGTATCTGCTAATCCCAGACTCCTAATTTATCCCTCCCTCCCTTCCCCTTTGGTAACCATAAGTTTGTTTTCTATGTCTGTGGGTCTATTTCTGTTTTGTAAATAAGTTCATTTGTATCATTTTTTTAGATTCCACACATAAGTGATGTCATATGATATTTGTCTTTCTCTGTTGTAGACCAGTCTTAACTCTCCCTTCCCAGCACACCCTATGGACTATCTGACTTGTTACACTGGCCATACCCAGAATGTTCTGTATTGGACTGGCGAGAGCAGCAACATATTGGAAGGAGCTGAGGACTTCTCTAGAAGCTGCATTCGCATAGCTCGCTGCTCTTTCTACTTAGATGTATTTATTGGGGAAGGAGGATGCCCCTAAAGAACTTGTCCCCATGCCACCTCCGGTTCCAGTACTGTGCAGTGCTCCTTGGCCCTCCTGTCCAAAACTATCACTGTGAAGTTTGTTTCAATGGGAAAAGGGCAAGAGTTGAAAACTTTTATCTATCTACACATAATCTGCACACAAATGTTTATAGCAGGTTTATGCATAATTGCAAAAACTCAGAAGCAAACAAGATGTCCTTCAATGGATGAATGGGTAAGCAAACTGTGGTACATCCAGATAATGGAATATTACTGTTGTTGATGGAAATAATCAATAAACAATCTATAATAGGAATAGAAAAGAGTTTTATTTGAGCCAAACTGAGGACTGTAGCCCGGAAGACAGCCTCTCAGATATCTCTGAGGAACTGCTCTGGAGAAGCATGGTATTCACCATAGTTTTATATCTTGTCAGAATAAAGAACATCAAACAAGTCAGAGATGGAGTCCTTCAAGTTTTCAGAAGAACAGATCAGCATGTACACAACTGGTCAGTATGGCCTTGGCACCTAGGAAAGAAGTCTTATCATCAAAGGAGTACCATCATTGGCATCCAAGGAAGGGAGACATTTAACTTTATTTTTAACAGGGATATTCTTTACTTCTGGTCAAGGTGCCCTTCTCTTTAAAGCAGATGTACAGTGTCTGTTTGATAGGCCTCAAACAGGCTGTTTTCGTTAGCATAAAATTCAAGTTAAATTATGTATAAGCCAGGATGACTTTCCCTGTACCTCAATATGTGAAAATTTCTTTCATCATTATTCAATGCTAAAAAGAAATCAAGCTATCAAGCCAGGAAAAGAGATGGAGGAAACTTATATGCATATCGTTAAGTGAAAGAAGCCAGTCAGAAAAACCTACATGCTATATGATTCCAACTATATATGACACTCTGGAAAAGGTAAACCTAGAGAGACAGAAAAAAAAGATCAATGGTTGTCAGGGGCTGGGGGAGGGGATAAGAGGAGGGAGCTGGATGAGGGGAGAGGGAGGCATAGTAGGTGGAGTACATGGGAGTTTTAGGGCAGTGAAACTATTCTGTGTGATAGTGTAATGGTGGATACATGTTATTATCCATTTGTCAAAAGCTGTAGAATACACAACACAGTGAACCTTAATGCAAACATGGACTTTAGTTAATAATATTGTATCAGTATGGGCTCATCTATTGTAACAAATATACCACACTAATGCAAGAGGAAGGGGAAACTGGGGGGTGGAGTGAGGGGTATATGAGAACTCTCTAAACTTTCTGCTCCATTTTTCTGTAAACCTAATGCCTCTCTAAAAAAGAAAGTCTAATTGGGAAATCTCTGTATCTTCCTTTCAATTTTGCTATCAACCTAAAACTGCTCTTAAAAAGCCTTTTTAAAAATAAAATAAAGTATATTAATTAAAAAATAAGTAAATGTAGGGGGCATCCCTGGTGGCATAGTGGTTAAGAATCAGCCTGCCAATGCAGGGGTTGCGGGTTCGAGCCCTGGTCTGGGAAGATCCCACATGCCACGGAGCAACTAAGCCCGTGTGCCACAACTACTGAGCCTGCACTCTAGAGCCTGCGAGCCACAGCTACTGAGCCCGCGTGCCTAGAGACCGTGCTCCACAACAAGAGAAGACCCGAAATGAGAAGCCTGCGCGCCGCAAGGAAGAGTAGCCCCTGCTCGCCACAACTAGAGAAAGCCCGTGCACAGCAACGAAGACCCAACGCAGCCAAAAATAAATAAATAAAATAAATTTAAAAAAAATAAGTAAATGTATAAGAAAGGAAGAAATAAAACAGTCATTCTTGGCATATGATATCATCGCATACTTAGAAAAGCCGAGAATCCACAAATAAATTATTAGTAGAATTAATAAGAGAGTTTAGCAAAAATCAACGCACAAAAACCAATGTAATTTTCCATACTGGCCACAAACAATCAGAATATAACAAAAGATGTTGAAGTCTTCTATGAATAAAGACTTAAAACTTTATTGAAAGAGAGTTAAGGCCAAAATGTATGAGACATTTTATGTTCAGTAATAGAAAATTTAAAGGATAAAAAGATTTAAACATGCTGCCCAAATAGATGTATAGATTCAAATAAATTCCAATAACTATCCCAATAAGTTTTTTTCTGGGACATGAAAAGATGATCCTAAAATTCATAAGGAAGAGCAAAGTCCAAGAATAGAAGGAGGATGAGGGCAAAGGAAGTCAAGGGCCGAGGGGAATCGGAGAGGGACTTACAGATCTAGATGATGTCCTTCAGCAATGAGAGACATCTCTGGTCAGAGAGTTCTGAAGGGCAGTGTTATGGACTGAATGTTTTGTCCTCCACAAATTCTTATGTTGAAGCCCTAACACCTAATATGATAGTACTGGGAAGCAGAGCCTTTGGGAGGTATTAGGTTCAGATAAGGTCATGAGGGTGGAGCTCCTATGATGGCATTAGTGCCCTTATAAGAAGAGACATCAAAGGGCTTGCTGCCTCTCCACCCTTGATATGTGGACACCAGGAATGTCTGCAAACCAGAAAGAGAGCTCTCGCCAGAACCTGACCAGGCTGGCACCTTGATCGTGGACTTCTCAGCCTCTAGAACTATGAGAAAGAAACGCCTTTTGTTTAAGCCACCCAGCCTGTATTTTGCTGTAGCTGCCTGAGCTAAGACAGGCAGCAATGGTTTGGGGTCTTTTACAGCTACAATGTTTGTCTTATCTATGGCTAGCAGATATTAGTTGCAGTTTTGTGAGAGGCAGGCAGGCTCTAAATAGCTAAAAAATATGCTTGTTTGGGCTCTATTTAATGCAATTGGATGTGTAAGAATTTGAGTTTGGCACTGGCAGGCTTTGAGCTAATAGTCCAAGCATATTGTGAAGAAGTAAACAACATAGGGGCCAGTAAACAGGGGCTATCGTTAACTCATTATATAACCTAAGATACTCCTGAGGAAGAATCAGGCAGGGGGATGATGCCTATCAGATGCATAGCCTTATCATACAAATATTTCAATTAAAATAGTGTGGTAGGGCTTCCCTGGTGGCGCAGTGGTTGAGAGTCTGCCTGCCAATGCAGGGGACACGGGTTCGAGCCCTGGTCTGGGAAGATCCCACATGCCGCGGAGCGACTAGGCCCGTGAGCCACAATTGCTGAGCCTGCGCGTCTGGAGCCTGTGCTCCGCAGCAAGAGAGGCCGCGATAGTGAGAGGCCCGCGCACCGCGATGAAGAGTGGCCCCCGCTTGCCACAACTAGAGAAAGTCCTCGCACAGAAACGAAGACCCAACACAGCCAAAAATAAATAAATAAATAAATAAATAAACTATACTCTCCACTCACTCCTCTAGCTATAAGCAAAATTGTTAAAAAAAAAAAAACAAAACAGTGTGGTATTCGTTTAGGGATCACCCAATAGACCAATGGAATAGAATAGACAACCTAAACATTGGCCCATTTATTTAAGAAGATTTGATTTTAAAAATGGTTCTGAAGAGCCTAGGGGCAAGACAAGAATAAAGACGCAGATGTAGAGAATGGACTTGAGGACACGGGGAGGAGGAAGAGTAGGCTGGGATGAAGTGAGAGAGTGGCATGGACATATATACACTACCAAATGCAAACTAGCTAGTGGGAAGCAGCCACATAGCACAGGGAGATCAGCTCGGTGCTTTGTGACCACCTAGAGGGGTGGGTCAAGGGAGGGTGGGAGGGATATGAAAAAGGCAGGAGATATGGGGATATATGTATATGTATAGCTGATTCACTTTGTTATACAGCAGAAACTAACACTAATTGTAAAGCAATTATACTCCAATAAAGATGTTAAAAAAAGAATAATATAAGGTATGATAAGAATATAAAACATACATACATGGATAAATACAGAATAAATAATTACACAAATATGTTAACAATATCAGCCTTTGTTAATGAAACTGTAAGTGATGGAGTTTTATCACCCCCAGATTTCCATAAAGATAATATGTTACTTTTATAATGGGAAGTGTCCCAATAAACTATTTTTAAAAATAATTTTATTGAAGTATAGTTGATTTACAATGTTGTGTTAATTTCTGCTGTACAGTGAAGTGATTTGGTTATACATATATATATTCTTTTTCATATTCTTTTCCATTATGGTTTATCACAGGATACTGAATATAGTTCCCTGTGTTATACAGTAGGACCTTGTTGTTTATCCATCCTATGTATAATAGTTTGCATCTACTAATCCCTAACTCCCACTCCTTCCCTACCCTACCCCTTGGCAACCACAAGTCTGTTTTCTATGTCTGTGAGTCTGTTTCTGTTTCGTAGATATGTTCATTTGTGTCATATTTTAGATTCCACATATAGGAGGTATTATATGGTATTTGTCTTTTTCTTACTTCGCTTAGTATGATAATCTCTAGGTCCATCCATGTTACTGAAAATGGCATTATTTCATTCTTTTTTATGGCTGAGTAATATTCCATTGTGTATATATATGTGTGTGTGGGTGTGTGTGTGTATACCACATCTTCTTTATCCATTCATCTGTCAGTAGACATTTAGATTGTTTCCATGTCTTGGCTATTGTAAATAGTGCTGCTATGAACATGGGTTCTTTTCAAATTATAGTTTTGTCTGAATATATGCCCAGGAGTGGGATTGCAGGATCATATGGCAACTCTTTTTTTAGTTTTTTGAGGAGCCTCCATTACTGTTCTCCATAGTGGCTGCACCAATTTACATTCCCATGAACAGTGTAGGAGGTTTCCCTTTTCTCCACACCCTCTCCAGCATTTGTTATTCGTAGACTTTTTTTTTAATATAAATTTATTCATTTATTTATTTATTTTCAGCTGCATTGGGTCTTCATTGCTGCGTGTGGGCTTTCTCTAGTTGCGGCGAGCGGAGGCTACTCTTCATTGTGTTGTGTGGCTTTCTCATTGCGGTAGCTTCTCTTGTTGCGGAGCATGGGCTCTAGGCACACGGGCCTCAGTAGCCGTGGCACACGGGCTCAGTAGTTGTGGCTTGCGGGCTCTAGAGCACAGGCTCAGTAGTTGTGGTGCACAGGCTTAGTTGCTCCGTGGCATGTGGGATCTTCCCGGACCAGGGCTTGAACCCGTGTCCCCTGCATTGGCAGGCAGATTCTTAACCACTGCGCCACCAGGGAAGTCCCCTCATTGTATTTTTGATTTTGCATTTCTCTAATAATCAGCGATGCTGAGCATCTTTTCATGTGCCTAATGGCCATCTGTATATCTTCTTTGGAGAAATGTCTCTTTAGGTCTTCTGCCCATTTTTCTATTGGGTTGTGTGTTTTTTTGTCCCGATAAACTGTTTTTATACTAGGCACTTAATAAATATTTAAATGCCAGCCAAACTTTCATGCTTTTAATATTGTAGGTGTGTATCTAATAATTGTTGAAGCCAGAATTGCTTCCTTGTGCAGTCGGGCTCATCTTGGTACACCTGTCAAACCACTTCAGTTACCCACTCAAACTGTCATACTGCTCATGGCTTAATTTTAAATGGAACGGAGCTCTAGCATGAGACTGTGATTTAGGAGAGGATATCCTTTTGATGTATTTTGATGACCTGAATGACAATATATTTCTTCTTCAAGGTTTTTACCTGTCAGTGAAGGATTTAAATTGGAGTATTAGCTGTTTATGAAGACTGATAGACTCTTGACCTTAAGAATATTTATTTGTAATATGTATTCATTCACAATAATTGTTACTGAGTGTGTATTATATGTCAGGCATTGGTCTAGGAGCCTGGAACACAAAGATGAGTAAGATTGGTAGGCCCCTGCCTCACCCCTCAAGCTCACACTGTAGTCAAGGGAAACAGACATGAACACCAATAAGTGACCAGGAGTGTTGGGGGCTCTAGGGTAGAAGTCTGCATAAAGTGCAGTGGAGGCCCAAAGAGGGAAGTGACCAACCATGTGTAGGTGGGAGATTTGGTTAGGAATGACTTCACTGAATAGGGTGACATTTGAACTGTCTTGAAAGTCACAGTTGGGTAGGGCAAGTATTCTAATTAAAGGAAGTTGCTTTAGCCAAAGCACAGAATGCTCAAGGGTGAGAGTCATTTGGAAGTTCGAGTTGAGGTACAGCAGGCATGAGTGCCAATAGAACTTTCTGCAATGATGGAAAAGTTCTATATCTTCACTGTCAAATATGGTAGCCACTAACCACATGTTGCTAGCGCAACTGAAGAATTAAATTTTAAATTTCATGTAATTTTAACTACTTTAAAAACAGATGCATGTGGTTGGTGGCTACCAGATTGGACAGTGCAGGTCTAGAGATGAGGCCAGATCAAGGAGGAACTTCCATCCCATTCTAGGGGGACTGAATTTTCTCTTGTAGGTAGTGGGAAATCTTCAAAGAGCTGTACATAGGGAATTACTTGATCAGCCTTGCATTTGGGAGGGGGGCAGACTAGAAGCAGATGAAACATTTAAGAGACCTCCAAACATAGTAACTAGGGAAGTAATTAGGGAAGGGAATGGACATCAGACAGGCTAAGAAGGTAGAAGGGGCTGGCTTAGTGACAAGACTGCGTGTGAAGGGTGACAGAGGGAGAGAAGGAAGATTACCTGAAGCAGGTTGCGGGCTGCTTCAGTCACTGGGCCTGTTATTAAATCGGTGACAACTCATCCCAACAAAGAATGCCAAGAGTGGGATGGGCTTGGAGAGAAGATTAGTGTTAGAGATAATGAGCTTGGAGTGCAGGTGAGAAATTCAGGTGACCTATTACTAGCTTTCTATTGGGTTGGCCAAAAAGTTATTTTGGGTTTTTCCGTAAGGTGTTACGGAATATACTTGCAGTGTGACAGGAGGAATTGGCAGTCCAACCCTCCCCATTGGAGGGACAACTGTCTTAAAATAATCTGATGGAATTTTAGGCCATTATCTGGCCACAAGAAAATAGCTGCTAAAAGTGGAATGCGGCTGTTTTACAATTTCAGCAAAGCTAGAAGAGGGTCAAAAAAATTCCTTCTCAAAAAAATGAGGACTTATGGACTACAGAGCAAGATGAGTTCCTTGATAATTGAGGAAAAAAATTATTTATTTTTTAAAAATTATAGTACAGTTGATTTACAATGTCGTGTTAGTTTCAGGTGTACAGCAAAGTGAATCAGATGTATATATATTTTTCAGATTCTTTTCCATTATAGGTTATTATAAGATATTGAATATAGTTCCCTGTGCTGTACAGTAGGTCTTTATTGTTTATCTATTTTATATATAGTAGTGTGTATCTGTTAATCCCAAACTCCTAATTTATCCCTCCCCCCCTTTCCCCTTTGGTAACCATAAGTTTGTTTTCTATGTCTGTGAGCCTGAAAATATTATTTCTTTAATAAGGGTTTAGATAGCACAAAATTAAAGTTTGTCCTTGGGAGCCATGCTGTAGTGCCCTTCAGAGGGAGAGGGAAGCACAAAGATGAAATTCAGTCTGGAGCCCAATCCCCAGGCCTCATGCCCACCTCCAACACCTGCTCTTCCTGTAAGTCTAGGGATCTGTAACTCAGTCAGCACCCACCTTCTGAAGCCCAAGCATCATTGGAAACTGCCGACTCTAGTTTGAGGCATGGATGGAAGGAGAGAAGACTAAGCATCCTCTCTTTCTGGGGATGTTTAAAGGGGTACTTGGAGGTAGGTAAGACATCCTAAAGCATGAGAGTCAAAAGTTATGTCAGAGGAAGATCTTCTGAAGACCTCTCATTTAAATGCCTCCTCTTTTCCTTCCAAAATTGTAATTCCTTCCAAAATCACGCTAACTTTTCAGTAAAGACATTAAAGCCCTCTAAAATTTCTCTTTTTTTTTCACTCGCCCACTCCTAAACTCATCTCCGTAACCCAGATCATCTGGTGTGACTATTACATCCCAGGCTCTGTTCTTAGGGATGCTGGGGATTCCACAAAATATCTTCCCTGCCTTCAAGGAGCTTGTGGTCTAGTGGGGGAGACAGACAAGAAAATAGACTCCCCAAGAGTACTGAGAGCTCTGTCAGGTGTATGTACTGGGGGGATGGGCTATGGACATTCCTCTTGGGATGGTGAAAATGTTTTGGAATCAGATGGAGGTGAAGGTTTAGGACTCTAAACCCAATATTGACAGGTCAGAGAAAGTTTCACAGGAGACATGGCTTCTGAAAACATGGAGGAATTAACCAGGTGAAGAGGGAAAAGGGACATTCAGATAGAGGAAGTAACCTCTGTGCAAAGATCTGGAGGCCAGCAAGTAATGCAACATGGCCAGAGAGTAGAAAGAGTGTGGTCTTGGGGGAGTGGAGGTAGTTGTGAGAGCTGAGGTTGGATGGCTGAGCTGAGATCAGATCATGATCACCTTGTATGCCATGCCAAGGAGTTTGGACTTTACCCCAAGGCCACTGAGAAGCCTTCATAAGATTTTAGGCAGGGGAATGACTTGATCAGATTTCCATTTTTGAATTATCGTTTTAGTGTAGGCAAGGATTTGGAGGGATACGAGACTGGAGGCAGGGAGCTCATTTAGTTGGCTGCTGTAGTAATCCAGGCCCAGTCCCCCCAAAAAGTAGTTGCTTTAATAAATTCAGGAGAAGTGGGAATGGAGGGAATTGAAGTAATTCAAGAGACAATAATGAAGACTTGGTTCTTAATGTAAGGATTGGGGAGATGGGTGTGGGTGTGGGTGGGTGAAAGCTACCTAGTAACATTGTCTGCATATACAGAGTAGGTAAGTAGATAAGATACCAGAGTTTACCATGGGGGCTCCCACGGTATTTCTGATATGCTATCCCTCACTCTCCAGCGTTGAGAATCACTTCCACAGAGGCTGTAATGCAAAGGTTTTTATGCTTTAGATCCCGCTTTCCTCATTAGGACTATGTGTACGAAATTTTTTTTTTATGTGTACGATATTTACCTGGTTTGGGGGGAAAATACCTTTAAGAAAGAACCTTTTGCCTTCACTTTTCTTTTAGAAGCTCGATTTTGATTCTAATAGAATTCACTGATTTAATGTTTTCATTTTGTGTTCTTGTAATTTCAATTCTCTTGCAGCACATGAAAGAGCAGGACCCCATGCTTGGGGATCTGCAGTAAGTGTTTCAGGTTCCCCCCAACCCCATCTAGGTTGTGAAAATCTGATCTTAAGGTTTGTTGTTTCCCCACTGGCTGATTCATGTGATGGAGAAAAAGGTGGGAAACAAAAATAATTTGTGCTTTTGCTCATCATTCATCTTATCTTTAAAGGTAATTGACAATCATAAAGAAAAGTAGATTTTTAAGGGTCAGCCTAATGAACTTAAGAAGCTTGCTATTTTTGTGTCAGGAAACTCAAAATTTGCTTTTTTTCTGCCTCTTCATATCTGTGCCCACGTAACTAACCTCTAAAGAGGAATCTTTCTAAGGAAGATGATTAAGAAATGATCTTGTGGGACTTCCCTGGCGCCGCAGTGGACAAGACTCTGCGCCCCCAATGCAGGGGGCCCAGGTTCGATCCCTGGTCTGGTAACTAGAGCCCACAGGCATGCCACAACTAAGAGTTTGCATGCCACAACTAAGGAGCCAGTGAGCCACAACTAAGGAGCCCACCTGCCACAACTAAGGAGCCTGCCTGCTGCAACTAAGACCCAATGCAACCGAATAAATAAATAAATATTTAAAAAAAAATTATCTTGTGATCTTCTTGACTGAAATGACGTGGGAAGTAGACTGAAAATAGTTCATGCTTTTTCTAAGGGAAACTGCAGTAAGGAGCGACTTGCATTGTCTTGCTTGTGCCACAGTTTCTTTTTCATCATTACCCTGAAAATTCAGCTTCCCTTTCCATTAGCAAGCATTTTTGTGGAGAAGGAAAGTTAAACTGGAAAAGGAAATTGTCAGCTAATTCTAAGACTATGACTTGCTCCATTTCAAAATTGGTATACCACATATATTATATAGACTAACACAATGACTGGGTTTTTTTTTTTTCTAAAAGTAGCCAACCATTGCATAGCATATGGATAATAATGGAGAAGAAGAATGAGGTATGGTGAAAAGCACAAGATCTGGATTTTTTTTAACTTTTGAGGATTTTTTGGAAACCAGAATGCAGCTCTATTTTAATGATCTATAGCCAAAAAGCATAACCCAAAGTAGAGAAGTTCTACATTATGGTGCCTTTTCTTTACTTTTTATTATGAAATAGAGCATATACAGAAAACATGATTATAAAGTGAACATCCACATAACCACTGTCCAGGTGCATTCGAGAATCTTAATCTACTGACACTTGCATGAGTTTCAGAGAATCTGAATTCTCCGAAATTACATGTAAAATTAGGGACCTTATGCGTTTTTCTGGGGGAAAGAGTCTAGAACTTTTCTTAGAATCTTAAAAGAGTTCCCTTCAAATTTTAAATACTGATTTGAGCAATAGAACTAAGACAGCCCTGTGACTTAGTAGCTGTGTAATCTTAGGCTGGTCTTTTTTGCTCTCTGAATCTTGAATTTGTAGAATGCAATGAACAATAATAGTTCACGCTCTTGTGACGCTGTTGTAAGGAACCACTCATTTGTTATTATCTGTGAAATAACTTGGTAAACTCTTGCAAATGTTCATTATATATCTCTGTTAGTAAATGGAAACTTTCTTAGTAAGGTCTTTGCAATATCTAAAGAACTGCTAACTTGCTTTTGTTGATCAAGGCTGGTTTAAAAATCTGATCTATCATTATAACAGCTATTCTGGCAACACTCCAATTCTGGACTAGGAAAACTATCTATTTTTCCCAGGTGGCCCCTGAGCTACTCAGCAATGTCTGAAGAAAGTCACGTCACTTGGCAGATTGCTTTCACTTTATATTCATGATTGTAACCTTCAGATGAATATCCATTCTTCTCAGCAATGAACTGAAATTTTCTATTAAGCATAGTTTTCTACTCTCCTAGATGACTGTTTCCTATTATCTTCTCTCCAAGATTATCCACAGTTCCACTTCTGACCATGATGGAATAACAAGGACTGAACTGAACTTCCTGCCACAAACAACCAGAAAACTGGACAAAATATATAAAGCAACTGTTTTCAGACATTGGAAGACAGACAGCACAGGACTATGATGCCTGAGAAAAAGGGAGCATATGACGTTGAATGCCTGCCCTAACTTTCTGCGTGGAGGCAATTTCCAGAATGCTCGGAAAATAAACCCAAACAGAGACTAGAGATCTAGCTGAGTTGAGGAGACAGAGACCAGCATTCCCAGAGGCTGAGGGAGCTGGAATTTGAAGGGCAGAATTTTTTTAAAAAAACAACAAAAAACCCACAGCTCCATAAATCTGAGTCTTTGCTAAATGTTTGGCTGTGCATACATCGACTGAAAATCCACACAGCCCATCAAAGAATAACCAGGGAGTTGCAAGCTAAATGATTCCCAGAAATCACAGAGGATGGGCAGACATTTGAGCTCTGACCAGTCAGAGTGGGAAGTCCTCAGTGAAAACCTCTGAGCAGTCATTACTTAGTAGTGGCACAGAATTATCCCTGGAGTGAAGACTACTCTAGCCTCATCCTAGTACAGCTGAAACACAGTTTTCAAAGGAATCAAAATGATACACAAATAACTTAACTGCCTAAAAAAAAACCAAAGCTCAACACTCCTTGAAGGGAGACAACAAAATTCAGGCACTCAACAAGGATAACATTTACACTGTCCACCATTCAACAAAAGTTAGTAAACATGCTAAAATGCTCAACTCATTTGCTCTTAAGACTTTAGGGAAATACGAACACACACACACACACACACACTCACATATATATATTCCCCTGTTTAAAAGTGTGATAGTCCCTGATCCCTGACATCTTAAAGTCACTTAATCATAGGAATTAAGTCTATGCCATTTCGTGAAGGTAATCCTATTTATCTTTGAGTTAAAAACATTCAGTAAAATGGAGCTCACTTTCTCTCCTATGACTTCCATCACAACTGCTCAACTCTGTTTGTTTTATGTTAAGTTAGATCCACTACTGTCTGTAGATTTGTAATCTGGTGTTCTGAAACAACATAAAGTCCTCTTTCTCTTCTAACAAAACTGAGACTAGTTCTCAGGCCGTGTTTTTCTTAAGGTAAATATATCCAACTCCTTCCATTTCTTTCTGACAAGATTCTTCTTATCATTTTTTGGAGGCTCTCTAGTTCCTCCATGTTTCTTTTTAAATTGCTGCCATGTTAAAACTAGAAAAAACTTGTTTTACAAAGACTGGAAGTCCAGTAAGTCATGGGAGTGTGAAATACATTTTCATATTGATCTTGTCTACAATAGTGTTAAAGGTAATAATCATATCTAAAATGTATTGATCCCTTAAGCTATGCCAGACACTATGCTAAGTGCTTCATAAGGATTCCCTCATTTTATTCTAACAAATCTATGAGGTAGATGCTATTATTATCTTTGTTTCATAAATGAGAAATTTGGACCATTGAGAGGTTTACAGATGAACTATTATCACAGTAATATTGTATAATAAGCTACCCCAAAACTCAGTGGTTTAAAACAATGCTTATTTGTTATCACGCATCTATAGGTTGGCTGGAGTTGGGCTGATCTAGGTTGGGCCCATCTGGACAGCTCTGCATCTCACCGAAAGACTGGTTCAGGCAATTCTGCTCCATATGCCTCTCATTCTTCTCCTGGGACCCAAGAGCTAGCCAGGGTATGTTCTTCTCATGACAATGACACAAGCTCAAGAGGGAAAGAAGAAATGTGGGGTCTCTTAAGGCCTTGACTCTGAACTTGATACACTGTCACTTCCATACATCCCATTGGCCAAAGCAAGTCATATAGCTAAACTCAAAATCAAAGGGCAAGGAAGGATACTCCACATAAGCCCATAACAAGGGTGTGCGTGCAAGGAGGAGTGAAGAATTAGGGCCAATTATTCAATGTAGCACAAAAGGCTAAATAATACTTCCAAAGTCACACCTATTGTAGGTAGCAGTTAGGGATTGAATTTGGCTGAATGTAGCAGAAAACCTAAATAATGAGATAGAGGTTTATTTTCTCTGATGTTATGGGAAGTCTGGAGGTAGCCCGTCAAGAAGACTGATATGGCTGCTCTGAGATATCACCAGGAGCTCAGGCTCTTTTTTAGATTTTTGTTTCCTCACCCTTAAGCTGTGGTTCTCATCTTCATGTTCACAGTAAGGCTGCTGGAACTTCGGCCAGTACATTCTCATTTCAAGTACAAAGAAAAGGGAAAGAGATAAACATAAAAATGAAAGGGCTTTCTCTGCCTCTCCATCCACTGACTCCACTTACATCTCATTGGCCAGGACCATGTCACACGTCACCCCTAGCTGAAAGCGGGGGCTGTTGAGATACCTTTTTTTTTTCTTTCAGAATAGAACATTGTCATTTACAACACAATCAGGGTTGGTAAGGGAGAAGAACTTGTATATTAGGTAGGCAATTAGCAGTATCAGACACACTCAGGAAGTATTTGTGCCAGGATTTGCCCATTAGTTTAAAATTATACCTAACATGATGGAATTATTCTTACCATCTTAAAAAATATTTAATATCCTTGTTTCTTGTTTGGTTTTTTTGGCCATGCCACGCAGCCTGCAGGATCTTAGTTCCCCAACCAGGGATTGAGCCCGTGCCCCTGCAGTGGAAGCGTAGAGTCTTAACCACTGGACCGCCAGGGGAGTCCCCCAAAATACTTAATATTCTAACATAAGTAATATATGCTCATGAAACACATTTTGGTAGATATCTTACAGTATAAAGACGGAAACAGCCATGCTCTCATTGCCTAGATATAACCACTGTTAAAATTTTTCTATATCACTTTCTTTTTTGTTGCGTCACCTTGTGTATTTACAGTTTCCAAATTGGGCTCAGTCTCTACGAATCGCTAGTCCTCTCATTTTTTTCTCTATTTTGTTTTATAGATCATAAGACTATATACTCATTATAGAAAATCTAGAAATCCAGAAAAGTATAAAGGAATAAAAATAATAACTAACCCATACTCAGGTAGGTAATAAAGTAATAAATAAATAACTTACTCAGATCCACACACTGCTAAGGATATTGGTAAATTGACTTATACACTTTTTATATATTATGTATATATGTATATGAATATAGTTGAGGTCATACTGTATATATATTTTGCATTTGGCTTTTTAAAAATATAAGGCAAACACCAGGTTTTTACTCACATTTTAAATGCCTGCCTAATGTTTTACTTTATCAATATTCCTTAAGTCTCAGGTGTTTGTATTTCCAGTGTTTTGCTCTTATGTATCTTGCTACTCTAAAAATCTATTTTTGCACAAGCTTCATCCACATTCCACAAAAATTTTCTAGAAGGGGAAGATAAATAATCCTTTTATACTATGACTTGCATATTTTTTGTGTTGATTCATTTCCTAATAATTTGTCAATGTCCTTAAGTAAAGTTTATTTGGTATATTTGCTTGCAATTTGAGAAAAATTACTGGCAGTAGCCTTTTTAAAAATAAAACTTTGTTGTTTGATGCTCTGCTTCTAATATCATTTTAATGCTGTTTCGTACTTTCACGTCAGTAGGTAGACCTAACGAACATTACTGTTAAAGGACAAAACCTCATTATTCCATCTCCAGACTCGGATGCGTTGTATGTGCTTCTAGAACGTGCAGTTTTCTCTTCTGGCATCTTGGGCTATCCTATTACTGGCTTCCTTTGAACAAGAGGACATGAAATTAAACTGTGATCCTTCTTTTGTTTTTTTTAAAACTAGATACTAATGGAAGAAATGTTCACATATTGAGGTATGGGGAAAGTCATCCTGGCTTATACGTAATTTAACTTGAATTTTATGCTAACTAAAACAGCCGGTTTGTGGCCTATCAAACATACACTGTACATCTGCTTTAATCATTAAAGAAAAGTGCATTGACCCTGTCCGTGTTAAAATTAGAGCTCTTTCCTTGGCAGCCAATGCTGGTATTCCTTCAATGATAAGACTTCCTTCCTGGTGCCAAGGCCATACTGATTGGCTGTGTACATGCTAATCTGTTTTTTTGAAACCTTGAAGGAATGCATCCCTGACTTGTTTGATATTCTTTGTTCTGACAAAATATAAAACTGTTGAAAACCATGCTTTTCAGGAGCAATTCCTCAGAGTTATCTGAGAGGCTGTGTCTAGGGCTGTAGGCCTCAGTTAAAACTCTTTTCTGTTCCTGTTGTGGATTGTTTATTGATTATTTCCAGCAACAATACTTTTATATGCACTGCAATTCTCAAGAATACAACCCTTCCGTTTTCCCATCTCTAGGAACTGGCCTCTGCTCGCCTCCCCCACTGTATCCCCCTTTTTAAAAAATAAATTTATTTATTTATTTATGGCTGTGTTGGGTCTTCGTTTCCTTGCGAGGGCTTTCTCCAGTTGCGGAGAGCGGGGGGCCACTCTTCATCGCAGTGCGTGTGCCTCTCATTATCGCGACCTCTCGTGTTGCGGAGCACAGGCTCCAGACGCACAGGCTCAGTAGTTGTGGCCCACGGGCCTAGTTGCTCCGCGGCATGTGGGATCTTCCCAGACCAGGGCTCGAACCCGTGTCCCCTGCATTGGCAGGCAGACTCTCAACCACTGCGCCACCAGGGAAGCCCGGATTTTTTTCTTTTTTTTAAGTTTACTGGTTTCGGGACTTAATGAAGCATCAGGTTCTTGATGTCTCATCACAGGAAGAATTCAGTGAGTGACAGAGTGATTGGTAAGAAGTGGATTTATTTAGAGAGAAACACACTCCACAGACAGAGTGTGGGCCATCTCAGAAGGTGAGAAAAGGCCTGTATCCCCTTTTTAAAAAAAAAAAAAAAAAGGCTGCATAGGTTTCCATGCTACCAAGTTAATACTCTTGTTTAAGAAATCTTGTGTTTGACACCCTTAACCCACTGAGGTGTAGTGAACCTGCCTTCTTCTGCCTGGGATTTGGGTCTCTCTGTATTTTTATTTTTTATTTTTGGCTGCGTTGGGTCTTCATTGCTGTGCGTGGGCTCAGTAGTTGTGGCACGTGGGCTCAGCAGTTGTGGCTCGCGGGCTCTAGAGCGCAGGCTCAGTAGTTGTGGTGCACGGGCTTAGTTGCTCCACGGCATGTGGGATCTTCCCCGACCGGGGATAGAACTTGTGTTCCCTGCATTGGCAGGCGGATTCTTAACCACCGCACCACCAGGGAAGTTCCTGGGTCTCTCTCTATTTTGCTTGTCTTTGTTTTATACAGTTATTCTCGTCCATCCTCCCGGGAAAGACTATCAAGCTTGGACCCAGCCACGCCTCCCCACCTTGGCCCTACCCACATCCTGGTCCCGCCCCCTTCGGGCCCTAGCGTTCGGTTTCCATGGTTACACCGCTGCCTCCGAGAGTGCCCAGCTGCCCAGAAGGTCCCCGCAAAGACCTCGGGGAAGAATCGGGTAGACGCGGCTCCAGCTCTCCATTCCGGCCAAGGTCAGTCCATTCGAGGCTCCGCGCCCTTGAGCCCGGGGTGTACCCCGCGAGGAAGCGAGCGTGGGGCCGTGGACAGAGCCTGGGCCGCTGGAGCATCCCGTCTAGCCTGGTTGAGGCTGAACTGTCGGTAAGGACTCCTTTCGGGGCGCCGCCGCTGAACGGAAACAGCGGTCACTTCCGGCCGGAGGCGCCCAGGTCCGCAGGTCAGGTTTCTAACCCGTAATGCGCCGGCGCCTGAGCCCACTCGCCGCTGCTCGGGGCCGCTTGCACGCCCCCGACGCCCTGAACTTGGGGGTTTAGGCTTCCCAGAGTCAGGCAGGGGCGGGTACTGAGGGGAGTCGTGAGCGGCCCGGGTCCGGCGCCCGAGGGCGCTCGCGCACGCGCACACGCAAGGCTAACCTTTGAGCACGGGCTAGTTAGGAGCTGCTGTTTTAAGCGCTTACCTTCTGCCACGCACTGTTTTAACCACTAAATGTATAGAATTCAGTCCCCGCGACAACTCCGGGGAGAGGGTAGTAGTCGAATCTATATTTTTCAGATGAGAAAACCGCTTCAAAGAGAGGTGAAGCAGATGCCCGAGGTCTCAGCTAGAAAATGGTCGGGTCACGATGGAAACCGGGCACTCCGGTTCTATTGGACAAGATGACAAGTGTTGTTAACCTTACCTGAACCCTAATAATGCTGAAAGTTAGCTTTATCTACCTGGGATTGCCTTTGTTATTCTCTACATGCTTATTTCCCCTGTGCTCAGTTACTGGTACGAATCAGAAAACCTGATAGCCATTAAAGCCCGCCACCTTTTCCTGGTTTATAGTAAATGGAATTAATAACCAGGAGTTCATTTATTTCCATGATGCGTAACTCCTGTAATACTTTTTGCTTTTATGTGTTTCATCAAGAGTCTAAATGCCAACTTGGATGTGCTAGAAAGAGAATTTAGACGATCCAAGCAAGAATTGTTTTCCAAGAGTCATTATAATTATGAAAGGTCATTTAGAGAATGTGGTGGAATAAGCATTTCCTCTTTCAAGCTGTACTCGGCCGCCTACACAAATGGGAGTGGGGTTTCTCATTAATTCTACTACTCCCTGCCCCCAATAGTGTTTAACCTTTTTTTAAATTTAAAAATATCATGCTATAAATGTACTTTTGGTGACCACCATCATTTAAATAAAGAGGGAATGTTTCAATCATTTGAAACATTCCAATTGCTCTCACTGTCATTTTTATAAATATGATACAAAGTAGTGAAAACAGGAGGGGCCTAGTTACTCGTAAATACTAATAAGTTAATAAATAACATGACTTTACAGATATGTTAGTGGTGAAATCTAAAGAGGAAATAACAGTATATAAATGCAATTAAAAAAAATCTTTTTATTTAGCCAGAATGCCTCCCACTCAGGCTGAAAGTGTTATAAAGAATATCATTCGAGAAATAGGACAAGAATGTGCAGCCCATGGAGAGATTGTTTCTGAAACTTTGGTTGCTTTTATGGTAAGAATGAATATTTTTGTGCATTACTGCTTTATTAAAAAATGTGTTTAAGCGGTGCCCATTTTCCTCTTAAAATTCTGTGGTGTTTTCCTAACTGTTATTCCGTTGAAAACATACTGAGACCGTTGGACAAGTTAGCCAAAAATATTTTTTTTAAGTCTATAAAGCATGTTAGTTCTCGATTTAGGAGACTGATTTAGAAGATCTTGATAAGTTTTAGAAACATCAATAATGTTTTCCTATGTGGGAGTTTTTTTAAGATGTATTTTTGTTCACTGGTGTAAAAATTACTGATTGCCTTGATCTCGGAGAGGCAGCAGTGAGCGATGGCGTGAAGCGAGATCTTAATTCCCTGCCCAGGAGTTGAACCTGGGTAGCCTGGATGAAAACCAGGAATCCTAGCCACCAGACCAGCAAGAGCTAGAGGCTAGAAGCTATTTTTCCCTGGCTCTTGTCCCCAGTGAAAAATGCATTTCTCACGGAGGCAAAAACTGTAAAAACAGGTAGAAGGTTTATTCTTAGAGACACAGCACAACAAGAAGTGGGAGAGCACACAGAGAAACAGTTTCTTTAGTTAAGACAGAAGCTAGGCAGGGACTTCCCTGGTGGCGCAGTGGTTAAGAATTCGCCTGCCAATGCAGGGGACACGGGTTTGATCCCTGGTCCGGGAAGATCCCACATGCCGCGGAGCAGCTAAGCCCGTGCGCCACAACTACTGAGCCTGTGCTGTAGAGCCCACAAGCCACAACTACTGAGCCCATGTACCGCAGCTAGTGGAGCCCGTGTGCCTAGAGCCTGTGCCCTGCAAAAGGAGAAGCCACCGCAATGAGAAGCCTACGCACCACAACGAAGAGTAGCCCCCGCTCTCTGCAACTAGAGAAAGCCCCGTGTGCAGCAACAAAGACCCAATGCAGCCAAAAATAAACAAATAAATAAATAAATTTATTAAAAAAGAAAAAAAGCTAGGCAAAGATGCACATCTGGAGAGAAAGGGTGTGGGCGTCCTCCCTAATGAGGAGGAGTGCAGTAAACATGCAGTTAAATCATTTATGTAGATCAGTTCTTCCAGGTCTTTGCCTTCCTTCTGGCAATCGTCTTGTTTTTTCACCCCTGGCTAATTTGTTTCAGGACCCTCTCCCTAGGTGCGCATGCACCTCTCAGCCAAGATGGATCTCGATGCAAAGGCATCTGGGAGAAGCAAGATTCATTGTGGCCTGGCATTGTCCCCTGACTTTTGACCCCCAAGGAGACTTTCTGCGCACGTTCTTCGCATGCCTAGTGTCTCCCTTGCCCCAAGGTGGGGGAGGAGGGAAGCGGAGATCCCTTGATCCTTTACTCAAACAAGTTTGTGCCCCTCTTTGTTCTCCCCATGACTGTTATCTTAAGGCATCCCCAAGAGACAAAACTTGGCTATTTACCCTGTCTCTGTGGTAGCTTCCATTTCGGAGAGTAAATAGGAGACTGATTTTAAACGTCTAACCTGGAGCCCATCTAACTCCTGTCTCAGGAAATGCAAACAGGAGACTAGCTGTAAGTGTCTGGCCTGAAGCCCACTTTTTCCTGCCCTATGAAATGTAAACAGGAGGCTAGAGGTAAAGGCCTAGCCTGGAGCCCATCTGTCTCCTGCCTCAGTCTCTCTACTCTTGCTTTTGTTTTAACAATACACAATAAAAAATACGATAAAAATATTCAGTTTCCCAATGTAAAATCTAGCCATTGCTTTCAACCTGTTTCTCCATGTCTTTTTTCTAACACCATGTTCAGATTTGATGTTTATTGCTCCCTTTTTTCAGCCTCTAATGAAGGTGTGGATGAATTGGGTTATAAGAAAATCAGCTGAATAATCAATGGCTGGGTAGTCAAGAGGCAGTTATTTAAAAAATGGAAAATTGTTAAACTAATTTTGTAGTAACATGAAATAAATTTAATGGACTCTTTCCTACTCTCAGGTGAAAGCTGTTGTCCTGGACCCAAGTAATGGCTTTAACACGGATAGAACGCTCATGAAAGGTGATGTGCAGAAACTTGTAAAGGTGATTATCCAACAGTTCTCAAATTTTGAATTACTTACTTGCAATTCTAAATATAGTATTTGTGTTGGTCAATATTGTCTTCAGCTCCTTGAAAGAAAACCCCACCAAATAGTGGTGCAAACAAATGAGAGGTTTATTTTTTCACATAAAACGAAGTCTAGAGGTACATAGGCTATTTTCCCTGACTTCCTGGGTTACCAGCATGCATGTGTTTTCACCCCAGGGTCACAAGATAGCTCTCCCACCTCTAGGCAGGCATAAGGTAAGAGGACAAAGGTAAAAATGTGTATGCAATTGGGTCTGTCACTTTCTTTTTGGAAAATAATAGGCTTTCCCAGACTCCCTCCGGTCTGTTTGCATTTATTGACTAGAATGATACTGCAAGTGAGCCTGGGATATTGATTTGTTTTTTCTTTCCTTTTTTAGCTGACCAAGTCTTTACCTTAATCCAAACTGGGGCTTTGTTAGCAAGGAAGGAGGGGTATGGATGCTGGCAGGTAGCAGTGTCTGCCACAGTATTTTAGAGACATCTTGTTATTAATCTAATGTTACATTGAGAACATTATTATTAACTGACTTGCCATATACTGTGAAATTATAGTACTAAATTAAGATTCATATAATTATTGATTCAATGTAATTTGTGTTTTTCAATTCTAAGGGAAAAATTGAACCCAGAGCAAAGAATTCATCGTTAGAATCAAGTAGGTGTGCCTGAAAAGCAATTTTAAGAACTAAAGAGGGCAGGAACTTTAGACATTGTTAATTTTTTCATATGTTTTAAGTTTGACTCACTGGGTTTAGATGCTTAAATATTTATTTTCTAGATATTCCTCAATGTATTTCCTAAAATTTCAACATTATTGTTTTTTTCCTGGGCTTAATGATTTTAATTCCCTCCTTCACACAAAAGACTTGAAACAAGCTTTCCCAGACTTGTACGTGATATTTTCTGAGCTCAAACAAATGGCAGAGAAAATTTTCATCATCTCCGTCTTCTCTCACAGCCAGCAATTCACATAGTGGAGTGCAGGTCTGTCTGCAGATGCTAGAGGGTCAGGAAGAGCTTTGGAAGCTTGGAGCTGGGGAATATGTCGTTACGATAACTGTGCAGAAGAGACTCCATGATTCTCTAAGGCAGCTGAGAGCTGGGTCTTTCTGTGCTGAATTTGAGAATGTAGTGTAAAGCCTGTTTTTAGCGATAGGGGAAATGACTGATGGTTATTCAGAAATTTGATTGGACAGCCGTGGAGGAGAATCAAGGAAGGGCAGAAAATGTTTTTCTCCTTTACATGGCTCAAGAAGAGTTCTTTTTTTTTCCCCTCCAACTCAACTAAGTTGGAAAGAATCAAGCTCAATATACTTTTTCTTTAAATTTATTTTTTTATTGAAGTATAGTTGATTTACAGTGTTGTGTTAATTTCTGCTGTACAGCAAAGTGACTCAGTTATACACTTATATACATTCTTTTTTATATTCTTTTCCATTATGGTTTATGCCAGGATATTGAATATAGTTCCCTGTGCTCAATATACTTTTAATATGACAGGTACATTAACTGTCAATTTATATAATAATTCAAGTGATAAAGATTGTTTTCTTTTTTCTCAATTAAAAATCATGTTGATGAGCTAGTCTGTGCATTTGTAAAGTCTGTGCTTGGAATGGCACTTCTCCACCTGGAGGGGTCCAGGTGCATGGGTCCCCTAAAGATAGTGGTCCGTCCTCACTCCTGCTTTCCCCTCTTCCTCCTCCCAGGAAAGGAGGGTTGGTGGCCTGGGAGTTGGGTTGAGAGTGAAGCTGTTGATGTGCCCGCTAGGTGCAGACATAATAAAGTCTAACAGGTGAGATGGGGGAAGACTGGGCTTGGGGGGGTGCAGAAGAGAGAAGAAAAGAAAAATTCAGGTTGATCCTCTATTCTAAAGGGGCAAAGCAGAGAAGGGGGATGAGCCATCATGTTTGGGGAAAAACAGGAGAAAATGGACCAGAGGAAGAAATTTTGAAACAGAAGGTAGAGCCAGAGAAAGTCTGTGAGCAGGGGACGTAGCCGCGGCAGCTTTTTATAAAATGCACATGACCTCCATCATCAGCAAAAAAGGAATGTTAAGGCTCAGATAAACAGTAATGACGGGGCTTCCCTGGTGGCTCAGCGGTTAAGAATCCTCTTGTCAGTGCAGTGGACACGGGTTCTAGCCCTGGTCCGCGAAGATCCCACATGCCGCGGAGCAACTGGGCCCGTGAGCCACAACTACTGAGCCTGCGCTCTAGAGACCGTGAGCCACAACTGCTGAGCCCACGTGCCACAACTACTGAAGCCCACACGCCTAGAGCCCGTGCTCCACAACAAGAGAAGCCACCGCAATGAGGAGCCCACGCACCGCAATGAAGAGTAGCCCCCGCTCACCGCGACTAGAGAAAGCCCGTGTGCAGCAACAAAGACCCAATGCAGCCAAAAATAAATAAAACAAAAAAAAAAAAACAAAAAAAAAACAGTAATAAGGAACTCAGGAAGAGCTGTAGACAGGAGCATAAGCTTCATGGCACATTCACCCACATTCAGGCTGCAGAGACTAAGCAAAAGGTCAAGTTCCTTGCCTCCAACTAGACTATTAGTCACTTGGGTATGGTAATATTGGTTAACTCAGGGGGAATAACTTATTGCTTAATAAATGTTGTTCGTTAAGTAAACTGTAAAGCATAAAGTCCTCAATGAGAAAAAAAGTAATAAAAATGGTTATTGGTAGATAAATATCAGAAATAATGGCTTTGATGTTGTTCTTTGATTTTGAGAATAACTTTGGAAAATACTTCTGATTGTTTCAGAAAATATAACTGGAAGCATGTATGTGATTTTCTTTTTTAGCTTTGCGTGACTCGGCTATTGGACAGTAAAAATCCTTCCCTGGACACCATTAAGATGCAAGTCTATTTTGATATGAATTATACAAGTCGAGGTAACATATATCTACTGATTTTGATACCCTTTTAAAGGAGATTCATATTGTATTTCAGGTAATAAGGGTATTGACTTAAAAAATGTTCACAACCTAAAAGTTGAGAGTTATGTTTTATTCAGCGGGAAATTTTAGGACTTCAAGCCCGGGAGACAGCATCTCAAATAACCCTGAGAGAACTGCTCTGAGGAGGCAAAGCAGGGGGAGTCAGCTTATACAGAAGTTTTGCAACAAAGGGCAAGTAGTCTGAACGTCAAAAGAGTATTGTTAATTAAAGGAAACCGATATCCCAAATTAAGGAAATTAGGGCTTTTCTTTGTATGAGAAGATGCAAGAGTCTGGGCTCACTGATATGGACCTCAGCTATCTGGAGCCAGTATCCTGTGTTTTCACATCCTGAGTTTCCTCAGGGCTCCCCGTGGGGAGTGGCTGCAGTCTGATGGCTGCTAGATGGCAGGTATTCTTTCCTTCCTGAGTTCCCTCAGGGCTCACCAGCTCACACTGGAGGGCTGCAAGTGCGGATGACTGTGACATCCTTTATTTACTGATGTGGCAGGCAATATTCCATTTCTCAAGGGCTTCATTTGGTTGACCAAGAACAATTTAACTTTTTTGTTTATCTTTTGAAATTTTTTCCAACTTTGAAGAATGTAATAATGTTGGAGATGCTCAATGAGAAGAACGCCAATGGCCTTTGTGAGTGTCAAAAGTTTCCAAGTCTATTGTGTTTTGACTATTATACCACTAATACATAATAACTTAAATTAAAGCAACCAGGTCACTGAAGTTAAAATTTTTTAATTTGCTGATTTTATTTTTCCTGGTTTATATTATTATCGCATAATGCTTACCTAAATTATGTAACTTACCCAAAAATGAAGTGACTGATGGGAAATTTAAGCTTAGAACATATTTCCTTATGTAAATAGTTTCTTACATACATCAGAAATAAACTGGAAACAAGAGAAAAAAGGAAATGAAATTTCTCTATAGACTACACTGCCTCTGCCCCACTGTAATTCAATCATTATTAACGATTTGGTGATTTTTGTTGTCTTTTTTTTCCCTCTCTGTATTAACCTTTCAGTTATGTTACATGTGTAAAATCATACATTCTTGCTTTTTTGATCAATAATAATATATTAGGACAATAAATAATAATGGAATTGATGATGTAATTTAGATTTTTCTTAATTTCAAAGTTTGAGTTGTTTTTGTGGTAAGATTATAGCTATGAACTGGGCATGGTTGATATGTTAATTATTGCCCTTGTTATAGGGTGTCTTATTGACTTAGTTGCAAGAATTGTAGTGCTGGTGAACTGTGGCTCCTTCCACGATTAAGCCTAAACCTCACTGTATTACAGGAAGAAGGGAGAGGGATACCATTCTTGATACAACATCATATTACAGTAGTGATATTCAAAGGAAATTTATCTAGAACTAAAATAGAAATACACATAATTGAAGAGGAATATTTATACTATCTATATGGATATTTATATTAGATGTGTTTACTTACAGTATACTACACCTACTTACCTAGAGAATATAGATAGTACAATATTTATACTGTATGTGTTTATAATATATATTATAAATTGTGTACTTTCTGCTTAAGTAGGAGGTTTTAGCCCTATCTGCTCTTACGTTTGGATTGTCTGTTTAAAGGCTTATGTGTTTTGATAAAGCATGCCATTTAAATCGCGGTAGTAAGTCTTTCCCACTAGATTTTTGTCTTGAGGTTACTTGCTGGCCATTGTTTATTTTTGCTTACTACATCTTACGAAAATACTTGTTTTCATGCAGTAGAATTGCTATAGCAAGCCATTTTTTCCTCTGGTCCTATTTTCTTTTTAAAAAAAATTTATTTATTTATTTATTTATTATTATTATTTTTTTGTCTGTGTTGGGTCTTCGTTGCTGCATGCAGGCTTTCTCTAGTTGCAGCGAGCGGGGGCTGCTCTTCCTTGCAGTGCGTGGGCTTCTCATTGCCGTGGCTTCTCTTGTTGTGGAGCATGGGCTTCAGTAGCTGTGGCATGTGGGCTCAGTAGTTGTGACTCGTGGGCTCTAGAGTGCAGGCTCAGTAGTTGTGGTGCACGGGCTTAGTTGCTCCATGGTATGTGGGATCTTCCTGGACCAGGGCTCGAACCTGTGTCCCCTGCATTGGCAGGCAGATTCTTAACCACTGCGCCACCAGGGAAGTCACTGGTCCTATTTTCTTATGTGAGAAGAATTCTAAGTATCAATATACGGAACATTGTCCTTTGCCAATTTTAGAGGAATTTCTCGAAGAACATCACCGGGTCTTAGAGTCTAGATTAAGCTCTGTTAGCAGAGAAATTACAGATAGTCGAGCATGTGTTCGAGAAGAGCTGGAAAGCCTCTACCGCAAGATCGTCAGCTACGTGTTACTGCGCTCTGGGCTGGGGTCCCCAACAGACATCAAGATTGTCAGAGAGGCAACAGGTAAAAAATATACACCATTTCCGTTCCATCCATGAGCATGGTATCTTATAAAATATGTTGAATTATAAGTATTGAAGATTGAAGTTTTCTTCTTTTATCTGAAAAAAAATTAGCACAAATAAGAGGTTAAAACTTAACCCAGATTTTTCTTACACAGTGTATCAACACTAAAACTCAAGTAGCACTTTTGGGAAGTGAATATTGTTAATCTTCTTAGAGCTGTATGTACCTAGGGGCCTATTACTCCTCACTACAGAAACGTTGGCAGTATGATTAACCAGGCTGATTGGGGAACGGGGACTGCTGGGAGAGGAGATTTCATACTGATGAGAGGAGTTGAGTCTGTCATCTAGGATGGATGATGGGAAATGGCACTGTTTTAGAAAACAGGAAATACTTGCCCACTTTCGTACTTTAAGATAAGGAATAGGCAATATCTCTAATCTTCCCATGGCTTTCTTCCATAATTATTTTAAAGCATCATTTTTTTTCTACTCAGAGCCCTAATTAGAAAGCTTGTTTTAATGCCCATTGCCAAAAAATTACTGATGGATGCTTAATTATGAAAATAGACGTGAAGCAATGGCATTATTTTCAGTAGCTCAGCTTTCTTGATAAATGCTAAATTTTGCTATGTATTCTGGAATCAGGTATCAGACATTTAAAGAATCATCTAAGTAACTCTATAAAGACAAGCCCCTTAACTTTCTGCTGAAAGGAACTTGTTTTTTACATTCTGATATCTTTACTTACCATTTTGTTGTCCTTTTTGTGGTCTGTTTTAGCTGCCCTACAGAGTGTTTTTCCTCAGGCTGAGCTTGGGACATTTCTAACTCTTTCTAAGAAGGACAAAGAACGCCAGCTGAAAGAACTCACCATGATTGTTACTGGAATTCGTTTATTTAACCGAGACTGTGGAAAGGGAGGAGAAGGCATTGATGACTGTAGGTATATTATTAAGTTAATACTATAGGTTAGGTAAGTTTAAAATTTAATGGGAACAGAGGAAAATAATTCACAGTACACCACTGGCGTTCTTAGATTTAAGGTTTGCAGTTTTGACCATACCTTAAGTACAGCTACTGTTCATAATGTATAGTAATTTTTCATTTTACTGGGGCAAGACCTTAAATTTCATGTACCATGAAGCTAGTATGGGAGCATGAATCAGTGAAAGGACTGAGAGGGCCTTCTGGAGGCCAGCCTCCCCAGTTCAGTGGAGCTCTGTGTTCTTTACTCCAAGTCAAATAACCAAAAGGGAATAAAATTCAGTGATTTAAAAAATAAAAATCACCCTGAGAAGCAAACCATTGTTGATGTGGTTAATGGAATGAAATGGTCCAAGAGGAGATACTTGCAAATCTGTAAATTCAGGAGCCTCTACTATGCTGTTATATACTTAATGCATTCATTATCTGTAAGTTTGAAAGTACTCATTGAAATATTTGCTCAGACCTACCAGTAGAAATAACTTCCTTATGCATTTGGTACACACGTAGGCCCACTGAGAAGGTGTTAGTGTCTTTTTACCAGATCACTGATCTAGTACAATAAGGTAATTTCTTTTGCAATTTAAAAACTCTTCTAAAAAGTCAATTCCCATTCTTCATAAAGTTTCCTGTCTTGCTAGACAATTCTGTTATTTTTCAGTATCCCAGTGAGTTTCTTAAGTGGTACGCTTTTATTTTCTTTTTTACTGGTAGTAAAGAAGATACACAGAAGGAGAGATACAGTGGCTTTTCTAGAGGCACGTGGTTAATACAGCACATAACACCAACGCCTGTCTATTCTTTAGGATCTTCTATATTTTAGTAGCAAAAGCTGATCTGCTTTAACTTTTGGTTATTATTCTGGCAATGTCTTTTTTTTTTTTTGAATAGGCTTTTCTTTTTGGACTCTTTCCATCCTGGTGTAGGAGCCATGCCTCCTTATTGTTAATTTGGTTAAGGAAAAAAACTAACTCAACCTAATGTTTAAATATGACCACTTTCTAGGCTTTTTCTTCTGAATCTTTTTTAGATTGCCTCATGTCTCTCTTATTATACCTCTCAAACCAGTGCCAGCTATTCTACGGGAAGCAATCCCAGCCACCACTCAGCATGTTGATTCCCAACTTGAGGTGGTCCAGGACCAGGCATACCGCTACACAGCCATCCTCGAGAAAGTAGCAAAGAACCCACTCTTGAGTCGAGAACTTCAGCCCTATATGTTAAAAGAAGCACTATATAACGTGCGACAATATGAGATCTTCCTTCAGATCATTTTGGTGAGTTAATGTCATAGAGCTGGTCTTTCCCACAGAATGCAGCCTCTTTGTATATATATTCTTTGCTTTGAATTAAATATGTAGTTTAATTTAAAAAAACCCACTGGTTAGACGGATTTTTTTTAAAGTAGAGTTGATTTACAATATTGTGTTAATTTCTGCTGTACAGCAAAGTGATTGAGATATATATATACACACACACACACACACACACATTCTTTTTTTGTATTCTTTTCTATTATGGTTTATCATAGGATATTGAATATAGTTCCCTGTGCTATACAGTAGGACCTTGTTGTTTATTACCACCTCTTTATATATTATGGGGTGAAATCAAAAGATGGAACCAGGTCGTTGATAAAGAAGGCGACCTTAGTAACTGCTCAGTATATATTGCATCTGTAGGATCAAGAACTAAAATAGAAGTGGGAAAGTTGGATGTTGATTTTAATGAAGATGTGTTGGCAGGAATGGATTGTTGGTAGTTGATTCTCTTTGTTCCTCGGTAATATGATTGTTGCATGGTTGCCCTAGTTAAGCAGGTATGTGTATATATATATATAAGCAATGCTGCATTGTTTGCTTTCATTCAGAGCAAGTGTCTAACATATAGTTTGGCAGGTTGTTGGCACTCAAAGAACTTTTATGTAATTATTTGTTCTAATTGTAAAAATTGGTAGAAAAGATTTTTATTTCTGATGTTTTTAGATCTAATGAACAAGCCAAACACTATCCCCAGAGAGCTGAAAAATATGAAGTAGTGATTTTAAACTTTTTTTTAAAGCAGCAGAGCCCTTTCAGATGGAAACTTACTCAAAATCCTAAAAATATAAAGCAAGTATCTAGATGAAAGGATTGGAGGACCTTTTCACCAAGGAGCATCCCCAAGCCACCCTAAGATTCCAGGGAACACAGTTTGTTAACTATGTCATGGCAGCAAGCTATGTTTCCACCAGTTACTGTTTTGTTTCTGTTTTTTTCCCCTAGCTGTATTGAGGTATAATTGACAAAGTTGTAGGATATTTAAAGTGTACAGTGTGATGATCGGATATACATACATATTGTGAAAGGATTCTCCCACTGAATTAATTAGCACATCCATCCCCCTGGTCACTGTTTACCTTCACACAGCCTCTATTTTCCAAAAACCATTAAGACCGCAGGATCAGTGGAACTGTCTTTTGTACAGGTGAATACTAATGTCCTGAGGGATAGAACAAGCTGTACTCTGCCCCCTCTTCATTTTCACTTGTATCTTAATGACTCACTGCCACTTTCGGCTGCACTCAATCTGTCTTCTCTCCTTACCTCTGCTACAGAGAATAGAAAGATCACATCCAGAAGACATGACTTCATTGCAACAAACTAGGAGTGGTCCTCACAGCTGACCTGCTATCTAATTGCCTTCAGAAGGGAGGACTCTAAATCAACTATTTGAAACCAAATCATTCTTTAGGGTACATGTTCCCCTAACACTGACTTGTGGCTAGCAGCCTTATGTAACTAGTAAGATACTAAGAGGATTTCACGGTCGGTTTATCGTGAGTGCATACAGGTCCACAGGAGCAGAATCTCACATTTACTTTTGTCATTTATGTCCAGAAGGGATATTATAAGAAAGAACTTTGGGAAACTGTCACACATACTGTAAGGATGTTGTAGAGGACATTGTTCATTATATAGTATCTTCTCACAGCTTTCACTCATGAAACATATTCAGCCAACTAACTGACAGTCTTATATTCTCATTGGAGTTCTTACTCTCAGAGCTAGAGGGACGGTTAATAGAGTGTAGAAGTGATAAGTGCGGGTCCTGCAGCCAGACTGCATGGGTTCTAATCCCGACTTTGCCACTTATGAAATCTGTGTCCTTGACGAAGTTGCTTGACTTCTCTGTGCCTTAGTTCCCACGTTTGTAAAAAGGGGTTATTGATAGTCTCCACTAGGTAAATAAGGTAGAACAGTGCTTGCAGACAGTGAGAGCTCAGTAAACGGATGATGATGATGATGATGATGATGATGATGATGGCAGTGTTTATTACCATCATCATCGTCGGGGCATTAGCAGAACAGCTCTAATTTCATCTCAGTAGGGGCACAAGCTGAAGACCTCTTACTTTTCTAGACAGTATCTCATTTCCAAGCCCTCTGTTGCTCGTGTTATTAGAAAGTTCACATTCTGATCTTAACACTCTTTATGACTGTCTCATACTCTTTTCAGTCAGGGTCAGGATGAGTTTTCTTAGCCTTCTGACTTTTTTGCTGCTTAATCAGTGTTTCTTTTTGTTGTTGTTGTTTTTATTTTTATTGAGATATACTTGATTTACAATGTTGTATTAGTTTCAGGTGTATGACGTAGTCATTCAAATTTTTAGAGATTATACTTCATTTATAGTTATTATAGAATATTGTCTATGTTCCCTGTGCTGTACAATATATCCTTGTAGTTTATTTATTTTATACATAGTAGTTTGTACCTCTTAATCCCCTACCCCTATCGTGCCCTTCCCCCCTCCCTTCTTTCCAATGGTAACCACTAGTTTGTTCTCTATATCTGTGAGTCTGCTTCTTTTTTTACTATTCACTAGTTTGTTTTATTTTGTAGATTCCGCATATAAGTGGTAACATACAGTATTTGTCTTTCTCTGACTTATTTCACTAAGCATGATACCTTCTAAGTCCATCCATGCTGTTGCAGATGGCAAAATTTCATTCTTTTTTATGGCTGACATGGATATGATAGTTTTTAGCTATCCAACCTCCCCCATCAATCTACCTTAGTTACAGTTAAGGTTAATTGTTACAGAATGGATTCAGTTTAATCAGTATTATCACTAGGTTATAAAATACGTCAGTTTATGTTTAGCTGAAACCTTTTCCTGGGTATGAAATCTATGAATACTCTTTTTTAAAGTCACATTATTTGAACAGATATTAATATGCTTTTTTGAAGTATTGATTTTGATGCAAAATTTTTATTTTGCCAGTGCTACATTCAGTTTACGTAGACATTTGAAAATTCCAATTATAGCTTGGGTAAGATAGTGAGGTATTGTTTTTTGATCAGGACTTTATCTGCTGCAGTGAACAAATCAAATACTCTGGAAGAGCAAAGGAAGGAGTGATTGCAGTCTTGTTGACTGTCTTAGCTGAGAGAACAGAATTCCATCCTCTGTGGGCTTTTGAAGAGCAAGGCAGTCACCATAGAGAGAAAGCCACTTATTGTTATTGTGCAAGTAAATGTTGCATGACACACAATATTTCTTAAAATATGTAAGTCAAGACTTTTGTACACTTCCTCCCCCCAAGCTATGTCTGCAGGGCCCATTCGTAGCATAGATTATACAGGACTTCTTGATTTTTCTGATAATGCAAGTAAGATATCAGTTAGGTGGAATTTATGCTTGTTTTAGACTTGTTGAAAAATGTCCATGGAAGAAAGTATGAGAAACTTATAAATTAAAAAGTGGGGGAGAGGAAGAAGAATGCTAGGTTCACATGCTTTCTCCAAGCATTTTTTGGACTACATTATGATAAGAAAGTTGAAACGACTTTATTCTTATTTTTTTCCTCCAACAATCTCATTAGAAATATCTTTGTGTTAGGATGCTGTCAAGTTCGTGGTGGCAGATACAGGTTTTCCAAAATGTGAATTTTATCATTGGTAACAAAAACTATCGTTTTCCTGAAGTGACAGACCATTTCATTCACTCTCAAGAAAATATCTTCCGACAGCGAAGGCTCAGAAACCATAGTTTGTCTGCCAGTTGTTCTTTCAAGTAAAAATGCTGTTCTACTGGAGGGGAAAAAAGGCTAGTTCAGCTTGCAATCCAGTCATGTAAGAGAACTATGTGTTTTAATATGCAATAGAAGTGTTTTATATATACTTTCTGTTTGATCACACTGATTATTAAAAAGCTGTGCACTTGGGCTTCCCTGGGGGCGCAGTGGTTAATAATCCGCCTGCCAATGCAGGGGACACGGGTTCGAGCTCTGGTCCGGGAAGATCCCACATGCTGCAGAGCAACTAAGCCCGTGCGCCACAACTACTGAGCCTGCACTCTAGAGCCCGAGAGCCACAACTTACTGAGCCTGTGTGCCACAACTACTGAAGCTCACGTGCCTAGAGCCCGTGCTCCGCAACAAGAGAAGCCACCACAATGGGAAGCCCGCACACCACAATGAAGAGTAGCCCCCGCTCGCTGCAACTAGAGGAAGCCCGCGCAAAGCAACGAAGACCCAACACAGCCAAAAATAAATAAAATAAAATAAATTAAAAAAAAGAAAAAAGAAAAAAGCTGTGCACTTAAACGTCAAAATTCAATCAAATTAATACATTTTACTGCATCATTAAGGATAGTGCTAAGTGAAACTAGCTTTTTTATTGAGATACAATTGACATGTAAGATTATATTAGTTTCAGATGTATAACATAATGATTCCATATATGTATATATTACAAAATGATGACCACAATAAATCTAGTTAAATTCTTCGCCACATATCATTACATTTTTTTCCCTTGTGATGAGAACTGTTAAGATCTACTCTCTTACCAACTTTCAATTGTACAATACAGTATTGTTAACTAGTGATAGTCACCATGCTGTACATTACATCCCCACGACTTATGTATCTTATAAGTGGAAGTTTGTACCTTTCGACCCCCTTCACCCATTTTGCCCACTCCCCTCCCCCTCCCCTACCTATGGCAACTACCAATCTGTCCTCTGTATCTATGAGCTCAGTTTTTTGTTTTTTGTTTTTAAAGTTTCCACATATAGCAGTGAGGTCCTATTGTATATAGCACAGGGAATTATATTCAATACTTTGTAATAACCTATAATGGAAAAGAACCTGAAAAACTTTTATATGTATGACTGAATCACTTTGCTATACATCAGAAGCTAACACAAGATTGTAAATCAACTGTACTTCAATTTAAAAAAAAGATTCCAGGGACTTCCCTGGTGGTCCAGTGGTAAAGAATCCGCCTTGCAATGCAGGGGACACAGGTTCGATCCCTGGTCAGGGAACTAAGATCCCACATGCCGTGGAGCAACTGAAACCCCCGTGCCACAACTGCTGAGCCTGCACGCCTTGACTAGAGAGCCCACGTGCCCTGGAGCCCGCACACCACAACTACAGAGCCCACCCGCCCAGCCTGCCTGCCACAACTAGAGAAGAGAAAAACCGCACGACACAATTAGAGAGAAGAGAGAAGCCTGCACGCCACAACAAAAGATCCTGTGTGCCTCAGTGAAGACCTCACATGCCGCAACTACGACCTGATGCAGCCAAAAATAAATAAATAAATAAATCTTTAAAAAAAGATTCCACATATAAGTGAGATCGTATGATATTTGTCTTTGTCTGACTTACTTCACTTAATAAAATTCCCTCAAATTTCATTTTTGTTGCTGCAAATGGCAGGACTCCTTGTAGATAATGCTGCAATGAACATGGGGGCACATATATCTTCTTGAGTTAGTGTTTTTGTTTCCTTCAGACAAATTCCCAGAAATGGAATTGTTGGGTGATGTGGTGGTTCTATTTTTAATTTTTTGAGGAACCTCCCTACTTTTTCCATAGCGGCTGCACCAGGTTACATTCCCACCAACAGTGCACGTGTGTTCCCTTTTTATCCCCACATCTTTGCCAATGCCTGTTATTTCTTGTCATTTTGATAGTAGCCATTCTATCAGATGCGAAGTGATATCTCATTGTGGTTTTGATTTTCATTTTCCTGATGATTAGAGATGTTGAGCAATTTTTTATGTACCTGTTGGCCTTCTGTATGTCTTCTTTGGAAAAATGTCCATTCAGATCGTCTGCCTGTTTTTATTTTTATTTTTATTTTTTTATTTTTATTTTTTTTAATTTATTAATTTATTTATTTTTGGCTGTGTTGGGTCTTCGTTTCTGTGCGAGGGCTTTCTCTAGTTGTGGCAAGCGGGGGCCACTCTTCATCGCGGTGCGCAGGCCTTTCACTATCGCGGCCTCTCTTGTTGCGGAGCACAGGCTCCAGATGCGCAGGCTCAGTAATTGTGGCTCACGGGCCCAGTTGCTCCGTGGCATGTGGGATCTTCCCAGACCGGGGCTCGAACCCGTGTCCCCTGCATTGGCAGGCAGATTCTCAACCACTGCGCCACCAGGGAAGCCCCCGTCTGCCTGTTTTTAAATTGTATTGTTTTTTTTGTTTGTTTTTGCTATTGAGTTGTGTTCTTTATATATTTTAGATGTTAATTCCTTATCAGATACATGATTTGCGAATATTTTCTCCCACTCCATTGGTTGCCTTTTCATTTTGTTGATGGTTTCCTTTGCTGTGCAGAAGCTTTCTAGTTTGATATAGTTCTATTTGTTGATTTTTGCTTTTGTAGCCTTTGTTTCTGGTGTCAAGTAAAAAAAAAAAAAAAAAACTGTCACCAAGACTGAGGGCAAGACCTTACTGTCTATGCTTTCTTCTAGGAGTTTTATGGTTTCAGGACGTTCAAGTCCTTAATCCACTTTGAATTGATTTTTGTGTGTGGCATAAAATAGCGGTGCAGTGTCATTCTTTGCATGTGGCTGTCCAGTTTTTCCAACACCATTTATTGAAGAGACTATCCTTTCCCCATTGTGTATTCTTGGCTCCTTTGTGGTAAATTAATTGACTACATATGTATGGGTTTATTTCTGGGCTCTGTGTTCTGTTTCATGGATCTATGTGTCTGTTTTGATGCCACTACCATATTGTTTCGATTACTGTGATTTTGTAGTATAATTTGAAATTAGTAAGCATGATGCCTTCAGCTTTGTTCTTCTTTCTCAAGACGCTTTGGCTATTCGAGGTCTTTTGTGGTTTTGTACAAATTTTAGGATTGTTTGTTATATTTCTTTGAAAAATGCCACTGGAATTTTGATACGGGTTGCATTGAATCTGTAGATTGCTTTGGGTAGTATGGTCATATTAACAATATTAATTTTTCTGATCCCTGAGCAGGGAATATCTTTCCCTTTATTTATGAGGACTCACTTTGCAACTAAAAATTCTACATGGTTGTGAACAAGTTCTTTTTTGGTAAAATGTAAACAGAGTGATTGTTCTAGGACACTATCAGGAAAAATCAAGAAGTTCTGTGTGCCTAATCTGTGAATGGAGCCTGCAAGCATAGCTTGGGGGAGTAGGTCTGGAGTATCTTTACTTATAGTTTTTAAAGAAGTGTTATGTATTGAATGTAACTTTTACTTTGGAGAACATACGTGAATTATTTCTGTTTCTTGTTGTTTGTGTACAAATCTAAAGACTTTAAGGACTGCATTTTCCTATTTGATTCCTAAAAGAAAACTAGCAATCAAGGGGAAAAAACTCTGAGGGTTAGAGAAGCGACTTATTAGATAGGATAAACAATATGTAAATTATTATTATAAATTTTATTATAAATAAATAATGGGAGAATGAGGCAAGAGGAGGGGAGATGCTTAAAGAGTAGTATGGGTAAAATTGAAACAGGATGCACATTACATTGTGAATAAAAAAAAATCATTAGTTGAAATACAGGGATGGTATTTGATATGTCTTATGAAGTAATAATTTTTTG
The DNA here is from genome assembly GCF_028021215.1 of Eschrichtius robustus. Lineage (NCBI taxonomy): Eukaryota > Metazoa > Chordata > Mammalia > Artiodactyla > Eschrichtiidae > Eschrichtius > Eschrichtius robustus. Next base: position 70,257,307 of record NC_090832.1, on the reverse strand, counting down.
TCATTTAAAAATAGTCTAGTAAAACATATAGTTAGGCTACAGATATCTGAGAATTCAAATGCAGTTTTTTTCTCTTCACGTAATTGTTACTCTTTAACACTGTGCTAATAACCCCATACCACTGCCATTTCTGGTCACATCTTAGGATAAGAGCCCTGGGCTGAGACGATCTGGTGTAGAACCATGATTCTACCCCTCATTCGCTGTGTATCCTTGGGCAATTTACTTACCTTTCTGTACCTTGGTTTTCTTATTTGTACTTACCTCTTTTTTTGCTTGTAAGTATTCAATATGGTGCTTAGCACATAATAAGAATAAATGTTAGTAATTGTTTCAGAGTCAGCATTTAACACCTTATTTTCAGATTGCTATGGTTGTATGAGAAATATATTGTTTTTCTTTCAGTGCTATGATTTGTAACATTTTCTGCATTCTTGAATGCCATTCTTAAAAATCTGGGTATCAAAGTAGCTCTCAACGGAATACCTCATGAATTTTACCTTTGAGGAATGGGAAAAGAACAGTTATAGAAAACTATGTCAGAGGATCCACTGCTCGGGAATGCAATTATACTGAATATCAAAGAATACCTGTATGCGTCTGAGAAAAATTATAGCCGTTGTATTTCAAAAGATTCATCCACTCAACACATGTTCCTGGAACACCATCCACGTGCCAGTTCTGTTCTTGGTGTTGGGGATACCATGGAGAGCAGAATCCTTGCTCTCGCTGGGCTTACTTTCAGGAGCTGTGGGGAGCAGGTAGGGCTTAAAACATACATAATGTTTGTAGTAAAATTATAAAAACATGAATGCCAATTACGTTGTCTTCACAGTCGGATATAATTACTTGTGCTCAAGAAGTGGAAATGATGATAAAGCAGTTAGGAGCCCAACTGGAACAATTAAAATTTACTGTAAAATCAAAGACGGCTGTCCCAACATCACAAGTCTTTGTAAGCATTTGTCGTCCACTTTGACCTTGTTTAAAGGGGAATGTACTCTTTAAGTCCTATAACGTTGGATCAGAAGTAATTTTAATTTTATTTAATTACTAAAAGTAATAATATTAGCTTTATATGAGGTGATCCTGTTGTGTTTGGTTATTTTGTAGTAATAATCATATAACCAGGATGTTACAAGTTGGATGAGAGGATTCCCTTGGTAGGCCATTGCTACTCAACAAAGTGCAGATACATATTCTAATAACCATAATATCAGTATTGTCTGGGGCAGCAAAAATAATCCATAGTGCAGTGTTGAAAACGTTTTTACAGTAGCTGGTTAAGAAATTGCCTTCAGCACAGAGGTGATGTAACTTGTGACCTTTCTGAAAAGACAGATGAAATCACTTTGTTTACCAGGCCTGCACTTATTCTGACTTTCTGATTATCTATACCACCCTATGGGCAAATCTGGGAGCCCCAAAGAAGTACAAGATGTACATGCAGTATTTTATAGAGCATTTTGAGTCTCTGATCATTTTCTGTAATCATTCCCAACATTTGACTTTAAAAACCTGGAAACAAAAGGCTAAGTTGTTTCACTTATAAGTAGGGCCTGATTAATTTTTTGTTTGTTGTATAAGTCAGTGACCTTTAATAGGAATAAAAAATACTTTATGTCACTGACACAAAATCTTTACCTCATAAGCTCACAAGAAATGGCCCAAGATGTATCCCTAGACTTTCCGAGTTCTTTTGAATTGTAACTAAGCCAGATAAATCTAATTATAATGAGTCATATTTAGCTTTTTTTAAAAAAAAGAAGCTATTTTCCCCTAGACCTTTTGAGGTGAAGCGTCCATGAATGTTTCTTAGGTGATCATGTGTATTTGGCTTTTTTGAGTAAACTAACTTACTGGCAATCATAGCAGAATAAAATGCTTTGAAATACAAGTTTATTTTCTCATAATTTTATGAGTCCAATTTCTACTGAGATTCTATTGTCTAATTTCATGAGACTTTTACTTTTACTTGTCTTACGGGAGAATTAATCTCTTTACAAACAAAAATTTGTACTTATTTTTAAGAGTAGAGTGATTTGTAATTTTATTAAACAGTGACATTTTGAACATTTTTGTCTCTTCCTCAGCCCACCTTCATTGCCCTTTCCAATCTGTGGACTAGCTTTCAGGATGAAACTGTTTTGATTAGCATCCTCAGTAATTTAACTGCTCATCTTGAGCCATTTCTGGGGACTCATGAACTGTTCTTTCCTGAGAAAGTGACGCAAGCTCTTCTTGATGGAGTGACTGTGAAAACTGATGTCTGTAGAATGAAAGAGCACATTGGTAACAGAAATCATCCATTATTTCCTCTTCCTCCTAAAATTACCTCTAGAATAAAGTCACTCTTTTGTTTTAAAATTTTCAGCTGTATCTTTCTGATAAAGTTTTGAATATCTTTCTTGATTGTAAGACTGCTAATGTTCATTATAGAAAATATGGAAAACAGAAAATATATAAACTGAAGAGTTTGCTATCCAGCAATAACCATTCCTAGTGTTATTGTTAGTGTTTTGGTTAACAGTGATTTCCTGTGCTTATAGGTTTCTATTGTAGTCTTAGTGATTTTATTATCGGTTTGTAGTAGAAAAGGGTATTAATCCTTGCTATATTTGTTGCAAATAAAGCTCCATTTCTTTGGAATGCTATTTGCCATATATCTACCCAGATTCAGGTTGAAATTTATAAATCAATAAATGTTATCCCTATAAAATTGAGCTTATTTGAGGCCCTTTAAGAGATGCATTGATTCTTATAGAAAGGCTGTCTTTATCAATAAACTTCCTTTTACTTGTTTAGTCCCTGCTGTCTTCTTAAAGACAACTCAAAATTCATGAGAAATGTCAAAATAGAGTCTGGGATTTGGATTGTTGCCTAAAAAGAAAGTTTTTCCAGAAAGTGAAATCAGATCATGGACTCTCCAAATTTCCTTTTCACATTCTGTTTTTGTAAAAGCGAAAAATAAAAACCTAGTGGCAGGGCAGGAATAAAGACGCAGACGTAGAGAACGGACTTGAGGACATGGGGGCGGGGGGGAGGGGGAAGCTGGGATGAAGTGAGAGAGTAGCACTGACATATATACGCTACCAAGTGTAAAATAGATAGCTAGTGGGAAGCAGCTGCATAGCACAGGGAGATCAGCTCGGTGCTTTGTGACCACCTAGAGGGGTGGGATAGGGAGGGTGCGAGGGAGCCTCAAGAGGGAGAGGCTATGGGGATATATGTATACATATAGCTGATTCAATTTGTTATACAGCAGAAACAAACACAACATAGTAAAGCAATTATACTCCAATAAAGACGTGAAAAAAAAAAAGTAGCGGTAATTTGCATTCTTAAATTATTAGAATACATAAAATCTGAAAATGAAATCAGAGAGACTCAAAAACATCCTTCCAGTTAGTTTTTCCTACTCTTTTCATTTTGTTAAAACAGCATATCTGTGCAAATGCTAAATGAAACTGAAAAATTAAAGTCACTTCAGCAGTAGATATTAAACTCAACTATATTGGCAAGACGTGCCATTTCCTACTATAAGTCAAACGTTTTTATTCACTAGAACACAGTTTATCAAGTTACTGCTCCAGGGAATTGGGAGACCCAGTGCTCTTTTGAAAGAATTTAATTTACACTCACCACATCTCATCACCGTTTGAGGCTTTCAGGCATATCAGGAAAAAAGAGTGAAGAAGGTCTGTTTCCTCCAAAGTATGCATTTACTTTCAGCTGTAGCCACGGGGTCACTAGTAGTGTCTGCTGTTTGGATACAGAGCCAGAAACAGGAGTGTAGGTAGCACTGCAAAAGTAAGAACCTCGGGGATCAGTGTTTTATAAATTCGCGTTTTTATTTGCTTAAAAAAAATTGGCAAAACTAGGAAGACTTTTTAGAAGTGTGAATAACAGAAAAGTATAGCCTCTGTTACCAAAATCACTAAGTTACTAAGAGATGTTTCCTTGCCTCTTTCTGCTCAGAACATTCTCAGTTGTTTAAAGGACTGACAGTCCTAGTATATGAGCATCATATTCAAAGTATTTTGCCACCTCGCATATTATTAAGAGCCACACTGTCTTGAACGAAGTTAATTTATCTCTGTTTTAGTCAGATAGCAGCCAAGTGCCTTCTGCTCATTTCCTGGGTGGTTTACTCTTCCCACTGAATACCGTTTTTCTTGTGCTCCTCTTTCATTTTAGAAGAGAGAGTAGATCTGGCGGATTTCAGAAAACTAGAATGGCTTTTCCCAGAAACAACAGCCAATTTTGACAAATTGTTGATTCAGTATCGGGGATTTTGTGCTTACACATTTGCTACAACAGATGGTCTTCTTCTTCCAGGTACGTCATTGGAAATAATACTGTTCTCCCTTCTCCAATTTTTTCTTTAAATGATGTGCCCTCATTGTCACTCACTCACTCACTTTGTAAAATTTTATGGACTCTAATGGTGAACTAGGAAAGGAGCTACAAAGATGACCTAAATGCAGTATTTATCTTTGAAGTGCTCGCAGCATAACCTGATAGACTGACATAAACAAGAAATTATAATACAAGCGATAAGTGATGGAATGTGTATATAATGAAATATGGATGCTACACTATCATAAAAGGGGGATGACTCTTATGTCAATGAAGGATTTCAGAAGTGTCATGTGGCATTCCTAAAATAGATCATCTTGCAAAGTGATTACTTGAAAGCGCAACACTAGTTTGACTGATATGTTTATGAAACAATATTCTTTGTCACTTTATGGTTATATCCCATTAACATAGGTCAGGATTTCTGTATAAGGACGTGACCAATATTTTATCAAGTAAAATTTCTCTATGATGTATATATTACTAGAACTTCTCTAAAGAGTAAATCAGAAATTGAGATGAAATAAATTATTATCCAAAAAGTGCCATGTGAATTGGCAATAGAGTTATTACAAAGAATTATTGGGATTGTGTGTATACAGGCTAGAGAACATACACATTGACTCATTTTTTTTTTATGGTAGAGATTTTTTCATTATGGGAGTAATAAAAGGTTTACCTTGGGAGAACTGAGAGAATAGTATTCTGAGGTCCTGTGAGGATCACTGACACTGAGGAGAAAACAATCAAGAGCCATGAAGAAGTAAAAAGCAATAGACTGGAGATGATTTCTTTCTCCCCTTGTCTTTTTTTTCCTTCCCTTCGCTGCCCTCCCCCAAATCTCTCTCTCTCTCTCTCTCTCTCTCTCTCCCTCCACAAATAAGAAGGGAAGGGAGTCATGAGAGACACAAACACAGAAACATGGATGTGGGGTGACACAGAGGTAGCATGATGTGGTTGGAAAAGCTATGGGCTAAGATTGGGAGAGCCTGGTTTCTTTTTCTTTTTTAATATTTTTTTATTGTTTATTTTTGGCTGTGCCGGGTCTTAGTTGCGGCATGCGGGATCTTCTTTGCGGCATGTGGAATCTTTATTTTTTTTTTTTTTTAGTTGTGGCATGTGGGCTTCTTAGTTGCGCATGTGAACTCTTAGTTGCAGCACACATGCAGGATCTAGTTCCCTGGCCAGGGATGAACCCGGGCGCCCTGCATTGGGAGCGCAGAGTCTGAACTGCTGGACCACCAGGGAAGTCCCGGGAGAGCCTGGGTCTAGTCCCCGTTGTCCCATTAGTAAACAGAGTAACTTTCAGCAAATCTCTTGTCTCTTGTGGACCTCAGCTTCCACGTCAGGAAAAGGAGAAGGACCAACTAGGAGGTGTGTTTGGTCCCTTCCAGCTCCTACCAACTATGATTCTAAGAAAGGGGGAGAAAGAGAAAAAAAGTAGAAGGGCTTGAGGGGCTTTGGGTTTAGAATCCTCTCAGAATCAGCTAGTCTGGAGACTTTACTTCTACGTGCTACAATATTTCCTGGGCACCAGCCGCCTGCACTGCCTCGGAGGAATCCCCTGGGAGTCCCTCCTTCCTCGGGACTGCAGACCACAGGGCTTGAGTCCCCGGGTAACGCTGGGGCTTACCAGGCAGGGTCCTTTTCAGATGATATCACTGACTTTACTGCCCACCTCTCGTTCCCTTGTGCACTGCTCTAGCCTCACTGGCCTTCTTGCTATTCTCGAACATTCCGAGCTCATTTTCACCTCGAATCTTTTGCACTTGCTATTCCCTCTGCTTGGACAGCTCTATTCCCCCACAGCTACATACCTTGCTCCCTCATCTTATTCAGCCTTCTCTGATCACCCAACTTAAAATATCAATCTCGCCCTTCTTCCTTTTACTATGTGTTTAACCTGCTTTGCTTACTTGTTTTCTGTAGCACTGATCACTCTCTGGGCTATGGTATATTGATTGATTTCTTTTCTCTGTATCCTCAGTGCCAAGAACAGGGTCAGTAAATATTTGTTGAATAAGTGAAAGAATAAATAAATAAGACAGTGTTATGTTTCCTATATAATTCCCACAAACTGTGGATACTTCTAACCCATATTTTATGTAGTATCTTTTCATAGTGGGAGATACTTTCTAACATGCAAATGTACATTTTGGAACAGATGTTTCATTTTTGTAGTTCTTACAGAATTATTTTAAAAACAGTGCTTCTAGTAGTTAGTTTAGTTTAAGGAGATTTGAAAAACCTAGATGATTAAGTGGCTTCTCATAAAAGATTTTTAAACAACTTATATCTGGATAGTGAAATATTTTTAGATAAAATCATAATTTAAAATTTAAAAATATGGGACTTCCTGGTGGTCCAGTGGTTAAGATTCCATGCTTCCGACGCAGGGGGCACAGGTTTGATCCCTGGTCGGGGAACTAAGATCCTGCATGCTTCATGGTGTGGCCAAAAAATAAAATAAAAAATGTATAAAATAAATTTCATTTGAATTTTACATAAAATATAATTTAACAAAATGTATAACTTAAAATTGCTAGTTGTAACATTTTAGCTAATAAAGACATAAGTGATATGTTAAAAATAGAGTATAGGGAATGGTTCTATGAATGTATTATAAACAAAGAATCAGTATTTCATATCTTTTTTAAAAAATATATTTATTTATTTATTTGGTTGCACCGGTTCTTAGTTGCGGCAGGAGGGCTCCTTAGTTGCGGCTCCAGGGCTGCTTAGTTGTGGCATGCAAACTCTTAGTTGTGGCATGCATGTGGGAGCTAGTTCCCCAATCAGGGACCAAACCCAGGCCCCCTGCATTGGGAGTGCAGAGTCTTATCCACTGCGCCACCAGGGAAGTCTCAGTATTTCATATCGAATTCAATTCCTTTTCTTAATTTTCAGGAAATCCAGCAATTGGAATTTTGAAATATAAAGAAAAGTATTACACTTTCAATACCAGAGATGCCGCATATTCATTTGCAGAAAATCCTGAAAATTACATTGATAAAGTTAGAGAAAAAGCCAAAAAAAATGCAGAATTGATTCAGCTACTGGAACTTCATCAACAGTTTGAAACTCTTATTCCATATTCTCAGGTAAGCAGGGTTGGCATTTTACGAATTCATGACATTTAAAAGTGTAGTTAATAAAAAAAATTACATTTTGTTGTAGAATGGTCCCCCAAGTCCAGGCAAGAGATAGGGGCAGAATGAGGGCCTTTACAGGTTATCTGAAAGGGGTTCACATCCGAAGATGGAAACTACGGAAATCCACAAAGCATAAATGAAAACAGGATAAGGAGTCAAACTGATGAATTAGACTGGAAAAATCTGAAAGAGCAAGACTACATTTAGATAAATCGTTGGAACTACAGTATTTCCTTATCTAAAATGGAAGGAGCTTAGCACAGATAACATAGGTGGTAACTTAGGCTCAGAATTGTAAAATAATTTAACAGGTTTAAATTGCAGTAGTCTGAAAGGCCACAAAATGGATCTGAAGGTGTGTTTCCGTGTGTGTGTGTGCCGATTCCTTAATTCATTCAGCAGACACTTACTGAGCTGCTTGCTGTGCACCAGGCATGATTCTGGGCACAGTGAACAAAGCAGGTGGCAATCCCTGCCCGCACGGGGCTCACATTCTACCGCTGTGTATCCTTGTTGTCTTCCTCTTTGTCTCGCATTTGTACTGTTCACATTTTAATTGCTCTTTCTGTCATCCTCTCTTGTTGAATTTACCTCTTTTAAACTCACTAAACTAAAACCCTGCAATACATGGTTTATGAATGGTTTGTGTTTGTTATATTTATCAACATTTTGACAGTGAAGCAGGTGGGTGTGGGTACGACTGACCAGGTTGGCAGGGATCCCAGCAGTGACTGGTAAGAGGACGATGGGGCTGGTGACGGTGAGGAACAGAGGATGGTCTGAACACTTGGGCAGGAAGACTGACAACCAGCCAAGGACAACGTGGTCAGAAGGGGGCAGCTGTTGGCACTCTTGTTCTGACAACAGCTGCCAGTCTGTTGATGTGATGCTCCAGCTGCCCTTTTAAGAAAAGCACAAAGACAGTGAAAGGCTAGAATCGGATCACCAGGAAGGTGTGCTGTACGTAGATACTTTTCTATTAAAGAACAGTTTTCCTCTACATATCTGGTCTTGTTTTTCCCTTTCTGTGTATTGAATCCTGTGTATTGAATCCTTCACTGACCTTTAATACCTATGGAAGTGAGTATTCTTTCTTCGTATTTCAATGCTGTATTCATTATTTTTTCTTGCCAGTTACTTGCATAATATTGTAAGTTATCTTTTCAGCATCTCTTTACCTACCTAAGTATATCATAAGATCATTTTGAAGGCAAAAATTATATCTGATGCTAAATGGTAGGCGTTCAGTAATCATCTGTTTCTTGATTTGGGGAAAGAAGTTCATCTCTTCCCCTTCCCCTTTACTAAGACTTGAGTTTCTTAGACCTCTGCCACCCGCTCCAGCAACTTCATTTCCAGCATAATCATAACTTGTTTAGCCTGGAATCACTGAATACTTAATATTTTAATAGTGAGCTTCTGGGTGCTTTGGCAGAAAGATGAATAGGTTCCACTAAAATAGATAATAATCTGCTATGTATGCAGAGCTTGAGTTTAAGATATATTCTAAAGATGTTCTGATACCTTAAACAAATGTGATGTATACCTAATATTTAGTAGCTATTCTAAACTTCTATCCATTTCCAATAAGGTATTCACTTATGGTCCCCACTGTGAAAATTGGAGAGGGACATTTGACTTGGGATGAGTGATGTTAGGTTTTCTCCTTCCAAAATACACCTCCTACATTAAGTTCAAAAAATCAGGCACAAATCCATAATGCCTGGGAAAATAATTACATTTGGCTTGCTAATTATGAACTTTTTTTTATTTTGCTGGTATTTACAAGTATGTTTCATGTTCTTGTTTTCCTAATGTTTTGTCAGTTTTAGCTAAATATTTTAGTTATCTGTAAATAATGTTTACTTTTTACAAATATTAATCACAAAACTCCACTTCTTTAGATGAAAGAGGTTGACAAACATTATATAAAACCAATTGCAAAGTGTGAAAGTAGCACACAGACGGATACACATTTATTGCCACCAACAATTGTGAGATCATATGAGTGGAATGAATGGGAATTAAGAAGAAAAGCTATAAAATTGGTTTGTAACAATATTTTCTAAAATTATTTATAGGTTGGGGAATTTTAATATGTTGTTACTCATAGAGTTGGTAAGCTAAATTATTTATATAAAATAGTGAGTTGTACACAGTTGTTTTTGCTAAAATAAAAATAATTAGTATAATTTATAATTTTCCAGGTTTACATTGTAAGATTATCTTCTAGGTTTTTTTAAAAAATTAGTTTATTTATTTATTTATTTTTGGCTGCGCTGGGTCTTTGTTACTGCGCGTGGGCTTTTCTCTAGTTGCAGCGAGCGGGGGCTACTCTTTGTTACGGTTCGAGGGCTTCTCATTGTGGTGGCTTCTCCTGTTGCGGAGCACGGGTTCTAGGCACGCGGACTCAGTAGTTGTGGCGCACGGGGCTTAGTTGCTCCGAGGCATGTGGGAATCCTCCCGGACCAGGGATCGAACCCGTGTCCCCTGCATTGGCAGGCGGATTCTTAACCACTGCGCCACCAGGGAAGTCCCTATCTTCTAGTTTTAAGCATATATAGAAATACAGAAGCATGAAACTGCTCTCAAATTATATCAGCCAGTAACTGGAACAATGATAGTTGCTATCTCTATCTCCTTTTCTCAATCTCTACTCTCTCTACCGATGTATATAGTAGTTTTAATTAATTGTGCTAACCTATGAGGTGCTAGTATTTAAAGCCCTGCAGCTTCCTCTGATCATTTAAAGCATACCCTTCTCTTTTTTGGACTTTTGTTTGAGGAGCAGAATGCTACTGCTGTTATAGCACAGATACAGTCCCCTCTTATTGTCAGCTTGTTCTCTCCAGACGTCTCACTTGTCTTTCTGATTCGCAGTCATCTTAATCACAGTAGGTACCTACCCTTGAAGCCTTCTTTGAAACTCTCATCCCTATCTGACTCAGTGGAATTCCCCCCACTCTTCCTTTTGATAGTATCTGGTCATTTTAAAGAACAAATATTTATAGTGTGAAGGAACAAACTCTTTTTATAACTGTAGCCTTTTCTCAGTATATTTTATGCAGCTCTTTAACGGAAATCAGGTGTGGAAATAAAGGAAGACTACTCAAATGAGAACAGAGGCTATTTATTTGAAACTTGCTATATCAAGGGAGCCAGTCACCATCACTTGTGTTTGGCAGAGACTCAAAGTTGGGGAGAGGAGTGAGAAAGTTTTATAGTGAAAAAGGGGAAGGCTTCAGGTATTCCTCTGATTGGAGGATGTTGACAGGGGAAACTGGAGGCGGGCTAACTAGCAGTGGGCGATGGGGGGGCATCTTTTGTGATTGGCTTAGTGAGCATATTTGGCTTTCTCTGGTTGGTCCAGAGATGGAAGGGGAGGCAGCAGGAAAAAAAAAAAAAAAAAAAAAAGGGCTGTTCTGCTGTTCTGAGATGATTGCTACAGCTACCGAGGTTGTGGTTTGGCTTCCAAGACTGGTTGCTGCAGAGGTTGTGGGTTAGAGTTCTGTTATCATATAAGGTCCAACCTAGGTCCGTTTGTATATTCAGTCTCTCTTTTCACTAACCACATCATTTCCCCTTGCCGCCCTCTCTGGTGGCAGCTTTTCAGTCCCCTGATTTCTCAAGATGCGGAAGGTTCAGCTTCCTGGAATATTTTCCAGATCAGCGGTCCCCAACTTTTTTGGCACCAGGGACCGGTTTCGTGGAAGACAGTTTTTCCACGGGGGAGGTGGGGGATGGCTCAGGCGGTAATGGGAGCGATGGGGGCGATGGGGGCGATGGGGAGCAATGGGGAGCGGCAGATGAAGCTTCTCTCGCTCGCCTGCCACTCGCCTCCTGCTGTGCGGCCCGGTTCCTAACACGCTGCGGACCGGTACTGGTCCTCGGCCCGGGGGTTGGGGACCCCTGTTCCGGATCGTTGTTCCATTAGCATTCTTAACAGTTACTCTTCTGTAGTTCATGAAGCTCCCGTTCCCTGCATTCTTTTCTGTTATCTATCAATACTAGACTCACTTGAGCTCATCAGATGTATACTGGGTAACGTATATATATCCTACCACCTTGTTCTTCAGGAACTAATAGTCTAGCAAGTGACATTGATACACTAAAAATATTTTAGTATCTCTTGGTAAGTTGTATAACAGAAGTGAAATAAAAATTCTACTCCATTGACTTAGGTGACATTTTAAGTTGGTCTTGAGATACACATAGACAAAGGAGAAGAGAGGAGTGATGGTTGGACAGGATAAGAGAGGTCGTGGCAGATTAGGTCTGGCCTGGAAATGTTAAGAGAATGCGGTGTTCAGTGGGGCTGAACGTCATACTGACTGGACCCTCTCTTCTCATTCCTCGACTTCATTCTTCTTCCCACCTTAGACGGAATTATCCCCTAGAATTGCAGCATGTTGAATGCCAGCTCCCCGTGTATTACCAACATGACCTGTTGATAAGACAAAGCTGAGTATGTGGCTTAGAGCTGTAAGGGAAACCACCCCTTCAGCAGAGCTTTGCAGTGTCTCAGAGGGGGAACAGCACGGTCAGGATTTATTGAGACTTTGAAGTTTGGTTGAAGGCAGGTCTTTTGATGCCTGGGCTCAGTCAGGGGATGTGTTGGGGGCCTGGACTGGGTTGTAAAGATTATGAAAAAGCAGTCCAGGATTGATGGGAATAGCAAGGTGAATCTTCAGGCAAGGGATGCAGAGTCTTAGGGCTTCTTCTGTGTGTTAATGCTTACCACTGAAGAGTCATGCATCTTTCAGGATGTTCTGTAATGAACAATCAAGTTATTTGCTTGAGTCTCTTGGAATAGTAAAATTATGCTAGTGAAGACAAAGGAATAGCAAAGTCCTGTTAATGTAGACGACAGGCTGTGTGTGGGAGAAGTAGTTTTGGTTCTCAATCACCTGCAGTGTCTCAAACGCTGAAATGTTTCCTCTAATTCCAGGTCTCTCCTTCTTAACTCACGTGCTGTAATCCCTTCTGAGTTTTTCCCTTGGACTTTACCACAACTTCAATAAAACTCTTACTCTCTTTTTTATAAACTCCTCCTTGCTTCCCAGCCTGAGCAGTCTGTTTAACCTCATGTTTAGTTGTGATCCATAAAAGGAGTAAGCATAATGTAGAAAAATGTAAAGTGTTATCTGGAAACATCAGAGCTTTTTATATTAAAAGTTTTGGGTGAAGCCCATTTAGGTAAGACAATGGAAATCTTAAATTTTTGTTTTTTTAAAAAATAAGCCAAGAATGGTGGAAAAATCCAAGTTGTATGACTCTCAAAGTATAATAATGAATGAATTATTATATTATTATATCAACAAAGAATTGAGCTCACTGTAAGTTTGAATCTGTTTGTTCTCTCTTTGGGTCCATTTTCATTATTTAATCTATTTTCCTACTTCTCAGCAAAGGGTATTTCTTTTCTATTATGTTCTGAATTTTCCAATGTTTTAATGTTTTGCAGAAACATGCTATGTTGCAGGACTAATTTCTTTGTGGATTGAGAGAAAAAAAAAAAAGGCTGATACTAACTGGTACCTTAGAGTATTTTATTCGTTCTTTAGAGAAATGTTCATTCCTGTGTATTCTCTTTCTACTTAGGCCAATTTGCGTCAGAAAGTTACTCACTCGGTACAGACTGATCTTAGTCACATGAGAAGAGAAAATTGTTCCCAGGTGTACCCTTCAAAGGATGCTAGCACACAGTCAACGAGGGAAGGCAGCAGCCGAGTGCCCCGGCCCCAGATTTACATAGCTGGTTTCCGCGGGGGCCATACCAAGACCACCTATGAAGTCAAGGTGAACTTAACTAGAGCCATTGATGAAACCTAGTTAGAGACCACACTTTTAACGTAGATACCACTAAATTGTGAACAATGGCATATATTTAAAAGTATTTTTGCATCCATGAAAATTAGCTAATTTTGTGGGGCTGGCACGTTCATTGGTGGTATGAATGTTTTTGGGTTCTCACCCATGTGTACTGTCAAACTGCTACAACAAATGAAAAATTGTTTTCTGTAATACATTTTTCATTCTATTAAAATTGCAAAGTAAAACTCTGTCCATTCCTCTTTGACTTGGAAGAAAAAGTTTGGCAGCATTAAGACTAAAATTATTAGATATTAATATAAGATGATTAGATATTAATATATATAAGATTGTTATGCATGGGATAGAAATTTATTTAGATAACTTTTTATATATTGATATAAGATGATTGTGCCTGGGATAGAAGTTTATTTCTAAAATCATATTTAATGTTAAACATTAAAAATTTAAACCATAATCAATATTTTCAGCCTCATTAGCTATTAAATGTAACATGGATTAAATTGATATGTAATAAGACCTCACTAATTTGGAACAGTTAGAACAAAGATCCACATGATGTTTTTATTTTTTTAAATTTTATTTAAAAAAATATTTATTTATTTTTATTATGTATTTTTTAAAATTTATTTTGGCTGCACTGGGTCTTAGTTGCGGCATGCAGGATCTTTGTTGTGGCGTGCGGGATCTTTAGTTGCAGCATGCGGACTTCTTAGTTGCGACATGTGGGGGGCATGTGAACTCTTAGCTGTGGCATGCTTGCAGGATCTAGTTCCCTGACCAGGAATCCAACCTGGGCCCCCTGCATTGGGAGCGCGGAGTCTTACCCACTGGACCACCAGGGAAGTCCCACATGAGGTTTTTTTAAATCTGGAAATTTTACATGGAATCTGGATTCTGGCCCCTTGGAAAGATCGGAATATCTAGCAGCACTCGGCCAGCATTCCTGTAACTAGTAGCTTTGCCCTTTCATAGGGCAGGTACTTCTGGTTTTAATTCTTGCTGCCTTACGGGTCTCCTACTTCACTCCTTTGACCTATTTGCCTGACTCCATAGGTTGTGTTTAGGGCCCCTGTCAATTACTGATAGCCGAATTTTAGAGCTGTTGTTTTGTTAATGCCTTACACACTCCCAGTACCTAAGCATGGATAATGAAGTCTCTCAAGCGGAGGGACTGTTAAAACTTGCCTTGGCAGCCTGGGGACAGGGGGTGTCATTTACATTTAGCACATATTTTTGGTTTAGGTGACTCTTACTAAGGTGTTTGTATAATTTGTTTTCTGTGTAGGTTAAATGTTACTTATAATATGATATGCTTCAAAATCCATTTTCCTCAGATACTATAAAGGTAAACTTCAAACAGATCTACTTCTAAGTTGTCATGATTTTCATACCTGTAGTTTAATTTTTTTATTGAAGCATAGTTGATTTACAGTGTGTTAATTTCTGCTATACAGCAAAGTGATTCAGTTATCCATATATCTGCATCCTTTTTTAAATTCTTTTCCATTATGGTTTATCACAGGATATTGAATATTGTTCCCTGTGCTATACAGTAGGACCTTGTTGTTTATCATACCTGTAGTTTAAAAATGAAGTTAAAGATGGGCTGGCTGGCTGGCTGTTGAGGCAGGGCCTGGGGGTGGAGGTGGTGTGGCGTGGACTTGGGGTTGGGAGGGCTCTGTGCCTGAAGAGGGTGGGATGATTACAGCTAATACTAAACTTTGCAAATTCAGGAATTTGATTTTACCTGTTCTAATCAACCCTCCTTTGATTCTGCAAGATTCCTAAACACAGAAAAGGATGGCTGATAAGCCACAATTTGGGGTTACCAAGTTAGGGCTGAAAGTAGAATTGCCAAGTGCATAAAAATACCAAATACTATCTGAAAAGCTAAATATCAGACAGTCATCTGGTAAGTACAACAGAAAGAGAATACAGGGAGCTAGATCAAACGGTAAACTCATCTTCTTCCAAGACCTCCACTGTCTACCCAAGCCCCATCACTCTCTAAAGATTTCCAACTATATGTTGGAGCCAGTGTCAGTTGTTTACCCCCATTTCAGCAGGTCACAGGCCGAACTCATTTCCTCTGCCGAACTTGTTTCTCCCTGTGTATTTCCTTCTGTGGTCAAAGGCATCACTACCTACTCAGTAGCATAAATTAAAAACTTCTGGATTGTCTCTCTCAGACAGCCCCTGCATTTAACTAGTCACCAAGCCCTGTTGATTTGGCTTCATCTGCCTTTGGGAACCGTGTCTTCCTATTCTCACTGCTATTGCCGTAGTTTAGGACTTAGTCCTATTGCCTGATTCATCGGTGTAATTTTTCTAACACACAAATTTGATCAGGTCACCTGGCTTCCTCGCCTACAACCTTCACTTCCCTTGCTTAAAAAGACACTTTTCCATTATCTGGGGGATAAAAACTCCTTGCCATATTATATAAGACTTTTCATATATATCCATGTATCTTCCAGTTTCATTTTCTGCTCCCTCATGCTCTCTGCACACACTATACATACAGGCAAATGGAGCCCAAACTCTTGAGTATGTTACGGTCTCTGATACCACCCCTCTCTGTGCTTGCTTGTCACTCTGTCTCCTGGAATGTACTCCACAGACACCCTCAGGAAATATGTCTGTTCCCATGAAATCTGTTGATCAGATTTTACTTTTCCAGTGAAGGTTTTCCCCATCACCTTTGAGAGAGTTAATCGCTCTTCCTTTGGGTTTTCACTGGATTTTATTCATATTCTTAACTATAACACTTGAAGTAAAAAGGTCTATATGTGTCCATCTGTATTCTCCCTGTTAGACTGTGCATTTCTTGAGATTTGAACTGTGTTTCAGTCATTCTTATATCCCTGGTATTGTTATAGAACCTTGTTGGATGAATGGATTTTAAAAGAAAAGGAATGAAAGAAAGGACAAACTGGAAGCAGAGTACTGGTTGAGTGACGATTATTCTCATAGTCAAGGTGGTAGTTCAGTCGCAAAGTAGTTTTTGGAAAAGAGGGAGAAAAACCAAGAGGAAAAGGAAGATCATCTATGGGGAAGGTGGTGGGAAATAAAGTTGGATAAGCAGGGTTGGTATAGATTTTGGAGGACACTGAAAGCCAAGCAGAGGAATGTTTTGCCTTCCTGTAGTAGGATATTAGAAAACTGTGGCAGATTCTTGAACAGAAGATCCATTGTGGGAGAGAGATACTGGAACTGTGGAGACGGTGAGGCAGCTGTCACAAGAGTTAGGGCATTGCAGTAACGGAAGACATGAAGGCGCAAATGTGAGATTTAATGAAGGGAATCTAACATTCCAGGGAAGGGAAGGGAAAATCAAAGTCTCTACCCTAGGGTTTCTAGGAAACAGAGGATAACTGAGAAGAGGAACTGGTTGGTCAAAAAAGAATGTGTTCAGTACTAGAACTTTTGAGTTTAAGAAATGACAAATATAGTAAAGCACAGGTGACTGGAATTTGATCTAGAGAAAGATAATTTGGGGGATCATCCCCAACGAATGGGGATGGAATGAGGAGGAAGAGATAAGACAGAGGAGCAGTCAGAAGAGTAGAAAAAGATGTAAAGGAATCTCTGTGATTATGGAAGTAAAGTCTAGGTCTACTACTTATTAGCTGCGTTATTTACTCTCTCTCTCTGCTGCAGTTTCTTCATCATAAAAACTGGGGTAATAACATTTCCCAACTCATTGGGTTGTTGAGAGGATTAAATGAGTTAGTTAACACGTGTAAAGCATTTGTCTGGTAAGTGCCTTGTCATTGTCAGCCAGGAGAGGAGAGAAGCCCCAGTGTTTCATTTCTGCTGCACTCCCATCCTCATTTTCCCCAATTTCTGTTTTCTAGCTCTTAGTGCCTAGAATAATGCTAGGCACATTAGAACTTTTAGTAAATGTCTGATGAACAAACACAAGAGGATGAGGAATGGAGTTGGCAGCTGCTAAGCTGTGTTAATAGAGTTGGCTTGAGTAGAAATGAGATTGCAGCCAGCGAAGCAGAAAATTGTAGAACTAAGTACAGAGTACTTACCAGTGACTGGCAGGAAAAGAGAAACGGGATTATGGTAACTAAAAATGGAAGAAGAGGCAAGGGAGAGTTAAGCTCAAATAAGAAATGTTTAGATACTGATGATTTTTGCTCATATTTAACTCTTTTAGTTCAGACACTGAATTGTACATTGTCTCTTTGTATTTTTAAACAAATTTTCTCAATTCTAAGATGCAACAATTCTTCTGGCTTATCTTTAGTAATTTTATACCATAAGAAAGAGTTGTTTTAAAATAATAACCTAGCAAATTGGTTTTGGAAGTTTTCTTAATAGCAGAATGAGAATAATAAGCTTAATCTCATTCTGTCTACAGTTTGAGATTTGTCTACACAGTTCTTTATGGTTAATGGTTTACTATACTTTAAACCTTACCACTTTTATTAATCTATTATACAGCTACCACAGTTGAACTACAGCCTCCTTAAGCCTTTTGGTATTTGTTTCCTGCACAGTCTTCTTGTTTAATGAATAAAGTTCACACTTTTATATGCTTTGTTACTAATGGAGACATAGTGGGCTTCCTTTCGCACAGTTCACTGAGACTAGGGTAGCTCCGATACCAGAGCAGAGATAGAAGTGAGCAGGGTATCGAGACAAATGCTGCAGTTTGGTAGTGAAAATCAGGAATATCACTGGGGTCTGAAGTGGAAATAGCAACAGCTGCTGTAAGGTTATTTCATCATCAGGCAAATGAGCTTATGGCTCACATGTTGAAGATGGCTGCTCCTTGCTCTAACCAAGGTTTGTATAGAAAACTAGGCATACATAAAAGAAACACATTCAACTGATATTTGTCCTCGAAGACTTAGGATAATTAGAAATGAGAAAGTAAAAATTAGCTTGAACTAAGAGTATAAATATCTGTTTGGCCATTCATTGGGCTGGGATAACGAACACAGAAATCCCAGCTGCAAAGTTAACAGGAAATAACATACCTCTCGAGGATATGCTACAGTTGTAAACTATAATAACAACCCCCTTTTTTGAGTGTCTGCTTTCTAATTCACTGAAAAATTTTGTTCTCTAAAATCGTACGCTACTAGGAACCTTGCTGTTGAAATTGTATCAGGAAGACTGAGACACTCCATCCTTGCTTGAAGGATTTAAGTCACTTTGACACAAAGAAGCAGCCTCAGTTTCCAACATAGGTGCAAAGCCTTCATTTAAGGGGCTCCTGAATACAACAGTCCACATCTATAGTAACGTCAGGGTTTCCAAGAAACAGGATCCTGAGACTATTCTGCAGTCCAGATCTGATGTTGAGTTTTTGACACACAGCCCTGCTTTGAAGCTATCAAAGTATTGCTTCTTTTTATTTATTTATTATTTTTTAACATCTTTATTGGAGTATAATTGCTTTACAATGGTGTGTTAGTTTCTGCTTTATAACAAAGTGAATCAGCTATACATATACATATATCCCCATATCTCCTCCATCTTGCGTCTCCCTCCCATCTTCCCTATCCCACCCCTCTATGTGGTCACAAAGCACCGAGCTGATCTCCCTGTACTATGCGGCTGCTTCCCACTAGCTATCTATTTTACATTTGGTAGTGTATATATGTCCATGCCACTCTCTCACTTCGTCCCAGCTTACCCTTCCCCCTCCCTGTGTCCTCAAGTCCATTCTCTACGTCTGCGTCTTTATTCCTGTCCTGCCCCTAGGATCTTCAGAACCATTTTTTTTTTTTTTTTTTTTTAGATTCCGTATATATGTGTTAGCATACAGTATTTGTTTTTCTCTTTCTGACTTACTTCACTCTGTATGACAGACTCTAGGTCCATCCACCTCACTACAAACAACTCAATTTAGTTTCTTTTTATGGCTGAGTAATATTCCATTGTATATATGTGCCACATCTTCTTTATCCATTCATCTGTCAGTGGACACTTAGGTTGTTTCCATGTCCTGGCTATTGTAAATAGAGCTGCAATGAACATTGTGGTACATGACTTTTTGAATTATGGTTTTCTCAGTGTATATGCCCAGTAGTGGGATTGCTGGGTCGTATGGTAGTTCTATTTTTAGTTTTTTAAGGAACCTCCATACTGTTCTCCATAGTGGCTGTATCAATTTACATTCCCACCAACAGTGCAAGAGGGTTCCCTTTTCTCCACACCCTCTCCAGCATTTATTGTTTGTAGATTTTTTGATGATGGCCATTCTGACTGGTGTGAGGTGATACCTCAGTGTAGTTTTGATTTGCATTTCTTTAATGATTAGTGATGTTGAGCATCCTTTCATGTGTTTGTTGGCAATCTGTATATCTTCTTTTGAGAAGTGTCTATTTAGGTCTTCTGCCCATTTTTGGATTGGGTTGTTTTTTTGATATTGAGCTGCATGAGCTGCTTGTAAATTTTGGGGATTAATCCTTTGTCAGTTGCTTCACTTGCAAATATTTTCTCCCATCCTGAGGGTGGTCTTTTCATCTTGTTTATGGTTTCCTTTGCTGTGCAAAAGCTTTTAAGTTTCATTAGGTCCCATTTGTTCATTTTTGCTTTTATTTCCATTTCTCTAGGAGGTGGGTCAAAAAGGATCTTGCTGTGATTTATGTCATAGAGTGTTCTGCCTATGTTTTCCTCTAAGAGTTTTATAGTGTCTGGCCTTACATTTAGGTCTTTAATCCATTTTGAGTTTATTTTTGTGTATGGTGTTAGGGAGTGTTCTAATTTCATTCTTTTACATGTAGCTATCCAGTTTTCCCAGCACCACTTATTGAAGAGGCTGTCTTTTCTCCATTGTATATTCTTGCCTCCTTTATCAAAAATAAGGTGACCATATGTGCATGGGTTTATCTCTGGGCTTTCTATCCTGTTCCGTTGATCTATATTTCTGTTTTTGTGCCAGTACCATACTGTCTTGATTACTGTAGCTTCGTAGTATAGTCTGAAGTCAGGGAGCCTGATTCCTCCAGCTCCGTTTTTCTTTCTCAAGATTGCTTTGGCTATTCGGGGTCTTTTGTGTTTCCATACAAATTGTGAATTTTTTGGTTCTAGTTCTGTGAAGAATGCCATTGGTAGTTTGATAGGGATTGCATTGAATCTGTAGATTGCTTTGGGTAGTATAGTCATTTTCACAAAGTTGATTCTTCCAATCCAAGAACATGGTGTGTCTCTCCATCTGTTTGTATCATCTTTAATTTCTTTCATCAGTGTCCTATAGTTTTCTGCATACAGGTCTTTTGTCTCCTTAGGTAGGTTTATTCCTAGGTATTTTATTCTTTTTGTTGCAAAATATCGCTTCTTTTTAAATTTCACCTAACTCCATTCTTCCCCCACATTCTATAACTCTGTCTTTTCCTTTGTTTCCTGAGACCTCCCACAGTTATTCTGGTGTGTAGTCTCTCTCGCTGGAATGAGCCAATAATCCTGACTCTGTCTGACTATAAGTTTGTCCCTGGTGGTTTGGGGCTGATCACGTTAGGACAAAGGGCATCAAAATCTAGTCAAGGCTTATGGCAATGGAGAAGAAAGTCTTCACAGGCAATGAAAATTTACAGGAAAGGTGGGGTTCAGCAACATGATATGTATGCGAACCAGAAATGCCACAAAACGGGCCCAAAAGCATTTTACCCACCACCCTAATTATGATCAGTGTGTGTGTGTGTGTGTGTGTGTGTGTGTAATACTGTTCTCCCCCAGAAGGAACCATAGTTTCTTGAAGTGTAGTTGATTCCATGGCCTAGGACAGGGAAGAATGAAGACTGGCCTGGAACCTGGAACCTGGAAATCAAAAATGCTTCAAAAAGCTTGTGCAGATTTAAAGGAGTAGGCTTACAGGGACCATACTGGGACAATTTGAGTGTCCAGAGGAGAATAATTATAGTTAATTGAAGTAAGTTGAGACTATAATGATACTCCAAAATGGGAAGAGATAAATAAACTGTACAGAGCAGTAGTTATAAAACAAAAGAAGAAATGTCTGATAGAATATTTTTAATTTTCACAATTAATTTCAAGTACACATATGAGTTTTTGCTTAAGTGCACGTATAAGAAATACACAGCATGGAACTGAATAATTCCATAAGTGAGAACTGTACCAGTTACAGGAAGAGGTGATCAGCACCAGTGAGCACACATACACCAGGCAGAGGGAAGATCCAACACTGTTCCAAAGTGAGATTACTCAGATGTCTGACTATATAAACTGTGATCTCCTTCTGTGAGCCCCTTCTGACATTAATGTGATGCTAATAAGGAATGCAAAATATTCCAAAAATGTTAATAGACTATATATATATATCTGTATCTATGTATATAATGCTAAGACAATGGTATATAACATTGACCACCCAAACCTTTAAAAAATCATTTTGGAGAAAGATCATGCCACAGAAGGTGTAGGCTGCTGGGCATCTCAGAATCTTGTACTCACGTTCCTGTAAGAACTGAGGTACTTACGTAGTATTTTTAATCAATCCACATATCTTGATGACCATTCATTTTGCCAGTGAATTATTTCTAACATCGCTTATGCTAATTAATATGCTTCAGTGAACGTGGAGATCATAGCAGTTGAAGTAAATGCCTGTTGATATGTCTAATGTTTTCGAAGCCCTTTCGTTGTGTGAAGATCGTGCAGTTAGCATGTCTGGCTAGGTAAATATAATCAATGATAATGCTGACGATGAGGACACAGGCACAAGACTTCTGAACAATATGTAATATAAACTATACAGTAAGTCCCCTACATACGAACGAGGTCTGCTCTAAGAACATGTTTGTGAGTCCAATTTGTTCGTAAGTCCAACAAAGTTAGCCCAGGTACCCAACTAACATAATCGGCTACAGAGTACTGTAATAGGTTTATAATACTTTTCACACAAATAATACATAAAAACAAACAAAAAATAAAACATTTGAAACCTTATAGTACAGTATCTTGAAAAGTACAGTAGTACAGTACAACAGCTGGCATATAGGCGCTGGCATCGAGTGAGCAGGCAAGAAGAGTTACTGACTGGAGGAGAGAGAAGGTGTGGGAGATGGTAGAGCTGAAGGATCGTCAGCAATAGGAGAGGGAGGGCAAGCTGCAATTCCACTCACGCCTGACGTTAATGGAATGCACGTTCGCATCTTTGAAAGTTCGCCACCTGAAGGTTGGTATATAGGGGACTTAACTGTAAGTTTAAATAAGAGGTAACAAAGGAGTTTAATGAAGGAGGAAGTTACAGAAGTTGCCAACGCTGTCGAAAGTAGTCTCTGTTACTTTACGAGTTCTTGGAGGTGCTACAACAGCTTTGCCAGGCACGAATCCCTAAGTCTAAGCCCAATTCCTATTTGCCGCCCAGTCACCTGGTGAGGACTACAGCTCCCAGAAGGCAACGCTCCGCTCCCTTGGCTCCGGCTTCCTTAGCCGGCCGGGAGTTGTAGTTTACAAGAGAGCGACTTGGAACCGAGTTTTACGCACTCGTCAACATAGACTGGGCGGAACAGGCCTCTCCTCCATCCGGATCCTCCCGTTTTCCGCAGCCTTCCGATTCGTCCGCCTAATCTTTGTGCTTGGCTGGGCGGGAATCCGTGGCTGGTCGGCCGGCGAGGCGCTCTAGGCCGAGCAGCTTTCGTCTCTATGACCCAGGAGGCGGTCCCCGGTGCCCTGCGCAGCGCGCGCGAAGGGGGTGCGCGTCAGTTCCGCGCGGTGCTGTCGGGGAACCATGGCTGCCGTGAGAGGTGAGGCCGGGGGCTGCCGGGACTGGGGACTGGGGACCCCGCGGGGGGCGGTGTCGAGCGAGCGTCAGCCCTGGTCTGCACCTGTCGGCGGCCGGCCATCCTCCGCGCCCGCGGGGCTCTGGGGCCCAGGGGCCAGGGCGGGGCGTCGGGCAGCAGGAGTTTGTGTTGAGCCGCTCCCGGGCTTGAGCGCTCGCCGCCGCCGCTCGGGGCAGTGCGGGGCAGCCAGCCTCGCACTGCGGCTGCCTTCCCCGCGGCGGACTCCGCGCTGGACAGTTCGGCAGCCCAAAACTGCGCCTGCCTCGACGAGCTGGCAGTGGGTGGGAACCGAATTCAGACAGGCCCGGGCTGCGGCGGACCCGGCGAGGGGCCGGGGCGCAGGTGCGGGGCTGGAGACGCATCACCCAGCGGGAAGCAGGACCGGTCTCTGTCCCGGCCGGGGTCACCGCGGCTGCGGTCTCCGCTGCGCCTCCTGCCCTAGGATGCTCAGAGGCATAAGGGCATGTTCCGGGTGCAGAGCCTAAGCAGCGACTGGCCAACGTAACAGCCACTAAAAACATCATTGGGGCATTGAAATAGCACTGCAACCGTAACGAGGTAGAGAAAGCAGTCGTTAACAGAGTTACTCCCAAGGAGAATGTTGTATGTTGTTAGAAGGAATACTTTGATGTTTTGCCGGAGGGGTGGGGCGAGATCCACCCCCCCCCCGCCCCCTTCCCCAGGGGTAGCACATTAGAGTAATACTGTTTGATGACTAATTGCCATTTCATGAGGGTGAGTCTGATTAACTCCGCAGCACTTTTGCTTTGCTGAGTCCGGTAAGTAAGTAAGGACCAGAGCTGCATTTCTGAATGGTAGAGCTGTAGCTAGGAGAGGTTGGGCAACACCCGGATTCTTTCTCCACCCTTCTTTCGTAGAGCTCTTGGCTTTACCTCTGAATAAACGTTGAACAAATATTTAAAGAATAGCTTTTTGCATGGGTGCCAAATTATTTTCCTGGTTGAAGAGGCCACGTTTATTATTCAGGCCCTGCCCAGGGGGTATTGTCTGTAGTTGCATATGCTTCTCTTACTTGCTTCTCAAATAAGCCCAACTTTAAGAGTCTTTTTGTAGCAACACAGGAAGTAAAGGGAAAAAAGTAGAATTGTTTTGATAACTGACATAAAATAGGAATAGCGAGATTAATGGTGAAGGCAACTTCAGAATTACATAAGTCGAATCATTATCTGAAATAGTTGCCACAATTTACAGATTTAGGCTTATTGCCAATACATATTTGCTGTGCCTGGGTCATGTTATAAGTCTTATATGCCCACTAGAAATGTGTAATACAAAATTGCAGTTTCCTGAGCTTCCTGATATTCACAAAGGATTTATTTATCTGGGACTTACTGAATTTCCAAGTTCTCAGGTGTTCTCAGACAAATAATGTCTCCTCTAAAATACAGTAAAATATAACTGAGCAAAAGATTTAACTCCAGACTGTAAATTTCGTTTGGGGGGCATTTTCCACACAAAAACAGATACTGCGTGGGAGCTAATGGGAACTTTGTGAGAAGGAGAAAACAGTGCTGATGTGCCAGTGGGCCCACTCAACAGTGCAGTTGAGTTGTGGACTTTTTTTTTTTTTTCCCGTGGCGGAGCCTCTGGGCATGTGGGGTGGAACCCATGCCCCCTGCAGTGGAAGCGCGAAGTCTTAACCACTGGCCCACCTGGGAAGTCCCTGTATGGACTTTTGACATTACCCTGAAAAAAATTGAAATTGCTAATAATTGAACTTTCATATTGGAGAATTAATGACTGGAGTGAAGAAGATATTTTGATCTAATGGTAAGCTGAGATTAGAGAAGATAATGCTTAAAAAAGCATTAAGTATTTTTAAAAAGTTTATTATATGTTTCAAAAGTGGTATTCTATACCAAAGCCCTATATGTTATACAAATATCTAAACTTATTTGCTTACGCTTCTATTTCCATCACTAGTTATTTTCAAGAATATCATCTATATTCCCATTAATCACGATGCTAAGAGGTGTACTTTCAAAGTGTTAAACATTCACTATGTTGTTTTGGAATCAGGAACCTATATAAGAGCTAAAATAAAGTAGTTTTTAGTTTGGCAATCCTAACCTCTCTTATTTATGAAAGTATTGATAATCTAGGACACGGGCTGGTAAACTTTTTCTGTTAACAGCTGATGGTCTCGGTCTAACTACTCACCCTGCTGTTGCCGGGCAAAAAAAGTAGCCATAGATAGTTCAGAAACAAATGAGCGTAGCTGTGTTCCAGTAAAACTTTTTATGGACACTGAATCTGAATGTCATATAATTTTCACGCATCCCAAAAGATTAACGAAAAACTGTTTTCCAGCCATTTAAAAATGTAAAACTATTCTCAGCTTGCAGGTCATACAAAAATGAGAGGAAATGTAGGTTGCTCACCCCCGATCAAGAAGATGGGAAATGCTTTCTCCTGTACTGCTGTTTATTTTTTAAGTCTTACATTTCCTCCTGTGTAGGAAAGTTTTAGAGCAAGCCAAGTATTATAGTAATCTCCTTCAATCCCTTTTACATTAACATTGCTTTTTGGGTCCTCGGATCTATTGGAAAGAAAGTTTAGTCAGAGAAGCTCTATTTCTTCTATTCTACCATATTACTTTTTAGTTAAGACCTAATGTAATTAAAAAAATCTGCCTGAAATTTACAAATAATTCTTTAATTCACCCAGGGAAAAATATTTATATTGAAGAATCTGTTTCCTAGTGAGTTTCTACCGTATCATATAATTTATTTGAAACTCCTGTTTTATTTTCCTGTGCAAGTCACCTTTGAATTGTGGTTAGGCTTCCAAAGCAGTGAACAAAAGTGTACTTAGGTGTAATGTAGTTACAGTAGCAGCCCAGAGTTACCCCCTGTCCCTCTGGTTCTTAACACAGGTTGTCAAAGTATGGCCCATTGGTCAAACCCAGCCTATCACTTGTTTTGGTATGGCCTATCAGCTAAGAATGGTTTTTACAGGTGAATGTTTGAAATTAATCTGATGGAACCCTAACTTTGAAGACCAATGAAGCAAAATATTACCCACCCACCCCATAGAATTCCCTTCTTCTCAATACTGTAAGGCATTGTACTCAATTATTATTATATTTTGAATTTGTCCAATTAAATATAAATTAAATGTGAAAGTATATTTTCTCTTTTGTCACCTAAGTACCAACATGATATCCTTGATTTTGCCTTGTGGCCTAAAAAACCTAAAATATTTACTCTTGGCCCTTTACAGAAAAAAATTTGCTGATCCCTGTTTAACATGTGCCTGAAGATTTGAAAGAAGGTTACAGACAGCTGGGGATGAGAGAGGTGTGAAGTGGGTAAAGAAAGTAGACATAGTTTGAGCATTAGGTGATGGTAGTCTCAGAGCAGGGCTGGGAGTACGGAAGGAGCCCTGGTACCCCGGTGCTTGTGGTTTTATTGAAGGTGTTGGACCGGCCCTGGCACCTGAGTGATGGCTGCTGCTCAATATACTTGCAAGAAGTTCTTAAATTGAGTGTTCATAAGTTGTGTATATTTTCTGGATTTCAAGTTTTACAGAACTTCATTCTTAATACTCTTTTTTATGGTGTTATGAATTATCTTTCTTATAACGCTATGAAATGAGAGGCTGGACGTAATTTGTTTTTTATTATGATGAAGTTCTATATTATTTTATCACTCCGTTATTCCTTTTGTTTTCTTTCTGCTGTCTCTCTATTTAGAACATACATCGCAGTAATCGTTTTCATCCTGCTTTCGTGTTTTGCTTTCACAAGTATGAATTACAAAGATATATAAAGTACGTGATTTATAACATCCTAAACTAGAGTTAATTATGCCACATAACCTTGCACTTAAGCCCTCCCCAGGAACAAAATCTATGCCTAACCAGTTGATACTTAAAGTCAGCTGTGTTTTGTGTGTGTATGTTTGTTTCTGTTCATGTAGTTGGAAAATATTGTTTTGAAATAAATTTTTAAACGTATTTTGTGCTTGAAATTGGAAAGCATGTTGAAGTATAACACTGCTTAACTTTCATATACATAATATTGTCTACTAAATAATATCTTTGTTGCACGTATTTTCCAGAAAATGTCCATTTATTATTCAAGTTATACTGCTTGGCAGTGATGACCCTGGTGGCTGCAACTTATACCATAGCTTTAAGATACACAAGGACATCAGACAAAGAACTCTACTTTTCAACCACAGCCGTGTGTATCACAGAAGTTATAAAGTTATTGCTAAGTGTGGGAATTTTAGCTAAGTGAGTATAAATACTTTTTAGTGTGTTAAGTTATTAAGTTTTTACTCAGTTATGTTCTTTATCAGAAGATTCAAGCTACATCTTCGTATGTTTGATTGCTTTAGAGCAGTCTTCCTCAACTCAGGACAGTTTTGCTCCCTTGGAGATGTTATTTTGGTTGACCCAACTTGGGGGATGCTGCTGGCATCAAGTAGGTGGAGGCCAAGGGTGCTGATAAACATCCTACAGTGTCCCGTCCTCCAGGACAGCACTCCATAACAAAGAATTATCCAACCCCACATACTAGTAGTGCCGAAGTTGAAGAATTCCACCCTAAAGCAGGGGTTAGCAAACTGTGGCCCATTGGCCAAATCCAGTTTGCTGCTTATTTTTGTTGCAACAGAGACAGTATGGCTCACACAGCCTAGACTATTTACAATTCGGTTCTTACAGGAAACATTTGCTGACTTCTGCTGTAGAGGAATATAATGATAATAATAGTTAACATTTCTTGAGTGTTTCCTGTATTAAGTGTTAGGCACTGTGCTAAGTGCTTTTCATTAGTTATCTCATTTAATCTTTATATATTTTTTAGGTTAAGTACTATAATTACCCCTATTTTATCTATACAGCATCTGAGGTTCCTCCTTGTTGTACTGTTACTATGTGGCAGCACTGGGTTTCGTATCAGTAACATCCTATGAAAATCGTTTTAGCCAAGTAAGAGAGGGTTAAGAATAGGGGCTTTGGAGTGAGACAGACCTAATTTTAGTCCTAGACTTATTGGGATTATGACTTTCCACATATTACTTAACTTCTCTGAGCTTTAGTTTCTTCATTTCTTCTTCTTTTTTTTAAAGTTCATGTTAATAAGTCTTCAGTCCTGCCCATAAGCCCAATAGTTTTATGCTTGTCTGTTTTCATTTCCCACATTATATTATTCATAGACTGGAATACTTTAAGTCTGATAAAAATCAGATGACTTTCTCACCACCAATAAAGAAATATATGCAGTGAGTTTATGGGGCTGAAAAGGGAAATTCTAGACACTGAGTCTATAAAACTAGGGGTCAGAGTCCATTCAAGACAGAGGAAAACAGCCATAGTCTGTGGATGAGAGAAAAACAGCAACAACAGACAACAGAAAATGAAACAAGAGGAGGTGAGCTTTGGGTTATGTTGTATAGTTACTTCATTTCTTAATTGGAGAAAATAGGGCTGTGAGAATTAAATAAAATCTGGTAGGAAATTACTTGGGGAACGATTTTTGAGATGGGGACCCATCTGGGTCACGTGGGTGGGTGAATTCATCTAGGTTTCAAGATGTGGGCTGGTGAGAGTGGGAAGTAGTGAGGAATAGCGTGTGTGTAGGTTTAATTACATTTAAACACTTTAAAATTTTATTTAACAAATATTTATTAAGTGATTTCTGTGTGACAGTTTTATAAGGGGTGCTGGATATACAGGTATGAATGAAATAGATATGGTTTCTGCTTGCTTGGAACTTAGGTTCAGTGGAAGAGACAGAAAATGAACTAGTAAACACACACATTATTACAAATAACCATCTGAAAAAAATACTCTAAAAATGGCTTGGGGAAGGAAGAAAGAACAGAAAAATAACTTGAGACTTGATGGTGGAAAGCTTTAATAGAAAATGTGTGTTTAAAATTTATCATGTAGGCAGAGATACTGTGGCAGCCTAACTTGTTAGGTTGCAAGTAGGGTAAAACCTCAGACCTTTCACAGCTTTTTACTTAACAAGATCCATTTTTAAGGAAATTTGGCTTCCACTATTCTGCATAATGTCAGGTAAAGGAGAGGCCTTACTGTACCTTTAAAACTTTAAAAGGCAGTGTTCCAAAGGAAAAAAATCTCTGTTTGAAGCTCTAGAACAACATCCATATAACAATTTAAGCGTTAATAAATGAATAAAATCTTAGGGCTTAACTTCTTTTAAAACAAAAATGGCGGTATTGGAAAAAGGGGAATAGGGGAACACATTTCTTCTCCTTATTCCCCAACTCCTTAGGGAGAAAAAATTATGACCCAGGAATGAAATAGGGCCGTCAAGCATGAAATGAGCTATTTTAAACTGTAAGATCAAATCATGGTTTTGTTGTTTCGTAACTGTTAAGACTTTTTAAAAACCGATGTGCAGAAAAGCAATGAGGCCTTTGGTTTAACTCAGCAGTTGGGCTAGTGTCCTGCCAGCCCACCTGCATGACTTTTTGTTTTATTTTGATGCTTTTTCAGCTTTGCATTGCTTGCTGTTCTTAAGTTATTCAGTGTTATGGATATGGTCATTTGTAGTTTGTTTTGTGGAAACGTTTTTGGAAATTATATCAAAATATTAATAAAAGCAGAAAAGTTTCCAAGAGTTCACCAGACAAGTCCCAATAATGGTGTTGAAATAGCAACAGTGTGGAAAACTAAATAACTGTACTTCATCATCATGATCATCACCAGTAATCAGTTACTGTGTATGTCACCAGCATAGCGTAGAGGCTTCTATGAACATTTACCTGCAGAGTACACAAGACCAGGGACAATCAGGACAAAGTAAAGTATTATGACACAGAGTTTTGGTGGCTGGCATTTGACACTACATGGCTAACAAGAATTTGGCTGTGAAGAAGAATCAGTTAAAACACAACGAGTTTCCAAGTGGAAAAAGCACTGGAAAATCATAAAGCATGAAAGAAGTGAAATGCATTTAAAATTATTGGATTTTAAAGCAAATATAACTTTTATGGAGAAACATGTTGGCAAATTATCATGTTCTTATTCAAAACACATTGGTAGAATGGAATACCTGCTATTCATAACAAGAAAATATTTCTTGGAGCAAAGGGATTACTTTTAAGAGGGCATCTGTGAAAAATGTTAATCTCTTGGAATGGTAAAAGAGTGATAGAGAAAGGAGAATTATTTTACCCTATGAGGTCACAGGTTGATAGCTACGGAATGAAATGAAAGGATATCGTGATTGCATCTTCAGCTTCTTCAGCAATATGTCATGAGACAATCGTTAATGAAACTAAAGCGTAGCTGTGTGGGAAACATACCCAGTGAAAATGTTGAGGGCTTCCTCTCTGAGGACGTTACATTTAAACCCAGACCTGAAGATTGAGTGGAAGTTGGGCAAGAGAAGAGCAGAGAGAAGGCAAAGAGAACAGTGTGTTTGAAGAACAACAAATCAGTGTGTCTGGAGTGCTGTGAGAGGGGAGTGGTGCTAAGATGAAGCAGGAGAGGTCGGCAGGGTATCAAGAGTAATCCTATGGGCCTGTAAAGGATTTTGGATTTTATCTCAAGTGCATTGAAAATCACTGAATGGTTTAAATCAGGGACTAACATGGCGACCCATATTACTTTGAGTTACTTTGTTGATTCCTTTGAGGAGAATGGATTGGAAGGGTATAAGAGTTGGAAGTAAGGGAGCTTATTAGAGCCCAGGGATTGTGGCCATGACGACAGCGCAGGTGATGAAGGTAATGGATTTGAGTTATGTTCTAGAAGTAGAATCTATAGGACTTGGTGATGGGTTTGGTGACTGTTGATTCTTACTATCTCAGTAGTTACCACGGACACTGAATTACTGAATACTGAACTTCTGCTCCTAGAGGAAATACAGGGATGGGTTCCTGTGAGCCTCTGGTCACAACATTTTCATCAGCTGATCACTATATAACCATGTTTCTGTTTAAAGACACCTTATTTAATATGTATTGTTGACTCATTAGCATTGAACTCAGGGCCAACAGCACTATTAATCATGCCTGGACAAGGCTTATCTAACATGTATTTTCTCCATAAGGCACATCACAGCTTTCTTGCACTAAGGGACACTAGCCAGCACTTTAGCACTATTGATTGCTATAATATATAATGTTATAAGTTGAAATTGCCTTAGAAAAATCAAAGAATAATGCTTCTTTGGGGGACAGTTGCGAAAAATGAATTTTTGAAAACCTAATGAGCAGATATCTAACTTCTTTTCTTTAGAAAGCAAGTAACCACACTCTGGAATACCAACTGTTAATCACTGTCAAAATGTGTTACGTAAAGTGCCAAACATCCTCTTTTAAGATTGCAGCAACTAAATTTGCTGCCTTCAGACATTCAGGATTGTTGCTGTTGAGAATGGCAGGCTGCCAGAGAGTGAAGGTGTTAAGGAAACATTCTTCCGTCTCCCCTAAAAAAACGGTGAGGGAAACATGCAGGTAAACACAGCTAATTTTCATTTCATTCTCGTACCACTGCTTTAGCCTTAGCTATTATTTCATCTTCTACGATGAGAAATCTTAGGTTGAGGGAAGTTTTCATTTGCCAGAGGTACCTAGAAAGTGATTGGCAGTGATAGGATTAGGAGGCAAGTTCCCTGATTTCTAATTTTCAAATTATAAGTATTTTAGAACAAAATAATTGAGCAGTTTTGTGATTAGCTAGGGCAAAGATAAGCATTTAGTAACATTGTTAGACATTTCAGTAATTGCAATAATTTTATTTTTTGTTTTTTCTCTTAAGTTTTTATTTCCAAATGTTAAATTTTACCATATTCTTGATTGCTATGTATTTGTGTGGGTGTATATTGTTTTTATGTTTTGAGAGCAAGTTTTACACAAGATGCCCCTTTGTCCCTAAATTCTTCAGTGCATATTTTCTAAAAACAAGGACATTCTCTTACATAATAACAGAATATCAAAATTGAGACATTAGTATTGATACAATACTGTTATCTAATTCACAGACCTTAGATAATTTTGTTGCCCACTGATGTCCTTTAACAGTAAAATAATCACACTTTACAGTAGTGTTATATCTCTAGCTGCCTTTAATCTGAGACAGTTCCTCCATCTTTTTTTTCTTTGACATTGTTGAAGAGCATAGTCCATTTACTTTGTAGAATGTCCCACAGTTTATGTTTATTGATTGCTTTCTTATGATTAAATTTAGGGTTTTGGTCAGGAATATCACGGAAATGATGTGTCCTTCTCAGTGCAGTGTATCATGAAGCACATAATATCCATTTGCCCCATTACTGGTGATTTAACTTTGATTCCTTGATTAAGGTAGTGCCTGCCAGGTCTCTCCAGATAAAGTTACCAATTTTCTCTTTGTAACTATTAAGTATCTTGTGGAGAGAATCTTTGAAACTAGGTATATATCCTCTTTCTCATCATTTTTATTGTCCTTTGATGTTGCCAAATGGTAATTTCCCAGTTCCATCATTCCCTATGCATTTATTGGTTGGCATTCTACTCTAAGAAACTTTCCCTTCTCTCCCTCTTCCTCTCTCTCCCCCCCACCTGTCCTTCTCCCTCTCAGTGTAGATTCATGGATTATTTTATTATATTGGCTGGAATCCATTATTATCATTTATTTCGATGCTCAAATTGTCCCAGATTTGGACAGTGGGATCATCTTCAAGCTTCCTCCTGTTTCTTTTCTTTCCTTTTTCACTTACATATTTTCATCAGCCTTTGAGCAGTTTCTTTTTAGCATAGCAAGATGTTCAAAGCTTATCTTATACTTTCCCTGCCCCAATCCCAAAATCATACATTTCTCTAAGAAGGCTTGTTCCTTTTTTCCCAAAATGGTATTTAGAAACCAGAATCTAGACGTGAGGTGTGCACACTGCTGCTGGAGGTATCACAACTTCTGGGCCCTTTCAGTAGACAGAGCTAGGTAACATGTATGTGTATGCATACATACCTGTCTGTTTCTCTGTTTCTGTATATATATGTGTTTGTGTATACAACTATGAGTTATATATTGTTTGATACCTGCAATTCTGATCCAGTACCACAGAGTTCATTACAACTGTTCCCTTTTCCGTATTCCCTTTTCCAATGGTGGTGAGTTTGACTTCCGTTATCCTCAAGATATTTACTTATTTGCTCAGTCCTAGAATACATAATAAGTAGATTCAGAACTTCTAAGATACAGCTGTGAAAAAGCAAACCTACTAACTAAAGTTCAGTATTTGTATGTAGTTTTTTTTTTGCCTTTAGTTTTAGAGCATATAGTAAAGACTGTGTTTTAGAATACTTGGGTTAGTTCTCTTTTTCTCCTTCAGTGTAATTTCGGTATTCATTAAAAAAACTGACAGGGTTGTTTTTTCTTTTTTTGGTTTCTGTTTGTAATTAATTTGGAGTTTTCCGCCATCCTTGTTGCTTTTACTTACAATTTCCAGTAATCTTTGGAATATGAAATTATACTTGTTTCAATCAAAAGTTAATTTAGAACTGCAAGAAAAAAAGGGGAGTGTGGGGAAGAATTAATGAATGGCTACTTTGATAAATAAGGTTTAAGGTTTATACGGTCTGATTGGGGAGTTTTGGTTACATGCATTGTGTGTGCATACAGTTTACACCGCTTTGCTTTTTAACTTTTTTTTCACTTAAATGTTTTATCTTAGAGATGGTTCCATGTCTGTACATAGAAATCTGTCTCATTCTTTTTAAGAGCTGTGTGGTATTCCGCTATATGGACGTATCACATACACCAGTTTCTGTTGATGGGCCTTTGGGTGTGTCCAGTCTTCTGCTACTACAAAACGAAGACGTAATAATTATCTTTTTATATACACTGCTGTGCACATGTATAATTACATCAGACCACTTTTATATCGAAAAGGAAATTAATAAATCCTATTTTTGGGGAGGGGAGCAGCTTATTAGCAGTTGGATGTTGTAAAAGCTTTATATGTGAGTAAGTTATTTTTTAAGTATTTGACTAAGTTACCAATTTCTAAGTTATAATTCCAGTTGAAACATCAAACAGTACATTTAAAAATATTTTAGTTTTTCATAAAATAATTACTATAACAATTCACAGGAAAATTGCTAGTTAGCTGTATGCTTTACTAAACCCTGTCATAGCTATTAAAATTGACACTTTTGATTTAAGTCTGTCATTTGTGATGTGAAAAGGAAATGAAAACACTGCATGTTGTCTTAGAACAAAGTCAACTTTTTATTGTTTGCTATCCACCACAGCCTGTAAAGACTAAAGAAACCTAGAAGGAGGTGTAAGTACATACACTTTGGATGTGTTTAGTAATAAACCAAATGCATCTTAAATCTTTGTACTACTTATCCAGATAAGACTGGAGAAAATTATTTTACTATTTCATAGTATTATCTAGAATAATGAATGAAGCTGTCAGGTACTTATGTCATAGATTATCCAGCCCTATTCTGTTTTTCTTGCTGAGTTTACATTTTGACTGCCTCTTTGTACTCAATGCTATAGGGGGTTTAGGGTCATGGGGAGGAAGTAAAAGTCATGTACCTCATATGATGGGTATTTTTGTCCTCAAATGACCTCATTATTGGTTTTTATACCTAGCTCCCCAAAATCTTTTTATGTGAGTTAATTTTAATTAACTTTGCAGATGATGAGAAATTTGTAAGGGAAATTTAAATTTCTTAAGCTCATGAGTAACTTCTGCTGTATTATTCCACTTTGCACAGTGCCTTGGTAACCTAGCCAAGGATTTTAGGCCTCCTGGTAGTTCTCCTCAGATCAGGAGCTGGAGGAATGAGGCCTACTTTTGACCAAACATAGATCAGAAAGAATTGGTTTCAGCTGGTTGATAGGAAGTGTGGGGGGGCAGCAGCGGAATCTCTCTGTAATCAACATGAAGCTTCAGCATTCCTGGAGGTGACAGGTTGCACGTGGATTCTATTCCAGTGATAAAAATCAAACAGTAAACTTAACGGGACAGACTATATCTAAAAAAATTAGTGTGTGCTTTTTGATTATACACATGCTTTCTCTTATCTCACAATGTCATTTATATAATTAAATTCAATAAGTTTGTTTTTAACAAAAGGTACTCATTAAAGTGCTTGGGATTTGATTTCCAGAGAATATCAGAGCAGGAAAATGGAAGAAAAAGTGGTCTTTGGTTTTTATGTTTTTTTAGTATTCAGAGAACACTATTCAAGGCTGTAGTATATTTAGAATTGATCATTTATCTTTGTCTGCTTAACAGTAAAACAAAAGGATAGGTGATTACTAGTGTTTTCTGGAAGATATATTGCTATTTTTTTTAACTTTAGTGAGTAAAACTAAGTTTTAGAGCTGTATTCTTATTAAATATATGAAATTAAGCAAGATATAATCTAATGCCGAAATAATTTATTTCCTCCTTTGAAACTTTCTGTGTGGTAACATTCCCCTATATTCTTTCTTATACCTCCTAAATCTCTTTATTCTACTTTCTAATATCATTAATTATTTTGAGCTTTTGTTTTCTTTTACAAGTTCTTTTAGCATTCTCTGCTATTTTTTGTAACTTATTTCAAAATATCTTGTTATAATTATATAATATTGATATAATTCTAAGGTACCATGGTGAAGCTTGAGCTTTCCAGTAGTTAGCATTCTGGTATACCTTGGCTTCTCTAATATCTGCATTAGAGAAGGAAGCAGAAAAAGATAGTAAAGTCTTCCCGGCAGTGGAGAAGTAATAGTTCCTAAGTATCCAATAAAAAGGATATAGCCAGAAGAGCCAAAGACCTGAAGGTTAATCTGGACACACCGTACTCTACTGGTTTTTCATGTTGAAGGAAAGGAGTACTCAGATTGGCTGGTGATGTCTCACAGGCCCTTCATTTGATGTGAAAGCTGAAAAGTGTGGGAGAAAAGATAAGAGAAAAGTGACAGGGAGAAAAGGGGCCACAGCAGCCTTGATTATTGGTACAGGCATGGTGGTTAATAGAAGAAGCTGTTAGATCCTTAAACAGCCTGTATTCTAGCAGAGCAAAGAGAGCCAGTGATAAAGAGATCAACTCTGTTCTCTGGATAGGCAGAAATTCATTTGATACCATTGAGGGTTTAGAGTATCTCTAAGGAGTGGAGGTAAGATGGCATTGCCCATAGCTAGGGATTAGGGAAGGGGGATAAGTGGCTACTAAACTAGAGCTTGAGGAATCGTATGTGGGAGATAAATGGACATGGAAGGAGGTGGACTGTGAAAGATGGGTACAAACAGGTACCTCTCAGTAGTTCTTTAGGGAGCCACTCTTAAGATATATTAGTATAGAAGTCAGCACTTTGGAAGGGCATTAAGTAATGATACAGTAAAAGCAGTGTCCTGTACTTCATACAGCCTGTAAGATTTATGTCTCTGCCATCATGTTTCCTAGTGAGCATTAGGACAATAAAGAAAATGTTCAATTATATCACCTTGTTAAGATGGTTCTTTGAGTTGGACCTCTGTGATTCTTCTTTTTAATTTTAATCTTTTTTCTCTTCAATTTTATAATTGAGGGAAAACTTTGAGAAATTATTCTTTATACTCTTTTAAGAGGTGGAGAATTATATAGAACATCTTAGATTTGTGTTAAAAAAAAGAATGGTAAATTCTTCACCATTGGTTTAAAGGGCCAGGTTGGTTTAAAGGGCCCACCTTCAGCTATCTAGAAAACTAGAATGCAGACTTTCCTAGTAATCTTTTGGTGTTCTCTCCCTCTTCTGCATGGAGTGTATAGTCTCCCTCCAGGCTGTGTGCATTACTTATCAGCATGTAGCTTTGGCAGCAAAGTAAGGTCTGTAACTAAGAAGGGCATCTTTTGTTTCTGTGGCCTAGGCCAAATTTCCTGTCTTAATAATTTTCTTGGGGGCTGGAGTGTTCTACAGTGGATAGGCGTAGGTAGTTAATTAGACATTATGGACTTTTTGCTTCTCCTCAGAACTTGGGTAATTATTTTTGCACTATTCAAATATGAACATATCCAATTAGTGACTGTTGATTCTAATGTTAACCCAAAATATAGAGGCTCATTGTGAGTTGAAATAGCTCGATCTTCCCAACAAAGTATTATGGTCCTTTTAAGGATCTTGTGAGGGGCAGTTAGGAGCCTTTTGATGTAGTACTTTTTTTTGGTGTTAATACTTATAAAAGTGTTCTTTGATGTGTATTTTCAGGAAATAAACGAGCTGATTTACAACAGGGGTAAATATGAGCCAGATTAGCTAGTTCCTCCTGAGGAAAAATAAGAATACTTAAGAGCATGCATCAATCAATATGCACTCAAGTAGTAAGCTTTATGTATGTTACAGGTACAGTTTACCTTACTGATATTAGAAAATTATTCAGATTTCCTGCAAAATTATACAGATACATACTTGAATTTTATGAGAATATGCTTATTTAAAGATTTATTGTCTACCATATTGCACAAACACGGAATTAATTTACAAATAATATTGACCTGCATCACTCAATTCCTATCCCAAGTAACTTCTATAACTACTAACGCTTTTTTCTTTTGTTTGCAATTTAAATCTATTGTAATTTTAAAAATTAAAAAAATGTATATGCAACCTGGTTAATCTAAAACATAATCTGGGTGAACTTGATGCAATGGCAGTTAAAGTGGCAGGGATTAAGTTAATTTTTTATAGGTAATATCGGCAATTCTGGTTTCCTGTTACTCTCATTGTTTAATATACTCAAAAGCCCCTGAAACTCTGACCAGAGGATGAGGATGGTAAACCTAATTGTCATATTTTCCCAAATAAAGATTGTAGTTGTTTTCCTTTTATGGGGATGCATTGCTGGTTTGCTTCTTTTAGTAAATCTAAAATTAGTTAAAAATTCTAGAAATAAGTTTGCTAAATTATATCGATGAACTTAACACAATGTAGCTATCCTATGTGTGACAGTATCTAATAGAAAGGATGATCTTTCATTTTCTTCCTCATCCCTTCTCATTTCCCCTTTTTGTTTTCAAAGAGAAACTGGTAATCTGGGTAGATTCAAGGCATCTTTAAGAGAAAATGTCTTGGGGAGCCCCAAGGAACTGATGAAGTTGAGCGTGCCTTCCTTAGTGTATGCTGTGCAGAACAACATGGCTTTCCTGGCTCTTAGCAATCTGGATGCAGCAGTATACCAGGTAGGTGAAGTAGATAATGGCAGGCGCAAAATCTTAAAAAATGTTTTCACGGTGAAAAGATTTTTTACTAACCCTTTATCAAACTATCGAATATTTTTCTCTACAGTTCTGTTAATGATATCAGAAATAATATATTTGTGTCAGAGTCTAATGTTAACCGAGCTGATGAGTTCATTGTTTGTTGGTAGGTGACGTACCAGTTGAAGATTCCTTGTACTGCTCTATGTACTGTTTTAATGTTGAACAGGACGCTCAGCAGGTTACAGTGGATTTCAGTTTTTATGCTGTGTGGAGGAGTCGTCCTCGTACAGTGGAGACCAGCCCAGGCCACGGGAGTCGTGGTAAGAAGCTAAGTGCTTGCTGTAGCTAAACGGGAACTTCCCAAAGACCTGAGCACTCCACACAGTCACACTGAAAAGAAGGGAGCGTGATTCATAACCTCTGCCATAGAGATACGCCTTTTCCCCCTTAGGATGATGTCATCGTTAAGGAGAGTAATACCTCCGGGCTTCCTTTTTGAGAAGGAAGAATGTGCGTAAACCATGTTCGAGACGGGTGGTATCTTAAACTCCATATAATGCACCTCCTTCGTTTCATGGATAACAGAAATGAAGTCCAAAGAGGTGAAGTGACATACCCACAGTTGCACAGTTAACAGCTAACCTCTAACTCAGTTGTGCCAACTTCCACGCAGCGGCTATGTTCACAACTTCTAGGCCTCTTTTAGACATTTTCTCAGAAATACTGGGCAAAGTTTTCCCCATCTAATTTTCGTGTTCTCCCGCAACTCACAAAATTTTTTATCATTTTGCACACACATCCACTGTCAGCAGTAGGGCTTACAGAAGAGTAGTGTTTTTCCCAATAACTGGTAACTACAATAGGGCAAAAAGCGCCTTTACTTCTGACTTTTAGTTCAAGAGTTAAATGTTAAGGTACATACCTGATTTTTTTTTTTTTTTTAATATATTGTATGCTTTTATTGGTTATTTTCCCAAAGAAGTAGGAAGTGGAACTATAGTGAAGGGCCTGAAGGTCAGGAGCTTCTCTCTGCAACTGCACACTCTTAACTCTTAGCAGATGAAAGACCATGGTTCTCTTAGGAGTATAAGGCAGCTGGGGATGTACGCAGAGCTTGTGAAAATAGAAAGCTCCTTTTTAGGTAGTTACTTTCTGGCCTGGTGGAAGAATTTTTTTCCCCAGAAAGTGAGTTTTAAATTAATATGTATTGTCTTTACATGATGTTTAAACGTGCTCATATTCTCGGTGACATTTCAAAACACTGATCAACTGGGCACTGCACGTATAACTCAGATGTAGAACTGTAAAGAATTTGTTTGGGAAGTAAGGCAAACACTTAAAAGTTAAATATGAACTTCCAGTAACACCCTACACCTTTAGAAAAGGGTCACCTCACCTAGGTAATATGTGTGAAAAGCTTAGTAAGCTAAAGCAGAGTATTCTACTTTTGGAGCACTCTAGAAAGTTCTTTCATATTTTAAACAGAATGTAGCTCCCTGTAACTGCCTGTCATTGTTCCTTGTTCTTGTCAGAGTAACTCAAATCCCTGCTAACTCCGTACGAGGAGCCTTTGAATGTTTGAGAACAGTGTCAGAACAGTGTCGCACCTCCACCCTCCGTGTCTTTTCTCCTCCCCCACGGAGACAACCTTGTTGTTTCTTTCTGTAATATGGCTTCTGGAGACTTTATGATTCGTATTTCTTTTCTAGGTGCATTTATCCGTTCTTTTTCCTCAGTGTGTCCTAAAAGTTCACTCTGTCTCCAGATAATGACTGAGTGGTGTGAGGTGTAGTTCGCTAATTACCTCCTTTGTTCCGAATACCAGAGACTTGTTAAATCAGCGTAAGGTTATACTAGGTATTTTTTTTGGCTGGAGGAGGCTATCCATTATATAACGGATTATACAACCACATGTAGCTGTTTCACACAAGTAGTTTGTCTCAGATGTGTTTTGTGCCGCGGGCTTCTTCTAAACCAAAATGCAAAATGTGTTTATATTTATTAAGCCCATCTTGTTAGCTTTGGGTTATTGTTCAAGCCTTTGAGGACTTTCCAGTCCTTATGCATTATTAGCTTTTTCTTTGAATGTTATGCTTTCTACAGATTCGACACCTATGTCTTCTGGGTCTTCACTGAAAATTTTAGACAGGACAGGACCAGAGTCCTGTGGCCATACCTCTGGACTCTCTTTAGCTTGACTCTTTTTTTTTTTTCTTTTTCCTTGCTTAAGAAACATTCTTTCACAGTTTTTATGGGTCAGGAATTAGAGGGTGCCTGAGCTGGCCTCTTTTAGACATTCTGGCTTGAGGTCTCTCATAAGGTTGCAGTCAAGATATCAGCTAGGGCTGCAGTCAACTGAAGACTTGCCTAGGCCTGGAGGATCTGTTTCTGGGACGGCTTATTCATATGCCTGGCTGGTTGATATTGGTTGTTGGTCTAGCTTGGTTTTATTCTGTTAACTAGCACTTTGCTATATGAGCACTCACTCAGCTGTGAATAGAACTACTGTTATCCTCACTACATTTCTCTGTCTTGTTCACAGAAATATTATGCAAATCTGTCAGATTTCTTGCTAAACATTATCTCTATGGAATTCCCCTCAGCACTTACACTAGGAATTCTTTCAGTAAGAAAATTTGGTAAGTCGTATTCTTATGGAAGCCACACCATTTTCTTGTGATGACCATTACACTTTTGATGGTTTCTTCAAAAGTTCTCCATGTCACCTGTTGTAGCATTTCGCTGGTATTCAGTAATAACAACAGCAGCTGCAGTCACATGTCATACTGGATACTAGCAGTGTTCTAAGCGCTTTACATACATTAACTCACTTATGCTCAGAGCCACCATACGAGGCATGTATTTTTATTTCCATTTTCTTATGAGGAAACTGATAGGCAAAGAAGGCTAGCAATGACTCAAACTTGCTTGGACCCAGGCAGCATGGCTCCAGAGCCTATGCTCTTGGTGAGTGTACTGGGCCGCCTTACGGGTCTCAAGCTGCTCTTTATAATTTCTGCAGCTTTTCTTTCCCTCTGCCTTTTTGAAAATCAGGACAGTATTTGCCCAATTCAAATTTTCTGGCGTAGCTTCTATGCCCCATTATTCTTCAGAGATACAGTGATCAGTACCTTGATTTGCTACTATTCTTGGTCAGGATACTTCTGAATTTATTTAGGTAGGTGTTCTCACAACAGCAAACCACATGTCTTGGACTTCGGTTCCCATTCATTCATTTAAAATCATTATTCACAGAGAAAATGGAAACTAGGTTTGGGTAACTCTTATTTTCTTGCTATCTAACAGTATGTCATCTAGCCGAAGAAGCATACTCTTTTCTTCCTAAACTAAACATACTTTTAAAGGCCTTCTTTAAATTTTGCAAGCCTCCACTTACACTGAGTTTTCAATGTTTTGATACTAAAACTCCTGGTTGGTTCCTCTTGGTTTTGTGTACTGTACTTTTTTTTTTTTTTTTTAGTGTTCCTATAAAATGAGAATCCATTGAAGATGCCCTTAATTAGTAACACTGATTTCTTTCTTTACTGTTCATTAGAATCTCATTCTTAAGAAACTCTTACCCTCATAACCCATCTTCCCACTAGCTATGGAATTCTAAGTTTTATTTTTTTGAATTTGATTTATTCAAGACTGGAGCTCAAGTCTCTTAACTATGCTGTGTTTGGCTATTGCTCATGCTAAAACGACATGGTTGCCATTTTCCTAGGTTTCCATCACTTCCACTTCATCACCCAGCAGTTTCTTTTTTCTTTTGGCTGCATTGGGTCTTTGCTGCGCGTGGGCTTTCTCTTAAGTTGCGGCAAGCGGGGGCTACTCTTCCTTGCGATGCGCAGGCTTCTCATTGCGGTGGCTTCTCTTGTTGCGGAGCACGGGCTCTAGGCGTGTGGGCTTCAGTAGTTGTGGCGCACGGGCTTTGTTGCTCGTGGCAAGTGGGATCTTCCCGGACCAGGGGTCGAACCCGTGTCCCCTGCATTGGCAGGTGGATTCTTAACCACTGCGCCACCAGGGAAGTCCCACCCAGCAGTTTCTTATCAGTCAGAATTAAGTCCAGAGAAGCAGTGTCTATCACCATTTTTCCTAACTGTAGAGATTAAACCGGCAGAAAAGCAACCAAGAATTTGTCAGACAGACACTGTCTTCAGTAGCTTGAGCTTCCAAGCAGTTGTTTTGGGATAGATGAAATCTCACACCGTTACCTTTTCTCCTCTCTATGCTGGCCTTGTAGTTTGTATTAGGAAAGCATCCATGTTTATCAGTTGTAGTCTATAGTAGTGGTTCTCAAACTTTAGTGTACATCAGACTCAGCGGGAAGGTTAAACAGATTGCTAGGCCCCATCCCCATAGTTTATGATTCAGTAGGTCTGGGGAGGGGCCTGTCAATTTTCACTTCTCTCAAGTTCCCAGGTGATGCTGCTGCTGTTGGTCCAGCGACCATACTTTGAGAACCATTAGCCCATAATGTCTTCTATTTCTCCTTTTATCTTCATGCAGACATTTCAGACCAAGCTTTCTCTCTCAGGTACTTAACATCAAGTAATACCCTCCTTCGCTCAGGCTTATTTATTTTGAACAAGGTATGTGCTTGTCATATTACAGACACGTGTCTCAACCCTTTAGTTTCAGTGTTACCACTGAGATAACATTTATCTCTGAGGAAAGACTGATGAAAGCTCCTGATGGTTAGTTGAGGGAAGAGGAAATAAAGTTGAAACAATAGGTTGGGGGCCCATATACCTGCATCTGTTAGCAAAGTATTATGATTATATATATGTGTCCATCTCTCCCATCCATGAACTATTTAAGAATCAAAGCTGTGTATCATCTTCATCTTTATTCATTTAGAATATAAAACAGTATATCTGGCACATAGATGGCATGCTATTAATATTTGATACAAATTCAGTGAAGTAGGAAATCTTACATGTCATTACTCCATCCTGTAGGTGATAGGGAATAAATGAAACAAGTCAAACTGCTACCATTTCCATGCTTGATCCTGTAAGAGCTTGAGTTATGGTGGTGGCAGAAGTTAAAATGAAGAGGCGGGCTGACTGCACAGTTCTGTGCTTGGGTGCCCATTGTTATTAGGAAGTAGGCACACGTTATATCAAGCGCTTACTCTGGCTATAATTTGAGGGATAGGTTTTTAACTTAAGTACTTTGGCTTATCTCTGGGATGGCCTTTTGTTTGGTCCTATCTTATTCTATAGAATAGCCATGTCTGACATGGCACATACTTTCAGCAGAACTATAAACAGATTTTTGTATTCATTTGTTTGTTCTCTTGGATGAATTGTATTTATGAGTCACTAAAAATAACTTTTAAAACATTACTATTGCAGGTGGAACAGAATCCATTATTAGGGTTTGGTGCTATAGCTGTTGCTGTATTGTGCTCAGGATTTGCAGGTAAGTCATAAAAGCATCATTTTATTCTGTTGTCAAATTTTTTAAAAAACATCAGACTTTAAATAGGGATTGACTTTATCTTGCTTTATCAAACTAACAA
This sequence comes from Eschrichtius robustus, assembly GCF_028021215.1. Lineage (NCBI taxonomy): Eukaryota > Metazoa > Chordata > Mammalia > Artiodactyla > Eschrichtiidae > Eschrichtius > Eschrichtius robustus. The sequence continues at coordinate 70,213,494 of NC_090832.1, read as the reverse complement.
TTGTATTCCTATTAAAGCTTATCTTCTTACTTAATAGCTATATAGTTTTATGTCAGCTGTTTTTCCAGTAAGCATGTGGTAGTGCTTAACTCAATTTAGACCTCAGTCCTTATTCATCTTTGCAGTTATCTAAGCATGTGTTTCTGTCATCCTTGACTATCCCCGGTCCAGCCAAGAACCCCAAAATAAATTAAAAAATGGAGGAAGTTAGCCATCAGAAAGCTCAAGTACCTCTTTCTGTTTTCCTGGCACTATCCTCAGGTTCGATTCTGCTGCTTTAGGTTGTTAGTTACTAGCTCAGTATCTGTATTTCCCTGGTAACCTCAAGTTCTTCCTCTGCTTCAACAGATTAGGAATTATGGAGTAGGGAGGAAAGGGGGGTGATACCTAAGAAAACCTAATACCCAGAAGTAACAGCCAAAAGGGGAGGAGGGAAGAATCAAAATCACTGACATCAAATAAATGTGGAAGTCTGCACTCATATATGTAGGGACAGGCTATCCTTCACTGAATCAAGAAGAGACAAAGTATGAATGTTAAGTGCAATGTAAGAAATGTTTTAGAAATAGTTCCAACAGAGAAGAAACTGAAAGTAAAGAGTATATTAGTTATAGCCATACATCTTTATTATTTATCTTTATTTGTGCTATTTCAATAGTACTCTTTATTTTTGACTAGGAAAGTATTTTTCACTTCTGTATCTAGTCATTTCATAAGAGGGGAAAATCTAAATTTAGGAATATACTTAATGATAGCATCATGCTAAACTTTTTTCTTAGGAAACAACAAATTAGAAACAAAAATTGGGTTACCCCCAAATAATATACTATTTGATTTTTAGCACTGTTTTGAACAGTAAAATGTTTGTGTCCAACAGTCTATTTACCATAAGGTGTGTATTCTTAATACACAGTTGAGGAAATGGTACGTGGTTTACTATCCCTCTATGCTTGGAGTAACTGAGAACTGAATAGTTAAATGGTTTTCCCAGATAGGAAAATCAAAAGTAGAAATAGGAAAAGCTATTATATGTTTGTTCCATTCTCGGGTTCTTTCCAACATAGGTTCATCAAAAACAATCTTGGTTTTCATTTGAATTTTTAGTTGATTAGTACTTTAGTGGCAATTCCTAAGTCTCTAATTAACACAGTGTTTATAACAAAAATCTTTAATGTCCTTGCTAAACATGCATTCACTTTAAGTATAAAACTTACAGCAGTGCTATGTGATTTTGGGGGTTGGGTGGGGACTCGTGCGCTTTTGGAGCACCTAAAAAAGCGTCAGATCCTCACCCCCAGAAAAATGCACATAGACACAAAACATATCTAGTTAGGGAGTTCACCGTCCTTCTGACATTGTGGGTGAACTTGGCCTGTGGACCCCTGCTTTAAAGGAAAATGGCTTCACTCAGCAAGTTCTATTTAAATTTTATTTTGGTTGTGTCACTCTCAGAAAAAATCCTAAGTGGTGATTATATAGGTTATTTTGCAAAGTTGGGAGTATTCATACTAGGCAGATATTATAGGGGTATGTTTAAGATAACTGACTCTAATAGTATAGTGTTCCAGCTGACCAAAGCAAGTCTTTTAGTGGCATTAATAAAGAGCTTTTGTGATCTATCTCACTGCTATAATAAAGGCGGAAACTAGTAATAGTAATATGAGTCTCCTGTTAAATGTGGGTTAGAAAGCTCCCTCTTGGTTATTAATTCTAGATGCTCTGTAAAAATACAAATTGGTAATGTTCGGTATGCCATGTGTCACAACCAACATAATAAATCTGCATTTAATTAATGTAAAATGTGTCTGTTCCGCAAATCATATACTTTATATTATCATATTTTTGGGTTATTATTCTAAAAGACATTTTAGATTAATTTCTAATAATACTTATTTCATATTTGCATGCTTTTCTTTCAGGAGTGTATTTTGAAAAAGTTTTAAAGAGTTCAGACACTTCCCTTTGGGTGAGAAACATTCAAATGTATCTATCAGGGATTGTTGTGACATTAGTTGGCGTCTACTTGTCAGATGGAGCTGAAATTAAAGAAAAAGGATTTTTCTATGGTTACACATACTATGTCTGGCTTGTCATCTGTAAGTATCCAGGAATTAAAGGTTCTGGGTAGATCCCCCCCCCCCCTTTTTTTCCTCAAGTTAGATGTCCAGTTTAAGCCTTTATAGCATTTTGAAATTGTTCCTTTGATACTGTGAATACCAGTTTGAAAATGTAATTTTGGTTTTATTGATTTACTTTTGTGGCAAAGCTGTCCCAAAGCAATTTTGCCTTCACAATCAAAAGTATCTAATGTGTTAGCAATAAATGTGTACAGTTTAGCAGTAGACTACATAGCCCTTTGGGCATCTGAAAAACAGTGCTGTTTTGTAGGAACTATGACTCTAGTACAAACTCTCTCAGATGGCTGCCTCTAAGGAAAATAGTATTTTCCTAGGTAAATTAGTATGGCATCTCTGGGGGTGAAAACTGCCTCACCATCATAGAATGTTTCATTTATTTGAGTGTTAAGATTTTCTTTCTTTCTGTATGCGAGTTCTTGCTAGTGTTGGAGGCCTCTACACTTCTGTTGTGGTCAAGTACACAGACAACATCATGAAAGGCTTTTCTGCAGCAGCAGCCATTGTCCTTTCTACCATTGCTTCAGTGATGCTGTTTGGATTACAGATAAGTATGTCTTAGTTTGTACTGTAAGTTTTTTAACATGGAAGAGCTTCTCACTTCCTTGGTTCATTTCATCTTTCATTAAATATGGCAGTTGCTTGTAGAGTTTACAGAAATTCCTAGTTTTGTTACAATTTATCCTACAGGTGCAGCAGTTCATAGTGGTGTGGAATGTGGGTCCACAGTACTTAGGTTGTTTAAATGGTTCTAGAGCTGAAAGTGAGCGGGCTACTCAGTAGAAAGAGTGTTTCTGCAGACAAGGCCTCCCTGATTAATTTCCACAGTGGAATTAGAGTAAACTTGGCTTTTTTTACTCTGAGGTAAGGACAGAGAACTTCTTTCATTTCCCCCTTAGTTTGTACCTTCCTGTTTTAGACTTGGGTATAAACTGGTTTTGAAACTACAATCCAAATCTAAATTTTCTCTTTAATAAAGCTATTTGTTTCATTTAATATGTAATTAATACAAAATTCATTACTATAGCTGGCATTCTAGGACCTCCTTTATGCTGGTCCTTCTAATATAATTTTCCCTAGCCATATCCACCATTAGTTGGCTTCTGAATTATTTAAGCAGTGATATTGACTTAACATTTCCTGGTGCTTTTATGCTGTGATAATTTTCTTTACTGATCAATTATACCATAAACTAATACATGAGAAAAATCTGTCAAATATCAACATTAAGTAAAAGAAACAGATCTGGCCTATATTTACATTTCATTTTAAAATTGACTTGTTATAAATGCAAATAGAAGAATACCAACCTTGTAGAAATCTTAGAAAAAAATTTGATAGTCTGGTTCAAATCCTGCTTGTACCATTTATTAGCTGTAAAACCTTGGGGAAGTTACTTAACCCATGTCTCAGTTTCTTTGTCTGTAAAATGGGAATGATAATATCACCTATCTCGTAGGGTTGTTTTAGGCAAAGTGCTTAGAACAGTGCCTGGCACATAGTAGGTAGGTATTCTGTATAAAGCCAACTACTTACCATTTCAGCAACAGATATTTCTAGGCCCTCCTTCTGATGTTTTTCTTACCTGATTTGTGTGAACTTTCACTTGTAGCTCTGATCCATCCTTATGCTCAACAAATCCTATGCCTGTGCTCCTAAACAATATTTGGAAACAGTATAAATGCTTTTTGGTCAGTGTTCTGTCTTACTGATGGTCAAGGAAATTAATTAGAATGTCTTAGCAATCTTATTTTCCTATTTAGATTTAATTTACCCTCTTCCCCTTTTTGGAAGGCAAAGCTAGTCTTTTCTAGTTAGGGATGAACTAAAAGTCATAGCTTGATGTTGTTTTTCTGCATGACATTTTTAAAGTTATTAAGACTGTGCCATTGTACTCCACATAGAATATGGTTTAGTTTTGACATAAGGATTTATTTATATGATGCCTACTTGTCAAGTTTGGGCAAGTTGTAATTCAGTTGTGTCCAGATTTTCAGGATTAAGATGAAAAAAAAAAAAAAAGATGTTAGCAGAAAATGGAATTTTACTCATTAAATCACCACCTCATCTCCTATTCAGAAATCTTCAATGGTTTGAATCATTGGTCACCTAACTCTTTGAATTTTGCTCAACTGCCTTTTACTCTAAACTTTCACAGGTTTCTAGTATCATGGAAAATCCATATTCCACTGCATTTTCTTTCAGTCAGCATAGAGGGATGTTAGTATGTTCTTTGTCAGTGGTCCAGGACAGTCATACTTGCGTTCTTGGAAAGTATGTAGTCAGTGATTGTCACTCCCTTGATTTCACTACTTTTTTTGGTGAGTGGGGTGGGGGTGGAGCTAGAATTGATGACCTTTCTAAACCTTACCATCATCATATAGAACACTTAAATTTATTTTCCATGCAATCTGATAGTGTAAACCCACAATTGAAAGTCTTCAAAATTTTAAACTAATCATTGTTACATAGTTTTAAGGACACAAATACAGATCCTTTTTTTTTTTTTTTTTTTTTTCTTTTCAGCACTCACCTTTGCTCTGGGTACTCTTCTTGTATGTGTTTCTATATATCTCTATGGATTACCCAGACAAGACACTACATCCATCCAACAAGGAGAACCAACTTCAAAAGAGAGAGTCGGTGGTGTGTGATTTTAGCCTCAAAAGAGATTCCTACTAAGACTAAAACCATTTGCATTAAACTAGAGCCTTAAGTCAATCCCAGAAGGTAGCTTAAAAAATCGAACAAAAACTGTGTCGCATAAGCATTAAGAAGAAAGCTATGTGAGTGTATTGCTACAAAGATTTAATGTGGCCTGTTTGGAATCAACCTGTTTTGTTTTAGAGTGAAGGATTTTTATTATTGTATATATAATGTACATATAAAGTATGGAGATGATGTGGTATTAGAAAAAAATCATGCAAGGCTACAATATTTAATTAACAAGGTTTGGGATTATGTTAAGGGTTAAAGTGCCAAAGCCATTTCTGTACTAACTGTTCTCTTGTGCAGGTACCAGGGGAGAAGGGTGACCTGTCCTTATTCTCCAATGCATGTACAGTATTTGGTCCCAGCAGCAGTAAAGACCTAGCTAGCTCTTTTCTTACAAACGAGAGGCAAAAACAAGACAGGCTAGTTCAAAAACAAACTGAATATATAACTTCTGAAACTGAATCTATTTCATAACTCAGACAGTGATTTCTGGATGGTGACTGGGTACTCCTTTAAAGTGCTGTATTTGTGCCATTCATTGTCTGGATTCACATTTCTTTGCTCTTAGATGATATAATTTTCTTCAAAAAATATTTCTAATGTCACTTTTGTACTTTTTTTTATGAAGTATGTTTAACTGTTGAGCTCAATAATTTGTGAAATTTCAGTGTTTTTTAAAAAAAATTTCTATAATGTTATGGGAAAATTCAGCAATAAAAATTTATTTATATGAAACCTGTTTGATCACTATTTGTATTGTAGATATGACCATTAAGATAAAAATGGGCTTCCCTGGTGGCTCAGTGGCTAAGAATCTGCCTGCCAATGCAGGGGACACGGGTTCAAGCCCTGGTCCGGGAAGATCCCACATGCTGCGGAGCAGCTAAGCCCATGCGCCACAACTGCTGAGCCCGTGTGCCACAACTACTGAAGCCTGTGTCCCTAGAGCCTGTGCTCCGCAATAAGAGAAGCCACCACAATGAGAAGCCTGTGCACCGCAACCAGAGAAAGCCCGTGCGCAGCAACGAAGACCCAACGCAGCCAAAAATAAAATAAATAAATTTAAAAAAAAAGATAATGCAGAAATATAAACACAAGCCCAAAACATTAACTTTTTTACTTTCTGTATGTTGTAATTTTATCAAGGCTCTTTGGTTGCAAAAAATGGCTATAAACCTCCTCCAGCTAGCCTTAAAAAAAAAAAGGAATTTATAAGGACTGCAATCAAGGCTGTATGGCTCTAGGTTGTAGGAATTAATGAACAGCCTTTTCAGAGAGTTGCTTTCAGAGAGACTTGGCTCTAACCATCACTGTCCCTTGTATCATTTTACTCAAGATTCAAATATAAGGAAGGGACTTACCTGGTGGTCCAGTGGGTAAGACTCCATGCTCGCAATGCAAGGGGCCCAGGTTCGATCCCTGGTTGGGGAACTAGATCCTGCATGCATGCTGCAACTACGAGTTCGCATGTCTCAACTAAAGATCCCACACGCAGCAACTAAAACCCGGCGCAGCCAAAATAAATAAATAGATATTAAAAACAAACCCCCCCCCCCCCCACCAAAAAAAATACTAAGGAAGCTACCACAGATCTGGGAAGGGGAATGTTTGTTCAAAGAAGGGGAGGGAGATATTGGACGTGTAAAACATGTCCCAACTTTTTAGTCCATGGCTGATTTGTGCTAAGGAAATACTGATGATACTCTAAGTAGAAAATAAACAATCTGGAAGATAATTCACTTAAAATTGGAGTCTTTTCTAGGATTAAGAAGGTATACCATACTTGCCAATATAAAACTATGCTCATTCAACTAAAGAAGCTTTATTTAGTTCATGCTAATTTGCTTCTCTATGCATAAAATTAGATTGTCATTGGTATTCAGAAGATTTCTAGTAGCAATAGTTAGAATAAATTATAACAGATCCGAATGGAAATTCTCAGATGAGGATAGCTGTAACCATCAAACAGATCACATCCTACTCATGTTTCCTAAGCAGGTCACACAAAATATACTTACCAATACGCAGATACATGAAACTGTTTGGGAAACTCCATTTCAAATGTGGTTTAATGGACTAATTTTTACAAAGATCCTAATTCGATATCTGTAAAGTAATTCCTTGTTATTCAAATGTGTTCAATGCCCCAGTTCACATAGTCTGGTAAGAGTTACCTGTATACAGCCATGAAAAGTATGAGACCTGTTCTCTGGGAGTAGTTGTCAGCTGTATTGACAAAAAAGCTCAATTTTGTGCTCCCGAAATTTATTAAGAACAGTCATAATTCTTAAGAAAATTGAGATTTTTCTTCCTCATCAATTTTAAAACATGGAAACACATAATCTCAGTTACAAGAAGAGTTTTTGGATGAATGGCACTGTAAGAAATGTCAAGGCAGAGGAGATCGGATGGCAGAGTAGGAGGAAGTGGAACTCACCTCCCCCCATGAACACATCAAAAATATATCTACATGTGGTGAAAAGATGCTCATCATTGCTAATTATTGGAGAAATGCAAATCAAAACTACAATGAGGTACCACTGCACACCAGAACGGCCATCATTAAAAAGTCTACAAATAACAAATGCTGGAGAGGGTGTGGAGAAAAGGGAGCCCTCTTTGCACTGTTGGTGGGAATGTAAATTGGTGCAGCCACTATGGAGAACAGTATGGAGGTTTCTCAAAAACCTAAAAATAGAATTGCCATATGATCCAGCAATCCCACTCCTGGGCATATAACCAGACAAAACTATAATTCAAAAAGATATATGGGGCTTCCCTGGTGGCGCAGTGGTTGAGAATCTGCCTGCCAATGCAGGGGACACGGGTTCGAGCCCTGGTCTGGGAAGATCCCACATGCCACGGAGCAACTGGGCCTGTGAGCCACAACTACTGAGCCTGCGTGTCTGGAGCCTGTGCTCCGCAACAGGAGAGGCCGCGACAGTGAAAGGCCCGCACACCGCAATGAAGAGTGGCCCCCGCTCGCCACAACTAGAGAAAGCCCTCGCCCAGAAACAAAGATCCAACACAGCCAAAAATTAAAAAAAAAAAAAAAAAAATATATGGACCCATATGTTCATAGCAGCACTATTCACAATAGCCAAGACATGGAAACAGCCTAAATGTCCATCGACAGATGAATGGATTAAGATGTGGAATATATAAACAATGGACTATTACTCAGCCATAAAAAAAGAATGAAATAATGCCATTTGCAGCAACATGGATGGACCTAGAGATTATCATTCTAAGCAAAGTAAGTCAGAAAGAGAAAGACATACCTTATGATACCTCTTATATGTGGAATCTAAAATATGACACAGATGAACATATCTACGAAACAGAAACAGACTCACAGACAGAGAACAGACTTGTGGTTGCCAAGGTAGGGAAGGAATGGGAGTCTGGGATTAGTAGACGCAAACTATTATACATAGGATGGATAAACAACAAGGTCCTACTGTATAACACAGGGAACTATATTCAATATCCTGTGATGAACCATAAGTGGAAAAGAATATGAAAAAGAATATGTATAACCAAATCACTTCACTGTACAGCAGAAATTAACACAACATTGTAAATCAACTATACTTCAATAAAAAATTATTTAAAAACTAAAAAAAAAAATCCTATCTATCTATCTATCTATCATCTATCTATATCTATCTATATCTACATGTGGAACAGTCTCACTGAAAACTAACTGGAAACTGGCAGAAAGACTCCTGTATAGCCAAGGCTGTAAGAAAGATCCACACAGAATCGGGTAGGAAGGGAAGAGAAGTGAGCAGGTTGGGACTTGTGCCCCAGGGAGGGGACTCAGAAAAAGGGAGATCACACGGGTGGAGATCCTCCCTGGAAGTGAGCAGTTCAAGCCACATATTGGGCACCCCAGCCCTGGGTCCGGCACAGGGAAGGCAGCCCCCTGGCTGGTCCGAGGGCTGGTGGGACAGGAGGGCTGTGGGAAGCCTGGACACTGCTCACGAGGAGTGTACACACTTGCGCACAGACACAGTAGGGGACTTTTACTCCCACTGTTGGTGGGAATGTAAATGGGTGCAGCCACTTTGGAAAACAGTGTGGAGGCTCCTCAAAAAACTAAAAATAGAACTACCATATGACCCAGCAATTCCACTCCTGGGTATATATCTGAAGAAAACAAAAACACTAATTCAAAAAGATACATGCACCCCAATGTTCATAGCAGCACTGTTTACAATAGCAAAAATATGGAAGTAACCTAGTGTCCATCAACAGAAGATGTGGTGTATATACATGAATATTAGCCATAAAAAGAATGAAATTTTGCCATTCCCAACAATGTGGATGGGCCTAGAGATTACGCTTAGTGAAATAAGTCAGAGAAAGACAAATACTCCGTTATCCCTTATATGTGGAATCTAAGAAATAAAACAAACAAATGAATATAACAAAACAGACTGACAGCTGTAGAGAACAAACTAGTGGTTACCAGTGGGGAGTGGGAAGGGGGGAGGAGCAAGATAGGGGTAGGGGCTTAAGCGATACAAACTACTATGTATAAAATAAGGAAGAAAGATACATTGCACAGCACAGAAAAATACAGCCATTGCTTTGTAATAACTTTAAATGGAGTTTAATTTATAAAAATATTGAATCACTATGTTGTACACCTGAAACTAATGTAATATTGTAAATCAACTATACTTCAATTAAAAAAGAAAAACAAAAAAACCCTCAAGCCAGAGTTTAAACTCTAATCCTTTGTCTCCGGTAGACCACAATGACTTTAAAAAGATTTAACTTAGTTTAACAAAAGTCTGTTTAGTACTTATTGACCATGAGGAAACTCAGATGATTTTTTTAAAAGATAAAGATTTAATAAGTTGATAAATCACTTAATAAAATATAGACAATAAAATATAGATTCTGACACAGAATAATAGTTTCAATTCTATTCTAAATAGCAAGGCATGTAAGAATAGATAACTAGAATTCATTTAGTATTTTAAAAGCAATTTTAATTAGAAATTACATCCTACATACAGGTGTTATTCCAAGAAGTTTCATTCCGTTGGCTAGGACTGAGCGGACAGCTCTGAAAAGATGAAGTCTGGCCTATAAAATCAAGAATGATTCAAGGTCAATTCAGTAACAGGCTAACTGTAAGCGAATAGATAAAATTGCTTTTAGAAGTAATTCTAACTTTTTTCTAATTTAAAGTAGAACAGTATCTCCAAGTGCCCTAGGGTTTCCTGTAGGCAAAGAAAGACAAATTCCTACAATTTGTTATAGTAAGACTGGTACCCAAGGGTTGTGGAGTGGGAGTAACAGTAACACCATAAAGTATAGCTTCAGATAAGGGGAACTAATCACCCTATCACTTGATGTAGGAAAAGGTGTTTCATGGTCCAGTATGTTGGAAAGTAACATTGATTGTTACAGCCCAATTCTAATTATTACCTTGAGTGTATAAGTACACTGCTGTAGTTGAACAACAGGATGCTATTTTAGAAACATTTACAAGACTGACTCAGTAATAAGTCTGAGGATGCTAGAGATTACATTACACAGCAAAACTCAACATAACATACCCCGGCCACTTCAGGAGGACTGCTTTTTATGTGTAGTGTTTTGTGTGCCACCGCTGCAAGATGACTGAAACAGGAAGAGAATAATCATGATTAGGACCAGCTAATTTCCTGTGTAACATATAAGCTTGATATCTAATCTTACTCCCTCAACTTAGAGAAATCAAAGCCGAGAGCCACTAAAGGATATTTCCAAAGTTGGGAAGTTGAGGCTGAATTCACTGCTTTTCAATAACTGGCAAAGTGAAACACACTAAACTCCGGTTTTAGATTTTTGGTCCTGGTTCTACTAATACCAGGTGGTATTATGATTAGAGTTTCATTGTTCTTAAGATTATGATTTTATTGTTAGTTTTACAAGTATAGGGGATTCTTTTCTAATAATTAGTTTTCCCTTATTTAGGCATCCCTCAAGATGAAATGTATAACATGGTCTGGCCTGTCTCCTTCTGTACTGGGAGGAGGTGGGGTAAGACTAGTTATCAATCCACTCTGCATACACTGGCCACTCTTCTTTAAAATATTTTTTCTGTTTAGGTTAGGGCAGCAAGAAGAACAGTGCCAGAGAAATGATGCTTATGACATTAGTTTCAATGATTAAGTGACATTTAATAAGACTTTCTGGCTTCTTCATCTCTACATGTCTAAGTGGAAATTAAAGGAAAAAAAATCTATAAATCTGGGGAAGAAAGGTAAAAAGCATATTCAAGAAAAAAGTCCCAATAAATCTCTGATTTCAGTAAATTTTGAGTAAAAGCAAATACTTCCTTTCTTAAATAGCTTTATGAGAAGATACAACTGTTGCTATAAAACTCAACCTCTATTCAAACTTTCTAAAACAGCCACCATGAAATTTCTATCCAAGTGTCATCTACTCCCTTTCCAATTCATTCGCTACCCTCTATCAGACTGACTTTTCTGTGCCTCTGCTTAAAACCTTTTTATGGACCCCACTGCCCTGAAAATAAGTCAGAATGCCTTAGTACACAACGTACTCATTCTCCCAGAAGTTCTTTTAATGTATCATGTTCTTGCTCAACTCGGGGCTTTTCTCTCCTTCTCTGCCCCCTTGCTTCTCCTGACTAACATCTACTCCTCTCCTCTGAGAAGCCTCCTCTGAGCCCTCAAGGCTGGGCTAAGTGCCCTAACATTGCCCCTCATGTCCAATCTCTTCTAACACGTGCTGTACTGTGACCACCCATGATGTACCTATAGGTTCCCGTTCACTAGACTCCAGTGACCAGACCTTCAATCACTGGATGAATGAATGAATGAATGAACATTAACTGCTAATTTGCAAAGATGAAGCAAGAATTCCTGTAACTTAAAGCATATAATTTTTTAGGCCAATGGATTTGTCTATAGGAGACCTTTAGATGAAAGAAAGGTCCTTTGTCATATCAAATGTCTTTTAATACCCAAAAATAGCAAGTTTATAACATACCTTAGAGTTAGAAGGTAACTGACAATGTGCCTGGGTTGAAGGTCTTGGGCTGACCTATAAAGCACCTCATCGAACCTAAAAGAAAGATGACAGGAGTGGTTGGCAGGGGAAGGCTGGGTGCATATTACACTAAGCTAAGATCTACGATGTAAGGTTGACTTGATATCATTAATGGTAGAAGATATATGAAAAAAGACCTTGTGTAAATTTGAAGGTAAAGGCACATCTTTCTTTCTTACAAGTTCCTTGATGGCAGGTACTTTCTAAATCACCTTGAGATCCCATAGGCCTAGCCCAAAGCAAGGACTCAAATCATGGCTGTTAAATGTACGAAGCCTCTAGCCATGCTTAGGAACATAATCTAGCAAACAGGAGTCTACTCACTGCCAAGAAAACCAGGTTGGCTTATTTTTCCTCACAAATTAGCCAAATGTTAGTAAACTAACCCCTCATCCCAGGAAAGAACCACTGACCACTGTGTGGCAATCAGAGAAATAGGGCTTGTTGTTAACCCTCCATATCCCTTCCAGATATTCATCAGTCTCTCCTGACAAGTCTGGCTTCACCGATAATGCTCATGAGAGCTCAGAAGTATGGTCTCTTGCCCAGTGTATTTGAAGCTGAACTGAAACCAAGAGGCAAATGAAGGGCTTATGGTCTCAGGGATGGTGCACAAAGGCAGGGATCTTCCTTCACTTATCACAGAGGGTGAGAAGATGATCGTTTCTACACTAAAAGGTTATGCTTTTACCAGGCTTTACGTTCTCACACCATGACCTAAAGGGTGTTAGACACCTGGGCTAATTCAATGGTGATAATATTTTTTAAGCCCAAGGATTAGCCGTGAGCATGCCCTCTGTCTGCTCCCAAAGGGCAGGCAATCACTTTTTGGTCACACCTTTGGAAAAGCGCTGTCTAGAGTCACTGGCCTGTTGATTCCAGTGGTCAGCAAACTACAACAGTCATTTCACGGAGCAGAAGCAGACTTGATAATGTTAGGAAACTGTACCTGAGAAGATGCTGGAGAATGGAAACAGACTGTGGCTCTTGTAAGCAAGCAGTGTTGAAGTCATTTAGATAACCGCATCCAAAAGTCTCTTCCAAACTGTTATCACAAGTTTAAACACAACAAAGGATTAAACAAGTCATCCTAGGACTCAGTTGCAAGTGATGAACATCACCTCATAACGCACAGTCTTGCTTTCCTTAATATAGTCCTAGACTCAGAAGCTACCATCATTTGACCCAATGCCTCAGTTTTTCCTAAATCTGTTTCTTCATCTGAAAACAGAGTATACTCTTTGGCAGGGTTATTCTGAGTACTAAATAAGGTAATATACATAAAAGCATTCCGTTTCATAGGTGTGCAATACATAAATGTTTAAAAAACCCCACAAGATCCAAACATAATAAGAGGTCCACTGTACTTCAACTAGTTTTGAATGTGAGATGTCGGAGAAGCCCAGAAAACAGGGCCTTTGGTCTCGGAATCACTCCATCCAGACCCCACCCTGGGAAGGACAGAGCAGCCCAGTGTTTCCCTGCAGGCCCTTCTCACCTGTGGAGGCGGGCGTGTGTGTACTGCAGGAAGACTCCCGTGTCCCCGCGACTCTGGAAAACACGATCCCAGCTGAACTGATAGTCAGATAACAGGAAACCTCTGAAGTCCTAAAATGACAGAGGAAATCTTCAGCGCTGGGATTTGTCCTAGTACCAAATAAAAGGCTCTCCCGGGAAGCAGTCTTCACAGACCTGAATGATGAGGGCTGCGAGCCCCACCCTCTCTGCTGTCTCCTGGGGGTTCTCCAGCTCTCTGGTAGCTAAAATAGACAAAGGCAGCTCCTTTAACCTTGCATGAAACTGTAAAGAATCCGGGACTAAAGTGGAGATAAAACCTGACAAAACCATATGCTGACAGCATCAAGAATAAACAGGTGTACAGCAGGCAATTAACTGTCCTAATGTGGGCTGATTTAACTTTGATAATGATGTTTTCAAGCCTTTGTTAAAAGGGAAGAAACACGAATTTATTTTTCTTACAAATATCCCTTGTAAGACATTAGATAGAGCTGGTACTTATTTTTCCAAAGGTGAAGGTTAAACAAAGCCATAAGGACTTGGGACTTGCTTCTGATTATGGAACACAGGAACTTTGTGCAGGCACTCCAACCGTGGAGTGACAATGCTGAAGCTGCCCAGGAAAAGAGGCTCAGGGTGTATCAATTCCCATTACTAAACTGAGTAACAGCCCAGCAGCAAGTCTAGAAGTTCTGGCACCTTGAATTAGCAAAGCTATTTGTGCCAAGGTTTATGAAAGTTCAATGGAGGGATGGTCATAATACATCACACTGCACAGGAGTCCAGCAAAACATAAAAGTGCACGTAAGTTATGCCTGTAACAACAAAAAAATGAATTCACTCTTAATAGAAGCCATGTTCTGTAGCATCCTCAATCGAATCTCATTTAGAACATCTTCCAGAAAAGTAACGTCTCCTCTTCGCGTCTTCATTCCCTGCACTACCCCAAAGGGCACGTGCTGGCACCTAAAATGGAGCAGGCACTTAGTTCACTGAAAAGGAGCTGGTGATCAAAGAATATAACAACAATACCCTTATAGAGAATAGTCTTAACTTCAACTCTCATAGAGAGGTTTTAAAAAATAAATTGAAATATGCTGTGGCGTATGCCACAGAAGATGTTAAACACACAGCTTCATTTCATAATCACTAGCATATGATTAAATTACTAGTTACCTTTATGAAAAAAAGGAGATGGGAATTAAGAATTTTGAAAATCAAGCCACTGAGAGATGTCTAATAAAACCATTTATTAAATGTTTATAAGCTAGAAATTAATATAACCAGGACAAAAATTAGCACAAAGAACAAATCTGTTTTTTCTAACATCTAACACTAACATCTTGAAACAAAGAAGTGAAGTTTGAATGAAAATCTTTAACAATTTGCTACATTTTTGGACATGGCTGACCTAGCAAAACTTTAATCTTGAGCAGGCAATTAAGAACATGCAGACAGTACGGTACCTTTCTGCCCAGGCATATCCCATGATCTGCAGCATTTGGAACACTTGCTGAAAATGCTTTTTTTGCCCTTTGTCTGTCTTGAGAAAAATATGTATTTAAAATAAAAGAACACTGATAAGTTAATCTACAATAGGTTGGACATAAATCAAATTAAAATGTTTGAGTTTTGACAGACTAGAGTCACTGTCAGTGGATATGTTTTAAATAAGCACACAAGGCGGATGCCACCAGAAGAAGGTCTAAGGTGAGTCCTCTAAAAGAGAAGGAAGTAATAAGAGCTGCAGCACTCCACTGAGTCAGGAGGGAATATGAAATTTAACCTTCTGAGTATTCTATCTAAATTCCTCCTCTCTCAGCTCTTATGACCTTTATCTCCAAGAAGGCCAAAGCTAAGCTCTAAAAAGATATTTAATAGCAACTTTTTTTTTCCTTCCGGGAAAGGGAGGTTGCACACAGAAAGAAAGGAAGGGAAGAGGAGACTAGAATATTACTCAGCATAAAAGGAACAAACTATTGACACATGCAATAGTTCGGGTGGATCTCAAGGGCATTCATTATGCTGAGTGAAAACAGCCAACCTCAAAATTTTACCTAATGTGGTTCCATTTATATAACATTCTCAAAGTGACAAAACGGTATGATGGAGAACAGAGCAGTGGTTGCCAGTGGTTAGGGTTGGAGGAACGCATGATTATTAAGTGGTTGCCATAAGAGAGGCTGTTTTGTGATGGAACAGTTTTGTATTCTGAATGTGGTGATGGTTACATGAATCTACACGTGATAAAATTTCATACCCCCCTCCACCATGCCCATACACAAGCGTGTGTAAAAACTGGTGAAATTTAACTAAGGTCTCTACCAATGTTAGTTTCCTGGTATAGACAAAGTATCATGGTTATGTAAGATATTATCTTTGGAGAAGACTGAAGGCTACATGGAAACTCTACCATTTTGAAACTTCTGTGAGTCCTAAAATATTTAAAATAGAAAGTTATTTTTAAAAAATGCATTATAGTGACATGTACATATTTGTTACACATAACCATTCATTTGGGTAATTTTTGTTTTTTTTTTTTTTACTATGAAGCAATGTGAACTTTTTAATTTTTAAGTTTTTTTTTTTAAACAGTGTTTGCCACCATACATACACTTAACATTGAATCCTTTCTATAGTTTGAGAAAATTATTTTTTCCTAGTTTTTCAACAAGGCATTCAATTTCTATCTTTGCAGTTTTCATGAAGTAGGGATCATAACCTTTTGTTCTTTATTGTGATTACTTACCACATAAATCATTTTATCAAAATTATACTTGTCCATTCGATCTATAGCAGCTGCAAGATCTCTGAAAAAAACGGCCATAGATTAAGAGTTACTAAGCAGATCTGGGTAATAATTTGTTTTACCTATTTAATAGTAATGAGGCTTTTCTCATTAAGAACTACTGTTATTCCAAGCCTCGGGTATAGTACCCATGCTTATATAATCCCAGTACCATACTTTGATACAAAGTAGTAATAACAAAAACAGCTTTGGGAAAAGAATTATGAAAGTGCTGTGAAAAGATCAAAAATAAATAAAAGCTCTGGCACAAGTAGTAATAATAACTAAATAGCTCTAGGCAAGGTGTTTGTAGGTAAATGTTTTATGATTTGTTAACTAAGCCTCTACTGGAAAGAATTACCTTCCTGTCACTTTTCTGCAATATACTTTCTTAAAGAACATATTTAAAACATAGGTGATATAGTATCTTCTAGCTACTCTTCCAACGTCTTGGATCATTCGAAAGCAATACTTTCTAAAGCATTTAAAAAGACCATAAATTCCTTTGACAAAAATTCCACTTACCTCTTATCTCTGGTTAAGGACAAAATACCCAGTTTGCACACAGTACAGAATATTTAAAAACAAACCATAAACTATAAAATTTTAAGTGAAAAATTTTAGGTGAAAATTATTTAAATATTGAATTTTAAAATTAGAGCTAATTAACTTGTGGAGAATATAGTTAATAACTATGTAATATCTTTGTATGGTGACATATCATAACTAGACTCACCATGGTGATCATTTTGAATATATAGAAATACCAAATCACTATGTTGTGTAACAGGAACTAACATAGTGTTGTAGGTCAATTATAATTCAAAACCAAACAAACTCATAGAAAAAGAGACAGGATTTGTAGAATTTCAGAGGCAAGGGATAGAGAGAGGGGGAATTGGATGAAGGTGGTCAAAAGGTACAAACTCCCAGTTATAAGATAAATAAGTACTAGGGATGTAAAGTACAAAATGATAAATAGAATTAACACTGCTGTATGTTATATATGAAAGTTAATGTTAAGAGAGTAAACCCTAAGAGTTCTCATCACAAGAAAAATTTTTTTCTATTTCTTTAGTTTTGTTATCTATATGAAACTATGTTCACTAAACTTATTGTGATAATCATTTCGTGACGTATGTAAGTCAAATCATTATACATCTTACACAGTGCTGTATGCCAATTATATCTCAATAAAACTGCAAGAAGAAAAAAAGCTATTTTTGCTTAACAATGCATGACACTGGGAGGATTTTGAGGATTTTTAAAGTTCCTAGATCTTTTGAAATGTTGGGGATCATCAAAATGTCATTGGTACCTACTTCAGGATCCTGATATAACAGAGCAAACGCCCCCTGCATTGTAAGCGTGGAGTCTTAACCCCTGGACCACCAGGGAAGTCCCCAGAGCATGTGTTCTGAATGGAGGCAAAAACTGTCTCGTGAGGGACAAAAAAATCTTACTCTATTTATGTATAAAGCACATATATGCATACAATACATACAGACACATCTGTGGTGTTAAAATTTCATGAGGATGGGCAAGTATAAAAAATATGGCTAAAAAGGCTCCTGAGAAGGGTTATAATTTAAAAAAAGGCTGTAAAACACTGATACAGATTATCCCAAAAACAAAGTCACAAATATACACCCCCATTATATTTTTTGATTTGAGCCAAGCACAAAACAAAGAAAAACTTTTTGATCCAAAGAAAAAGAGATGAATATAAGAAAAAGTCCTAGGTTGAGTTTGTAGAACCTGAATTTGAAAGCCGGAGAGGGCTTCCCTGGTGGTACAGTGGTTAAGAATCCGCCTACCAATGCAGGGGATACGGATTCGAGCCCTGGCCCAGGAAGATCCTACATGCCTCAGAGCAACTAAGCCCATGCGCCACAACTACTAAGCCTGACTCTAGAGCCTGTGAGCCACAACTACTGAGCCCGTGTGTCACAACTACTGAAGCCTGCACTCTAGAGCCCGCGAGCCACAACTACCAAGCCTGTGCTCTAGAGCCTGTGAGCCACAACTACTGAAGCCTGCGTGCCTCGAGCCCGTGCTCCACAACAGGAGAAGCCACCGCAATGACAAGCCCACACACCGCAATGAAGAGTAGTGCCCCCTCGCCACAACTAGAGAAAGCCCGCGCGCAGCAATGAAGACCCAACACAGCCAAAAATAAATATAAATAAAATAAATAAATTAAAAAATAAAAAGCCGGAAGAAATGCCAGGTCATTTAGTTCAGGTCTCTCTTTTCACAAAGTAGGGAACCATGGCCCAGAGAGGTTAAGTGATGGTCACGGTCTCAGAACAAAAATTCAGGTCTCCAGCCTCACCCTGTGCTCGTCAGTATCCTCCTGCATTTTTCTTTGTCTGTTATAACAACTCCCTTAATTTACAACCACACACATAGCTGTATTCTATAAGGAACCCATTGAAAGGACAGAAACAACTACAGTTAGAGCAAGGTGAAAAATCAAACATTTCAACAAGTGGCAAAAAGATGATTCTCCCAAAGAAAAAAGGGAAAGTATAGGCATTAAGGTAAATAAACAGAAAATGACCTAATGATAGCCCCCAAAAAGATACCAGATAAGGACAGTTAATAAGGATAGTTATAGAGTCTTTATGACATGGAGCCTCTATTCTGAGCAGACACATTTCTTTTTTTTATTTGAGTATAGTTGACTTACAATATTGTGTTAGTTTCAGTGATTCCGTATTTTTGCAGATTATATTCCACTATAGTTTATTACAAGATAATGAATTTAATTCCCTGTTGCTTACATGAGTAAACACACTTCTTATAACCACTACTCAAAGGTTTATTTAATCTGTCCAGCAATAATTAGCTGGCACAAAAAAAATTTTCTACTGTATATTTTTTTGTATCTAGAAAAAGAAATGTACCTCTTAAATATACAGGGTCTTCTCATTTCCTAACTCCAATTGTATGGAATTGATAAAGAGAAATGCCAAAAAGTAACAGAAAATAAGAATGATTTTTCTAAGGGACAGTAAGAGAGGCAGATGGTTGTTTAAAGTTGTTTGGGAAAAAAATGATGGTAGTTAACAACAACAACAAAATATCATTAACTATGCTACAAAAGTGGTTTGTGATCCAACATAAAATTCTAGCCCGGGAGACACTAGAACCTTTTGCTAGCAGTGCTTGAGTATGGCCATGTTTGCCTGTGTGGCTTTTTTATGGTCCTGTCTTCTCCTTCCTATTAGCTTTGTCCCAGAAGTAAGTGTGCTTGATAAACCCAGTTCTTACTGATTAACAGAGACTGCTCCTTTCCACAGGGGTTGGTCATGGAGACAGATGAAAAAATATAAGCGGCATGGCCTACTTCTCCCTCGGTCTATTTTACCACAGTCTGAATGAGGACTGGTACTTATATGCACATAAGATGATCTTTACAGAGTGAGGATACCACTGAGCCAACATGAGCACCTTTTAGTATACATTTTCTGTCAATATGCAATTATAAAATATTTATAGTTGGCTATGAGGTACTTCAATTTTATAGTTTGTAGAACAATGTATTCACCTGTGGAAATCCTATGATGTTTAACTAACTGTAATCAGTTTTTCAGTTACTCTTCCGATGATATTACACCTTTCCAGAAACTATAAATGGCCACAAATAGAAATTCAATAAAAATATTTTGAGCGATGAGAACAAAAGATTTTAGAAATCAGGATTTGGTAACAGTTTTGAGAATAAAATGATTGTCTTAGCATTAATCCTAGAACAAAGAATGTGAAGTCATGCATTCTAATGATGAGGGTCACACAAGACACACACCTGGTTGCATAGAGAGACGTCCCATCACTTCGCATTACAGTACAAATTGAGGAGGGGTCACCATTCCCTGACAGATCCACTACAGCTGTGCCTTTTCTAGAAATGCAAAAAGGTAACTCTGAAACAACATAATGAATTAAAACCATTAATAGTATAGTATTTATAACATTATCTTTGGCAAACCAGAAGCTATTTTTATTATTAAGCAGCAATAACTGGTGTAACGAACAATGAAGAAAAATAAGAAGGAATCTGACCTTGAATGAATCTATTAAGAGTAGGTATTTTGTAATTAATATTTACTTATCTTTTTAAATTCTGTACTCTGGATGAAGTACTTAAAGTCTTTAACATAACTAGTTGAAAAATGAGATATCAACTTCAGTTTAACCATGAAACATCATGTTCTTCTTCTAATCCAAGTTACTGTAACACTCAACATTGGGATAATTTTTAACATGCAAGAAAGTACCCTTGAGTAATAAAACCATAGAATTTTGTTACTATCTTTCCTGCCCGATGAAAAATTAGAATCTGCATATGGCGATCTAAAAATTTTCCTTAAGGACATTACTGAGGATGTCGTGAGCCACATTCTCCATGTCTTTCTTATAAGGATGACGAGCTCTTTGTTACTATGAAAAATGGCACATTTTTAAAAATTAATTTTTATTGGACTATGGTTGCTTTACAGTGTTGTGTTAGCCTCCACCGCACAACAAAATGAATCAGCCATACACATGCAGATATCCTCTCCCTTTTGGACTTCCCTCCCATTTAGGTAGGCGTTCCCTGTGCTATACAGTACGTTCCCATCGGTTGTCTACTTTATACATAGCATCAATAATGTATATGTGTCAATCTCAGTCCCCCAATTCCTCCCTCCCCACCCCTTCCCGCCTTGGTATCCGTACATTTGTTCTCTACGTCTGTGTCTCTATTTACACTTTGCAAATAAGATCATCTATATCATTTTTCTAGATTCCACATATATACATTATATATTTGCTTTTCTCTTTCTGACTTACTTCACTCTGTATGACACTCTCTAGGTCTGTCCACATCTCTACAAATGACCCCATTTCATTCCTTTTTATGGCTGAGTAATATTCCATTGTATATATGTACCACATCTTCTTTATCCATTCCTCTGTCTATGGACATTTAGGTTGCTTCCATGTCCTGGCTATTGTAAATAGAGCTGCAATGAACATTGGGGTGCATGTGTCTTTTTGAATTATGGTTTCCTCTGGGTATATGCCCAGTAGTGGGATTGCTGGATCATATGGTAGTTCTATTTTTAGTTTTTTAAGGAACCTCCATACTGTTTTCCATAGTGGCTGTTATCAATTTACATTCCCACCAACAGTTTATGAGGGTTCCCCTTTCTCCACACCCTCTCCAGCATTTATTGTTTGTAGATTTTTTGATGATGGTCATTCTGATCGGTGTCAGGTGATACGTCGTTGTACTTTTGATTTGCATTTCTCTAATAATTAGTGATGTTGAGAATCTTTTCATGTGTCTGCTGGCCATCTGGAAAAATGGCATTTCTAAGCAACTGGTTTGCTTCTGTGTTACACATGGCTGGGCTCCTATGAATGGTGCCATTTCTGTTTGGCTGACAGGAAACTCAAAGCTAAATTAGAAATCTACCTTAAGCAAAGAAGCAGAATCCCAGTGTGTGTTACACGATGTACTAATATTATCCCTGACGTCCTATTATTTTTTCTGCCCTGCTTCTTGATTTCCTCGTTTTACTCTTTCAAAAGCTCAGGGTTGTAGTATACCTTTTTAAAAAAACTTATTTAAGACCTTTATTAACAGGTGCTTGCAGTTTGTTGACTTTTTGAAAAAATCAGGCTGTAAACTTTTATTATAAATTAAAAATGAGGTTCTTAAAAATCTCAACTCGACCAGATATGAAAGAATTTAAAAACCTTTAAAGGTGTATTGAGAAAATCCAGGTTTTTTTTTTTTTTTTAAAAAACACGTTTGTCATTACCAAAAGAGACGTCTTTAGGTAAAAATAATAAAACCCCCATACTGCACAGATAACGCAGATAGTTCTGGTTATCCGGTCAACAGGCAAAAAGCAAGCACTTTAGTCTTTAGCTCCAATCTTCTGTTCATTTCTTATTGCTGGAATTTCATATTCATTTCTTCTTGTTGGATGACGAAACCGGATGATGGTAGAGATGGTAAGCCGGCATTTACTCAGCCCCGCCCTGCTCAGTCTCAGGAGCGCACAAATTCTCAGCTGGTGGATCGGCTGCTTTTGTCTCTTTACCATTTTGTGGTTTAGGGTTTTCTGGGAGTCTGCGCCTGTAATTGAAGTTGCGGCGGTAGCAACGTTGAGGTGGCTGCCGACCTGACCTTGCGTCTCATCTCCTTGATCTTCCTTATCTTCTTCACTGCCGTCCTCTCTGCGCTGTCTTTGGCGAGGAGGGCCCCTGCAGAATGGTGGTCTATAACCCCGATACACGTTCTGTCTCACTGGTCTACCTTGTTCTCCTGCACCCTGGATGTCAGCACCCTCCATCACCTCTCCCTGCACAGGAGGGTGGAACGCTGTGGTCGACCCCCATAGGCTCTCCGCACGCCCATAGGCTCTCGGCACACAGTAAGGTGGGTGCCTGCGCCTGCGGTAGGGCCGGCGCTGTCGGGCCTGGCTTTCGGGGGCGCTCTCGGTTCCCTCCGTCTTTTCCCCACTCTCGCTGTTCCGGTAATTCTGCTGGAGGTGGCTTGGAGGACCCCTGCAACGCGGAGAGCGGCTGTGATGGTTACGGGCTGGTGCACGTGTACCGCCTTGCGCTGGACCCCCAGGGCCTGCAACGTCTGCTGCTCCGCACCCTCTTCTCCTTCAGCGACATGGAGCTCCGCAGCCTCTCCGTCCCCTACGCCGCGAAGGCACTTCCCGGGTGCTTCTTCTTTACGGCAGTCCGGTGTACACATACATCTTCCTTGGTGTCGTTCCTGTTGCTGAAGCCATATCTTACACTGAACCATTTTATGTTCCCAGAACCTTTGCTGCGATGACCTTCTTGTCCCCGCCGGCAGGCGCCGCCGATGTGAGGCCGCCCGGGCCACCGCTCCGGCGCCGCTGCGCGTCGTGCCGGGCTCTGTGTCGGCAGCGCTGAGGGTGGCGGCCGGGTCTCGACCTCGCTGCTCACGGCTGCGGCTCCTCCCCGGCTGTGATGGCAACCAGGCCGGCGGCGGCGGTGAGGCTGCTCGGGGCTCTCTGGGGGCCGCTCTCCGCTCCCGCTACCCATCGAACTCAGTACACCTGTTTTTATAAACTGCTTTAAATCCTTTTGGAACAGGATGGAATCTTTTTAAAAAGGCAGGGTTGAGTACAAAGAGGTCTATTTCCCTCTTCCAGTTATACCATTATCAGCTTGTGTGACCTTAGGCAGGTCACTTATACTTTCTGTGCTTGTTTCCTCATATGTAACGACAAGATAATATTCTTTCTCCCAAGCTTACCAGGATTTTGCTACGGCAGCAAGAGACAGCATCTGGGAAAGTACTCTGAAGAGCAAAAAGCACTGTAAAAAATGCCAGGAAGGCTGCACACGACCTTCTGCTGTCCCTACTGAGAGAAAACATCAATACCAACTTCAAAGCAGAATGAATAACTTTCTAAAGAATAGTAACCTGATCATACATTGTTTTCTGTAGGAGTCCTTTACTGTCCAGCAACTTTAAGACTTCTTGAGATTTTTCACGATAAAATGATTCTCCTGAATATTCATCAAAGTGTACTCCTAGACGCTAAAAGGATTTGGAAACAAAAGAAAAAAAAGTTACGCATGTGTCCTATTATCTTACCCTAAGACAAAATACGATGTTCTACAGTCTGTCAGACAGATGGGGAAAATAAGAATGAAATCAAGTCACTCCGTGACTCAAGCCTTCCTAACGGCTCCCCCGCACGGTCAAGCCCTCACAGTGGTACTGTGCTGTCCAACATGGGAGTTGCCAGACACAAATGGCTATTCAAATTCAAATTACGGAAAATCGAAGATTTACTTTCTCAGTTACGCTACTCACACTTCAAGTGCTCAATGGCCACATGTGGCTAGAGGCTACCATAGTGGACAGCAGAGATCCAGAACGTTTCCACTGCAGCAGGAAGCTACACTGGACAGCCCTGGAAAAGGTCCTACATCCCGCCCCACTCTACAACCTCTTCAACCTCCTCTTACTTTTCTTCATCTTGCTTCCTTACTCCAGCCATGTGGGATCTTTGCTGAAACTCTCTTCAGACAGCACACCTGATCTCACCCCCTCCCCTGCTTCACTTTTCTCCATACATCATCACCACCTAACAGACTGTATATGTTCTTGTTGAATTTGCACTGCCTTGAATTTGTTTAATCTGCTGTGTCCATGCTGGAGTGTAAAGTCCATGAGAAAAGAACTTGTATCTCTTTTATTCACTGTTGTATTTCTCCCACCCCCAACATGTTTTTAGACAAACAAATTTATAGCTGTCACATATATGCCTAAGGAAGCAAAAGAAGAAAAAATGATTAAGAAAAAGTGAAGGAATGATAGAAGAGAGAACAGAAAAGCCAAACTGAAATGAAGTATCAGGATGTCACTTCACATTCAGCCTGTGAAGTTCACAGGCTTTATTTTGTAGCTCTAACTTTCAGCCCAAAGAACAATATCTGAGTCCCAATTATCAACTCAGTGACAAATGACAAATCTGTTCTTAAAATATGAGCTTCAGAAGCAACCTTCCTACCCAGGAGTACCCGTCAAGAGCTGCACCACATGACAGGAGAGCTGGAGAGTGGGCGGGCACCTTGTAAATCCGAATGTACTCTTCTATGCTCAAGTCCCGAAATTTCTGCCAGAGTGTAAGTGCTTGCGTGTCGCCCAGTTCCAATCGCTGGAAGAACTCATGTGCTGATTTTGCTACATTTTTATCGTCTGCTGCTTCTTTATTAACTTGTACATAAACCTAAAGGCACAATAGTACATTAAATGAAGTACATTACTAGTCACTGTTATCTCCAAAAAGGAAAAGAAGAAAACAAAACAATCTGGAGAATTCTCATTTAAAGGTTATACAAGTGCACTCGTCACAGAGTGTAACCTTTTTTTTCTTTTTTTTTTGCCATGGACCCTTACCTTAGTGAGCCCTAATAACCCCTTCTCAAAATGCATAAAGTAAAATACATAGGCTTATAAAGGAAATAATTACATTGAAATACAATTATTCAAATTTTAAAAAATATTTGTGATATAGTAACAGAGGAAAGTGCTAAATTTCTGACTGAGGTTACTGAAAATAATATGTAATTTTTTCTTCTCATCCAAGTTCACAGACCCTTAGGTTAAGAATGCCTGGTTAGGGACTTCCCTGGTGCCGCAGTGGTTAAGAATCCGCCTGCCAATGCAGGGGACACGGGTTCGAGCCCTGGCCCGGGAAGACCCCACATGCCATGGAGCAACTAAGCCCGTGCGCCACAACTACTAAGTCTGTCCTCTAGAGCCCACGAGCCACAACTACTGAGCCTGCGTGCCTAGAGCCTGTGCTCCGCAACAAGAGAAGCCACCGTGATAAGTCCGCGCACCCAACGAAGAGTAGCCCCCACTCGCTGCAACTACAGAAAGCCTGTGCACGGCAACGACGACCCAACACAGCCAAAAATAAGTAAATAAATAAATTTAAAAAAAATAGGGACTTCCCTGGTGGTCCAGTGGTTAAGACTCTGCACTTCCACGGTAGGGAGTGCAGGTTCGACCCCTGGTCTGGGAACTAAGATCCGACATGCCGCACGCTGCAGCCAAAAAAAAGAATGCCTGGTTTAGACCACGCTAGCATTACTTCTAAAAAAAAAAAAAAAGTGAAATTATTGCTGCAACTTCTCTGAGAAAAGATTGAAGCTAGTAGAATGGTTCAATCTGGAAAAGAAAAGGCCACAGGGTGATTCAGCCGTTGTTTTAATGAAAAAAATTTTAAACTGTTCTCTAAATCTGCAAAGACCAGAAAAAAACAGGTGATTTAGGAAGACCTTTGGGATAGTTAACTTAGTTATACTCCGACTTGGGCTCCTGAGAACCGTGTGGAGCACGCACTCCTGGAGTGCTTTTGCACCATCCGTCCTGGCTGGCTGAGTTCTGCCCCAACCCAATGAGAGGAGTGCAGTTGGATGGCTTGTTAAGGGCTCTTCCACTTCTAGGATTCTGTGTTCACAGAATCATTTTCCAGTCTCTAAAATGCAAGGTTCATAAATGACATAAAAATATCAACACTACAGCTCAAGTAATACTGAAGTTATGCATTACGGACTATAAAGATTTTACTTACAAGTTGTAACTCACTTCCAGGGTGAAGCACGAACAATAAATTTACTATCCTCATATTTTTTTCCAGAAAGCTATTAAAGTAGCATGAAAGTAATAAAAATTGGCAAATAAACTACCAAAAAATATGAGGCCTCTAAACTCTTACAGTAATATCAAAATATCATGGCAGCAGCATTTGGGTAGAAAAAGTGATTTTATTGCTGGAGAATACTTTAGGACAACCATAATGTGGCTTATACTCACTAGATACTTACCAACAAAAGGGACAGGGCATTAAACAACTATCTCAAGCTAAAAATGTCTCACCTTTCATAGATGGCTCATGTTAATTATTGGAATGGCAGAAGTAAATAACTCAGTACTCCTAAATAAAGGTTAAAACTACCTAATCTTTTTTTTCCCCCTCTTTAAAGCATATTGTGCAGAAAAGAGTTAACATAGCAGGCCTGGAAACTGTTATCCTTAAAATGTGTTGTTTGCAAGGTTAGCCCTTGGCTGGCCTCTGGGAACTTGAATTTTGAGAATGTTCCCACCAACCTAACTGATAAGAGTGGCTCACGGTGCCTAAACTGTTTAAGCAAACAATATGGTTTATGCCAAACACCTGCTTTCCTTCTGGGAGTTTGGAATTTTACTACATGCTACACAGGGGGTGCCTACATATCAACCTCCAATCGAACCTACCAGTCAGCTTCCCTGGCAGACAACATTTCACACACGCTGTCACAATTTGTTGTATGAGGAATTAAATGCATCCTGGGTGACTCCACTAGGAAAGGACTCTTGGAAGCTTGGGCCTGGTTTCCTCTGGACTTCCCCCCATGTGCCTTTTCCCTTTGCTGGTTTTGTTTTGCATCCTTTTGCTGTAATAAATCATAGCTGTGAGTACAACTATATGTTGAGTCCTGTGAGTCCTAGTGAATCCCTAACCTGGGGGTGATCTTGGGAGACCTGACACACATATCATAAAAAATTAATTTCTACATGGTCCTATGAATAAGTCAGTTAGAAAACAGAGAAAGAAGATTTTTGGTAAGGCATAGGAAAACAGTCACTGTAAGATAATAATCGGCAGACTTCCTGACCTTTGAATGACCTATCCATTGACAACTGTGTAACAGTCCAGCCTACAGGAGTAAAGATATATATGTGTCTATAAATGGCTTGTGATTCAAAGTTAATCTCTCCCCCCTTCCCCCATCTCTCTCTTCCCGTCTCTCTCCATCTCTCTCTCTCTCACATACACATGTGTGTGTACATGTGTGTATTCGATTTCTAAGCAAATATACAAAAAATATCCTTAGTTTCAAAAGAGGAAAGGTATTAGTTTTTTTAAAAAAATTTAGGACCCTAAACTCAAATAGCCAAACATTTAGAAATCTAATAAGCATTCAAAATATTGATAAGAATATTTTTAGAAAAAAAAAAATCACCAGAATCTTTTCCCTTTCTTAAAATTTAAAATAGAAATAATTAAAACATAACAAAAAGCCCTTCCTAATTCTTGAAGAACCCTGGCATTTCAGCAATTTGTAGTGATAAACCAAACATTACTGAAAATCAACTGATACTATCAAACAATAGAAGAGCCTTAATTAGCACTTAAGAATCTGCTTGTAAATGCACTATATAAAACTAATTGTTAACATTCATCAACGTTTTAGAAAAGAAATGCGTTTTCCTTCACAAAGTAAATTTTATACTCTGCATTTCTGACACTATAGACAGTTTTTAATCTACAGTTACCATGAACACTCTACCCTTAGAAAGTATGCATTCTGAAGACAGCTCCCTTTTGGGGTTAGATCCAGACTCAAAGGGAATAAAAAGGAAATTTTAAATTTGGATATGATAAATAAGAGAGTGTGGCTGCAGAAAAGTGTTTTTGAGGATGGAAACACAATTTTTCTTTTTAGTTACTAGAATGCAAAAGCCAGCTGTATTTCTGTTAGAGAGTAAGCTAAATGTCTGAGACTTAACTGAAATGAATATTAATCCTTCCTTTTCACTATTTCTAGATGTTGGGATTGCCAAAAAACATATGACATTTTATTTCTAATTTAATTGATTAATTATAATCAGCTCTCGGGATGATCTGCCCAAATGTAAAGAAATAAGTGTGAAAAATTAAAGTAGTAGAAAATGCTCTCACTCCCTCTTATTCTTATTAAATTTGATTCTAGAATACCATTAGCCACATAGGCACAGCTGAATTCCTTGGTGCAGGGCTCTAAAACCCCATCCCTGGTTATTTCTGTCTTTAAAACTGAGAGTAACTGCTAAGGATGGTTAGCGTAACTTGGACACTAAAGACCCTTTTATCTGAATGTTTATTTGCCCTCTATCTTAGAATGCATTTAATTTTGATCTCAGTTTTAAGAAAATAACATGTATCAAATTCATGATTATAATTCAAACAAGCTCATTTTTAGTTTCATGTTTCATGTATTGATCGGAAATTTCTCTGGTTGAGACTGATTCCTGATGTTAAATGAAATATTAAAGAAATTCAAATTAATGTAATTATAATTTAATACATCAATACATCAAACAGCTAATAAAGTCAAAACTTCCTAGGTAAAAAAATAACTCATTTGAAGTAATTATTAATTACCAAATTTCTCATTAGTACATCATTATCAGCATATAAACAGCATTTTACCATCCCTTCATCTTCTTTTAATGTTTGGAATCTCCTATTTTTATCCTCTGTACATACACAGTAACATCCATGATACCTTACACCTTTATCCAAGGGTGATAATTACTAACTTGTAGATCACCATGCACCCGTGCCTAATAAATACTTTCCTCATGCTGAAGGAAGTGTTTTTCATACATTTCAATAGGGTGAGATAATGACTGAGCTCTTAACATGTATTCTGGCCTTGCTCGGTATTTCCATCCTTGCTCTAAGAACGCTCAGAGGGCAATGGGACACTGTAGTGCTGTCCCAGGGGAGTAGGGGTGAGGCAGAAAGGCACGTGGCTTTGCGGAAGATGGCCAAGAGCAATGGTGAAGCGGAGAAGCTGCAGGCAGAGAGGAAAGGAGAGCTGCCTAGACTGAGGAGGAGCTGAGGGAAACACTCCCGGGAGCAGGAGAAGCTGAGCAGCCCCTCAGGTGGCAGCAGGCCCTCAGAGGGCAACGGTTCACAGTGTCCCTACACAGGGAGGCTGGTCTCTGGGCCTGTGGAACTGGGCCACAGCAAGACCTCCAGGTCAAGTCTGTCAAATAAGCAGAGCTGTGTGCCTCTATGGCATCATGTAGGCTTGGGTACTGGCCTGTGAGTCAAGACCAATGTGGACTGAAGCCAAGAAAAGGCCTCCATGGCCACCCTGGGATGCACATAAGAGCCTCAGTGTGACCTAGGAGGTGGGAAATCCCTAACACTGACTTAAGCTGAGTCCCACCGCTCTCAAAAGTGATGGCTGTGTTCCAATCTAGGTTTAGAATTTAAAAGCTATTTCTTGTAGGTAAGTGTTATAATGAGTAAAATCCACACCAACCATAACAGTCATTTTTCCTGAAAAAAGTAAAGTGACCTAAACCAACAAATAACTTTTGAATTCAATTCTTTAAAAAATAAGAATTTTTAACTGCATAAATAATCCTATATATGTCTAGAATCAATTTAGTCTTGAATTACTTTAAGTTTGAGAAGTTGTTTTGAGATTCGAAAGCCAGAAAACACACGGTCTCTTGACGAGTGAACACTTCCTCCACATTTTAAAAAACGGGAGCAAGTAAACATTATCACTCATCAGGTTGGTGCTTTGGTCCTGTCCTATTTTCTTTTTATTACTTCTTTTTTTTTTTTTTTTTTTTTTGCTACTGATATAGGGAAACTCACGGTGAAGTCTGTTATCTAATATTACCTAGTAATACATCATCTCTGACTTTCTATGTCTTTTTTATTAAACACCCATCACTGTGATTACCTCAAATCCTTTCAGAAAGGGGCAGGGTAAAAATAATGAAATACTATAGGGGTCATTTTGAAACTTTAAAAATGCCAGTGCCACGGTACAGGACTAATGCATATTTTATTGGCATGATATGTACCTCTTATGGCAGGCTGCTCATATTTCAGAGGAATTCTATAGTTCACTAAATCCAAATTAATATGCAACACCAATAAGTCAAGTTCTAAAACCTTCTAGGGCAAAAAAAACCCCAAAACAAAAAACCAAAAGCAGAAAAAGCAGCTGGGTTATACGTTCTTAAAGGCACAGTGTTATCAAGGTCCATTCAAGTAGTTTAAATCTAGGAGGAACCCTGAGAAATTACTTTTAAAAATTATTAAAACAGGTATGAGTAAATGATGACTCCCATATGCCCATGATTTAGATTTAACACTAACTTATCATAAGAAATTACTTTTAGATACAAGTGGAAAGCCTTTTTGATAAGTATTCCAAAACTTACTACAAATGTTTTCTTTGAATCAACAGTGCGAATTTTAACAGCAAATATATTATTTAACTCATCAGCCGATTCAGGGGGGAGGAACTATTAAAAACCACTTCCCGTTTTGTGACAACAAATTAGAACAACTAAAGGAAAGGTTTCAAATGTTGGCTAACAAAAGTCCTAGGTCTATGCACAGCATGGCCAGATGTCCTGGGAAAAGAATGACTACAGGTACAGAGAAACACCAGTAATAAAGCAAAGCACAAACGTGGAAATGCAGTAGAGAAACGACTGTAGTTGTAAATATTTTCATCACAGAAAAGAAATGTTAAAACTATCACATAATATCATTTCTAATCTGGCCAAGAAACCAGAACTGGGGGGATACTGATCATGGTGCAATTTAGAGGGATGTAGGCCACGAAATCTGCTCCTGGATGGCCGAAGCCAAATTCAAAACAAATACGCCAGAAGGTTGAAACTGCCAAAACTAAACTACTAATTGTGCCCTTGGTACAGCAACTCAAGGACGAAAGAAAGGAAAATGCTTTGTAAGTAATTACAAGCAGTGGAAATGAATGGCTCAGAAAGGCATTCCATAATGCCAGTGGGGGGCGGTGCAGTGCAGTGCACAGAACACTCCGGAGCCAAACTGCCTGTGTTGGAACCTTGGGTCTGGCCCTTGGGTTCTTCATCAGTAAACTGCATAATAAAATAAGTTAGATTTTTGACCAATGATAAATAGGGTGTCCTACGATAGTTAGCCCTTCCTTGGAGCTATACAATAGGTTTCTTTATGCCACAACTTAAATGGAAGAGGCAAATTCATTCAAGCATTTACTGCAAGGCACGGGTGTGTGAGGCTGCAGATAAAAGATCAGGAAGACAGGTCCTTCCTCTCAAAGAGCTCCAAGTATAACTCGAGAAGGAAAAGAATGGGTTCAACCAAGGTTCAGGTTTTCTGTTTAGGAAGAGGGTAAAATCATTTATTAATATTTGCTTAACGCTCCAAAAAAAAAAAAGGGAAAAAATTCCTCATTTATACTAAACGTTGTTGTTGAAAGTAATCTACAGTGACAGCTGTAATTTTAAAATGCACCTGGGTCTGCAAAAATTAGCACAAAGATAAAATAACCTAGAGGCTGCCAGTTTAGGCTCTGCATTTTCTCCATCCTGCAAAGGAAGGAGGAAGAGAGCAGATAAGTACTCTAAATGGATTTCTATCTTCTATTACAAACAGCAAGGTGGGTGTATTTGACTTGCTCTCTTTTGTCTATAAATACTGCTCCCCTATGAAGCTACTAGGCAAAAGAACACTGAATGAAAGCAACAACACTGTGCCTTGAGTTTCCAGTTTTTCATAAAAGTACCCCCTGCCCTTGTTCCTTCCTTTTGTGTGTCCATCAATTAACAACCTCTAACAGAGATGTCCGATCTCCCACTTCTTATGAGTCTCAAGAGGCAGGACACTGTATTAAACTGCATAGAAAGAAACATATGTTTAGGTTTCTATGGAGTTTAAGAACAAATTTTACTAAAATATTTAAAACATTATGGGCAAGAAAGATTTACAATTTACAGGATTAAATTAAAAACTTCTGAGGTTGGGTGGGTGAAAGATGAGAGTGGTAACTCTCGTATGTCAAACTGTACTCTAAATTCTTAAAAATGTTCTCTCAACGCAGAAGGTCTCCAAGTGGGTATTTGTATTTCCTGCACCGTGGGTTGTCTCTGGGGCCTGGATCTGACGAAAGGTTCACTAACCTCGTGGTAAAAAATACTCATGATTATTCAAAGTTTTAAAAAATAATACAGTAAAAATTCCAGGCACTAAGGTGGCAGGCTTTATAGACAACCATAAAGAATTATTAATTTTTAAACTCTTGACTATCAATAAAACTCTTAATGGGAAAGAGAGAAAAAAAATCTTTTGGTTAATAGTATAAATCAAAATGTAGGCATTTACAGTGAGAGTGAAGGCAAAGACTTAGGAAATCACAAACCTTTAAAGGTCTTTAAGAATCAGAACGTGTTTTGTTAATTTAGCTATTGATACAAAGCCAGCTGCAGGAGAAAACTAATTCAACAAAAAGGAAAATGATGAAGTGCTCTCTGTGGCTCTGGCTCGAGAAGTAAAACATTGATTGGCAAGTGCTCTTCCTCATACACATCCTTAGTCTGATCCCTGGTATGTCACCAGCGTGGCTGACATAGTATCTGTGTTCCTTCTTGTCAGGCCCAGAAACAGCAGAGATAACAACTGGGACAATGAAAAGGAAACACATCCCTTGAGATTAATTGGACAGGAAGGGCTTTATTAATGAACTCCAGGAAGGACTGAGGACAGAAAAGCAGAGTATCCAACGGACTAAATGAGGTAGAACAGAAAGAAGTTCACATTGGGCAAAAGGCAGGAAAAGGAGCTTAAAGAAAAATGAAAAAAGTGCACACAAATTCAGAGAAACACATGTGCTTTCCCCCACATCAGAACAAGAGCAAAAAAGTATACACTCATGTTTTCTCAAGGCTAAATGAATTATACTTATTAACATGAAGAAAACTGCAGTACGTAACTAATAAAAACTGAAAGAGTTCTATGCTGAATATGTTATTCTGTGTGTTTATGCTAAGAAGTTTCTATACCTGGAGAAATACTGTCCCAAATCAACTAAAATACTAGTAAAAGAAACACCTGGATTCGAAAATGAAAGGAACTCCCTAGTAAAGTATAAGCAACATTTTCAATTGTTTTGGGTCCTTGTTTTAAGGAACAGTTTTGTTTTTTTTTTTTAAAACCTCTGGGATTAAAAATATGTTACGAAGCTGCACTGTACTCTGAAAAAATAAGCTGAAGCATTTTCGAACATTGTTTCTTGCCAACTTACTTCAAAGAGATGCTGTAAAGGATTGGACTGGAGTTTTTCTTCATAGCCAAACAGCTGGAAGCCAGTTCCCAAAAGACCTAGCACAGTAATCCATAAATGAAAAAATTATACAATCGAACAGTAGAGAACAGTCATGGCAGGGAACAGGTATAGTTCTATAAAAAGATTAACCTCTCATAATTATGCATCCTGAAAATATTGCAAAACACACACTATCACGTTCTGCTACCCCATAAACTGACACAGGTCAAATTCAATATATTGAATCATAAATTCAATATATTGAAGAGCTCACTGAAATTAATTCCACAGAAACCAAAAGACTTATGAGCTCATCCAAGGCAGAGCCTGGGACTAATTTATCTTTATGCTAACGGTGCCCAAAACCTCCCTACAAGACATTAATAAAACAAGCATTTATTGAGCAGCTACTCTGTGGAAGGACATCGTGATGCCAGGCACTAGACACTCAAAATTTGTGAAAAGAAACTGATGGAAAGTGTTTTCAAAACTAACTTTTTAAACTCGTAGGTGTGAAAATAAAACAAGGTAGGATTAGCTTAGTGTTACAATATTCTTAAATAACTGAAGATAAAACTTGAAACAGCCCTGATTACTTCTCCCATTCAAGGTGACCAAGTGACATAATGCTTTGATCTGGCTGATCTGCTTTGATTTGTCTTCTATTTGCCAATTTTTTTTTTCTTTTAGTCTTTGATGATAAGTTCAGGGAAGGTATTAATTTCAACCTTTTTTAAAAAAATAATTGAGGTTTGTAAACTACAATGAAAATCCTTAGTATGGACTGTGAATATTTATACTCTTAAGATATTTTGCTAAAAGATGACCACAATTTTGGATCGAAAGGATAGATGCAGCCTGGGCCAAGAGTAACTACAGGTAGTGCAATTACTTTAAAAGCTAATCTGTTTCTACAACTGTATCAGTTACCTAGCTTCAGATCTAAAGGAGCAATTGCCACTGGGCCTTGCTGATGTACATTCTTCTATGTAGGCTCAGCAGAAAGTGGGATGTTACTAAACACGGGGTAGACAATCTTTGGGGCTTAGACAGGAACTAGAAGGATGACTAAAACATATACCAGCACTATTCACTTTCAAGCAAAAGCAAATGGGATTATGATTCAGGGTCTTGGGAGTAGGGTGTGGAAAGAGTGTTCTAAAAAACAGAAATAGGACAAGTAAAGGCCAATTCCATTTAATATTCAACCTAATACATTTTCAAAAACTAATTCTGTACTTAGGAACTGTCTGCCAACTTTTAATAGGGGATAGGTGAACAGCCAAAATTAAAACTCTTCAACAATGATGGTTATAATGGAAATGTCGACAGATCATTAACCACAGTAGTCCTTTAGAAAAAAAACCACTACAATAAAATCCTGCAGCTAAAATGTAATGAATATCATAATCACATATTTGCTAATGGCTGTGAAATGCCTGAATCGGCCAAACTGATATAAAGTGGATGCCATCTATTAAATCTGACTGTTCAGCCTAGAGTTCAAACCTCTCAGTACCCACTGTGAACTGCAGGTGGGTTTATAAAATGCAGGGCATGTTTTCTGTTCCTCCACAGTGAATAGTAAGGGCACTGTTAGGTTCAAGTTGTACCCTTTTTAGGGTGTAAAAAGGATTCTGATTAACTGAAAGGATAATATTCAGAAGAGAAGGTCATGATAAATCTGTCTTTTGGAAACTGATTTCATTTCACTAGATATGGAACATAACAGTATCAGTGAACTTCAGAACTGGCGCTTTACAGAAGCTTTAAAATGTTACACAGCCTTTCTTTTGGAGTAGTATTGTGAAATACTTCCCAAGACAGATTCATTCATCATTCTGAGTGCCTCTTAAGTGCCAAGCACTATGGATACAAAAATAAGTAAGACACAGCCCATGCTTTCATGGAACATTTCCCCTAGCAGAGGAGAGAAGCACACAAAAGAATACAGTAAGAGAGAAGCCTATTTGAGTAGAGCTGGGTACTAGGAACTTGGTGATGTGAGAAAGTGGGCAAGGGTGTGTCTGGCTGTCAGAGAACACTTTTCAGAGGTGACACTAGGGCTGAATCTTAAAATGCACCTGGTAGTTGCCAGAGATTTTAATAAAAAGTTCGCATTTCACATGCTACCAGTCCTTCACTACCATAGCAACTTCATTTATCTTGTCCTTCCACACCTTGATTACTGCAGTATATGAGCTAGGAATGGTTCTGAGTAAACTCATGACATTAGAGATAATCTGTGGCACTGAACTGTTTGGGTCTCACTCTTCTCTTTCTCTCTTTTCTTTTTGACCCTCACCCTCACCGCCCCCCTCCGCCACTTGTACAATTTAAGGGGAAGCCAAAGTATCCCAGTTTGTTCTTCCTTTATGCCACTGGCCCAGGGTACGACATTTCATGTAGGATGGACCAGGGAGGCTGGACTTCACTAGTTTTAAAAATGGCAGGGCTGTGGTTGAGAAGGGTGTATACCTAGGCTTACTTTTTCCCTAATACTTACTTCTACATTTAACTAACGAATGTAAGCTACTTTTCTTTAATAAAACCAAAAAAGTCTGTATTTATCAGGTCTCGTTCTGATTGTATGAAGCTTCCTCCCCGAAAACTTACTTGTATGGTGAGAATTACTCTAATAAGTAACATACACGATTTATGCAAAAGAGCCATTAGGGGAAAAAAACAGGTAGGAGGCACTACTTCATCCAATGGAATTCTGCCCATATTCTGTCCAGGTGATTAAGTAATGAGATATTAAAAGAAATTAAACTTAATGATATGAAAAATAAAACCTCAAATTTACTTACCAAATTGCATGCCCCAATCTCCAAGATAATTTATTCTTGTTACTTGATGTCCTAAAGCTTCTTTGAGATTTGCTATAAAGTTTCCTAGTAAATCAATAAAATACACAGTTTCTCATTATCCATTTTGGTATAAGAACCATGTGCTTCTCTAATATCAAAGCATAACACTGAAAATTCTTTTGGCAAAATTTACTAACAATTTCTTTTTACTAAAACATTCATTATTGTGTTTTCATCTACGTTATGGAAAGGGAGTAAGGAATTATTTTGGAGGAGGTAGTTATTCTAAAGAATCTCACAATTTTCAACAACATTAATGGGGGTTAGGAACACATGTTCAAGTAATTGCGATTCCAAGTCAATTCCAAGGACAGAAAATAACAGAATCTCAGTAGTTAACAAGAAATATGTAATTTGGCTATGTCCTAAAGAACCTAGCCATACTGATTTCTCTTTTTCTAGGTAGCCCATTCCACCTTCTTTCAATCATGAAGTCCATCCTCTCATGCCGCTCCCTAACTAACAGCACATAGCAGTCCAAGGCCTCCACCTTCCTGTACTGCTGATGCTGGTTTGACATTTGACCTCTATTCCACTCTCCTTCTAGTGTGCCCTCACATACTGCAGAGGCTGGAAAGCTAAAAATAACACTCCTCAGAATCTCTGGCAGTTAGGGTTCCAGAAGTCATTTAGGTTTGGGCAATTTGATACACTTTGTACGTGATCTAGAAGGTAGAAATGAGGTGGAAAGGGAGCTACCTTTATTTTTTCTGACAAGCACAGTAGTGGAGGCTTTGTTTTTTAGTGGCATCACTACTAGAGGTCCTAGTGTCCTGTCATCTGACCTCCAAGGGAAGTGAAAGATAGGGTATAGGTGGCCTCTTTTGCTAGTCTGAATTCTAGAAGGCATGGCAGGAGTAGTGGCAGTTTCCTGACTGTGGCAGTGGCAGTGATCGCAGAAAAGGCAGAAGCTCCCTTGATGATCAAGCTCTGTGGTATACTTTTGTGAGTCATCTATGTCAGCTTAATCCAAAGCTTCTTCAGCACTCCCAACAACTTTGCAAACTATTCAATATCCCATAGTAAATTCCTTCCTGCTTTTACTAGAGTGGATCTAGTTTTCTGCAAATAACTCCTCGCCAATATGCATAGCTGACAAAGTACTGCAGCTACTTCTCCAGTTTCCCTACTTCTAGACTTTCCCAAGGTATATGGTCTCAGCAACAGGACTCACCTTTTGCAGCTGGTACTCAGACTATATTCCTATTTTTTCTTAGCACCCTAGTATCTTATAAGTCCAACTAAATGTCTGAACCTAGGCTTTTGGAATTAGACTGCCTAATTTCAAATCCTGGCTGCAATACTTACTAGCTGTGTGACTTCGGGAAAGTTACTTTTAGTATCTGAGTTTCCTCATCTATAATCGCAGTACTTAATAAACAGGGCTATTGGGAAACTAGTTGAGATAACACATGAAAACAGTTAACATGGTAAGTTTCAATAATTATCTCTTCCCGGTTCAAATATTTCCCTTAACAACTGTCAAACAACTATCACGTTCAACCCTATGCTTTTGACTTACTCATGTAAGACAACAGCTTTTCTTATACATTGTATTTCTTATATTCTTTTTCATCAAGTCCTGTCATTTCCTCTTTTAAAATGCTGCTTGAGAACTCTGTAACAATGAGAGCTGACTAGTGCGGTAACAATCTATGCCACAAATACTGATTTCTCCAAGTCTTTAAAGTATTCCAGTACGGAATAAATGACTTTCTTGTAAGCATGCAAAAGACAGATTTCTATACTGGAAGACAGATTACATGAGATAAACTCCAAAATCCCTTCCAATTCTAATATTATACAATTCTAACTGCAGTTTTAAGATTGGGCTGCTACACAATGTCATGCTTTAAGTAAATGGAAACCATAAGCCTATTATACACTGAAGCATTACAGCCATGAAGTACAACACTATAGTAATCTCTCTTTATTAGGATAGTCTTGTTTCAATTTTCAGTCTTGAAAACTCCAGTTAGTACTCACATGACTGAGACTGAGTTTCTTTTATAAAACAAATATGAACAAAAAAATTGGGAGGATGACTATCAATCCCATATAACTATTTTCATTTTGGCATCTTTCAGTCCTTCTTCATATGCATACGTATTTTTAACAAGTTAAAATCAAAACATACATACCAGTTAAACCTGGTTTCTGAGTTAATCTTTTGGTTTTGAAACAAATTCTTTTTGCCATTTCTAAACCAATTTTTTCCATTTTTTTGGTCATATTTAATTAGCATTAAGCTCATATAAATTTCAACTTGTTTTTTGTCCTTTTGTTACTTAAGCCTTAAACCATTAGACTGTATTACCAAATACAGCCCCGAAAGGCATGCTCAGTATTTTCTGTGAAACTAATGACACTTACCTATGATGGTAGAACGCAAATGTCCAACATGAAATTTTTTGGCAACATTAGGTGAACTGCAAGATAATTGCAAAAGTTTATTTTTTCTGTTCTAAGAACAAGAGTTCTAAAATGAACTAGGTTATAGCTCCATAGTTTAATACAATTGTGGACTACAGCCTTTGGTAATTTAGGGCAAAGATAGTTAAAGATTAGACATTTAGAGCAAAGATAAATTAGATCTCAGAAAGAACCATCCTTAGTGAAATTGATCCTGTGACTCTTTTTTTTTAAAGATAGTAGTCATCTTTTCTTTTTTAAATTTATTTATTTATTTTTGACTGTGTTGGGTCTTCGTTTCTGTGCGAGGGCTTTCTCTAGTTGCGGCAAGCGGGGGCCACCCTTCATCGCGGTGCGCGGGCCTCTCACTATCGCGGCCTCTCTTGTTGCGGAGCACAGGCTCCAGACACGCAGGCTCAGCGGTTGTGGCTCACGGGCCCAGCTGCTATGCGGCATGTGGGATCTTCCCAGACCAGGGCTCGAACCTGTGTCCCCTGCATTGGCAGGCGGATTCTCAACCCCTGCACCACCAGGGAAGCCCAATCCTGTGACTCCTGAGGTAGTCACATAACATACACAGAAGTGGCACACTTAGGAAGCAGATACATTTGAGGACTGATAAAAAGATGAGGAAATTCAGGCATATGTTTTGATACAAACAATGTACATTATTAGAAATTAAGTTTAGCGCACTACTTCTCAATTCTTTAACTTCTTAAAAATTATTGGGGACCCCAAAGAAATTTTGCTTATATGAGCAATATCTATCAATATTTATTGTATCAGAAATTAAAACAAAAATATAGAAGTATTTATATATAAAGCTTCCCAGGATAACCAGAAATAGGATTTACCACTCCAAATTCTCAAGCAACACATTTATTACTCTTGGTGGTTGAGACGTTGTAATCAGTAATTTAACAATAGCAAATGCTTCTAGAGCACACTCACTATCTGACAGGCACAGTGTTGACACACTTTACATGCATTAATTCACTTAATGCTCAGAAGAGCTGTGATGTAAGGTACTCTCATCTTTTATTTGTGATGAGGGACTTGAGATACAAAAAGGAAAAAAGATAATGAAGCAAATTTGGCAATATCTTGAGGACTCTTGAACCTGGGTGATGAGCCTATGGGACTTAACATACCTTTCCTCTATTTTGTGTATGTTTGAAAATTTCATAAGTTTTTCAGTATTAAAAAAAGATATATTAACTAGAACACAGCTGGTTAAAATTGGTAAAGGGACTTCCCACAGTGGTTAAGAAACCGCCTGCCAATGCAGGGGACACGGGTTCGAGCCCTGGTCCAGGAAGACCCCACATGCCGCAGAGCAACTAAGCCCGTGCGCCCCAACTACTGAGCCTGAGCTCTAGAGGCCGCGTGCCACAACTACTGAAGCCGAGGCGCCTACAGCCCGTGCTCCGCAACAAGAGAAGCCACCGCAATGAGAAGCCTGCGCACTGCAACGAAGAGTAGCTCCCACTGGCCGCAACTAGAGAAAGCCCGTGTGCAGCGAAGAAGACCCAATGCACCAGAAATAAAATAAATAAATAAATTTATATTAAAAAAAAAAAAAAGTGGTAAAAACAGAGCTTAATTTTGGTCTGTCTCCAAAGCATTGTTATCAATATTTACCCTTTTAAGGGTATTACAATTTAAAAACTTGATCCTACAGATACCTGTGCACAATTGTGAAGTCATGAAACTATGACGATATTCATTTAATCATTATTTAGAAAGAAAGCAAATGTTCTTCAATAGGGTTAAAACAACCAGGAAACAAGAAAGATATATACAACACTGGTTTTACGAAACTAAACAACAGGACAGTGAAGGACTGTGATCCCTATGAGGAACGTCAGCCAACAGGGTGACCCTTAGGACTGCCTTACTAGCAAATTCGTGAGATGTAGCTAAAGCAGAACAATCTATACCATGAAATGTTTATATGAGAAAAGAAGAAAGGTTTCAAATCAATGACCTAAAGCTCTCCTGTAAGAAACTAGAAAGGGAGGCTCAAACCAAATCCAAAGTAAGCAGAATAAAAGAGAGTAATACAGATGAAGGTTAAAAAAAGAGAAACTGTTATATCTCCTAATCGTAGTGGTGGTAATGAGACCTGGACATCTTTGACAAAACTCATCAAATTACATGTTGAAATATGGTGAACTGTATTGTACTGTATGTAATTATACCTCAATAAAGCTGATTAAAAAAAAAAATCTCCAGACAACAGAATACTATGAAATAATAAAAATAAGCCAGCCCTGGATGTACTGATATTAAAGGAATGTAAGCTACATTGTTTAATGAAAAAAGCAAGGAGAAGAACAGCAAATAATGTGTGTGATCTGTTTACA
Source organism: Eschrichtius robustus (assembly GCF_028021215.1). Taxonomy (NCBI): domain Eukaryota; kingdom Metazoa; phylum Chordata; class Mammalia; order Artiodactyla; family Eschrichtiidae; genus Eschrichtius; species Eschrichtius robustus. The sequence continues at coordinate 70,172,162 of NC_090832.1, read as the reverse complement.
AATGCACAGAATATCTCTAGGTGGGTAACCAAGAAACTGGTATTGGTGAATGCCCATATGGAGAGAACTGGGAAACTAGGTTAGGGAGTACACATCCTTCTCACTGAATACCCTTTTATAATCTTTGAATTTTTAAAAACTAGGTATTTATATTATCTAATAATAAAAAAGCTTTCACATAGCTTTTGCATTGTTTTAAAAAAGTGAGTATAGTTGATTTACATTATATAAGTTCCAGGCATACAACAGTGAATCACAACTTTTAAAGATTATACTCCATTTATAGTTATTATAAAAATGTTGGCTATAGTCCCTGTGCTGTACAATATATCCTTGTAGCTTATTTTATACATAGTAGTTTGTATGTCTACCTCTACCTTGCCCCTCCCTACTTCCCTCTCCCCACTGGTAACCACAAGTTTGTGCTCTATATCTGTGAGTCTGTTACTTTTTTGTTATATTCATTAGTCTATTTTTTAGGTTCCACATATAAATAATAACATACAGTATTTGTCTTTTTCTGTCTGACTTATTTCACTTAGCACAATGTCCTCCAAGTCCATCCATGTTGCTGTAAATGGCAAAATTTCATTCTTTTTTATGGCTGAGTACTATTCCATTGTGTGTGTGTGTGTGTGTGTGTGTCTGCACACACACGTGTGTCTTCTTTATCCAGTCATCTGTTGATAATACTTAGGCTGCTTCCATATCTTGCCTACTGTAAATAACACTGCTATGAACATTGGGGTGCATGTATCTTTTTGAATTAGTGTTTTCATTTTCTTCAGATGTATACCCAGGAGTGATATTGCTGGACCACATGGTAGCTCCATTTTTAGTTTTTTGAGGAACCTCCATACTGTTTTCCACAGTGGCTGCATCAATTTACATTCTCACCAACAGTGCACGAGGTTTCCCTTTTCTCACATTTTTGCCAACATTTGTTATTTGTGGTCTTTTTGATGATACCCATTCTGAGGTGTGAGGTGATATCTCATTGTGGTTTTGATTTGCATTTCTCTGATGATTAGCCATGTTGAGCATCTTATTTTTTGTTTTTTAAATAAATTTATTTGTTTATTTATGGCTGCATTGGGTCTTTGTTGCTGTGCACGGGCTTTCTCTAGTTGCGGCAAGTGGGGGCTACTCCTCATTGCTGTGCACGGGCTTCTCGTTGTGGTGGCTTCTCTTGTTGCAGAGCATGGGCTCTGGGTGCACGGGCTTCAGTAGTTGTGGCTCTCAGGCTCAGTAGCTGTGGCTCACGGGCTCTAGAGCGCAGGCTCAGTAGTTGTGGCGCACGGGCTTAGTTGCTCCGTGGCATGAGGGATCTTCCAGGACCAGGGCTCGAACCCATGTCCCCTAAATTGGCAGGCAGTTCTTAACTGCTGTGCCATCAGGGAAGTCCCCCATGTTGAGCATCTTTTCATGTGCCTGTTGGCCACAGCTTTTGTACTTTTTCTTTAGAATTAGAAGAACTGAGTCTATCTAGGGCTTCACAAAACCTCCCTTGAAATCATCAATTTGCCATTCTCTGGCACCACATTCCTGCTCAGAAGGGAATACAATTACATGGAAAATACAAATTCAATTCCTTTGGCAATCAAAGTAACTACTATGAATACAGTTTGGACACTTTACTGAAAATTAAAAAAAAATTCTTTCATGTAATTTCCTCAATCTTGTAAGAAAAGAGATAATATTACTCTTATTTTCCATACAAGAAAAGAGACTAGAGAGATAAACTGTCCCATCTAAGATGACTGAATCAGTTACTAAGTGAAAACTGGTACCCTGATCTCCTGGACTTCCATATTACCAGAGGTCCTCAAGTTGTTTTGTGAGAACACTTCACACTGGGGAACAGCAGGGAGTGGGGAAGACTGTGTTGATGAAAGAAGAGGAAAGGCTACCACTGCTGGCTGTGCTCCTGCAGATTTGATTGGAACAAAATAGGAAAGGCTGACTCTGCAGAGAGGAGAGAGGCAACAGTAGTTAGCTTCAATTCTTACTCTACCTACCAGGTAGAGCCCAAGCCCAGGGGGGACAGTCATCTACGCTGGCACTTTATCACACTGCTCCTGGATCAGACAAAATATAGGGAAACCAACCATATATCAATATATCAGGGAGGCAGGAAAGGTTAAGGATACAGGATTCAGAATCAGCTCTGTGACTATGAGCAAGTTCCTTGACCTATCATCACCATCATCATCTCAATTTAAGGGGTAAGTTTCTTGAACACAGTGATTCTATCTCTTGCTTTGAGGGGAAAGTTGCCTGGTATATTAAAGAAACTCTGTAGTTAAAGAAATTCTCTCCTCCCACCTCTCTCATTTTCAGGACAAATTCAATAATAATGTTTTCTATCAATTTTTACCCTCTCCTCTACCTGTTTGTCTCTACTTTGAAACCACAATGATAAGCGCCACAGCAACTGGAAAACTTCTAAGGGAGAAAGCAGCTATGGTCCCACAGCAATGCCAGATGGAAAATAACAGAGAGCAAAGATGGCTGCTGGGAAATGGACTTTGTTTTCATCAGCATTCAGATGCTCATTTAAGTTCCAGCCTTCCTTAACTGCTTTAGAAAAAAGTTGAGAGAGGCAAATCTATAAGCAAATAAACTGCCATTCAAAAAGCCTATAGACTACAACTCAAATAGAACATGTTATTTTTAGACATAAGCATAAACAAAAAAGAGCATTATATGGGAAACACAAACTTTGGAGAAAAGCCAAAGAATCAGTGAGTAAGAAAGACTAAGGTCTTGGTATTTTGAGCTTGGCTGGGGAGAAGGGATGGTGAAGGGGAAGTGAACGTTGAGAAGAAGGCATTAAAAGTGAGCACTGGTGGCAACTTTTCATGTTTTCGTGTTTCAAGAAACTTGTGATGGCACTATTTCAAGGGTGAATGGGTAGTAACAGATATTATTCTTCTTTCCTACTGATTTTCCTTTGCTGTTGGTTAGGTAAGAGCAAGGAGTGTACAAGTACTGAAGTACCTCCCCAGAGAAGGGTATGTGTCCTGCATCACTGTAAAGACATGAATGAAAAGAATTAAAGGTGGCTACAAACTCTTTGCCACTCTCCGTTAAGAGGTGTAATCTACTCCCCTGCTCTGAATCAGGGATGATCTCGTGACTTGCTTTGACCAGCTGACAGTGACAGAAGTGATGATGTGCCTGTTACAAAACCAGATATTTTACTATCTTGGAGCCCTGAGCACCTTTGTAAAGAGGTCTGGCTATTCTGCTGGAGAATGCAGAGAGAGAGATGCCTGGCCAGCCCTCAGGTGAGATGCCAGACAAGTAAATGAGCCACCCGGATTTCTAGTCCTAGTATAATGTCTAGATGACCAGAGTTGCATAAGTGACCACAGGCAAGTAAAAGAATCATTAGGCTATGTCCTCCCTGTTTTCCTGGTCTACAGAGTCATGAACGTTAAAGTGGTTGTTGTTTTAAGACACTAATCAGGGGTGTGGCAAACTTTTTCTTAAAGAGCCAGATAGCAAATATTTTAGGCCATCTGGTCTCTATCTCAATTATTCAACTCTGCTGAACTCAACTGCCATTAGAGTATGAAAGTAGCCACTGTGACAATATGTAAATGAATGTGCAAGCCTGTATTCCAATAAAACTTTATTTACAAAAACATGGCAGGCTGGATTTTGCCCATGGGCTAAAGTTTGCCAATCCCTGTATCAAGTTTTGTAGTGGCTTGTTATGCAAGAGATGACTGAAATGATGGCAACTTTCCTTGGGGGATGGCCTTAGTGTAGTTCCTCTTTGGGGTGAGGATGACTGCAGAAGTCCCTCTCTGTTCTTTTGATGCAACAACGTTTACACTAAACTTTAAATATCTTGATTGGAGCACAGCAGTAGCGTAAGATTTATTCATAACATATATCTGCTCTATAAAAAGGTTAGCTTACTCAACAATCAGTCCTTATCATAAACAGATGAGTTTACCCAGTCTTAGAGGGCCTGCTTTTTCTAAGAACATGACTGAGTGGCAGAGACAGTACAAATGTGGAATCCATGAAACCCATTCACCTCTGATTACTCCAGGTACTAATCATAACTAAGTTTAACTAAGTTATCATCATAAATTATAATAATGAGTTAGAAAACTTGAAATATTTGCCATGTCAATTTTTAAAAATCTTCCACAAAAACATATACTTAAGACAAAGGCTCTAGAAAGTTCTATCTTTCTAAGTGGGAAAGCAGCTCATCGAAGCTCTTCCTTGGCTTTTAGGAAGGCAAATACAATATCTCTAATAATGTTCAAGAGCTGTCATCCTGTCAGCTGTACCCTGAAAGTGATCCCTTTTCTATTTTGGTTACCTAAAAACAATTCATAGATTAGATGGTTTTATTGATGGCATATAAGAAAGTTATCATGAAGACTATTTAGAGGCACATTAAAATGTCAGGCTATTTCTCTGGTAATTTTAAATAATACGCATTACATGTAATGGACCTTGTGATGTTGGATTTGAACTGGTAACATCAGTAAAAATTGAGTTCCAGTAGTAATAAGCACTCCTACAGCCCAGAACTTGGCTTCTAAATACCTTCCTCACAAAAAGGAACCAGGACTTCTTGGGGGAAATGGACAATTCCAGGTCTGAGTAAGATTGGAACATCTTATGCCAAAAAGAAACGTACAGCAAGGCTTAAGGGGACATGCAAAGAGAATAAAGGAGCCTAATCTGGGATAATTTGAGTATAAAAACCAGTAATTTAAAAACAATCTTTTCCATGATCCAGCAATCCCACTTCTGGGTATATATCTAAAGGAAACAAATTATCTTGAAGAGAAATCTGTACTCTCATGTTCACTGCAGCATTATTCACAATAGCCAAGGTATGGAAACAACCTAGGTGTCCATCAGTAGATGAATGGATAAAGAAAATGTGGTATGTGTACACAATGGAATATTATTCAGCCTTAAAAATGAAGGAAATTCTGTCATTTGCAACAACATGGATGAAACTGTAGGGCATTATGCTAAGTAAAATGAGCCAGACAGAGAAAGACAAATACTGCATGGTATCACTTATATGTGGGATCTAAAGACTAAAAAGTCAAACTCCCAGAAACAGAGACTGGAGAAGTGGTTTTCAGGGGCTGGAGGCTGGGGGAAGTAGGGAGAGGTTGGTAAAAGGGTACAAACTTTCAGCTATAAGACAAGTAAGTTCTGAGGACCTAATGTATAACATGTTGACTATGGTTGATAACACTGTATTGTATAACTGAAATTTGCTAAGCGAGTAGAACAAATGTTCTCACACACATACACAAAAAAAGAAAATATGTGAGGTGACAGATATATTTACTGATTCAAAGGGGGAAATCCTCTCACAATGTACACATATATCAAATCATCATGCTGTACACTTTATCTTACAATTTTATTTGTCAATTCTGCCTCAATAAAGCTAAAAATATATATACATATATTACAAACACAACAAAGCTTGTTCTCTGATAATCACATTACTCTGAAATTCTTAATATGATAGTAACCATTATCTGTGCTTTAGGAGTCTACTAAAAGGAAGAACTAGATCTTCCAAAAAAAAAAAAAAACAAACCACAAAATGGTTAATACATAATTATAAAAGAAAAACATAATAATCACTAGGTACTTTGATTAAAGTCCAAAATTTTTATTCATGGTTCAATGATCAACTCACTGTGATTTTAAGGAAATAATATAATCTAACTGATTTTTAATTTTTCCATGTGTAATTCTGTGAGATACCAGATGATAACAGTAAAATACTCATCTGCCCAGCCAGTTGATTAACCAACACGTATGATGGGTAGGCACTCACCTGAATTCAACCACGATCTTCTTCTGGGGAAGGCCAGAAAACAGTTCACTTTTTAATCCATATTTTGAGCCATCTTCAATCACTTCTTGTAGTACTGTCTGAAAAGTAAAAGGTATGGGATTTAATGAAGAAAAAATTTGCAATTTTCTTAATTACTTTGTTACTGAGAACTAACTATTGCTAATTTGCTCATTCTGATTTATGGAACTGAGAATTTTATAGTATTGTTAGCAGTACCACCTTCTTCTATCGCTAATGCTAGTCAGAGCAGTCATAACACAGGTTAACATCTACGGGGCCTCTGTGCCCTTTTATACATCATGTCTATTCATCCTTATAGTAGCCAATGATGTAGATACTTTACAGATGAAGAAACTGAAGTTTAGAGAGGTAATTGCCAAAAGTCCCACAGCAAATAGAAACAACAAAACCAGAAGCAGCATCTAATATTTATCAAATGCATATTACGTGCCAGGCACTGTACTAAACATTTTATATGTATTATATGTATTAATTCTCACAACAACCCTAAGAGATGAGTATATTTTTACAAACGAGGAAACAGTAGCTCAGACTGGTTAAGTAACTTTCCCAAGGTCATACTGCAAAAACTTTGCTCACTCCACAGCTTATGTGTTAACTCTGCATGGTGCTGCTACTTTTGTGATACTAATGATCACAGTAATGGTAGAAAATAAATAAAAAATTATAATTTAAGTTCCTCTTGGCTACATAAGTAAAAAACAAGCAGATATCACAGAAACTGCCAAAACATATTCCAGGTTAATTTTTAGTTATTAACATAGAATTACTGTATGGTTCACAAAATTCGTACTTTATTTTTTGCTAACAGTGATGATGCATTTATTCATGTATTTACTTTTTACTGTAGGATTTTGAAATTACTGATAGATTTTTATTTACTCATACTGATTTTTGCTTCACACACAGTATTTGAAGTCCTAAAAATGTAGTTTATGATATGAAGAATTCTACTATCATAAGAGCTGGTTAAGACAGTCACTTTGGGACTTCCCTGGTGGCGCAGTGGTTAAGAATCCACCTGCCAGTTCAGGGGACATGGGTTTGATCCCTGGTCCAGGAAGATCCCACATACTGCGGAGCAACTAAGCCCGTGCGCCACAACTACTGAGCCCGTGCGCCTGGAGCCCATGCTCCGCAACAAGAGAAGCCACTACAATGAGAAGCTCACGCACTGCAACAACGCAACTAGAGAAAGCCTGCATACAGCAACGAAGACCCAACGCAACCAAATACATAAATAAATAATTAAAAAAAAAAAAAGACAGTCACTTAATGGAAAGGGCAGAGAAGGTAGTAGGAGGCAACAAAGCAACACTTTTAAGAAGCATCTATAGAGTGCCAGGCTCAAGTCTAGATGCTTCTTTCTTATCTTTAAGCCTCACAACCTTAAAATGGGCAAAACTTCCCATTTAACAGACGCAAGAACTAAGTGTGTATTTGCCCAAGGACAAAGAGAAAATAATATTCTCTTCACTGACACTGTGCATTAGGACATAAAGAGAAAGGACTAATATACAGACATTAAGTACAATAGTGCCTGTCCTATATGACGGACTCATTAAATGTTTGTTACTCCAAGAACATGGGTCACAAGAAGATTGCAAGTGGGAAGGTAAATGTAAGTGAGAGGCAATTCATACTCAGATTATTCAAAGGTTAAGGCCTACCCATCCTTTTGACTTTCTATCCCTTTTTATGTTACAGATGGTAGACTCCACAAAAGGTAATAGCAGTAAGTTAGAATTCTCTTTAACAAATGACCCTTGGTTCATTGATTTCGCTGGCATAAACAAAAAAAGGCAACTTTAATAAAAGACTATCTTACATGCTCCACTTCCAAACCATTCACTGACAATTCGACCTACCTGCTAACTAGCTAGCTTTTTTCTCTACCATTTCACTGCAAGTGCTCTCAAAATCAGTATTCTAAATGCCAAACCCAATTGAACACTTAAATTGTATTTAATACATTATTTTTATGAATACATTCTTTTCATAAAATTAAAAAATTAAACAAATTAAGATAAGGCTAAAGTCTAGAGTCCCTTTTGTTCATCTTCCCTAATCCTGGTCCCTTCCTGCTTTCCCCCGGAGTAACTACTTTTCAAGCATCATTTTAGCTGATTACTACTCCCTTCTCCTTGCAACTACCCTGCTTCCTTGGTTGTAGTGACATCATTCTACTGAATTTTGCTTTCCTTTATTTCCTTTGCAGACCCGTCTTCCACTGCCTGCCCCCACTCCCTACCCTGTGCTCCTTTCTTGCTTCTAGCTCCTTACTTTAGGCTTCTCCTAGGTGTAAAGTACTAAGACTTTACTACTTACCTACCAGAATCTTGTGCTAGAATGATATAGTCAACTCAGGATTGAACATCTCTCTCAGGCACTTCAAACAGAATATACTCCTCTTCCTTCAACGTTCTTCACTTCCACGAATTTCACTCTGAACCCCCCAGCTAACCAAGTCAGAAACCTAGGAGGAGTTCCTAAGATCTACCCTTTTCCCTCAACCTCCAGAACCAATCACCTGTTACTCACTGAGACCTGCTCATGCTATCTCCTAAATATTATAATTTTCCCCTCTGCCCTGGTTTAGACCGTCACCATCTGTCAGCTACACCACTACGAAAACAACTACAACAAAACAATAGCACCTATCTTCTTATACAATATACATATTTAATCAGGTCTATGTTCTGTTTAAAGCCTTCAATGACTCCCTACCACTTAAGAGATTTTATCAGTTTCTGGTTTTTTACTTTACATGCATATCATTTTTACTTTTAATTTCGAGGAAATTGATTTGTTGAAAGGCACTTTGTAATATCCATAAAAATCACAAGTTAGAAGTGTTAGTTTTTTTTGATGATATATAACTATTAAAATGAAATAAATTTCATAAGTGTAAGAAATACCAAAAAATCATGTGTGCCACCTGTAGTACACATAACACACCACGGAAAATAATGACAGAGGAAAGAGCTGAAACTCTTAGCATGTAAGGACCTTCATACTGTGTAATTTCATATCCTCCCCCATGCCATCCTATGTGCAAATCATACTCAATCACCTCCTGATTTCCAGACAATGCCATGTTTTTGACTGTACTCTGTCCCAAACTGTCCCCTCTGCCTGGAATGTCTGCCCTTGTATCTCCCAAGTATATTCTTTATCTTCATCCCAATTCAAGGTTACCTCCTGTCTCCTTGAGATAGATTTACTATGAGGGAGTGGGGAAAAAAAAATTTACGTATATCTTTCTTTACACTAGGATTGCATCTTATACATGCCCTCATTATATAATTCGTCCCACTGTCTACCCATCACACATTACACTGTGATATTTTTTATGCTTTGCTTTTTTAGATCATAAGCTCCTTGAGGACAAGATACATGCCATTTTGTCTTTAGATTTCAGTAATACAGTCCCTGGCAAATAATAAGAAGGAAGTTTATTGAATTAGTGGGCACAAAGAAGAATGTCAGTGAGCTAGTAAAGTTCTCTGATATTTTAATAGAGTAAGTTAGAGGCCCATCTATTCACCAGTATGTATGTTTAAAGGTAAGCGGTACTCAGTAATGTAAATGTAGGTACATAAAGAATGTATAACCAGAAATTAAATCTTTCAAAGGTTTCACTTTTTGGAATGCTTTAGCAAATTAACGAACATTCCAATTGGCAGGTGCTTTCTGTTTATCCACCACCATTATATTTTCTGTGGATGATTTTGTCATTTTATCTAATTCTTTATTGGTCAATATATATATTTTTAATTTATTTTATATATTTATCTTTGGCTGCGTTGGGTCTTCATTGCTGTGCGTGGGCTTTCTCTAGTTGCGGCGAGCGGGGGCTACTCTTTGTTGTGGTGCACGGGCTTCTCATTGCGGTAGCTTCTCTTATTGCGGAGCACAGGCTCTAGGTCATGTGGGCTTCAGTAGTTGCAGGACACAGGCTCAGTAGTTGTGGCTCACAGGCTCTAGAGCATAGGCTCAGTAGTTGTGGTGCATGGGCTTAGCTGCTCCACGGCATGTGGGATCTTCTGGGACCAGGGCTCGAACCCGTGTCCCCTGCATTGGCAGGCGGATTCTTAACTACTGCACCACCAGGGAAGTCCCTGGTCAGCATTTCTTGACGGCTCTCAAAAGAACTTCTAAGGAAGCTACCACTACTTGATTGGTCAGTTCCTTAGTCAATAGTTGAAAAGTGCTTAATCATTCATTCCTTCCATGTGTTCAGCTAATTGGCACTACCCATGACTTGAATGCATCCACTGCCTATTGACATAAACTCAATTAGTGAAATAATGAGCAGAGTTAGAGCCACTTAAATCAGTCTCTCTCTTTCTTTTTTTCCCCTTAAGTTTTGGTAGAGCATGCACAGTTGAATTTGGCAAATAAAAATGAATGTGTGCATGCGAAATAAAAAATTGTATTATCCACTGTGTATTTCTAATGCACACCTAAAAAACAGGATTTTGTTTGCCTTTTTCCTATTTGGTTAAACTCATATATTCTCTTTTTTTTCTCCCCATAAACTGAATTAACTATTATTCAAAGTTAGTTTCTCCTGAAAGTCATCTATAGACTACTCCAGGTAGAAGTTTGGTACCAAAGTGACAGTTCTTCACAATGATAAGTTCTTCTAGCTTTGAAAAATGTATTATCCAGTCTCAGATATTGGGCAGTTCCTACTACATTTAATTTCACATTTTAGCCTCCTACCTTTGATGATGATTTATATGAAGACATTATAAGCTATTATTAGTGAACCAAACCTAAGCTAACATTTAATCATCTCTGGTGCTGCCAGTGCTCGTAATTCAACTGCAATGCATGAACAGATATATTTTATGCAAGGCTAAGTTTGTACATGTGGAAACAACGATAAATTCATAATTCTCTGCTTGAGGAGTAAGTTTTGGACATAGATCATTGGCTCCATGTGAATCTCAGTAACTTTAACATGGAAAAAAAAAGTTTTATAATGGTCCTAAGAATGGTTGAATTTTCTTGATAGGATCTGAAAACTTCAGACATGCAAATGAACATTGTTTAAGGCCTGAAAATAATGGAGCCAGGTGTAGAAGAAATTAGGCTTTGAGCAGATAAGAATTATTATTAAAAAATTATAACACAGGTACATTCAATACTCCTTTTTTCAGACTATGGGTGTTCACTGCTCTAGGATGTATCTTTACTGTGACACTGAGCAGGCTACTGTAAGCAATCTGCTTGTTCCTTTAAAGAAAGTCACACTAATATCCAGATCCTCAAAGCTACAAGGAAGGGAGGGTTTCCATGTGAGAAACAGTAGCTGGACCTCAAAGCCCTAACTCTTTCCCTCCGTTGTCAATTGAGAAGGACTTGGGAATATATTTAATAAGTGAGCTAGTGGGCATCCTTAAACAGATAAAATCGCCTAGTTAATTAATTGTAATAAAGCATGAAAATTCATGGCCATTGAAAATTTAAATTATTAACTATGCCTTGCCTCGAAATATAAACTATATTTCTTTCAGCTAAGCTGGCTGTAAAGGCAAACTCCATCTACTGTAGCACATTTTCCCATAGTAAAATTGCCTATCAAATGGCCTAAAGTTTGGAAGGCATGTTGGCAAGTTCCATTTCTCCTTCCATAAACACTGAGGCAGCAACTGGAAGAAAGAGTCACTTATTTAAAAATGGTACATTAGATTCACTGGTTTGCTAAGTTGACACGAAATGTTATCAAGAGCCCAACAAGTTGTAGACACTTTTTAAAAAGCTCAAAACAAATTTTTCTTGTCCTTGTGACGGATTTTGGTTTAACAAGTTTGTCTTGAAGTAACAGTGAAAAAAAGGTAAAAGAAAAAAGTTCAAAGATCTAGAGACAAGCATGAAACACTAACTCTCCTTCAGAAGAATTATAGGGCTGATGGGTAAATGTCTGTAAACTATATAACCTTGGGAAGAAACTATATTATTAGAAATTTTGGTTTTAGTTATTTTCAATCCAAGACCATAGCATATACTAAGTCTGACCAATCCAACAATGGTGTGTATTTCTTTTTTTAAATTAATAGACCAAACCATGCATTATGATAAATTTTAAAGTTCAATTGAGATAAAACTCAACAAACGGTCTCACATCCAGGATGACTTGTCCTCCATGGGCTCACTCAAGGGAGACCCAATTCCTCTATGAGGTTTCCCCAACTCCCTCAGGTCATCCAGATTTTACCATCTCTGATGTTTCTAATGCTTATTGTATCAATCACTTTTTTAAAAAAATTTTGTTTTATTAAGAGAACTGTCTTATGGTTTCTCTTATATAAATTTTATGCTTCCAACAGATTATAGGCTACCAGAGAGTGAAACCAGCAGTACCTTTCTTGTATTCAATATGGAGTCCATTAATTCATTTAACCATAGTTATCTCGCACCTACTGCATGCCTGGCACTGCGATAGGAACCGGGGATGTGAGAAAAACAGATGCTATAAGCCCCAGTGGAAATTAGAGTTTAAAGAGCAATAGGCATTAATCAAATTGGGAATTCCCTGGCGGTCCAGTGGTTAGAGTTCTGCACTTCCACTGCAGGGGGCACAGGTTCGATCCTTGGTCAGGGAATTAAGATCCTGCTTGCTGCGTGGCACAGTCAGAAAAAAAAAAAAAAAAAAAAAAAAGAATAAATAAAATAAATAAAAAATTAATTAAAAAATAAAGTTATAGAAAAAAGATGTAAAATAGCAACTACAATAAGTTTTGCAAAGGAGACATATACAGTGTTATGAGCGTATATGAATGAAGGGGTAAGAAAGGCACTGCTAGGGAACATCAAGATCTGTAGGATAAGCAGATTTAACTCGGGGTGGCACTCCAGGCAGAGGGATCAGAATGTGCAAAGATTCTGAGGCAAGAGGAGGCACAATAAGTTTTAAGAACTGGAGGGAAACCACTGTAGCTGAAGCAGAGGGAATGAGTGAAGGTGCAACAGCTGCAACATAACCCATTCTTACCTTTGTTAATAGTTCTCTGTTTATTTTGAAATTTACAGTCCCTGGACCAGTGCTGATTTCACTCACCACCGTGTCACATTTTAGCTGAAAAGATAACAAATCAAGTAAAACAGGCATGTTATGAAATAGGCTTAATGAGCTTTGTAGTTCTAACCCTATCGGATTGGCTCCCAAGGGCAGCAGGTGGGTCCTCTCTCACAGTCATCGTGTCTGGACCTCGGCCTTAGCCCGTCTCCCCAGTTCCATCATTCTGTTTGCATTTACACGTTTTCTTCTTTTCCAGGCTAGAATGCCACTCTCTATTCAAAATCTCTCTCTTCCTCTTTCCCATTCTCTCACTTCAAATTCTCTTTCTAACGTGGAAAAAAGGGAGCATCACTTTACCCCCACCCTATGTACCCTGACCTGCAATGAATTCTTTTAATTTCATCCGCCTTGCATGAGAGTGACAGAACATGACATTCTGTCAAGGCATCCGCTAGAACAACTCACACCCACACATAAAATGTAAATAATTTAAATGCTCGGTCTTCAATGGATACGCTTTACATTTTTAACCAACTAGATGTTCAAAGCACCCGAGATACCCATGAATCTTGAAGAAATACCTGCTGTCACTGAGGAGCCACTAGCCTTTACTTCTGAGAACTCACAGGAGGAGGAGGAAATAAATCTTATAATTAGGATAATTTTATTCCTGGTATACTTCCTGATAAAAATCTGGGGTAATTTCTGTGGTCAAATAAACATTTACTTAGCTACCAAAGCTCCTTTATCATAGTCATTCTTTAAACATTTTTTTCTATGAAAGTAACTTTCATTGTTTGGACTCTTCAGTGTGCCCATGCCCTCCTCTGTGTCACATGTAATAACCTTATTTTTAAAAAAAACTTCCCCCCAAACCTGCTTTTCTAAAGGTATTACACTAACAATTTAGACGTGGTCATTCACCACAATCCTTTCAATTCCTCTTTTAGATACGGAACCCATCAGAGAAATTAGAAATGGAAGAGGTTTGTTAAATCACCTAACCACTTCTTCTCCGCAATCATGATTCCATTTACATCTAATCATTTCTTCTCATGTTTTAACGTTCATCTTCCCAGAAACTTATTTTAAAAATTGCAACCCACTGCTCTAATTTATCAAGCTTGTTCTACTAAATTCAGAAGTCCATCCAGCTTCAATCTGTAAATTTAATTAACACTTCAGTCTTCCTGTAAGTAGTTAATCAAAAAATTGAATAATGTCAGCTCAAGAGGAATGTTTTATACCTAATTTCATAAACCATCTTAACCTTACAGTATGCAGCTAAAATAAATTTAAATTATACTTTTCAAGGTGCCTTGAACAAAAATGCTATTAAATTCATTATTATGGCTGAGACAGCCTGCAGAGATAGCTTGTAGAGTAGTTTCTTCTTTGAAATACTACATTTATTATAATGTCAAAAAGAGATAATAGTGCTAAAGTACCTTCTCTGCCAGTCTCATGGCTTGAAGTTGAATATCTGGTCTTGAATGGCCATTGTTGTGTTCCAATAGAGAATCCACAGAAAGCTGAAAGTCAGCTACTTCTCTAAAGACAGACATTGAAACAGGAAAAGGCTGTTACCTTAAAAACATTACTAGTGTAACAAACAAACAAATGAAAAAGACTAATTAGTCTGTGTTCTCTACATTGACACAATTTTATCAGAAGGAATTACACTTTCAAAATATAAAGCAATCAGAAATATCATCACCTTGTATTGATTTAGAACTTTATCTTGCATCACCTTACAAAACTCTTCCTCTTCCATTACCTAGTTGTAGCTTTATGGTATCTCTGTGGGAGAGGCAGAGCAACCACCTTATTTGATAGATGTGAAAAATGACGTCCGGCAAGTTCAATGTCTCCCCTAAAAATCCGCCTGCAACTAATAAGCAGACTCAGTAAAAAGCGCAAGTCTCTTGACTGCTTCTATCAGTACAAATCTTCTTCCACTATTCCACATGCTTCCTTCATTCAAGTCCCTTCATTGACCTTCAAGTGACCAAAGCACAATTTTTAAAAAATGTTGTAATCTGAGTTTCAACATGAGAGGAAGAATATTCTTCTTAACACTGAGTAGTTCCTTAAGGAGATAGACAGTGCTGTTCTTTTCATTGGGCTGGTGATGAAACAATGCAAAAACCAAGAAACCAAGAAAGAAACACAAAGCAACCGATTAGTGAAAACAATCATTTGCTTCAGAAGAGCAGTTATCTCTAGGAAAGGATGGTAGGGAGTGGAATCAAAGAAGTATATACAGGTGGCTTCAATGGTATCTGTAATGTTTGATTTCTGAAAACAAAAATTTGGAAAAAAATTAAGACCTGACATTCAAAAGTGAGCATGAGTGTTCATTGTATTATTCGCTATAAATTTTCTGTAGCTTGAAATCTTCTAGGTGTAAAAATAATTTTAATTAATATACAAACATCCACATAATTACCAACACTGAACATCCTCTGATGTTTAATAATGAAGTAGAGAATGAGACTTTATGGGCAGGATAAGTGGGTTGAACCATTATCTGTCTAGCCCATCTGTAATGCAAAATAGAAGAGCACAAATCACTTCCTTCTTACCACTCTTGAAATTCAGGCACATGTCTAAAAAATTCTGTGTGGCTTCTGATCACATTAAAGAATCTAGTCAATAATGACCATTAAGAATTTTCCTGAGCCTTGAGAAGTGACCAGGGCAGCAGAGTAGGAAGACCCTGAGCTTCCTTCCTTCCACATGCACACCAAAATTGCAGCGATTTACAGAGCAACTATCCATGAAATCCACCTGAAGACTAGGAGAAATTATCTCCTACTGCTAAGGAAGGAACCACAATGAGACTAGTAAGAGGGGCAGAGATGTGGTAGAGTCAAGACCCACAAACGGGAGGATAATTACAATTACGGAGGTTTTCTCCAAGGAGCAAAGCCCCACACTGGGCTCCCCAGCCTGGGGGTCTACACTGGGAAGATGAGCCTGTAGCATGTTGGTTTTGAAAGCCGGTGGGGCTTACTTTCAGGAGAGCCAGAGGACTGTGGGAAATATAAACTCCACTCTTAAAGGGTGCACAAAAAATTTCACAAGCTCTAAGACCAGGGCAAAAGCATAACTCGAAAGGAGCATGGGTCAGACCCACTTGCAGGTCTTGGAGAGCCTCCCAAAGAGCAGGAGGCAAATGGAGCTCACCCGGGGGACAGAGACGCTGACAGCAGCCAATTTAGGGAGCTCATCCCATGAGGACACTGGTGCAGGTATGCGCCATTTTGAAACCCTCCCTCTAGCTTATCAGTGCTGGGACCCAGCTTCATGCACCAGCCAGTCCTCACCACCCCTGGGATACCCCAGGCAGGGACCTGGCCCCACCCAGCAGTGGGCTGACACTAGCCCAGGGATCCCCAAGCTGCCAGAGGTGGTCATAGGACCCTCTTTACCCACTGGGGTGGACACCAGCCCTGGGACTCCCTAGGCCCTGCAGCAAGAGACACAGCTTCGCCCACTAGTGGGCCAGCATTAAGACTCTGGATCCACTGGGACACATCCCCACCCAACAGAACGCTGACATCACCTCCAGGATAGCTTGGGCACCTCAGCCAGCCATGTCAGGATATGACCACACTCACCAGTGGGCCATCACCAGCCCTGTCAAGAATCGACCCTGCCCACCAGGAGGCCACCACCAGCCCCGGGACCACCCAACGCCATGGCCCTATCCATCAGCAAGCTAACACTAGCTCTGGGACTCTGAGCCCTGCAGCCAGCCACCCCAGGACGTAGCTCCCCACCAGAGGGCCAGCACTAGCCCCAGGACCCCCTGCAGCTCTGTAGCCAGTCGCCTTCTGAACCAGCCCTGCCCACCTGCTGGCCTGCACCAGGCCCTGGACTCCCCTGGCAACACAGCCAGCCACACCAGGACCCAGCCCTCCTGACCAGCCTGTCAGCACCAATAATTGGACACATCAGGCCAAGCAGCTAGCTGGGCAGGGACACAGCCCCACCAGCTGAAGGTCAGATGTTTCAGGATCTCCAGAGCTGCCAGCTGCCCTGGGACTTGGCCCTGCCCACCAGTGAGCAGGCACTAGCCCTGGAACCTACTGGGCCTTGGCCCAGCCCCAGTGGGCTGACACTGACACTGGGACCACTAGGGCCTCGCAGCTACAGATGCCAGGACCTGGCTCTGCCCACCAATGGGCCAGCACTAGCCCTAGGACCCATTGGGGCTCCGTAGCCAGTTGTCTAGCGACCGGGTCCTAGCCATCTATTGGTTGGTACCAGGACCAGGACTCCCCTGGCCATGAACTCCACTGCACCAGGATCTGGCCCCACCTATCAGTGACTGGCAGCCTTCACACAAGGCAGGGCCTGGCAACCCACTGTCCTACCCACAAAAGAGCCAGGCCTACTTGCATGCCCACAGTAGTCAGCCTGCCACAACAGAAAGACCCAAAAAGCCCACATAGGGGACACCTCTAAAGCATATGACTCTAGTGACCAGAGGGGAGCGTGCTGCTAGGACCCATATGAAGTTTTCTACATAAGGTCACTTGTCTAGAATAGGAAATGTAACCAACCTACCAAATACATAGAAATAAAAACATAATTAGACAAAATGAGGTCTCAGAGAAATACATTCCAAATGAAGTAACAAGATAAAACCCCAGAAGAAGAATTGAGTTAAGTGGCGATAAGCAATCTACCCAATAAAGAGTTTAAGGTAATGATCACAAAGATGCTTGGGAGAATGGATGAACAGAGGGAGAAGTTTTAAACAAATAGAAGATATAAAGTAGAATCAAACAGAGCTAAAGCATACAACAACTGAAATAAAAATACACTACAAGAAATTAATAGGAGATTAGATGATACAGAGGACGGATCAGTGAATTGGAAGAGCAGTGGAAATTACTACTCTGTGGGCTGAAAAGGAGGGAGTGGATGATATATTTACAGCAACAAAACGGAAAAAAAACCCTACAACCAAGAATACTGTATCTAACAAGGTTTTTATTCAGATTTGAAGGAGAGATCAAAAGTTTTACAGACAAGCAAAAGCTAAGAGTTCAGCACCATGAAACTAGCTTTAAAAGAAATGTTAATGGGATGGAAGAATATTGTTAAAATGACCATACTACCCAAGGCAATCTACAGATTCAATGCAATCCTTATCAAAATATCAATGGCATTTTCCATAGAAAAAGAATAATTCTAAAACTTGTATGGAAACACAAAAGACCCAGAATAGCCAAAATAATCTTAAGAACAACAAAGCTGAAGTATAACACTCCCTGATTTCAAACTATGCTACAAATCTACAGTAATCAAAACAGTATAGTACTGGCACAAAAACAGACATATAGGGACTCCCCTGGTGGCGCAATGGTTAAGAATCCACCTGCCAGTGCAGGGGACACGGGTTCAAGCCCTGGTCGGGGAAGATCCCACATGCTGTGGAGCAACTAAGCCTGTGCACCACAACTACTGAGCCTGTGCTCTAGAGCCTGCGAGCCACAACTACTGAAGCCCATGTGCCTAGAGCCCATGCTCCGCAACAAGAGAAGCCACCGCAATGAGAAGCCTGTGCACCACAACGAAGAGTAGCCCCCACTCGCCGCAACCAGAGAAAGCACGTGCAGCAACGAAGACCCAACGCAGCCAAAAATAAATAAATAAATAAAAAAACAAAAAAACCAGACATATAGATCAATGGAACAGAATAGAGAGCCCAGAAATAAACCAACATTTATATGGGCAACTCATCTACAACAAAGGAGGAAAGAATATACAATCGAGAAAAGACAGCCTCTTCAATAAATGGTGCTGGGAAACTGGACATTTACATGCAAAAGAATCAAACTGTACTACTCTCTCACACCATGCACAAAAAAGAAATTCAAAATGGATTAAGGACTTAAACGTAAGACCTGAAACAATAAAACCTGTAGAGGAAAACATAGGCAGTACATTCTTTGACACTGGTCTTAATAATATTTCTTTTGCATATGTCTCCTCAGGCAAGGAAGGCAAAGCAAAAATAAACCAATGGGACCTAATCAATCTAAAAAGCTATTGCACAGCAAAGGAAACTATCACCAAAATGCAAATCACCTACTGAATGGGAGAAGATATTTGCAAACAATATATCCAACAATGGGTCAATATCCAAAATATACAAAGAAATCATACAACTCAACATCAAATAAACAAACAACCCAATTAAAAAATGGGCAGGGTTCCAGGATTGACATTTTTCCAAAGAAGACATACAGATGGCCAACAGGCACATGAAAAGTTGCTCAACATCACTAACCCTCAGGCAAATGCAGATCAAAATCACAATGAGGTATCATTCCTACCTGTCAGAATTGCTATTACCAAAAAGACAACAAATAATAAGTGGTGGCAAGGATGTGGAGAAAATGGAACCCTTATGCACTGTTGCTGGGAATGTAAATTGGTGCTGCTACTATGTAAAATAGTATGCAGATTCCTCAAAAAATTAAAACTAAGCTACTAAGCTACAGTCTATGAATTCCAAGTCTGGGTATTTATCCAAAGAAAATGAAAACACTAATTTGAAAAGATATGTATACCCCTATGTTCACTGCAGCATTATTTACTATAGCCAAGATACGGAAGGAACTTCAGTGCCCATCAACAGATGAGCAAATAAAGAAGATGTGGTATGTGTGTGTGTGTGCACACACACACGCACCACACACTGGAATATTATTCAGCCATAAAAAGAATGCAATCTTGCCATTTGCAGCAACATGGATGGACCTAGATGGTATTCTACTAAGTGAAATAAGTCAGACAGAGAAAGACAAATACTATATGATTTCACTTAATTGCAGACTCTAAAAAACAAAACAGATGAACAAACATAACCAAACAGAAACAGAATCATAGATACAGAGAACAAACAGGTGGTTGCCAGAGGGGAAGGGTGTAGGGGGAAGAGAGAAATAGGTGAGGAAGATTAAAAGGTACAAACTTTCAGTTACAAAATAAATCAGTCACAGGTATGAAATGTACAGTGTGGGGAATACAGTCAATAATTCCGCAATGCCGTTGCATGGTGACCAATGACAACTAGACTTAACATGATCATTTTGAAATGTACAGAAATCACTATGTTGTAGAATATGAACAGTGTTGTAGGTCAATTATACTTCAAAAACAAACAAACAAGCAAACAAACTAACAGACTCCTAGAAAAAGAGATCAGATTTGTGGCTACCACAGGTGGGGGTTAGGGGAAGGGGGAATTAGATGAAGGTAGTCAAAAGGTACAAACTTCCAGTTATAAGATAAATAAGTACTAGGGATATAATGTACAACATGACAAAGATAATTAACACTTGTATGTTAAGAGAGTAAATCCTGAGAGTTTTTATCACAAGGAAAAAAATTTTTTTCTCTACTTCTTTAATGTTGTCTATAGGGGATGATGGATGTTCACTAAACTTACTGCGGTCATCATTTCATGACAATATGTACGCCAAATCACTATGCTGTACATCTTAAACTCATACAGTGCTGTATGTCAATCATATCTCAATAAAACTGGGGGGGGGGGGGAAGGATTCTCCTGCGCCTTAATCCATTATCCAGAAGCCTAGTGTGGATTACACTTATCAACCCAAACTCATCTACTGACATTTGAGGTGTAACCAAAGACCCAAATTCAACTATTAATCAGTGTCTGTGTGCTCTTGGGCATGTTGCTTAATTTCTTTTGTAGCACAGTAAAATGGTGATGGTAATGGCGCCTACTTAAGTTCTGGTAAAATAATCCTAGTTCTGATGTTAAATAAAAATGTTAATACAGTACCAAGCCATGGGGAATTATTCTGTCTGTAGTTCTTCACTTACTGGATTGGTTGGCAAACCATTCTGTTTCTTTTCTAAGACTATTCTCTAATGATTACATAACAATTTAATTTTCTAAAGATTAACTTTAATTGTGGAAACTCATATAAGGTTTGAATATATTTATTCTTACCAAAGAACTCTGTTTAGTCAAGTATTTGTGCCAAAAATGTGGGAAACTGAAGAAATTAGTCTAACAAAATGGGAATAACACAAAGATTTTAAAAAATAAAAACCATATAAAGTTAAAATAAGAGCTATAACAGCAATATTAATTGAAAATAAAGATTTGAATGTACCAAAGATTAAATAATGATTTGACATATAGCTAAGATGCTTTCTTTTTTTTGAAATTGAAGTATAGTTGATTTACAATGTTGTGTTAATTTTTGCTGTACAGCAAATTGATTTTGTTACACATACATACATATATACATACATTCTTTCTGATATTCTTTTCCACTATGGTTTATCTCAGGATATTGAATATACTTCCCTGTGTGGGATACTTTATAAAAGGTTTAATATGACCATAAACCTACAGGATGGCTCTCAAACATCCAGGAAAACCCAAACGGGTCACATGATTTTCTACAGATGGTTTAAAAAGTTAAGAGTACGAAGTATCCAAAATTTTATTTGAGACATAAATAATAAACTAATTCAATTTAAAAATTCTCAATAAAATCAAATATTTTCAAGTAGTTCAGTGGTATAAGGACAAATTTTAAAAATCATCCTTTTAGGCCAATAATAATGATTAACACCAATTTATTAAACTAAGAATATTTAAAACACAAATTCTGAATTCGGTGCTGGGTTATTTGCTAGTATGAAAGGACCCATAGAGAAGTAAACGCTTCAGGGAGGTGAGGGTAATCAACCAGACTTGATCCCAGTGTTCCCTTTTGGGAGATTTTAATTATACACCCACCAGAAACTTTTGCTTTGTCTATTTAGTGAAGTAATTTTTTAAAAATTGAAGTACTGTATAGTTGATTTACAATATTGTGTTAGTTGCAGGTGTGCAGCAAAGTGATTCAGTTACACACACACACACACACAAATGTGTGTGTGTGTATATATATTCTTTTTCAGATTCTTTTCCACTATAGGTTATTACAAGATATTGAATATAGTTCCCGGTGCTATACAGTAAGTCCTTGTTGTTATCTATTTTATATATAGTAGTGTGTATCTGTTGATCCCAAACTCCTAATTTATCCCTCCCTCCCCCGCTTCCCCTTTGGTAATCATAAGCTTGTTTTCTGTGTCTGTGAGTGTTTGTTTTGTAAATAAGTTCATTTGCATCATTTTTTTAGATTCCACATATAAATGATATCATTTGATATTTGCCTTTCTCTGTCTGACTTACTTCACTTACTATGGTAATCTCTAGGTCCATCCATGTTGCTGCAAATGGCAATATTTCATTCTTTTTTATGGCAGAGTAATATTCTATTACGCACGTGTGCACGCACGCACACACACACACCATCTTCTTTATCCATTCCTCTGCTGATGGACACTTAGGTTGCCTCCATGTCTTGGCTATTGCAAACAGTGCTGCTATGAACATTGGGGGGCATGTATCTTTTCGAATTACAGTTTTTGTCTTTTCCGGATATATGCCCAGGAGTGGAATTGAGTTTTTTTTTTTAACAAATCTCCATACTGTTTTCCACAGTGGCTTTACCAATTTACATTCCCACCAACAATGTAGGAGGGTTCCCTTTTCTCCACATCCTGGAGAGGCAATTCTTGAATGTGAACTTTGTGAAAAGTCAGAACTGAAACAATCTAAATGTCCATCAACAGGGCAGCGTTAAGAGTAAGCCATTGTTAAAAAGTGGTATTTTCAAAGAAATGATGCCAAGAGAAAGGGTTCAAAATCATACATACAGTTGTTTTATAGCTATGACTTTTTTAAGGCTGAAAGACATATTCAAAGAGAAAAGATAAAAGATATACCAAATTGCTAACATCAGTTGTCTTACTGTATGTAGTAAGAGTATTGGGGAGTTTTTCTTCTTATTCTTCTGTATTTTCCTGAATTTCCTTAAGGTTATGTTTTGCCTTCGTGACAGAAAAACTAATTAAAAAAAAATCCCTTTAAAATGACATAACATCTAGACTATGAAAAGCAGCTGTCAAAATAGTCCACTGTGAAGCAGGAGAGTGGGTAGGGGTGTAGACAACACAAAACTGGCCATGTGCTAATGATCTTGAGTGATGGGCACATAGCAGCTCACTAAACTATACCCTCTACTTTCATATCGTTTATAATTAAAAAAATAAGTTTAAAAAGCAATAGCTACTTCCCCACTACTTCTGAGAAGTTGTTGTGGTTTCAGACTGAAATCCATAGATCTGAGTAGTACTGGCTGGTAACAAAGTTACTAATTCTGTCTACTACAAGCAGTATTAAACAGGAATTTCACCACAGTTGAAAATACAGCTGGGACTTCCCTGGCAGTCCAGTGGCTAAGACTCTGCACATCCACTGCAGGGGGTGTGGCTTCAATTCCTGGTCAGGGAACTAAGATTCTGCACGTCGTGGCCAAAAAAAAAAAAAAAAAAATTCAGCTGACTCTTAAACAACTGGGGGGAGTTAGGGGCACTGACCATCCGAGCAGTTGAAAATCCCAGTGTAATTTTACAGTCAGCCTTCCAAATCCACGGTTCTGTATCCACGGTTCAACCAACCATGGATTATGTAGTACCATAGTTCAGGCTAGCTGAAAAAATCCATGTATAACTGGACCCATGCAGTTTAAACCCATGTTGTTCAAGGGACAACTGTATAACTGAATTAGGAGACCTGAGCAAATGGATTCATATCACATTAAATAAACCAAATTAACAAAAATAAAATTTCTTAATTCTCCTGGCATGTTATAGCGTTTTAGAATCAAGTTAGAAATATAGAATAGTTAGGCTTTTGACTTCCCTGGTGGTGCAGTTAGTTAAGAATCCACGTGCCAATGCAGGGGACACGGGTTCGATCCCTGGTCCGGGAAGATCCCACGTGCCGTGGAGCAATTAAGCCACTGCGCCAGAACTACTGAGCCTGGGCTCTAGAGCCCGCGAGCCACAACTACTGAAGCTCACATGCCTAGAGCCCGTGCTCTGCAACAAGAGAAGCCACCGCAATGAGAAGCCCGCGCACTGCAACGAAGAGTAGCCCCTGCTCACCACAAGTAGAGAAAGCCTGCGTGGAGCAATGAAGACCCAACACAGCCAAAAAAAAACCACCAAAAAACAAGAACAGTTAGGCTTTGTTTTAGTACTCTAAAGAATAACTGGGTTTATGAAGGCAAAGCTAGGGATTTCCTTTGTTGTAAACAAATTTAATATGCAGAATTTTAGACTGGTAGCCTAGAAAAATTGAGGTCCTCCCCAATATTTATTTTCTATAAACCAAAGTCCTGGTATTTCAGATTGTTAAAGGGGAGCTACCCAAAGGAACTGCAAGCAGGTAAAGAAAATCTTATTCAAAAGAGGGGCCAAGACAACAGGCGCATGGAAAGATGCTCAGCATCACTAATTATTAGGAAAATGCAAATCAAACCAATAATGAGATATCCCCTCACATCAGAATAGGTACTGTCAAAAAGGTGAGAAATAAGTGTTGGCAAGGATGTGGAGAAAAGGGAACCCTCATATACTGTTGGTGGGAATGTAAATTGGTGCAGCCACTATGGAGATTCCGCAAAAAGTTAATGGAACCACCACATAATCCAGCTATCCTACTTCTGGGTATTTATCAAAAGAATATGAAAGCACTAATTTGAAAAGATAAAAGCACCCCTATGTTTACTGCAGCATTATTTACAATAGCCAATGCATGGAAACAACCTAAGTGTCCATAAATGAATAGATAAAGATGTGGTACATATATACAATGGAATACTACTTAGCCATAAAAAAGAAATAATGCCATTTGCAGCAACATGGATGGACCTAGAGATTATCATACTAAGTGAAAGTAAGTCAGACAGAGAAAGACAGCTATTGTATGATAGTGCTTATATGTGGAATCTAAAAAAAGGGTACAAATGAACTTATCTACAAAACAGAAATGGAGTTACAGATGTAGAGAACAAACTTACGGTTACCAGGGGTAAGGTGGGGGAGGGATAAGATTGGGATTGACATATACACACTACTATATATAAAACAGGTAACTAATAAGGACCTACTGTATAGCACAGGGAACTCTACTCAATACTCTGTAATGGCCTATATGGGAAAAGAATCTAAAAAAAGAGGGGATATATGTTTACGTATAACAGATTCACTTTGCTGTACATCTGAAACTAACACAACACTGTAAATTAACTGTACTCCAATAAAAAATTTTTAAAAAGGAGATGTGGTATATATATAAACAATGGAATACTACTCAGCCATAGAAAAAGATGAGATCTTGCCATCTGGGACAATGTGGTTGGACCTCGAGGGTATTACGCTAAATGAAATAAGTCAGACAAAGAAAGACAAATTCCGTATGATTTCACTCATATGTGGAGTATAAGAAATAAAAACAAAGTAAGTGAACAAACCAAACATGCAGCTACAGAGACAGAGTGGTGGTTACCAGAGGGGAAGGGGTGGTGCGGCAGGGGGGTGGGTGAAATGGGTGAAGGGGATCAACTGTATGATGACACATGGAAACTGAAGTTTTGGTGGTGAGCACGCTATACCGTTTAGAGAATGCTGTGCGCATGAAATTTATATAATGTTATAAGCCAATGTTACTTCAATTAAGAAAAAAAAAGAAACAAAAAGATGGGCCAATACAGTTCAGCTTATTAAAGGTCTTTGAAACATAAAATAAAAACTGAGACATTCCATTATGCAAAATGTCCTTTACAGATTTTATGAAATAGGTAACTGGTTTGCATCATTACATCAATTTACATATAATTATATGGCCCATCTTTTGGTCAGTGGTTGCCTCTGTTCTTGGAACTCAGTATAGATGAAACTGTAGCAGGCCATTTTAAGATGCTCTCTTTTACAAGGACATACGTAGCCTTCCTCTTTCTTTTCCACTTATCTCTTTGTCCTATTCTGGGAAAAAGAACATTCATTCTACTCAATCTTAAAATCCTGACAAAGTTAAGGGGACAAAATACAAGGACATAATGGTATAATGATAATGGTATCATTATATCATAATGGTACAATGATAACTTAAGCTTAGGGCTTAAATGCCTACTATGTAGCTAATTTCTTGTCATTATTAATTAACTGAGAGGGTATTTTATCCAAATATTAAAGTTTTCTAGCCAACTCGTAAACAGGTATCAATGAGAATGACCAAACTCACAAAAGAGATATCTCTCTGAATCCAAGAAGCAACTATAGGTTGTATGTAGTCCTAACCAGTAATTCTCTATCACTGGGGGGCCTCGAATGGAAACAAGCAAAAAACCAAAACCTGCAAAAAAAATCTAGCAGGTAAATATGGTACAATAGTATTCAAGTATTAGATAGGTGGAAAATCTCTAAGATCCCTTCAAAAACTGATTTTCTAACTACAATCTAACTACAATCTTATTCTTTTATTTGCTGTTACAGAATTAAATTTGAACTTCATTCCAAATTTTTCTTAAAGACTGCCATAATTATAGTTATTAGAATAAACATCAAGACAGCATGAGAATACAAATATAATCTGCCATGTCAGTATGTAAAATACAGATTTTAATTTTATTATTTAAATCCATGGGAATAATAGGTTAAATCATATATTAAGGTTAATTTCAAGGACTATTCCATAAATTGAAGAGTATCTTTTTTTGTATATTGACAAAGCCAGTAACATTCTAGATCATTACAAATATATTATACTTAACTCTTTTCTGGAAATTGGAACTGCAGATATTGACTTGATCAAGTATTCTGGAGGAAGATCCAACACTCTTGAAAGCTAAAAATCAAAAAGAACAAACAGCACAAGACTGTTAATATATTTGTTCCAGATTCAATAGAATGCTACTCAACAATTGAAAAAAAATATTGAGACACAACACAAATGAGCTACAAATGCACTATGCAATGTGACAAAAGCCAGACTCAAAAGGCTATATAATGTATGATTGTTTATTTGACATTCCGGAAAACCGAAAACTGTAAGGATAAAGATTAGATCAGTGGTTGCCAGGGGTTGAGGATGAGAAAAGGGTTTGACCATAAATAGCCAAATAGAACTGTTTACCAAAAAGGATGAATTTTATATTTATAAATTTTAAAATAGATTTTAAAAACTTTTTATTTATTTATTTATTTATTTTTACAAAAAAAGAAGGGATGGGAGATTAACCAAGATGGCGGAGTAGAAGGACGTGCTCTCACTCCCTCTTGCGAGAGCACCAGAATCACAACTGGCTGCTGGACAATCATCGACAGGAAGACACTGGAACTCACCAAGGAGGATACCCCACGTCCAAGGACAGAGGAGAAGCCACAGTGAGACGGTAGGAGGGGCGCAATCAGAGTACAATCAAATCCCATAACTGCTGGGTGGGTGACTCACAGACTGGCGAACACTTATACCACAAAAGTCCACCCACTGTAGTGAAGCTTCTGAGCCCCACGTCAGGCTTCCCAACCTGGGGGTCCGGCAACAGGAGGAGGAATTCCTAGAGAAACAGACTTTGAAGCCTAGTGGGAATTGATTGCAGGACTTTGACAGGACTGGGGGAAACAGAGACCCCACTCTTGGAGGGCACACACAAAGTAGTGTGCGCATCGGGACCCAGGGGAAGGAGCAGTGACTCTGGGAGAGACTGAACCAGACCTACCTGCTGGTGTTGGGGGGTCTCCTGCAGAGGCGGGAGGTGGCTCTGTTTCACCGTGGGTACAAGGACACTGGCAGCGGAGGTTCTGGGAAGTGCTCCTTGGCATGAGCCCTCCCAGAGTCTGCCATTAACCCCATCAAAGAGCCCAGGTAGGCTCCAGTGTTGAGTTGCCTCAGGCAAAACAGGGAGGGAACCCAGCCCCACCCATCAACAGTCAAGTGGATTAAAGTGGATTAGAGCTCTGTCCGCCACAGCAACAGTCAGCTCTACCCACCACCAGAGCCTCCCATCAAGCCTCTTAGATAGCCTCAACCACCAGAGGGCAGACAGCAGAAGCAAGAAAAACTACAATCCTGCAGCCTGTGGACCAAAACCCACAGTTACAGAAAGACAGACAAGATGAAAAGGCAGAGGGCTATATATCAGATGAAGGAACAAGAAAAAACCCCAGAAAAACAACTAAATGAAGTGGAGATAGGCAACCTTCCAGAAAAAGAATTCAGAATAATGATAGTGAAGATGATCCAGGACCTCGGAATAAGAATGGAGGCAAAGATTGAGAAGATGCAAGAAATGATTAACAAAGACCTAGAAGAATTAAAGAACAAACAAACAGAGATGACCAATACAATAACTGAAATGAAAACTACACTAGAAGGAATCAATAGCAGAATAACTGAGGCAGAAGAACGGATAAGTGACCTGGAAGACAGAATGGTGGAATTCACTGCTGCGGAACAGACTAAAGAATAAAGAATGAAAAGAAATGAAGACAGCCTAAGAGACCTCTGGGACAACATTAAACGCAACAACATTCGCATTATAGGGGTCCCAGAAGGAGAAGAGAGAGAGAAAGGGCCAGAGAAAATATTTGAAGAGATTATAGTTGAAAACTTCCCTGACATGGGAAAGGAAATAGCCACCCAAGTCCAGGAAGCGCAGAGAGTCCCATACAGGATAAACCCAAGGAGAAACACGCCGAGACACATAGTAATCAAAATGGCAAAAATTAAAGACAAAGAAAAATTATTGAAAGCAGCAAGGGAAAAACGACAAATAACATACAAGGGAACTCCCATAAGGTTAACAGCTGATTTCTCAGCAGAAACTCTACAAGCCAGAAGGGAGTGGCATGATATACTTAAAGTGATGAAAGGGAAGAACCTACAACCAAGATTACTCTACCCAGCAAGGATCTCATTTAGATTTGATGGAGAAATCAAAAGCTTTACAGACAAGCAAAAGCTAAGAGAATTCAGCACCACCAAACCAGCTCTACAACAAATGCTAAAGGAACTTCTCTAAGTGGGAAACACAAGAGAAGAAAAGGACCTACAAAAACAAACCCAAAACAATTAAGAAAATGGTCATAGGAACATACATATCGATAATTACCTTAAACGTGAATGGATTAAATGCTCCAACCAAAAGACACAGGCTTGCTGAATGGATACAAAAACAAGACCCATATATATGCTGTCTACAAGAGACCCACTTTAGACCTAGGGACACATACAGACTGAAAGTGAGGGGATGGAAAAAGATATTCCATGCAAATGGAAATCAAAAGAAAGCTGGAGTAGCAATACTCATATCAGATAAAATAGACTTTAAAATAAAGAATGTTACAAGAGACAAGGAAGGACACTACATAATGATCAAGGGATCAATCCAAGAAGAAGATATAACAATTATAAATATATATGCACCCAACATAGGAGCACCTCAATACATAAGGCAACTGCTAACAGCCATAAAAGAGGAAATTGACAGTAACACAATAATAGTGGGGGACTTTAACACCTCACTTACACCAATGGACAGATTATCCAAAATGAAAATAAATAAGGAAACACAAGCTTTAAATGACACAATAGACCAGATAGATTTAATTGATATTTATAGGACATTCCATCCAAAAACAGCAGATTACACGTTCTTCTCAAGTGCGCACGGAACATTCTCCAGGATAGATCACATCTTGGGTCACAAATCAAGCCTCAGTAAATTTAAGAAAATTGAAATCATATCAAGCATCTTTTCTGACCACAATGCTATGAGATTAAAAATGAATTACAGGGAAAAAAACGTAAAAAAGACAAACACATGGAGGCTAAACAATACGTTACTAAATAACCAAGAGATCACTGAAGAAATCAAAGAAGAAATCAAAAAATACCTAGAGACAAATGACAATGAAAACACGACAACCCAAAACCTATGGGATGCAGCAAAAGCAGTTCTAAGAGGGAAGTTTATAGCTATACAAGCCTACATAAAGAAACAAGAAAAATCTCAAGTAAACAATCTAACCTTACACCTAAAGAAACTAGAGAAAGAAGAACAAACAAAACCTAAAGTTAGCAGAAGGAAAGAAATCATAAAGATCAGAGCAGAAATAAATGAAATAGAAACAAAGAAAACAACAGCAAAGATCAATAAAACTAAAAGCTGGTTCTTTGAGAAGATAAACAAAATCGGTAAGCCATTAGCCAGACTCATCAAGAAAAAGAGGGAGAGGACTCAAATCAATAAGATCAGAAATGAAAAAGGAGAAGTTACAACAGACACTGCAGAAATACAAAGCATCCTAAGAGACTACTACAAGCAACTTTATGCCAATAAAATGGACAACCTGGAAGAAATGGACAAATTCTTAGAAAGGTATAACCTTCCAAGACTGAACCAGGAAGAAACAGAAAATATGAACAGACCAATCACAAGTAATGAAATTGAAACTGTGATTAAAAATCTTCCAACAAACAAAAGTCCAGGACCAGATGGCTTCACAGGTGAATTCTATCAAACATTTAGAGAAGAGCTAACACCTATCCTTCTCAAACTCTTCCAAAAATTGCAGAGGAAGGAACACTCCCAAACTCATTCTATGAGGCCACCATCACCCTGATACCAAAACCGGACAAAGACACTACAAAGAAAGAAAATTACAGACCAATATCACTGATGAATATAGATGCAAAAATCCTCAACAAAATACTGGCAAACAGAATCCAACAACACATTAAAAGGATCATACACCACGATCAAGTGGGATTTATCCCAGGGATGCAAGGATTCTTCAATATACGCAAATCAATCAATGTGATACACTATATTAACAAACTGAAGAAGAAAAACCATATGATCATCTCGATAGATGCAGAAAAAGCTTTTGACAAAATTCAACACCCATTTATGATAAAAACTCTCCAGAAAGTGGGCACAGAGGAAACCTACCTCAACATAATAAAGGCCATATATGACAAACCCACAGCAAACATCATTCTCAATGGTGAAAAACTGAAAGCATTTCCTCTAAGATCAGGAACAAGACAAGGATGTCCACTCTCACCACTATTATTCAACATAGTTCTGGAAGTCCTAGCCACGGCAATCAGAGAAGAAAAAGAAATAAAAGGAATACAAATTGGAAAAGAAGAAGTAAAACTGTCACTGTTTGCGGATGACATGATATTATACATAGAGAATCCTAAAACTGCCACCAGAAAACTGCTAGAGCTAATTAATGAATATGGTAACGTTGCAGGATACAAAATTAATGCACAGAAATCTCTTGCATTCCTATACACTAATGATGAAAAATCTGAAAGAGAAATTATGGAAACACTCCCGTTTACCATTGCAACAAAAAGAATAAAATACCTAGGAATAAACCTACCTAGGGAGACAAAAGACCTGTATGCAGAAAACTATAAGACACTGATGAAAGAAATTAAAGATGATACCAACAGATGGAGAGATATACCATGTTCTTGGACTGGAAGAATCAACATTGTGAAAATGAGTATACTACCCAAAGCAATCTACAGATTCAATGCAATCTCTATCAAATTACCAATGGCATTTTTTACGGAACTAGAACAAATCATCTTAAAATTTGTATGGAGACACAAAAGACCCCGAATAGCCAAAGCAGTCTTGAGGGAAAAAAATGGAGCTGGAGGAATCAGACTCCCTGACTTCAGACTATACTACAAAGCTACAGTAATCAAGACAATATGGTACTGGCACAAAAACAGAAACATAGATCAATGGAACAAGATAGAAAGCCCAGAGATAAACCCACGCACCTATGGTCAACTAATCTATGACAAAGGAGGCAAAGATATACAATGGAGAAGAGACAGTCTCTTCAATAAGTGGTGCTGGGAAAACTGGACAGCTACATGTAAAAGAATGAAATTAGAACACTCCCTAACACCATACACAAAAATAAACTCAAAATGGATTCGAGACCTAAATCTAAGACTGGACACTATAAAACTCTTAGAGGAAAACATAGGAAGAACACTCTTTGACATAAATCACAGCAAGATCTTTTTTGATCCACCTCCTAGAGTAATGGAAATAAAAACAAAAATAAACAAATGGGACCTAATGAAACTTCAAAGCTTTTGCACAGCAAAGGAAACCATAAACAAGACGAAAAGGCAACCCTCAGAATGGGAGAAAATATTTGCAAACGAATCACTGGACAAAGGATTAATCTCCAAAATATATATAAACAGCTCATTCAGCTCAATATTAAAGAAACAAACACCCCAATCCAAAAATGGGCAGAAGACCTAAATAGACATTTCTCCAAAGAAGACATACAGGCGGCCACGAAGCACATGAAAAGATGCTCAACATCACTAATTATTATTAGAGAAATGCAAATCAAAACTACAATGAGGTATCACCTCACACCAGTTAGAATGGGCATCATCAGAAAATCTACAAACAACAAATGCTGGAGAGGGTGTGGAGAAAAGGGAACCCTCTTGCACTGTTGGTGGGAATGTAAATTGATACAGCCACTATGGAGAACAATATGGAGGTTCCTTAAAAAACTAAACATAGAATTACCATATGACCCAGCAATCCCACTACTGGGCATATACCCAGAGAAAACCGTAATTCAAAAAGACACATGCACCCGAATGTTCATTGCAGCACTATTTACAATAGCCAGGTCATGGAAGCAACCTAAATGCCCATCAGCAGACGAATGGATAAAGAAGTTGTGGTACATATATACAATGGAATATTATTCAGCCATAAAAAGGAACGAAATTGAGTCATTTGTTGAGACGTGGATGGATCTAGAGACTGTCATACAGAGTGAAGTAAGTCAGAAAGAGAAAAACAAATATCGTATATTAACGCATGTATGTGGAACCTAGAAAAATGGTACAGATGAGCCAGTTTGCAGGGCAGAGGTTGAGACACAGATGTAGAGAACGGACATATGGACACCAAGGGGGGAAAACTGCGGTGGGGTGGGGATGGTGGTGTGCTGAATTGGGCGATTGGGATTGACATGTATACACTGATGTGTATAAAATTGATGCCTAATAAGAACCTGCAGTATAAAAAAACAAACAAACAAAACAACTAATACTAAACTTTCATTGGGTTATTTGTATGGAAATATGTTAATATAAATGTTTCAGACATTACATGAAATTTCTAAAAATCTTATATGTTCTGGTATAATGTTATAAGTCATAATCCTAGTTATTACCTTAAAATGTATATCTCAGAAATAACTAATTTTCTTGTCAACTGCATTATTATGAACTTTCATCAAATCTTTAACTGTGGTCACTTTTAAGTCTTTTGTCATTTACAGACAGTTCTGGGTGTACTCTGATGCTTTTGCAAATATGTTCCTATAAAAGGGTTTCATCTTTAAGAAATTCATGGAAAAGAGTCTGACAAGTACAGGTTTCTGGTAACTGACTGTACTGCTGAACTGAATGAATAAGCATTTTCAGAACTCTAATGAAAAACTGATGAACTCATAAAAGTGCTAACAAAAGATCAAGATGAAAAAAAAAAATTTAATTACATGGGACTGAGTGAACTGATGAGGATGAGTATAATTTTTGTGACTTTCTGTCTGAATTAAAAAAAAAAAAATCCAACAAGGACTCAGAGGCAAAGAATATACAAATCAATTTTCACTGCAAAGTAAAGGAGCTGTTACAGTGGAGGATTACTGGACTGAATGTAAATATTATGACATAGTATGAGTGTGTTTCATGTTTGGTAATTGCAATCATTGTTGCTTTTGTTGTGGTCATCCATGTACAATGCTTGGTGTCAGTCTATTTATCTCTTGTAAAAATAAAATACAGTGTGTGTGTGTGTGTGGGGAAAAAAAAAAAAAAAGAAGGGATGAACTGCTGGGACCAAAGATAATTTGCTTTTTAATTCACTCATAAAATCTTTTTGTGTTAGGCACTGTTTTAGGAGTTGGCGATACAGCAGTGAATAAAAGAAACAAAAATCTCATGCTATTTAAATAAACAAGCAAACAAATACATAATGGGGGGAAAATCTGACCCCCAGGCTCTATCAAAAGTTTACTCACTTGTTTGTTTGTTTATTTATTTATTTATGGCTGCGTTAGGTCTTCGTTGCTGCGTGCAGGCTTTCTCTAGTTGCAGTGAGCAGGGGCTACTCCTTGTTGCGGTGTGCGGGCTTCTCATTGAGGTGACTTTGTTGAGGAGCACAGGCTCTAGGCGTGTGGGCTTCAGTAGTTGTGGCATGTGGGCTCAGTAGTTGTGGCTCGTGGACTCTAGAGCCCAGGCTTAGTAGTTGTGACTCTCAGGCTTAGTGGCTCCACGGCATGTGGGATTTTCCCGGACCAGGGCTCGAACCCGTGTCCCCTGCATTGGCAGGCGGATTCTTAACCACTGCGCCACCAGGGAAGTCCCTAGTCACTTGTATTTTTGAAAAGCTCACTGAATGACTGTAATGCACAGTCATAGTTGTGAACTATTGCCTTCATCAGGAACTCAAATTATGCCTAATTTTTCTTTGAAACAATCCTATGACTTTCATACTATTATAGCCTTCATTTCATGAATGATGAAACTGAAGTACAGAGAATTTATGTAACTTGCTTAGGTGGAAAAGCTGGGATGTAAACACAAGCTATCTATAACCAGAACCTACCTTCAACCCCTATGTCGTATCAATACCCTTTCAACAAGAAATGCATGAAAACGAAACAGTGAAAATAGCAGTACAGCCATAATAAATTTAAAACTGTCTTCATCTTTCTTGCCCACTTCCTCAATCCTTACGCAGCCTCTGCAATGGACAAGTCATGGCTGGTGAGAGAGAAGGGAAAGGGAGTAATGGGGTAAATAGGAAAACTAAAGAATGTAAGAAGCAATCTTAATCTTCCTCAGAGGGGTAAGTGTTCAGAAGGAAAGGAATAAAACTAAAGTCACTATCTCCATTATTAGTAATAATATTTACCCTATTATCAAAAGAAATCGTTTGTTGAATTTCATTAACATAAAAAAAAGGTCAAAACTTGCAGACCAGGAGCTGTCATTTACCTTTAAGATACTCTATATATTTCTGCTGATCAAGTATGTGTTGATTTTTAAATTTAAATCTCAGAGTACAGTCTTTATTTTTAAATTCTAGCCTTTAGGAACTGAATTACTGTATCCTTTACAAAAAAGTCTTTTTTTCCTTAAGATGCTTTCCCAGAAGTGGATAAATACTTCCAAAGCACTTACAGAATAAAGGCTGTAACTATTCATGTTTATATTACAAAATGTTCCTGCCAAGACAGATACATCAGTAATAAAGATTCTATTATAATTTCTCTTAAAAAAAATTCAAATTCCAGTTCCACTTTTACTGTCTATGAGCCCTTGGGAAAGTCATTTTACATCAACAAGCTTAAGTTTTCACATCTGAAAAATGGGGATAATAAATCTATTAATAATAAGCTAGGGCTCTTGTGAGGACTAACAAAATTGTGTCATGTAATAAGCACGTAATAAATATTATTTCCTTCTTCCTTTAAAAGGTTTTATTTTGGGAGACTTCCCTGGTGGTCCTGTGGTTAAGACTCTGCATTTCCATTGCAGGGGGCATGGGTCAGGGAAATAAGATCCCGCATTTTGGACATAATGTCTTTCAAACTTACCCATAACCTTCTCCTATAAGACCTTCTGCCTATCTTAGATATAACTAAACTCTGCTGGAAAAAAAAAAAAAAAAAAAAAAGAATGTTGTTCACCATCCAGTTATACATGGATTAAGTCATTAGCCACTGCAGTTTCTGACCGAAAATGAACCCTGAGAGGAGTTCAGGACAAAAAACAGGATGAAGCACACTGTACTGTGGAAAAACAGGCCCCTTAGATAGTTCTATGTACATCTCAGGAAGAATTTTAATAAAACCAGATTCTTGCATCTTCCCATATCTAGAAAAGCACCAAAATCATTAACAGAGATATCTGTCCCTTGTGACTAGCTGTCATCTTTTACTGAGACGTAAGCTTGACTGCACATATTCCCCAGCCAACAATCATGATTAAACTGGCTCCTCCCCCTACCTCTTTGGAGTTTACTCAGAGCTACTGAGTGGCTGTCTCCCAGGATACAGTCATCAGTAAGGTCCCTGAATAAAGCTGAAACTGACAACTCACACCTCTTACACTGTGCATTTTTCATTCAACATAGGCCAATTTTTTAATCTTTATCTCACAAATAAGTTGTGAACTTTGGAATGTAAACATATTACCTAGGACCAACACAAAAAATTCTCTGATACAAACTAAAAACTACTTAGAGTTTATTTCTTCTACCATACCTCATTTGCTCCAAAAGAGCTCTGAGGGGGCTTAAACCATAAAAATAAAATGGAGGTATAAAATTGTGCCAGCAAACTCAAGCTAAAGATAATCAGACTTCTTGGCAACCAAGGTGCAAAGGGAATCTACACAGCACTTTTTACCTCGTAAGAGATCCAGCAAGTCAGTAGGAACAAAGTTTTCCTAAAAGTAAATTCTAAGACCAAGTTATATACACATGAAGATGTATAGACCAAAATAGAAAATACCTTCAATAGTAATTTTACAAAGGCACAGAAACATTCTTATATGATGTAAATTTTAAAAACCAAGAAGAAAGGGACTGGGGGATAAAGGAGGAATGGGGAGTAACTGTTTAATAAGGACAGTTTCAGTTTTGCAAGATGAAAAGAGTTCTGGAGATGGTTGGTGGTGATGGTTGCATAACAATGTGAATGTACTTAATGCCACTGAACTGTACATTTTAAAATGGTTAAGATAGTAAACTTTATATTAGAGAAATGCAAATCAAAAATAAAATGAGGTACCATCTCACACTGGTCAGAATGGCTATCATTAAAAACTCTACAAATAACAAATCCTGGAGAGGATGTGAAGAAAAGGGAAACTTCCTACACTGTTGGTGGGAATGTAAGTTGGTACAGCCACTATGAAGAACAGTGTAGAGGTTCCTCAGAAAACTAAAAATAGAACTACCATATGATCCAGCAATCCCCCTCCTGGGCATATATCCGGAAAAGATGAAAAGCCTAATTTGAAAAGATACATGCATCCCAATGTTCACTGCAGCACTAATCACATAGCCAAGACATGGAAGCAACCTAAAAGTCCATCGACAGATCAGGGGATAAAGAAGATGTTACATATATTCAAGGGGATACTATTCAGGCATAAAAAAGAACGAAATAATGCCATTTGCAGCAACATGTATGCAACTAGAGATTATCATACTAAGTGAGTAAGTCAAAAAGAGAAAGACAAATACCATATGATATCACTTATATGTGGAATCTAAAAACATGACACAAATGAACCTATCTATGAAACAGAAACAGACTCACGGACATAGAGAATAGAGTTGTGGTTGCCAAGGGGGAGAGGTTTGGGGAGGGATGGAGTGGGAGGCTGGGTTTAGCAGATGTAAGCTATTATATATGGAATGGATAAACAACAAGGTCCTACTGTATAGCACAGGGAACTATATTCAGTATCCTGTGATAAACCATAATGGAAAAGAATACAGAAAAAGTATATATATGTATACATGAATCACTTTGCTGTATAGCAGAAATTAACAGAACATCATAAATCAACTATACTTCAATAAGACAACAAACCATAAAAAAAGATGTTAAATTTTATGTTATGTGTATTTTCCCACAATTAAAAACAAAACCCAGAAAGACTTTGGGATTAAGTAGTGGAAAGAAGTCTTCTTTACATAATCTCCCATTTCCTACCCATTATCAAAGTAAAATGAAAAGGAAGGAAGAAAGGAGAGGAGAAAGAAAGGAAGGTAGGTCATAGGCTGGTTGGTTCTCCAGCAAAAAATACACATGATAGGCAAAGCCCAAAGTTATAAACTTCAAAAGTGGTAACCAAGCAAAGATACATCAGATTCTGAGAAGAAATGGGGCAGCCCTGTTTGGCAAGGCTCCTAAGCTGAATTAACAATTCTCATTAATACCCAAATCTGGAGAGAAAACACTGAATGAATTCCATCATTTTTTTCATCTGTGTCTGAGAGATGCTACAGAACTGCAGGAAAGAATGAGTAAAAGAGAGAAGTGATTTCCAGCACAAGTGAAGCTTCTAGGGCAGAATCTGAGGGCCTCCCCAATGGAAACACAATACATTCCCCAATTACAGGGAGTAAATCCTGATATTGTGCTGCATGGGCAGGAAGAATCAGAGGAGGAACTTTTATAGGAAGATGGAAAGATATCAGAACTAGCTAGCAAAAATATGCCAAGTCAGAATTCAGGAGTAACATGTACAGGTCACTACGACCTCCTGGAGAGACAAAAGAGGAGTGGAAAGCTGCAGAGTTTATATTTTTGTAATCAAAAAAGTGAGGTGAGCCAAGAACAATTCTGAAATGGAGAGTGAAGAAGTCACCCACACAATGCGGAAGCAAATATAAAGTCTGGGCAGAGCTGTCAAGCGCTGGTAAATGAAAAATAGGCATGAAAAACAGACAAACAAACTGAAAAAGAGAGAGAGATACGGAGAGGGAGGGGCAGGGACTGAAAGAAAAAGACAGTATGAAAGGAATGTGGCATACAGGACATCAAAGAACTCTAGAAGAAAAATATAACAATACATTCTTCATAAGGGCTTCCAGATTTGTGAATAAGCAAGAACTGAAAGATGGAAAAACAAGAGTGAGATAAAAAAGGAGTCTAAAGATTAAATAAATTGATGATCAAACATTTATTATAGAACTATTAATTAAGAAACACAAAGAGTGTACTCAGAATTGAAAATAAAAGTATAACATATAAGGGCTAAGATAATCAGATAATACAGATTTTAAAAAACATAAAGAGATCAAAGATAAATAAAACTGGGTACAAGATAATCCAACTTTAGGATAACTGGTGTCCCTAAAATACAAAAAGCAGCACCAAAGAAGCAAGCAGACAGGAAGACAGGTACATTGGTTCTCCAGCAGCATTAAGGACAGAGAGACAAAGCACAAAGCCACACTCTTCAAAAAGTGATAGTCAAGAAAAGATACAAAAGATTCTCAAGCAGAATGGAGCACCCTTATTTAGCAGGGCTCCTACCTTAGTCTTATTTCCCAGAAGCCATAAAGATGAATGAATAAAACCCAAGAAAAATAAAAGTATTCATAGATATATATCTTGGATCCCCAAAAGCAGGGCCTGGGAAAAGGACTGTGCGCAGGTAGGTAGTTTATCTGGGAAGTGATTGCTAAGGGCAGAAGTGATATACTGGGGAGAGTGAGAGAGGAGAAAAAGTAAATACAAGATTGTGCTATCAAGTTCACTGCTATAGGCAATAGGGGCTTAATTTCTATCTTACTTTTCAAGAGGCATACACAATGTATATCAAAAGTGTCTATCCAAAAATAGGGAGCAGGAGCTTCTATCCCCCAGTGACTGAGGGGTGTCCTTGAGGGTGTTCACTCCACCACACTTAAGCCAAGTATGGGTTGGTAGCAGGCTTTTTGACAGCA
Source organism: Eschrichtius robustus (assembly GCF_028021215.1). NCBI lineage: Eukaryota > Metazoa > Chordata > Mammalia > Artiodactyla > Eschrichtiidae > Eschrichtius > Eschrichtius robustus. Next base: position 70,132,735 of record NC_090832.1, on the reverse strand, counting down.
TGAAGTGCTGTTAACAGTAAGTGGATGGAAGCACATGTGAAACTGTTCACTTAAGTGGCAGCTAGAACCAGGTGTGACCAAGGTGATAGGAGATTGGGCATAATAGCCAATAAAAGGGAAATCCTCCCTGAAATTAAGAACGAAATCTAAATTGTATATTACTGCAATGGCACACCACTCAGCAGTAAAATGAAAGAACTGGACCTCTGTGCACCATTATGGATAAATCTTTTTTAAAATTTGAAGGAAACAAACAAAACCCCAAGTTGCAGAAGGATAATTACAGTTTGATTACCACTTATATAAAATTTAGTAACTTGCAAAAGAATACTATTTAGGGATACATTCCTAGGTAGTAAGTCACATGCACAGGCATGATAAACAAAACCTCATAAGTGAGGAAAGAGAGTTTGCATCCAGGGATGGGTACCCAGGAGATTTTAATAGTGTTTGTAATAGTTTATTGCTCAAGCAGGGTGAAGGGTACATGGATACTAACAGTATTCTTCTCCATGATTAAATATTTCCTAAAAAACAAAAAAAAAAAAGAAAGAAACAAATGGAATCTATAGATCAAAATAAATGACTATGTCAGGAAAACATAATACAGAAAATTCAACACTGAGACACATCCTGGTCAAGTCACTAAATTTCAAAAATAAAGCACCCAATCAAGAAAACTCCAGAGATGAAATAAATGTACTTTACTTTGTAGCCATGTTACCTAATCACAAAGATCATGATCTGGTTAAAGTAAATAATTTAGCAATGATATTGTATAGGGCAAAATTCATCTACTGGAGAAGCTGCAAACTGATTTGTTTAATTTCACTTGCTCAGTTCTTTTCTTAATTTGAGTTAGTTGCCACCATATGAAAATTGGAAAAAAATTAAAATAACATTAGATTGTTATATGACATTTGCATCTGTAGTATCAGACTTTGGAAAATCAAAAATCAGAACTAAACAATCTGGTGTTATTGCTTTATTTCTAAAAGGAAGATTTTTAATATTATTTCTAAATTTATTATTTTCATATTATTTCTAAGCATGCTAATTTTCTAGTTATTAACCCTCCTTTTGATATGTCTAGGACTATTTTATCTGAGTCATAATTTCTTAAAAAAACAAAAGTAAAGTTAAAAAAAAAAACCCCTTCTTGAAAAATCTACTCATAAAGAAATCCAGACAATTAAGCCATGTATCAGGAAAAGGATTGGTGGTAAGCAATGTATCCAATTCAAAATAAAGTGAATAAGAGATAAGACATGCAAATACCATTAATAAACAGACTAAGTGTTACAAACTTTGAGAAAGTTACTGAAACAAATTAGGAAAGGTAGAGGAAAGTTATACCAACTATAAGAGTGCTAATGTTCTCTTCTTTCATGGCAAGGGTTGATACTGCCTAAATCTGAAACATCAAGATTTTTAAAAATTTATAATTAACATACAATATTATATTAGTTTCAGGTGTACAACACAGTGATGCATGAAATGATCACCAAAATAAGTGCAGTTACCATACAAAGTTACAGTATTATTGACTATATTCCTTATGTGTATGTTACATCCTGTAACTTAACATATTTTACAGCTGTAAGTTTGTACCTCTTAATTCCCTTCACCTATTTTGTCCAACCCCCTACCTGCTCCCCTCTGGTAAAAACCAGTCTGCTCTCTGTATCTATGAGTCTCTGAAACATCAAGATTTATAAAAATAAGCTCCAAATTGTGATGTTCTTCATAATCTCTTAACTGTAGAGGACTCGTTTAGGAAATTGATCAATAATTCTTTGAATTGCACTTTGGATTCTTTTTCTTTTGTTATATTCAAGCTAAACTGTGTTTAATACTTTTTACTTAAAACTGCATTTAGGTTATGAGTACGTGAGGAATCACAATAGTATTATACTTTTAGCAGTTGCACATTTTCCATTGTAAAACTTAAAAAAATAAAAGCTTGTTACAATACAGTCCAATTTTTATAAAACGCATATCTATTCTGTGTTCCCATCTTCCTTCTTTTTTCTGCCTGTATATCTGCAAAGAAATGTATCTAAAATAGAGGTCAATCAATGTTAGTGACGGTAACTTTATTTTTTAAACTCTTTGCACCTTTTTGTATTGTAATTCTTTACAATAAGCAGGTATTATTTTTGCAAAAATGAGAAAGATTTTTTTCTTTACCAAAGCACAACTTTATAAAAGTATCTACTGTTAAGGAATTCCTACTGAAAATTAAGCAGTATGGTTCAGATATATAGCTTTCTGTTTATTTAACTTCATGTGGGTCTATCGGGCTGCACCCTGCAGGCCTGCAAGCCTTGTCGGATGCCCAGCCTGGAGACCGAAGAAAGAGCCCAGGCACAGCTACAGAGACACTACTGATTTATCGGATAGAGGATCTTACACGTCTGAAGCAAAAGGTCCTGGAGCAACACCCCACTGTGTATGGCTGACAGCAGACAGGACATGGCAGCCATCTTCGCTACTTGGGAGAGAAGGAGGCTACCATTTATAGGGGGAATTGACGTCAGGTTGGCTCAACAGTTACCAGAAAAACCAGCGGCTGAGGCAGGGGGCAATCAAGTAGGCGGTTACTGATTAAGCCCTATAATTAAGAGGATTGCGTAGTTATGTGAGTGAAGCAGGGACTGGTCAGCAGGGAATATACAGACAGCAAGGGAACAGCCATCTTGAATGGCCTGATCATACAGGTGCTAAAGCTTTCACCTAGGGTAATGGATAATAATAACGTCCCCAACACCAGAAAGCCTCTGAGGTGGTGGTGGTGTGGAGAGGGGCTTCAAAATACCCCATCCTCAGAACTCTAACAGATAATATAATGACTAATGAATACTGCACGCATACAATACAAACACAATTCTAAGTACCCTATTTATATTAATTCATTGAACCTTAATGACAAGCCTATAAGGAGCTAAATAATTTTCCACATTTTACAGATGAAGTACAGTGAACTCACACACCTATCAGAGAAGCTGGATTTAAACCCACGTGTCTTCTGTTCTTAATCACTATACCAGTGGTTCTCACATTTTGCTGCACATGGGAATGACCCAGGGATCTTTAGAAAACACCGATGTCTGGCTTCCACATGCAAATATGCTGTCTAATTAATACAGGGTATGACCTGGGCAACAGATGTTAAAAAGTTCTGGGGGTTGACTCTAATGTGAGGTAGAGCGTGGGGACCACTGAGCTACACCTTTCTGCTTCCTGGTCGTCCTTGGCTAGTGGTTATCAAGCCCGGATGAACACCAAAATCCCGATAAGGTTGCAAACTTCAAGGCCCCCACCCAACCCCAGCCCAAGGGGCCTGGGCTTAGGTATTTTTTTCAATGCTTCTCAGGTGATTCCAGTCTCAAGTAGACAAAGCTTGAGAAGCACTGCAGAGGGAGACACCAGCTGCCTTCCACTTTAACAATCAGTGCCCAAACTAGTGAGGGATTTTAATTAATTCGAGGAGTACCTTTCAAATGGGGTGGGCGCACACACACATACAAAGAAACAAAGAAAAAGGAACCACTGTCAAACGTCAGAGAGCGTGGTTTTTAATTCACCTACAGTCTCACAGGTTCAGAACTATTCTGGAAATAACAGGACTTGTCTCTGAGGTTGAACTTAGTGTTTTCTCTGGTGAAAATGTGACCTATGAGTTTCCTTAGCTACAGATTTCGTTTTTCCCCTTTAGGTAAAGGTGTTTCTCCTGGCGACAGGTGAAACAAGAGCCTATCGACAACTATCTACTTGAGGCCTCAGATTAGTGAAGGAAAATATTTTTACAGAATGTGCTAAAAGTTTACTCAGTTGAAAATAAAAATAATAAAAAAAGACTAAGGCTCAAAACTTTAGAGCTAAAAACAGAGGAATAAAATCCACAGAACAGGGGACTTCCCTGGTGGTGCACTGGTTAAGAATCTGCCTGCCAATGCAGGGGACACAGCTCAATCCCTGGTCCAGGGAGATCCCACATGCCGTGGAGCAACTAAGCCCGTGCACCACAACTACTGAGCCTGCGCTCTAGAGCCCACAAGCCACAACTACCGAGCCTGCATGCCACAACTAACGAAGCCCACGTGCCTAGAGCCCGTGGCTCCGCAACAAGAGAAGCCACCGCAATGAGAAGCCCACGCACCGCAAGGAAGAGTAGCCCCCGCTCGCCGCAACTAGAGAAAGCCCACGCAGTCAAAAATAAATAAATAAAATTTATATTAAAAAAAACCCCCACAAAACATTAGTCACAGTCCTTGAGAAATAAACTGAATAACTTCCAACTGAATGAAGAGGAAATCTGAGGTTGAAAGCAGAAGCACTTCTTAAAGGGAGTATCAAAAGTGAAAATATACATATGCCAGATCTGGGTTGGGAACCTAAGACCAGAGATTCTCATGTATAATACAGTAATGACTAATATGTATTGAGTGCTCACAATGTACCAGGTACAATTCTAAGCCTTGGATTTGACAACTTGAAGTCAAAGATTCTAATGTAATAGAATCTTTGGCTCCTAGGGTACCCAGCATGAGAGAGCCATTAATTAATCAGCTTGTGGGCAGTTCTCAACCATTTCTTCCCCTGGCACACAGGCACACATAAGTCTTATGCTTAATACTCAGGTACTGAACACAAAGCCAAAAAATATCCTATCAGTCTGGCTCTAGATAGGCTCTAAATTCATTTAGGAGCTAAGCTTGCCAGGTTCAAGATCAAAATCTCCAATAACCACATAAAAACCCTAATTTTGCAGATGAAAAAGAGATCCTTATGCTTTAGCAACCAAACATGTAGGTGGCAGAACTGATATCTTATGAAAATTAGTTCTGTATTTTATAACACAGTCTACAAGGCAATTAGTTTTAAAATTCTTGAAAGATTATCACTCTTCTAGATCTTAAATTACTTAATCTGTCAATTACCCCTGGTTATTCCTCAGTTCTGACTCTCTAATATAACCAGGTCAGCTGTGGATGTTTGCCACCAAGAGCCAATGCACGAGTACTCCCACATCTGCAGAGATATTCTTCAGGTCTGAATTAGCTCAAAGACTCAAGCAGTAAGCAAACGAGGTATCAACGGAAACTTCAGGGTTCAGAAAAGAACTTCCCAAATGATTTGATGGGCAAGTCATTCGCAATTATTTATAATGAAAGAAATTTAGCATGGCTCTTACAGAACTTGTGGTTTGAAGCAGAACTGAATGCTAGTGGGCCTGTGAGAATAGGTTAGAAGCAAAGCACACACCTAGATAATTCAGTCAGTTACTGTAGCTCATCTGAATGTGGATGAGTAATCTTCCCAACATAACCAGTTCTAAGCTGAAATATTTATGTTGGGAAGATATTTCAGCTTAGGACTGGATGACAACAACTGGACAAGTTTAACTGCTCCTTGAAGTCACACCAGAGATCTGACAACAAAACTCCTCAGCAGTCAAGGAGACCTCTCCTCTATTCACAGTTAGCAGTGTATCTCCTCTATCAAGTTATGTAGATATAAATTAATAAGGAGGGGAACTTAAGGCCCTTAAAATGTAACAATTACATAACAACGAAATGCAGTTTGTGAGCTTATGCTGGAAAAAAAGGCTGTTGAAAAACATCAACAAAACTAGAATGGATTGTAAACTAGATAAAAGTGAATCAGTGTGACTACCCAAAGCAATCTACAGTTTCAGGGCAATCCCTATCAAACTACCACTGGCATTTTTCACAGAACTAGAAAAAAAAATTGCACAATTTGTATGGAAACACAAAAGACCCCGAATAGCCAAAGCAATCTTGAGAAAGAAAAACACTGGAGGAATCAGACTCCTGGACTTCAGACTATACTACAAAGCTACAGTAATCAAGACAATATGGTACTGGCAAAAAAAACAGAAATAGAGATCAATGGAACAGGATAGAAAGCCCAGAGATAAACCCACACACATATGGTCACCTTATCTTTGATAAAGGAGGCAAGAGTATACAATGGAGAAAAGACAGCCTCTTCAATAAGTGGTGCTGGGAAAACTGGACAGCTACATGTAAAAGAATGAAATTAGAACACTCCCTAACACCATACACAAAAATAAACTCAAAATGGATTAAAGACCTACATGTAAGGCCAGACACTATAAAATTCTTAGAGGAAAACATAGGAAGAACACTCTATGACATAAATCACAGCAAGATCCTTTTTGACCCACCTCTTAGAGAAATGGAAATAAAAACAAAAATAAACAAATGGGACCTAATGAAACTTAAAAACTTTTGCACAAGACGGGAATAAAGACACAGACCTACTAGAGAATGGACTTGAGGATATGGGGAGGGGGTGGGGTGAGATGTGACAGGGTAAGAGAGTGTCATGGACATATATACACTACCAAATGTAAAATAGATAGCTAGTGGGAAGCAGCCACATAGCACAGGGAGATCAGCTCGGTGCTTTGTGACCACCTAGAGGGGTGGGATGGGGAGGGTGGGAGGGAGGGAGATGCAAGAGGGAAGAGATATGGGAACATATTGTATGTGTATAACTGATTCACTTTGTTATAAAGCAGAAGCTAACACACCAAAAAAAAAAAAAAAAAAAAAAACTTTTGCACAGCAAAGGAAACCGTAAACAAGACAGAAAGACAACCCTCAGAATGGGAGAAAATATTTGCAAATGAAGCAACTGACAAAGGATTAATCTCCAAAATTTACAAACAGCTCATGCAGCTCAATATCAAAAAAACAAACAACCCAATCCAAAAATGGGCAGAAGACCTAAACAGACATTTCTCCAAAGAAGATATACAGATTGCCAACAAACACATGAAAAGATGCTCAACATCACTAATCATTAGAGAAGTGCAAATCAAAACTACACTGAGGTATCACCTCACACCAGTCAGAATGGCCATCATCAAAAAATCTACAAACAATAAATGCTGGAGAGGGTGTGGAGAAAAGGGAACCCTCTTGCACTGTTGGTGGGAATGTAAATTGATACAGCCACTATGGAGAACAGTATGGAGGTTCCTTATAAAACTAAAAATAGAACTACCATATGACCCAGCAATCCCACTACTGAGCATATACCCTGAGAAAACCATAATTCAAAAAGAGTCACGTACCACAATGTTCATTGCAGCGCTATTTACAATAGCCAGGACATGGAAACAACCTAAGTGTCCATCGACAGATGAATGGATAAAGAAGATGTGGCATATATATACAATGGAATGTTACTCAGCCATAAAAAGAAACGAAATTGAGTTATTTGTAGTGAGGTGGATGGACCTAGAGTCTGTCATACAGAGTGAAGTAAGTCAGAAAGAGAAAAATAAATACCGTATGCTAACACATATATATAGAATCTAAAAAAAAAAAAAAAAAGGTTCTGATGAACCTAGGGGCAGGACAGGAATAAAGACACAGACGTAGAGAATGGACTTGAGGACGGGGGGAGCGGGGGGGAGAGGGTAAGCTAGGAAGAAGTGAGAGAGTAGCACTGACATATATATACTACCAAATGTAAAAACAGATAGCTAGTGGGAAGCAACTGCATAGCACAGGGAGATCAGCTGGGTGCTCTGCGACCACCTAGAGGGGTGGGATAAGGAGGGTGGGAGGGAGACGCAAGACGGAGGGGATATGGGGATATACGTATGCATATAGCTGATTCACTTTGTTATACAGCAGCAACTAACACAACACTATAAAGCAATTATACTCCAATAAAGATGTTAAAAAGAAAAAGACAAACAAAAAGTGTATCAGTGTGATATGAATGTAGTAGCTGTATTGTGGTTATATAACGTAAGCCTTGTTCTTAGGAAGTAAACAATTAGGCATTAGGAGGTTACGGAGCATGATTTATGAAACCCACCCTCAAGTGATACAGGAAAACAGATTATACAGATATAGAGAGAAAGATGAAGCAAATGTGGTAAAATGTTAATTGGTGAATCTGGATAAGGGTATATGGAGTTCCTCTGTACTACTCTCATGACTTTTCTCTAAGTTTGAAAATACTTCAAAATTAAAAGGAATTAAAATCAACCAGCTGAATTTATTCTAAACTTAACATCAAAACCTAAATGAAAAGGAAGTGAGAAAGGGAAACAAATCTACACTCTGTCATTATGTTTCTGAGCCAGAGATAGTGCTGAACATTTTACAAAAGTCATTCTACAGAATCCAAAGAATTTCGATTTTGAGTCAGACAGTTGGGTTGGTTAATCACTGAACTCCACAATTTTGTAGCTCTGTGACTTTAGATTCTTTTCATCTTCTTGAGTCTCAGGGTCCTCCTCTATAAAATGGAGATAATGCTACCAAGAGCACAAGATGATTGAGATGATTAAGTGAGATGATAATATCAAGTACTGCACACCTTATCTGCATAGCACTGTGCTAAGGGTTGAGAGAGAAATCTCTATGGGACTCTTCAGTTTCTGCGTGTCTTGTAAGCAAAGCCCAAACTGCTCTTTGTTCTGGACTATGTTTCCAAGGAGGTTTATATAACAAACAGCTTTGTGAGACAGAAATAGTGTCCCACATCAGAACAAAGGGGAACATGCCTGCTGCCATTATAAAGGTCTCAGGGTCCTCTCCTATATAACACACACACTGCCTGTGCAGGTATCATCTGACCCTCTTCACCGTGCCCTGTGGGAAGAAGAGGAGCTTGGGGAACCCACACAAGAAAACGTTGATACTCTGGCTACCACTTTTTCTGGGAATAATAAAATAATAAAAGCCTTTTATTTCGCCCAGGGCTCTCATATTTTCTGCCACCATCCATGAACTATGGTTGACTAACTTGTAGGATAAAATCACAAACCCCTCACAGTTCTAACACTAAGCACTTTCTGTTAATATTACCTCATTAAACCTGATCAATAGCCCTGTAAAGTTCAGCATAATGCTGCATGGTACAAGTAAGGTATTCCACAAATAGTTACTATTTTTTTTTTTTAATCAGTCATCAATTTTATACATATCACTGTATACATGTCAATCCCAATCGTCCAATAGTTACTATTATCTTCTTCATTATCATCATCATCATTAATCCTTGCAATAATCCTGTAAATGAGAAATCAATACCATCATCTGATAGCTGATGGGTTAATTAAAAGCTGCCAAGAGTAAGTCAGTCACATTCGTGAAGGGGCTGGAATTTGAATTCTTTCCACCATGTCATCTCACAGCTTTAAAATTATGAACTCATTTGGTGAAGCTGCAAGCTTTATATTATATCCCAACAGCTATGTTTCAGGCACTTCGCTGATCTGGGGAAATAACAGTGAATAAAATATGCTCTCTGTCTTCGTGAAGCTTATAGAGGAAATATACACCAAAACAAGTAACACAAGACCAAATAATCGTTAACTCTTATAAG